>NC_059159.1:144989423-145614423 GCF_019923935.1 Bubalus bubalis
GTCAGTTTTCATTCCAATCCCAAAGAAAGGCAATGCCAAAGAATGTTCAGATTACCACACAATTGCACTCATCTCACATGCTAGCAAAGTAATGCTCAAAATTCTCGAAGCCAGGCTTCAATAGCACATGAACCATGAACTTCCAGATGTTCAAGATGGTTTTAGAAAAAGCAGAGGAACCAGAGATCAAATTGCCAACATCTGCTGGATCATCGAAAAAGCAAGAGATTTACAGAAAAACATCTATTTCTGCTTTACTGACTATGCCAAAGCCTTTGACTGTGTGGATCACAATAAACTGTGGAAAATTCTGAAAGAGATGGGAATACTAGACTACCTGACCTGCCTCCTGAGAAATCTGTATGCAGGTCAGGAAGCAACAGTTAGAACTGGACATGGAACAACAGACTGGCTCCAAATAGGAAAAGGAGTACATCAAGGATACATATTGTCACCCTGCTTATTTAACTTATATGCAGAGTACATCATGAGAAACACTGGGCTGGATGAAGCACAAGATGGAATCAAGATTGCCAGGAGAAATATCAATAAACTCAGATATGCAGATGACACCACCCTTATGGCAGAAAGTGAAGAAGAACTATAGAGCCTCTTGATGAAAGTGAAAGAGGAGAGTGAAAAAGTTGGCTTAAAGCTCAACATTCGGAAAACTAAGATCATGGCATCTGGTCCCATCACTTCATGGCAAATATATGGGGAAGCAGTGGAAACAAAATCTGACTTTATTTTTCTGGGCTCCAAAATCACTGCAGATGGTGACTGCAGACATGAAATTAAAGGATGCTTACTCCTTGGAAGGAAAGTTATGACCAACCTGACAGCATATTAAAAAGCAGAGACATTACTTTGCCAACAAAGGTCCATCTAGTCAAGGCTATAGTTTTTCCAGTAGTCATGTATGGATGTGAGAGTTGGACTATAAAGAAAGCTGAGTGCCAAAGAATTGATGTTTTTGAGCTGTAGTGTTGGAGAAGACTCTTGAGAGTCCCTTGGAGTGCAAGGAGATCCAAGTAGTCCATCCTAATGGAGATCAGTCCTGGGTGATCATTGGAAGGACTGATGTTGAAGATGAAACTCCAATACTTTGGCCACCTGATGCAAAGAACTGAGTCATTTGAAAAGACCTTGATGCTGGGAAATATTGAAGGCAGGAGGAGAAGGGGACGACAGAGGATGAGATGATTTGATGGCATCACCAACTCAATGGCCATGAGTTTGAGTAAACTCTGGGAGTTGGAGATGGATAGGGAGGCCTGGTATGCTGTGGTCCATGGGGTTGCAAAGAGTTGGACACGACTGAGAGATGGAACTGAACTGAACTGAACTCATGGAAGCATTTAGCCTTGCTAGACTAGGCAAGGCTTGCTAAAAAGGTACTAGGAGCATGTATGGAACGGGGTGGAGCTCTAACTCTAGGAACGTCTCTCAGGCCAGAGGTTACTAGCTTGGCTGCCTGCCTCAGGGGCCAGTGACCTGAAAGTGAGTCTTTCGTCATGGCTGTGCCCCCTATCTATACTGATAGAAGCACTGATGGTGACCATGAGGTTTTTGAGGACACAGTTTGGGAATTGCAGGATCTATTCAGATTGGAAGTACAGTGGGCTTTTTTCCCTTTGGTAGTACTAGCTCTTTGTGGACCATAGGAGGCTCTCTGGTGGCTTTTGTCTCAACTCCTTAGGTATTCTTTTGTGGAACCTGTGGAAATGAACTGGAAAGATTGGTCCTAGTAGCTCGAAGACAAAAAAAATCACTTTTCCCTCACTAGCCAATCCTTCACCACCTCTTTTGCTATACTGAAGTGGCAATGACTCACTGCTTCTATTGAGGTCAGAACTGTACTCAGGAATGGGCATGGGCACATGTAAGAAGGATGCTTTCCCTAGTAGTACTAGCTTTGGAAACATTCCCGGAAAGCTACTCTGTTACACTCTGGGTGGTATCAGAGAAAAGGGCAAATCAAACAAAGGTCTTGGTGGTATGGAACTAAATGTCTGGGATGCCATCAGGTCTACCCCTGGTGCATCTCCACCCCACCTCGGTGGTAGAACCAGAAGGGACAAGTAAGACACCTGTGTTGGTAAAGGACAGACTAAGTCCAGCCAGGGAAGGAAAGCTTCAGTGGAGAGTCCTGTCTACACCCCATCTAGAGCAAGGAAAGATGCTTCTGGTGGAAAAAAGCCATGGCTGTGGATGCTGCTTTTTTTTCTCTTACAGATGGGAGCTAGCAATTCCAGAACCATGCCTTTAAAATGTATTTTTTAAAAAAGCTGGGACAAGTTTGATCCCCGGAATTTAAAAAGACATGCCTGATCTTCTGTGATACTGAATGGCCACAGTATCCTTTGGAAGACGGGAAATGCTGAGCTGTTGAAGGATCTCAATTATTACTGTTTTACAACTAGACCAGTTCTGTAGGAAACAAGAGAAATGGGTAGAAGTCCCATATGTGTTGCTCTTTATCTCTCTGTGAGACATGCCAGGCTTGTGTCCTAAGGGTGCAGATTTGGTGTGGAATCTTCAGCTGCCTCTCATTCTCTTACCTTGCCTCTGTATCCAGGACTCCCAACTGAACAGGTTGAGAGTCAGGGCACCCTTCCAGGAGGGGTTGCCTCTGTCTCAATAGAAATTCAAACAGTACCAATTGCGGTCGAGATTATTGAGAGGATCCAAAAAGTACATAGAAGCCTTTACGGGACTAACTTTACTTTATGAGCTTACTTGGAGAGATGTAATGTATGTCTTGGGACAGACGCTGACTCCTGACTCTAGTTTTGGGGGAAGCTACTACTTTTGGAGATGAATGGCTTGAACGTGAGACAAGGGGAAAGAGGGAACATGAAATAGCCCTCCTTCCTACTAGGAGTCAAGCAGTTCCTATAACAGAGCCACTTTGTCAGATGTATTTTTGAAGGACTCAAGCAAGCACGTGCTAAGACTTTAAACTATGCTAAGTTTGCTGACATAGAACAGGGAGAGAAGGAAACTCCTGATAAACTCCTAGTATAGACTATGGGAGGCTCTCCACAAGTTTACTGACATCAATCTTGAAAGTGCAGAAGGAGGAATGATCTTAAAAGATAGATTTCTCACTCACTCAGCTCCAGATATCTGCTATTAATTAAAAAAAAAAAAAAACACACAGGCATTTGGACCAAATCAGTCTTTAGAAAAACTGTTACAGCTGGCTCAGATGATATATTATGGTAGAGAATATAAGGAGGAAAATAAGAGGCAAAAAAGAACCAGGCAACAGACTGAAGCTCCAACCGTGGTGGTTAGATCTGCTATGAAACAGCCTGAGGAAAAAAATGCCCAGAGGAACCCAGGTGAAAAGGGATGGACTTGTTATTACTGTGGAAAGGAGGGGCATCTCAAGCGGGATTGCCCTCAGGCATCTAAGCTGTCCCCAGCTCCAGGTCCGGTCTGCAAAGGACCATACTGGAAAAGAGACTGCCCTCCAAGGTGTAGGCCCCAGGGGCCGGACTCTCAAGACAGTCTGGACTGAAGGTGCCGGGGGTTCCCCACACAAGCTCCCATCCTAATTACACCTGAGGAACCCTGGGTATTAATAACTGTGGGGGAGGTCAATCAGTTGATTTCTTTTGGACACTGGGGCAACATTCTCTGTGCTCACTGAAGCCCCTGGCCTGCTTTCCTCCTGATCCACTACTGTAATGGGACTATCTGATGAGCCAAACATTATGTCAATCATCCTTTAAGTGGCAACTGGGACTCTTGTGCTGTTTACTCACGAGTTTCTAATCATGCCAGAGTCTCCCTCACCCCTTCTGGGGATGGATAAACTGAACAAGGTCCAGGCCTCTGTTTTCATGAATATGGAACCAGCTCTTTTTAATGGAACAACTTTAAATACTAGTGTGGACTGATGGAAAAACTGTGGTTTGAACACAAAATGCTGTTTCTATCTTTATCAAGCTCAATGACCCTCACCTATTGTCACATCGAAAGCAGTATCCACTAAAGCTGGAGGTTAATGAACAGGCAAAATCTTACTGTACTGACTTCTCATGATGTAAGTGGGATCTTAAACTCTAAAGTTCAGAGCAACAGTCAGTTCAGTCGCTCAGATGTGTCCGACTCTCTGCGATCTCATGGACTGCAGCACACCAGGCCTCCCTGTCCATCATCAACTCCCAGAGTTTACTCAAACTCATGTCCATTGAGTTGGTGATGCCATCCAACCATCTCATCCTCTGTCGGCCCCTTCTCCTTCTGCCCTCAATCTTTCCCAGCATCAGGATCTTTTCAAATGAGTCAGTTCTTTGCATCAGGTGGCCAAAGTACTGGAGTTTCAGCATCAACATCAGTCCTTCCAATGAATATTCAGGACTGATTTCCTTTAGGATGGACTAGTTGGATCTCCTTGCTATCCAAGGGACTCTCAAGAGTCTTCTCCAACACCACAGTTCAAAAGCATCCATTCTTTGGCGCTCAGCTTTCTTTATAGTCCAACTCTCACATCCATACATGATTACTGGAAAAGCCATAGCCTTGACTAGACAGAGCTTTGTTGGCAAAAGAATGTCTCTGCTTTTTAAAATGCTGTCTAGGTTGGTCATAACTTTTGGTCACAACTCCAAGGAGTTAAACATCTTTTAATTTCATGTCTGCAGTCACCATCTGCAGTGATTTTGGAGCCTCCCAAAATAAAGTCTGTCACTGTTTCCTCATCTGTTTGCCATGAAGTGATGGGACCGGATGCCATGATCTTAGTTTTCTGAGGGCTCTAAGGCAACTTTTTCACTCTCCTCTTTCACTTTGCAGCTATGAAATTAAAAGATGCTTACTCCTTAGAAGGAAAGTTATGACCAACCTAGACTGCATATTAAAAAGCAGAGACAGTACTTTGTCAACAAAGGTCCATCTGGTCAAGGCTATGGTTTTTCCAGTGGTCATGTATGGATGTGAGAGTTGGACTATAAAGAAAGCCAAGCGCCGAAAAATTGATGGTTTTGAACTGTGGTGTTGGAGAAGGCTCTTGAGAGTCCCTTGGACTGCAAGGAGATCCAACCAGTCCATCCTAAAGGAGATCAGTCCTGGGTGTTCATTGGTAGGACTGATGTTGAAGCTGAAGCTCCAATACTCTGGCCACCTGATGTGAAAAGCTGACTCATTTGAAAAGACCCTGATGCTAGGAAAGATTGAGGGCAGGAGGAGAAGGGGACGACAGAGGATGAGATGGTTGGATGGCATCACCGACTCAATGGACATGGGTTTGGGTGGACTCCAGGAGTTGGTGATGGAAAGGGAGGCCTGGCGTGCTGTGGTTCATGGGGTTGCAAAGAGTTGGACACAACTGAGCGACTGGACTGAACTGAACTGAACTGAACTTTCATCAAGAGGCTCTTTGTTTCTTTACTTTCTGCCATAAGGGTGGTTTCATTTGCATATCTGAGATTATTGATATTTCTCCCACCAATCTTGATTCCAGCTTGTGCTTCCTCCAGCCCAGCGTTTCTCATGATGTACGCTGCATATAAGTTAAATAAGCAGGGTGACAATATACAGCCTTAATGTCCTCCTTTTCCTATTTGGAACCAGTCCATGTCCAGTTCTAACTGTTGCTTCCTGACCTACATACAGATTTCTCAAGAGGCAGGTCAGGTGGTCTGGTATTCCTGTCTCTTTCAGAATTTCCCACAGTTTGTTGTGATCCACACAGTCAAAGGCTTTGGTATAGTCAGTAAAGCAGAAATAGATGGGTTTTTTTTTTTTTTGGAGCTCTCTTGCTTTTTCGATGATCCAGCAGATGTTGGCAATTTGATCTCTGGTTCCTCTGTCTTTCCTAAATCCAGTTTGAACATCTGGAAGTTCACGGTTCATGCATTGCTGAAGCCTGGCTTGGAGAATTTTGAGCATTACTTTACTAGTGTGTGAGATGAGTGCAATTGTGCGGTAGTTTGAGCATTCTTTGGCATTGCCTTTCTTTGGGGTAGAGCAACAATGCTGCACCTTTAAAGCTGCTGTAACTCAAGGGGTGTCGAAAGCTCTAGGAATAGAATATCACTTCCACTCTTCCTGGAGACCCCAACTTTCGGGAAAGGTAGAAAAAAGGTAATGACATTATTAAGAGACATCTGCATAAGTTAACTCAGGAAACACAAGGCAGTTGGTTTAAAGTTTTATCCATAGCTTTAATGAGGGCTCAAACTGCTCCTAAGTAGAAGGGACTGTCTCTATGACAGACTGTTTTTGTGCATAGAAATTGTCATAGATCCTGAAGCCTTAAAATTAACTATGTGACTCAGCTTTTAGCTTTTCAACAGACATTACTGGGAGATTAACCCCTGATCCAGCCTTTGAGTCAAACAAGCTGCTGTTTGAGCCAGGAACTGAGATGGGCCTGAGAATCTGGGTGGGCTTGCTTCTGCTGACTCTAAAAGTCCTGAGCCTGCCGTTTGACCCTCAGGACAGCACCTTCCTGCCCATTCCACAATTGGTCTAATTGCTGGGTCTGCAGAGCACTCCCCTCCTCATCAATTGAAGACTTCTCATGGTGGATTTCTCCACTTCAAGGAAAGGACTTTCTTCAACTCTGAGAATACTTTCACCAACAACAATCATATGTGATGCCTCTTCTTGATGACATCTTACAATCCTAAGATGGACTGATGCAACTATGGACATAATGTAACTTTTGATTATGTTTTAACTTAGTTTACTATTTTGCTGCATATAAGAAGGTAAATGGGTCTAGATCTGGTGTTTTTCTACCTGATGTTTATCAAATATGGGATGAGGTGATACGGCTAACTCCTAAAAAGGAGTGCCTACTATTTAATGCTCCTATATGCTGGGAAAAAATAGAGCCATCCCCAGTAGTTAGCTGACAACTTAATTATGATTGGAAAAAAGTGGGATTTTTGCCTCATGACATATACAATACATTCCTGTGTTTTCCAATCCCAGTTTAGGTCCTCCTTTTGCCTGGCCAGGAACTGATTGGGACTGGATCCCTCAGTCACGCTGGTTTGCTCCAAATGGGACCTACTGGATATGTGGTTCTTACCTATGGGTGTGGCTTCCCCCTGGATGGATAGGAAGATGCACCCTAGGTCTAACTTTTCCTCATAGCTTCATATTTTCAGAACCTCCAGAGAAGCCTCCTAATCTGCCACACCTTAAAACTTGTTGGGTAAGATCTGTATTTCACTGGTATAATTATCTGGCTACAATATTTGTTCCCTCTCTGGAAACTACAGATGATATGTTATGCTACCAGTTGATGCTCTAACTTTCAGCCCTTAATACTGAACAAACACTAAATTAGAAAGGTGATTTTACAAAACAGATTGGCCTTAAGATATTCTAATGGCTGCACCAGAAGGAACTTGTGTCATTATTTATACCCAATGTTGTACATATATACCGGATATGAGTACTAATGTTACTCTCTTTACTAAACACGTGAACAAGATGATTCAGGCTATGGATTCTCCTAAAGCCTCAGTCACCTCCCTTGGGAAACAGTAACTAGCTCCCCATGGTGGAAAACTGTCTTATAACCATAATAATTCTAATTGTTCTATTTTTACTGTTTGCTCCCTGCATCTGTAAGTGTAACTGGGTTTGTATCTAACCGTTTGAAAGCTTTTAAGTTACAAATGGTTGTCCAGGCTCCTACCAGTGCCACAACCTCCTCCAACAATTACTTGGGACCCCTGGATCAGAAAGCCTCAATATGAGGGTTAGGAGAGTATGTTGCCTCAACAGTTTAGGGACCAGGCCCCTCAACAGCAGGAAGTAGTTATGGAATGAAAATGACGCTCCTTTCCCTTGGCAACATAATTCTCCTAAAAGAAAAGAGGGAATGAGAGAATTAGTTCCTAGGCAGGTTGATAAGAAGTCCAGGGTTCCTGAAGAGAAGGGGTCTGGGGCTCTCGAAGTGGAGATAGGGGTCTGGAATTCTCAAGGAGGAGGAAAGGACAAACATCTTTTTCCCCCTTCTATATTCCTTAGTCTTAGTCACATAGACCTTTTTTTCTTTAAGCCCAAAACTCATGATTACACAACAAACAACTCAGTTTAAACTCTGTACTAGATCATGGCATCTGGTCCCATCACTTCATGGGAAATAGATGGGGAAACAGGGGAAACAGTGGAAACAGTGTCAGACTTTATTTTTTTGGGCTCCAAAATCACTGCACATGGTGACTGCAGCCATGAAATTAAAAGACACTTACTTCTTGAAAGGAAAGTTATGACCAACCTAGATAGCATATTGAAAAGCAGATATATTACTTTGCCAACAAAGGTCCGTCTAGTCAAGGCTATGGTTTTTCCAGTGGTCATGTATGGATGTGAGAGTTGGACTGTGAAGAAAGCTGAGCACTGAAGAATTGATGCTTTTCAACTGTGGTGTTAGGGAGGACTCTTGAGAGTCCCTTGGACTGCAAGGAGATCCAACCAGTCCATCCTAAAGGAGGTCAGTCCTGGGTGTTCATTGGAAGGACTGATGCTGAGGTTGTAACTCTGATACTTTGGCCACCTCATGCGAAGAG
This sequence comes from Bubalus bubalis, assembly GCF_019923935.1. Taxonomy (NCBI): domain Eukaryota; kingdom Metazoa; phylum Chordata; class Mammalia; order Artiodactyla; family Bovidae; genus Bubalus; species Bubalus bubalis. The sequence continues at coordinate 144,997,967 of NC_059159.1, forward strand.
TTGACTCAATGGAAAAGACCCTGATGCTGGGAGGGATTGGGGGCAGGAGGAGAAGGGGATGACAGAGGATGAGATGGCTGGATGGCATCACCAACTCGATGGACATGAGTTTGAGTGAACTCCGGGAGTTGGTGATGGACAGGGAGGCCTGGTGTGCTGTGATTCATGGGGTCGGAAAGAGTTGGACAGGACTGAGCGATTAAACTGAACTGAAGGATTATATAACAACGATGTATCCTGCTTGAGGACAGTTTCTCTTTCCTGAAAACCTTCTGGCTAATTCTGTTATCTTAAAATGTAAATTATGGGAGTGGGTCTAGTAAGATCTTTACAACCTCAAGACATCTTTTGATTTATTGTAATTACTAATTAAAAAGTATATAACTCCCTTGCTAACACTAGTGAGGGGGGGCACTCTCTGTCCACCTTCTGATGTGTGTGTCAGAGGTTTTCTCTGTCCCTTTTCATATTTTAATAAAATTTTGCTACACAAAAGCAAAAAAAAAAAAATTGCCTGGAGAAATATCAACAACCTTAAATATGCAGATGATGCCACTCTTAAGGTAGAAAGATAAGAGGCACTAAAGAGCTTCTTGATGAAGGTGAGAAAAGGAGAATGAAAAAGCTGGCTTAAATCTCAACATTCAAAAAATGAAAATTGTGGCATCTGGTCCCATTACTTCATGAGAAATACAAGAGGAAATAATGGAAACAGTGGCAGATTTTATTTTCATGGGCTCTAAATCCTTGCAGTGACAGCTGCCATAAATTAAAAGATGCTTGCTTCTTGGAAGAAAAGCTATGACAAACCTAGACAGCATATTAAAAAGCAGAGACATTACTTTGGCAGCAAAAGTCTGTCTAGTCAAAGCTATGTTTTTTTCAGTAGTCATGTACAGATGTGAGAGTTGGACCATAAAGGCTGAGTGCTGAAGAATTGATGCTTTTGAACCGTGGTGCTGGAGAAGACTCTTGAGAGTCCCTTGGATAGCAAGGAGATCAAACCAGTCAATCTTAAAGGTAAGAAAAGAAAGAATGTGAAGTCTCTCAGTCATGTCTGAAGCTCTTTGTGACCCCATGGACTGTAGCCTACCAGGGTCCTCTGTCCATGGAATTTTCCAGGCAAGAGTACTGGAGTGGGTTTCCATTTCCTTCTCCAGGGGATCTTTCCGACCCAGGGATAGAACTCAGGTCTTCCACATTGCAGGCAGATGTTTTACCATCTGAGCCACCAGGGAAGCCCTCTAAAGGAAATCAACCCTGAATACTCATTGGAAGGATTGATGCTGAAGCTCCAATACATTGGCCACCTGATGGGAAGAGCTAACTCACTGGAAAAGACCTCAATGCTGGGAAAGATTGAGGGCAGGAGGAGAAGGGGCCAACAGAGAATAAGATGGTTGGATGGCATTATTTACTTAATGGACATGAGTTTGAGCAAACTCTGGGAGATAATGAAGGACAGGGAAGCCTGGCATGTTGCAGTCCATGGAGAGTTAGACACAACTTAGCCACTGAACAACAACAATCAGTATTCTTGCCTGGGAAATCCCGTAGATAGTGCAGTCTGGTGGGCTACAGTCCATGGAGTTGCAAAAGAGTTGGACACAGATTAGTGACTAAACAACAACAACAAAAATTCATTTCTTTCTGATGCAGAATTCACTTTTACCCAATTAGAAGTAGGAGCTATATCATACGGAGAAGGCAATGGCACCCCACTCCAGTACTCTTGCCTGGAAAATCCCATGGACGGAGGAGCCTGGTAAGCTGCAGTCCATGGGGTCGCTAAGAGTCAGACAGGACTGAGCAAGTTCACTTTCACTTTTCACTTGCATGCACTGGAGAAGGAAATGGCAACCCACTCCAGTGTTCTTGCCTGGAGAATCCCAGGGACGGGGGAGTCTGGTGTGCTGCCGTCTACAGGGTCACACAGAGTCGGACACGACTGAAGTGACTTAGCATAGCATAGCATAGCATAGCATAGCATAGCATGTTTGGAAACTATAAAGCAAAGTTATAGAATTTAAAATTATATCTCTATCCCATTTGAGCTTTCATTATTTATTTTGTTTAGTTTTCTTCTTAGGGGACAATTTCAATGTCTTTAATGTCTTACAATTTCAATGTAAGGTTAGTTTTCAATCATAAATTTGCTAAAAGCTTCAAAAGTGATAGTCTTTTTTTTTTTGCCACATCATTTGTTGAATAAATTCATTAAAGATTTCCAACTTTCTAAATAGAAGAAATCAAAACATACAGGACCCATTAAAAAAAAAATCACTGTTGTGAGGACAGCAGAGATTGACTTACAGACCAGTTATTCAAGACTTCAAACATTTCTAATGTCTGCTTAATGGTGGACAATAACAATAAAGTATAAACTGCCATGCTTGCTTTTTAAAAAACTGTTTTCAACATCAGCTTCTCTCACAGTTTGTTTGGGTAGGCAATTTACTCTTGCACTGTATTTATGTAACTGTTCCTCGCTGAAGCATTTATGTATCTTTAAAAAATATAGCATTTTTATATGTACATTTTTATAATACAATATAAATGTAAACATATAAATTTTGTGTCAGCTATGATTCAGCAGTTTTAAGTCTAAAGTCAATAAAGGGATGCGGGCCACCAATGTTTCCTTACTTAATAAAATAGCACAAAACACCTTAATTTTAATTTTTATGAGCTATCCCATTTCCATTATTAAAAACATGATTTCTGTCTATATACACATGAAAATAGATTCAGATTTTTGGACACTTTAAAGTATATTTTGTGTATGACCTTTATATGCTTGTTATAAAAGTATTTTAAGTTCAAAGCAGTATTATACTTGCTAATAATTAGCAATATTTTAATCTTGCTGTACTTTTCATCAGAATTCCTAGGACACTTCCCACTAAAGATATTAAGACTCTAGAAAATAAAAGATGACAATTGTTCATTAAGTAAAAGCAACTTGGGGGTGGGAAGTAGAAGCTGTTTGAGAGTATACAACCAAATCATAGTGTACATTTAAATTACAAAATTTCTTATTTTTTTCAGTTTAAACAATTCTTAAAATTTCCTTTCAAAAAGCATATTGATTATATTTTAAACACGTATCAAATATTGCAAACATATTTTTCTCCTTTTACTAGTAACCCCTGTCCCCCTAAACAAAATCCTAGTGAACAGATACTGGGTGTGTGCTCAAAGCCTGTGCGCGTAGGCTGTACGGAGGTTTGGTCTGCTGTGTTTCCTCTGAGTAAAGAATTAGAAACGTATGGCCTGCAGCCTGTATAACTGCACCTTTGTGGAGCTTGCTATGTAGGACCATATTCTTCATATAATTTTTAAAGACCTTTTCTTTGCCAAAAAATGAATCATGTTCATAACAGAATAGTTGGAAAATATAAAAAAGTACAGGAAAAAAACCCCCCTGTAATCCTACCACCTAGTGATACCTACTGGTGATACTCTGGTGTGTTTACTTCCTGTCCTTCTTTTTACGCAAACAAAAATATAAAAGTATACCTACAAAAATACAATTATGCTGTTTACAGAGTTTGAGTTCCTGTTTTTCTCAATGGATCAAATGTTCTTGGTTACTTCCCTTTCTCCTTATATGTTCTTTATAAAAATGTATGATTAATGGCCAAAAATATCTTCATTGAATGGATAGCATAAGGCAAAATAAAGAATGGCATTTATAATTTTATAGCTTTTAAAGTTTGTGTAAGTGTACTTACTTTGTGTAAGTAAAATTTAGTTTTGTTTTTTTTTACCAAAATTGTTATATAAAATAAAACCTTAAAAGCTATAAAATTACAGATATCACATTTTTGACAACTGATGTCTCTCAGCATGCTATTCAACCGGTGGTACAAAGCCTCTTTATGGTTCCATAACTCCTCAAAGGCTGGGGAGGGTCAACAAGATAGGCATTGCACAAGGATATGACGTTCCCATATTTCAGGTCATGTCCCAAGGTCCATTTGAAATTGAATCTGTAATGTCACACATGGATAACTGAAGGTCTGCTTGTAAAGTCCACATGCTGAACTCCTACAAGCTGTAAAACAGAGTTGATGGGTTTATGATCCAACCTATTCCTATCATGGTGTATAAAATGGATGTTGTTACCTAGAAGAGAATAAGAATAAAAGGTAAAGGTTAACATATAGGGTTATTCATTAGATGTACTGCTTTCTAGAATCAGAGCAGTATTTTAACTTCTAATTACTCCAAATGAAAAAGTTATTTACCTGGAGTACATAGCATTCTCCATATAATGAGACAATAAATTTTAATTAAGGTAGTAAAGCATGACAAAAATTATGGTTAAATAAGGTTGGTACTTAATGCTTTATGAGCTCCAAAGGGAAAGACTCTTAAATTATAACCTTCTGTTCAGTTCAGTTCAGTTCAGTCCTCAGTCATGTCCAACTCTTTGCAACCCCATGAATCGCAGCACGCCAGGCCTCCCTGTCCATCACCAACTCCCGGAGTTCACTCAGACTCACGTCCATCAAGTCAGTGATGCCATCCAGCCATCTCATCCTCTGTCGTCCCCTTCTCCTCCTGCCCCCAATCCCTCCCAGCATCAGAGTCTTTTCCAATGAGTCAACTCTTCGCATGAGGTGGCCAAAGTATCAGAGTTACAACCTCAGCATCAGTCCTTCCAAAGAAATCCCAGGGCTCATCTCCTTCAGAGTGGACTGGTTGGATCTCCTTGCAGTCCAAGGGACTCTCAGGAGTCTTCTCCAACACCACAGTTCATTAAATGTAATTAAATAAAACAGCTTGTCAAACAGACAGGAAGAATATGGAACTAGTGTACATATCAAACCAGAAAATCATCTGTTTCTTAAATGTGATAACAGAATAAATCACTTCCTTAAAAAATTTACTCCTAATTACCAATTTAATAGCCTACATATATTATAACCATAGACTAAAAGAGGCTGAAAAATAAGAGCATTAAGACAATCAGTTATAATACATTTCTTCTACATGCTCAAATGAAACAGTAGTATAGTCTAGATCCTGTTTACTTTAATTCTTGGAATCAAGACCAGAATTTTAACATAAAACATTAGATTACTAAATATTATAAGAGGCCTGTTTTCTGCATTGTACCTATATGCTAGTCACACTAACCATTGTAGATTAAATATCATAAACCTACAGATATCACATTTTTGATAACTGATGTCTCTCAGCATGCTATTCAACCAGTGGTACAAAGCCTCTTTATGGTTCCATAACTCCTCAAAGGCTGGGGAGGGTCAACAAGATAGGCATTGCACGAGGATATGACATTCCCATATTTCAGGTCATGTCCCAAGGTTCATTTGAAATTGAGAGAATCTGTAATGTCACACATGGACAGAAAAACATCTATTTCTGCTTTATTGACTATGCCAAAGTCTTTGACTGTATGGATCACAATAAACTGGAAAATTGGATCATAAACCCATCAACTCTGTTTTACCACTTGTAGGAGTTCAGCATGTGACCTTTACAAGCAGACCTTGAGTTATAGGCTTTTTATCAAATAAGTTCAGTTCAGTTGCTTAGTCGTGTCCAACTCTTTGCGACCCTATGAACTGCAGCATGCCAGGCCTCCCTGTCCATCTCCAACTCCTGGACTTTACTCAAACTCATGTCCATTAAGTTGGTGATGCCATCTAACCATCTCATCCTCTGCCATGCCCTTCTCCTCCAGCCTTCAATCTTTCCCAGCATCAGGGTCTTTTCAAATAACTCAGCTCCTCGTATCAGGTAGCCAAAGTATTGGAGTTTCAGCATCAACATCAGTTCTTCCAATGAACACCCATGACTGATCTCCTTTAGGATGGACTGGTTGGATCTCCTTGCAGTCCAAGGGACTCTCAAGAGTCTTCTCCAACACCACAGTTCAAAAGCATCAATTATTTGGCACTCAGCTTTCTTTATAGTCCAACTCTCACATCCATACATGACTACTGGAAAAACCATAACCTTGACTAGATGGACCTTTGTTGGCAAAGTAACGTCACTGTTTTTTAATATGCTGTCTAGATTGGTCATAGCTTTCCTTCCAAGGAGTAAGTGTCTTTTAATTTCATGTCTGCAGTCACCATCTGCAGTGATTTTGAAGCCCAAAACAATAAGTCAGCCACTGTTTCCCCATCTATTTGCCATGAAGTGATGGGACTGGATGCCATGACTTAGTTTTCTGATAGTTGAGCTTTAAGCCAACTTTTTCACTCTTCTCTTTCACCTTCATCAAGAGGCTCTTTAGTTCTTCTTCATTTTCTGCCATAAGGGTGCTGTCATCTGCATATCTGAGGTTATTGATATCTCTCCCACCAATCTTGATTTCAGCTTGTGCTTTGTCCAGTCCAACATTTCTCATGATGTACTCTGCATATGAGTTAAATAAGTAGGATGACAATATATATAGCCTTGATGTACTCCTTTTCCTATTTGGAACCAGTCTTTTGTTCTGTGTCCAGTTCTAACTGTTGCTTCCTGACCTGCATACAGGTTTCTCAAGAGGCAGGTCAGGTGGTCTGGTATTCCCATCTCTTTTAGAATTTTCCACAGTTTATTGTAATCCACAGAGTCAAAGGTTTTGGCATAGTCAATAAAGCAGAAATAGATATTTTTCTGGAACTCTCTTGCTTTCTCGATGATCCAGCAGATGTTTGATCTCTGGTTCCTCTGCCTCTTCTAAAACCAGCTTGACCATCTGGAAGTTCATGGTTCATGTAGTGCTGAAGCCTAGTTTGGAGAATTTTGAGCATTACTTTACTAGCGTGTCAGATGAGTGCAATAGTGTGGTAGTCTGAGCATTCTTTGGCATTGCCTTTCTTTGGGATTGGAATGAAAACTGACCTTTTCCAGTCCTGCGGCCACTGCTGAGTTTTCCAAATTTGCTGGCGTATTGAGTGCAGCACTTTCACAGCATCATCTTTCAGGATTTGAAAGAGCTCAACTGGAATTCCATCACCTCCACTAGCTTTGTTCGTAGTGATGCTTCCTAAAGCCCACTTGACTTAACATTCCAGGATGTCTGGCTCTAGGTGAGTGATCATACCATCATGATTATCTTGGTCATGAAGATCGTTTTTGTACAGTTCTTCTGTGTATTCTTGCCACCTCTTTTTAATATCTTCTGCTTCTGTTAGGGCCATACCATTTCTGTCCTTTATCGAGCCCATCTTTGCATGAAATGTTCCCTTGGTATCTCTAATTTTCTTGAAGAGATCTCTAGTCTTTCTCATTCTATTGTTTTCCTCTATTTCTTTGCATTGATTGCTGATTCTTATCTCTCCTTGCTATTCTTTGGAACTCTGCATTCAAATGGGTATATCTTTCCTTTTCTCCTTTGCTTTTCGCTTCTCTTCTTTTCACAGCTATTTGTAAATACCTCAGACAGCCATTTTGCTTTGTTGCATTTCTTTTCCATGGGGATGGTCTTGATCCCTGTCTCCTGTACAATGTCCCGAACCTCTGTCCATAGTTCATCAGGCACTCTGTCTATCAGATCTAGTCCCTTCAATCTATTTCTCACTTCCACTGGATAATCATAAGGGATTTGATTTAGGTCATACCTGAATGGTCTAGTGGTTTTCCCTACTTTCTTCAATTTCAGTCTGAATTTGGCAATAAGGAGTTCATGATCTGAGCCACAGTCAGCTCCCAGTCTTGTTTTTCCCGACTGTATAGACCTTCTCCATCTTTGGCTGCAAAGAATATAATCAATATGGTTTTGGTGTTGACCATCTGGTGATGTCCATGTGTAGAGTCTTCTCTTGTGTTGCTGGAAGAGGGTGTTTGCTATGACCAGTGCATTCTCTTGGCAAAACTCTATTAGCCTTTGCCCTGCTCCATTCTGTACTCCAAGCCCAAATTTGCCTGTTACTCCAGGTGTTTCTTGACTTCCTACTTTTGCATTCCAGTCCCCTATAATGAAAAGGACATCTTTTTGGGGTATTAGTCTAAAAGGTCTTGTAGGTGTTCATAGAACCATTCAACTTCAGCTTCTTCTGGTGTTACTGGTCGGGTCATAGACCTGGATTACTGTGATACTGAATGGTTTGCCTTGGAAACAGAGATCATTCTGTCATTTTTGAGACGGCATCCTAGTACTGCATTTCAGACTCTTTTGATAATTATGATGGCTACTCCATTTCTTCTAAGGGATTCCAAAATAAAATACTTGGTTAACCATGATAAGATATTTGTATAAATAAGTAAACCCAGCTCTTTCCTTAAAGAAGCTATAATTTTTCCAAAGCGTAGTATCAAAATTTTCTCTTTATTAAGTCTGTTCCCATCTTGGCACACAAATGATGCTTTCTGTGTGCTCTTCATTCTTAAACAACAGAATGCATGCTCAAATGATGTCAAAACTTAAAGATGAGGGACTCAAAAAATGATGCCTTACAAGTCTGAGGATGGAAATAATTCATTCAGAAATATGACTCAATGTCATTCTAGGAGAATTTATAGGATTCATTCTCATAAAACAAGGCTTGTTTTTTGGCTAGTCTAACCAGTGTAAATTTGTGAGAAGAAAAGGGAGATTAAATAAAATGAAAGATTTTAGCTAGCTATAATGCTTCAGCAGCAAAAAGTTACAATACTTGGTCAAAATCTTCCTTCTAAAGACTTCCTTTTAGACATCTGGAATTTATTAAAGTAAATGTTAATTTTATAACTTGGAGCAGCTACACCCACTAATATGGACAGTTTTAAAGACAAAGAAGAACCAAGAAAAATTAGTTTATGAGACAGTGAGTTAGGCTTTTTGAGTGTTCAATACTTGAACATGGTTGAGCTCCAATGCCCAGCCATTTAGCAGAGGGAAGCCAAAGGAATTTTAGGTGGTCCAAATTGATCAGTGAAGCTACTTATAGATCAATGGAACAGGATAGAAAGTCCAGAAATAAACCTAAGCACCTATGGTCAATTAATCTATGACAAAGAAGGCAAGAATACACAATGAAGAAAAGACAGTCTCTTCAATAAGTGGTGCTGGGAAAACTGGACAACTACATGTAAAAGAAATTAAAACATTCTCTGATACAATATATAAAAGTAAACTCAAAATGGATTAAAGAAAGACCTAAAGATAAGATTGCATACTATAAAACTCCTAGGGGAAAACAGAGGCAGAACACTTTGACATATATTATAGCAATATCTTTTGGATCTACCTCCTAGAGTAATGCTGCTACTGCTAAGTCACTTCAGTGGTGTCTGACTCTGTGTGACGCCACAGACGGCAGCCCACCAGGCTCCCCCGTCCCTGGGATTCTCCAGACAAGAACACTGGAGTGGGTTGCCATTTCCTTCTCCAATGCATGAAAGTGAAAAGAGAAAGTGAAGTCGCTCAGCCGTGTCCGACTCTTAGCGACCCCATGGACTGCAGCCTACTAGGCTCCTCCATTCATGGGATTTTCCAGGCAAGAGTACTGGAGTGGGGTGCCATTGCCTTCTCCACTAGAGTAATGAAAACAAAACAAAAATAAGCAAATGGGGTCTAGTTAAACTTAAAAGCTTTTGCACAGCAAAGGAAACCACAAACAAAATGGAAAGAAAACCCACAGAATGGGAGAAAATATGTACAAATGAAGCAACCAAAAGGGATTAATCTCCAAAATATACAAACAGCTCATGCAGCTCAAATCAAAAAACAAACAACCAATCAAAAATAGGCAGAATATTTAAAGAGACATTTCTCCAAAGATGTCATACAGATGGCCAAAAAGTACACGAAAAGATATTTAACACTGTTACTTATTAGAGAAATGCAAATCAAAACTACAATAAGGTATCTCCTCACACTGGTTTGAATGGCCATTATCAACAAGTCTACCAACAATAAATGTTGGAGAGGGTGTAGAGAAAAGGGAACCGTCTTACAGGGTCAGTAGGAATGTAAACTGGTACAACCACTATGGAGAACAGTATGGAGGTTCCTTAAAAAACTAAATATAGGGCTTCGCTGGTGGCTCAGTGGTAAAGAATCTGCCAGCCAATGCAGGAGACATGGGTTCAACCCCTGATCCAGGAAGATTCCACATGCTGAGCAGCAACTAAGCCCACATGCCACAACTATTGAGCCTCTGCTCTAGAGCCCCAAAGCCACAACTCCTGAGCCCACAGGCCACAACTACTGAAGCCCTACAGTAGGGCTTCAGTGCTACAGCGCTCCGCAGGCAACAAGAAAAGCCCCTGGAACGAGAAGCCCGTGCACCACAACTAGCGAGGAGCTGCCACTTGCCACAGCTAGAGAAAAGCCTGCATAGCAACAAAGACCTAGCACAGCCAAAAGTAAATAAATAAAAAATTTAAAAAAACCCTAAGAACTACCATATGATCCAGCAATCCCACTCCTGGGTATGAATCTGGAGAAAACCATAATTTAAAAAGATACATGCACTCCAATGTTCACTGCAGTGCTATTTACAATAGCCAGGACATGGAAGCAACCCAATGCCCATCAACAGAGAAATGGATACAGAAGATGTGGCACATATACACAGTGGAATATTAGCCATAAAAAAGAATGAAATAATGCCATCTGCAGCCACATGGATGAACCTAGGGATTATCATACTAAGTGAACTAATCAAAGAAAGATAAGTATCATATGACATCATTTACATGTGGAATCTAAAAAAAAATGATACAAATGAACTTATTCACAAAACAGAAACAGACTTCAACTTATGGTTGCCAAAGGGGAGAAATGGGGGGAGGAATAAATTAGGAGTCTGAAATTAACATATATACACTACTATATACATAATAGGTAATCAACAAGGACCTACTGTATTAAACAGGGAACTCTACTCAATATTTTGTAATAGCTACATGGGAAACATAATGCTGAAAAAATCCATTTCCTCTAAGGGATTCTTGCCCACAGTAGTAGATATAATGGTCATCTGAATTAAATTCGCCCATTCCAGTCCATTTTAGTTCACCTAAAATATAGATGTTCACTCTTGCCATCTTCTGCTTGACCACTTCTAATTTACCTTGATTCATGGACCTAACATTCCAGGTTCCTAAGCAATATTGCTCTTTACAGCATCGGACTTTACTTCCATCACCAGTCACATCCACTAACTGGGCTCATCCACAACTTTGACTCTGTCTCTCCATTCTTTCTGGAGTTATTTCTCTACTCTTTTCCAGTAGCATATTGGGCACCTACTGACCTGGGGAGTTCATCTTTCAGTGTCATATCTTTTTGCCTTTTCATACCGTCATGGGGTTCTCAAGGCAAGAATACTGAAGTGGTTTGCCATTCTCTTTGCCAGTGGACCACATTTTGTCAGAACTCTCCACCATGACCCATCCATCTTGGGTGGCTCTACAAAGCATGGCTTATAGTTTCATTGAGTTAGACAAGGCTGTGGTCTGTGTGATCAGTTTGATTGGTTTTCTGTGATTGTGGTTTTCATTCTGTCTGCCCTATGAAGGACAAGGATAAGAAGCTTATGGAATCTTCTTGATGGGAGAGGCTGACTGTGGGGGAAACTGGATCTTGTTCTGAGGGGCAGGGCCATGCTCAGTAAATCTTTAATCCAATTTTCTGTTGATGGGCAGGGCTGTGTTCCCTCCCTGTTGTTTGACCTGAGACCAAACTATGGTGGAGGTAATGAAGATAAAGGCGACCTCCTTCAAAAGGTCCTCTGGATGCACTGCCGCACTCAGTGCCCCCGACCCTGCATCAGGCCACCACCAACCCACGTCTCCACCAGAGACTTCTGGACACTCCCGGGCAAGTCTGGGTCAGTCTCTTGTGGGGTCACTGCTCTTTTCTCCTGGGTCCTGGTGTACACAAGGTCTTGTTTGTCCCCTCCAAGAGTCTGTTTCCCTAGTCCTGTGTAACTTCTGTAATCAAATCTCAGCGGCCTCCAAAGTTAAATTCTCTGGGGGTTCTCAGTCCCTTTGCCAGATCCCCAGGTTAGGAAATCTGTTGTGGGTCCTAGAAGTTTCTTAACAGTGCCAGAATTTCTTTGGTATAATTGTTTTGCATTTTGTGGGTCGTCTGCTCACCTCCACTGAAATTTTTAAAGAGTATGATAACCACATACAAATTACTGAAGCACCACTGATTTTCCCTATCCCAAATACCTGGAATCACTCAGGCATGGAATGATGGCCACAGTACATCCAGTAAACAGACATCAAAAATATACAGGTGTGTTTGAAAACAAACGATGTCCCCTGTGAAAGCACAGCATCCTGACTGCCGCCATGTCCACTTTTACATGGTGGCTACTTAATAAAGAAAGTGGATGGCCTCTTGACTTCCAGAAAGCATAAAAAGCACACTGCTGAAGCTGAGCTTTGATGCTTACCTGGACCTAAAATGAGTGTTCCACCTTGCTGAGCTGGATCTCCTTGAAAATCAAAAAGAGGGCCAGTTACTGCTCTCCACAGGCTCCGAATGCTTCCTGAGAGTATATTTGATTTTACATGGGGGCTCTGTCCTGAAATATTAGGAATTGTCTTTAGATGTTATCATTTTATATTTGACTTGATATTAAGATAATGTTAGTATTTTTAGAAAACAGTCTCTCTCTTATGTGTTATCTTACTTTTGACTTGCCTTTTTCTCTTCCTTCGAAGAACAGTTTCTCAGCCTTTCACTACCGATGTTTTAGACCAGATAAGTCTTTGTCCTGAGTAACGTAGGGTGAATACCATCATCTGTGCTCTCTGAACTTACTACATGCCATAGCCACCACCATTCACCAAGCTGTGAGAACTGAATATGTCTCTAGACAGTGGCAAATATCCCCTGGCAGGGGGGAGGGGTCAAAATTGTCCCCAGTTGAGAACTACTGCTTTAAAAGAAGAAGTGATGACAGACCCAGACAATTTTCTGCCACCGAAAAATGTCAGCTATAGAATTCTCAAACTGGCAGCACTTTCCTTTTTAATCCCCCATTTATATTTGTTTTCGTCTCTTACCTAGTAATAGATAACTACATTCCTCTTCAGAAGACATTGTGGCACAGACTACTGTTATATGCTGGTCGAAACTTGTTTACTCTTTCTGGGATCACAACTAAACATTTCCCAGTCTTCCTGGGGTTTGGTAGGGCTGTATGACTACAATCAAACCAATGAGTAAAATAACGTGTGCCACTTCCACAGCATCTCCTAAAAACCTCTCCAGAGGTGATTATCCATGTTTTTTCTATTAGGTTGGTGCAAATATAGCTGCAGTTTTTGCATTGTTGAAATTTGCCATTTGATTTTGGAATACATTCTTAATAAATGTGGTTATGTTATATATCATTTTAACGCACATTTCTCATTTTATGTTTTTTTGCTAATGACTTATTGCTATTTATTTCATATTTATTTTGGACTATGGAAATGATGTTAGACAACCAAATCTGAGCAATTTTCTCACTTGAGTTTAGAATGAATCATAAAGCAGTAGAAACAACTCAGTAATGCATTTGGTCCAGGAACTGTTGATGAATGTACAGTGCAGCGGTGGTTCAAGAAGTTCTGCAAAGGAGACAAGAGCCTTGAAGATGAGGAACGTAGTGACCAGCCATCGGAAGCTGACAACGACCAAGTGAGATCATCAAAGCTGATCCTCTTACAACTACATGAGAAGTTGCCAAAGTACTCAACATAGGCCATTCTACAGTCATTTGGCATTTGAAGCAAATTGGAAAGGTGATAAAGTTTAATGAGTGGGTGCCGCATGAGCTGACCGGGAATTTTTAAAAATGTCATTCTGAAGTGTTGTCTTCTCTTATTCTATGCAACAACAAGGAAGCATTTCTCAATTGGATTGTGATGTGCAATGAAAAGTGGATTTTATATGACAACTGGTGATGACCAGCTCAGTAGCTGGACAGAGAAGAGGCTCCAAAGCATTTCCCAAAGCCAAACTTGCACCACAAAAAGGTCGTGGTCACTGTATTCACTACAGCTTTCTGAATCCTGGTGAAACCATTACCTCTGAGAAGTATGCTCAGCAAATTGATGAGATGCACCAAAAACTGAAATGCCTACTCCTGGCATTGGTCAATAGAAAGGGCCCAGCTATTCTCCATGATAATACCTGCACATAGCACAACCAATGTTTCAGAAGTTGAATGAATTGGGCTACATAGGTTTGCCTCATTCGCCATATTCACCTGACCTCTTGCCGACTGACTACCACTTCTTCAGTGGGGAAAATGCTTCCACAACCAGCAGGAGGCAGAAAATGCTTTCCAAGACTTCGTTGAATCCCAAAGAATGGATTTTTACACTACAGGAATAAACCCACTTATTTCTTGTTGGCAAAAATGTGTTGATTGTAACGATTCCTACTTTGATTAATAAAGATGTGTTTGAGTCTAGTTATGATTTAAAATTCATGGTCTAAAACATCAATTACTTTTGCACCAACCTAAATACATCCTTTGAAGTTTGGATTGACAATGGCAGAGCCATATGATGGAAGAGGCCTGAGTCTTTCCTACTGTGTCCCTCAGTTGCTGCTTGGAGAAGCACCCAATAGAAATATCCTTCTTGAAATGTGAATGAATAGGAACTAACCTCATTCTTTATATGCCACTGAGACTTTGAGGTTTAGCTGTAACAACAGTTAACTATAGCTACCTCTCCATCTTTGCTTGTCAGTTTTTCTATTTCCTTTCTCACAGTGACTGATACTTTCACTACCTTTGAGTAAAGAAACTACCTGTCTTATAACTTATCCTTTTCCTACCCCTGCCTTTTATTAAAAAAAAAAATCTGGACTCCACCAATTCTAAGGCCAGAGAGTGACAGAGCAGTGAGACATTGCAGCTCAGGTCTTCCTGCCTGCCGCAGTCTGCCTCTCCAGGTGCATGTCAACCAGTGTACACCAGTTACCAGTCCCATTTATCTTCTCCTGTGGGAGTCACAGCACAGAGCTAACCCCTCAGCCCTGGGGTCCAGCTTCAACTAGTGCTTTGGGCTTTTTACTTTAATGATTATGCTGCCTTTGACCTAACTGATTTCTTAATATATCCAGATAACTATTATTTTCTTCATCTCTCCAACTTTTCTGTTTCTTTCATGTTTAGAGGAGGATGGACATTCATTCATCTTACCAAGAAACAAATACATTCTCATTAACTTAGAGACATGGGTAAAGAGACTAAAGTTTATGTTTTTAAGGATTTTATACCTAAAATAAATGTTCATAAATCCAAACTATCCCCTTATGTCCAAAGAAGGGTCATTTAATATTTCTGAAATTTTAAAAATTCAATAGAAGAAGATTCCACAACCTAGTATTTCACAATCTTGGCTGTAAAGCACAATCTAATTTTGCCACTATGAATTTAGTTATGTGTAAAACTCCTGGGTTTTTTTTTTAAATTTTTTCCTCTTTACTTTGATTCTTGGACTCAAGACCAGAATTTGAATTTGAAATATTAGATTAAGTATTGTAAGAAGCATGTTTCCTGCATGCACTTATCTGCTGTCTATAACAATCACTATAGATTTAATACCATAAACTGGCTTATTATCAAGTAAGGCAAAATGAAATATCAGGTAAACCCATTACTTCCTTGAATTTAGTGGCTTTATTTTCTTATTCATTGTCTTTATAACCTGTCCCATTAATTTTAAATTATTATATTTTATTTTCAATGTGGTTTTCAAGTAGGATTATTCTTAGACTGATTCTAAGACTTGTGCTTTTTCAGGTGGGAACTTTAAAAAATCATTTCATGAGAATCTAATGTTTTCTGTTTGGAAAAAGAGTTGTTTGACACAGATCAAAGGAGTTTAAATGATTTGAATATAGTTTCTTAATAATTATAAGCATGTATTTTGCTTTAAATTCATCTGTTTTCTTTGCAATTCTCTCTCTTTATTGAGGCAATGAATGATGAGGTGTTACTAAAGTAAAACTCACAGTCTATATCAAAAGCAGCTAAATGATAAACAGACCTTACATATGCTGAGGCTCTGATACAGCACAGGAAAATAGTCTACCAAAGATTAAGGTTCACAATCTGTACTGTTGCAATTTCCTATACTAAAAAGAGAGGAGAAAACAAAGAACAAAATTCTCTATCTATGGTACCTCATCATTAGTTTTAATAAAGTTCAGGTCGCTTTCTTTAAAAACATTAGTAAAGGAAGGGATCATGTCAACTCCGCTTCATAAGTAGCAGCTCTGTGATCTGTCCCTCTGTGTCTCTACTTCAGGCCCTGTCATTTCTTTCTAGCCTATTACTACAAACTTGTCAAGAATACCAATGACAATTGATACCTCCTGTTTGGCACGTTCCAATTGCTTCTCTACCTGGCAACAAGACTTCTCCACTCAAACACTTTTATGACACCCCCACTGCCTTGAGAACAAATCCAAACTCCTTGGCTTGTTCCCAGACACAGTCCCTTGGCTCACACAATTCCCAACTGGCTCCTAGGCTCTGGCCAGACAGAGAGAACTGCAGTTCTCCAAGAGTCAAAATTTTTCATACTGATGTGCTACTTTTTGTCAGCTGCAGCATTCCCAGCCTCACTTCATCCAGCTAACTCCTTAAAGAGTGAGCTTAAGAGTTAGCTTTCTAAGAAGCCCTCCCAGATTCTTCTCTCTCTGTGCATTTCTGGTATTACAGGCATTTTTGTATTATAGGTATTGCCAGTACATGCTCTCCTCTTTTACAAGCCTTAAGCTGTAATGTAATTAACTGTTTGCTTCTTTCTCCCAGGGTAGATTATGAGCACTGGGAGGGCAGGGGCTGCGTCTTTTGTCACAGTTGTCCTGGGAACAGCCAACACAGTGGGTGCCATGGGTGTCATTCTCAACATTTGTTGAGAATAAGTGATCTGGGTTCTAGTTGAGTTCTCTTGCTTGGTATTTCAGAAGCCAAGTTCCTTTTTTCTAAAACCCATATCAATAGCTCACCTAAAGCTTATTGCACTTTTAATTATAAAGAACTGTGCAAGAGTAGGGAATGTAGACCATACAGAGATGAATAAAACATCAAACCTTTCAACTAACTATACTACTAATCACCTTAAGTTCAATCATAGAGTATATAATAAAGTACAAGGTGCTATTAAAAAACAATGAGGGAAGCAATTGTTTCTGCTGGTAGAGCTATTTAGAGCCCCTTTGAGTTGGGCTTTAGATGAAAACTAAGATTTCATCAGTTAAAGAACATAAGAGTGTTCAAAGCCATGGTGTTGAGGTATGAAAATGTATTAACTTAAGCAATATTATTTTTCTTTTAAATACAAAAATAAAATATACTCATAAAAAAAAAAAAAATATATATATATATATATATATATATAAAAGCCACTTTTCTCACTCCTATGTCTTGGGGTAAACATTGCAATGTCTTTTAAAACAATTTTCACCACATACACATATATAATAGTATAGATATTTATGTTTATGAAAATGGTTTTTATTTTCACAAAAATGAAATCACACTGAAAACACTGCTTTGAACTTGCATTTTTTCATTCATTTAGAACTTCACCAACAGCCTTCCATGTCATTACATCCAGGAAATGAATTTTAGAGTATCATGAATCTGGACCACTTACTAGAATCATAAAGAGCAGGCTGATTTATGAATTTACCATTTGTTCCCCTATGCATATATATACTTATGTGAAATGTGAAATACACTATTAGCATTTCCTACTTGAGACATGTCTTACCTGAGGAGGCAATTTCTTCACCTCTTTTCATTCCCAATCTTTTATAAATTTCTCTCTCAGGATCAACATAGATTTCATGAGAATACCCAGTTAGTTTACAGAAAGGCTGAAAAAAAAAGTATAGTTGGAATTTTTATCAAGACAAATGAGAGAAAAATAGTGATAATCTGACTAAATTTTAGCAAATTTAGACCCAGGTTCAATCCCTGGGTCAGAAGATCCCCTGAAGAAGGGAATGGCTACCACTCTTGGCCTGGAGAATTCCATGGACAGGGGAGTATGGCAGGCTATAAGTCCATGGGGTTGCAAAGAGTTGGACATGACTGAGTGACTAACACTTCAGTGATTTAAGTAATTATATAATTTTTATGTCTAAAACATATTTAGCCTGTTAGGGTCCCAACTGGCTATATATTTACCTCAATATGATGGTAGGATGACTGTCCAATCACTATGAGAGTGACATTTGCTTCCTTTAGGAGAGAAAAAGGACATATACATATTATTAGAAATTATGTTTCCCCTAATTATAACTTCCCCTAATCCAATTCTTTTCTTCCATTTTAATGCCACCTATAGGCTTCCAGAAGAATGGAATGAGTCAAAGCAATTATGCTAAAATATTCAATTAATTCAGATGATTCTTTTGCTAAGTAAGAATTTAAAAATAATAGTCAGTAATTCTCTACATTTTCCCAAAAGGCATACATTGAACTAGAATAAAAACTATTAAAGTAGGGTTATTTAATCAGACAATTTTATTCTTTCACATCTCAATTGACAAGGTCTGCTGAAAACAGATCTTAATTTTACAGAAGCTACCAATGCTTTCACTAAAAAGCTAACCTGGGGACAAACCTCTATATGCTTGAAGAAATACACCTGTACGTGGCTGTCACAAGAATGTGGAGCTGTAATTCCATTAAGGATACAACTTTTTCACCTTAAAGTTATACTAGTAACTTCCTGTAATGAACAACTATTTGGAGTGTCTGTATTATAAAACTAAAGAAAAGAAAATATTTCTAGCATTTCTGTTTTTGGTAATTATGAATCAACATTTGAGAATAGGCAGGTTATTAGGTAACATCAAAATTATTATTATGGTTAGTACTTTTATAGTCAGGCAGTAATGAATAGGACAGAAATACACTTCCAATGAGTCTCTTCCCTTTTTGGAGGTGTTGGGGAGATGTGTGGGATGGTGATAATCTGGATTTGTGAGCGTCTGCGCTGGAGAGGCGGTGCGTTCCGCCCCTCATGCCATCACACTCCTCATAAGCGGCAGGTGAGTTTCACCAGGCCGCCCGGAAGCGGGGCACGCTGCTGCTCACTCTAGGGAAACTTACTTGTAAGAAACTCTTGGGGATTTTGGCCAGATCTTCTACATATTCCTTGCAGATGTAACACAGGAAATGCTGAAATCCCAACACAGGCAAAAAGGACAAGTTAGCAACTAACACTCTGGAAGTCAGAAATAACCAAGTACTTATGCGTGACGTAATGCAACAGCCAAGACGGTTAGAGATGTCAAGGGTGCCCAAATGTGCACTGAAATTGGGCCCCACGCAGTCTCTGTTAGGCCTCTTCGCTCGCTGAGAAAATGGCCTTGGCTTGGCGGGCTGCTTTTCCTTTTCCGTTCAAGGAAGCGAGAGCGGAGTACGCCTTCCAGAAACCTTTAGTGGACGACCACTAGAGGAAGGGTCAGGCCCGGCGGGCTCCGTTCTCTGGTCCTGGACCCTTCCAGAGGCCCGATGTAACTCCCCCCAGGGGAGGCCGTGGAAACAACCTCCATCCCTGCCTGCAGGTGAGGTCCCTGCGCCGGATCGTCCCGTCGCCCGTGCTCACCCGCACGAAGACCACGATAGCCCGGCGCTCTCGGAACAGCTCACCAAACGGCACAGGCCTCCCGGAGGCGTCCAGCACCGGCAGCTCGGCCACGGCGGCGGCCAGGGACTGCCAGCTCGCGGGGCCGCTTGGGACTGGGGCTGGGGCGGCGTGAGCGCTGACCTGCCGCGTGACCGGGGCCTCGGAGGGGGCTGCCATCGCGCCCTACGTCCGACGGCCCTCGGAGAACGACCGAGCGGGATCGAGGCTGGGTGGGTTGGAGGGCGGCCAAGCGGAGCGCAAGGGGCGGGGCTCTCCATGGGGCGGAGCTGCCCGGGGCCCAGGCTCGCTGCGGAGCTCCGGGGCCTAACCCGGTGCACCCGGCGGTTCTCAGGCAAGACCTCGAGTCTCCTTTTGACGTGGCTCTGATGGTTCCGAAGCTGCAGAAGGGTACAGAACCACTCTCGAGTTTTCTGACCCAGCCGCTCATGGTAGGAAGAGAGACAGAGACGCAGAGAGAGACAGGGAGGGCGGGGGCGGAGAGAGAAGGAGAGACAGAGACAGGAGACGGGGTGCGGGGAAGAGAGAAAGACGGAGACAGAGAGACGGCGTGGAGCGGGGAGACTGGGGGAAGAGAGAGAAGAGAGAAAAGAGGAGAGCGAGATACAAAGGCGAGAAAGGAGTTAAATATGAAGAAAGCCCCTGCCCTCCGTAGCCATCTGGGCTGCAGTTAGCTCTTAGTTACCTTTTCAAGAGAATCAGTTGCCTACCAAGCACATCCCCCCCTGCTAGATTTAGTCTGGTTTAAATCCACTCCCTCCTCAGTTCTCGTGCTTTTTTTTTTTTTTTTTTGAGCTATCGTTAACATACACTGTAATATATAAATCTTAAGTGTGGATTTAAATTTTATTTTTAGTTAAAATTTAAACATTTGTCAAAATTTTATCATGGAAATTTAAAAACCTGCCCAGAAAGTTGAATTTTACAGTGAACACTCCTATATCCACCACCTAGATTCTACTGTTGGTTAACATTTTACTCTATTAAAATTAGTGCATCTGTCCACAGTTAGGTGAGTTTTGCCTGATTATTCACCCCTGTTATCCACTTACTGTTTCATGCTCAGTCCCTCTTTTGCAGCCCCCTGGATGGTAACTCGCCAGGCTCCTCTATCCATGGGATTTTTCAGGCAAGAATATTGGAATGGGTAGCCATTCCCTCCTCCATGGGATCTTCCTGACCCAGGATCCAACCCAAGTCTCCTGTGTCTCCTGCTGCATCACAGGCAGATTCTTTACCACTGAGCCACAACTCCATAAAAATATGGACCATTGCTATTGAGGAAATTCCCTCAATTATATTTTTTAAGAGCTAGTATAATAAACCTATTTATAAATGTGCTAGGTTGTTTCAGGAGTCAATTTTCTTTCTTCAAACTTTTGT
Organism: Bubalus bubalis; assembly: GCF_019923935.1. Taxonomy (NCBI): domain Eukaryota; kingdom Metazoa; phylum Chordata; class Mammalia; order Artiodactyla; family Bovidae; genus Bubalus; species Bubalus bubalis. Next base: position 145,018,928 of record NC_059159.1, read on the forward strand.
TTTGCTAAAGCTATTTACTAGGGTCCTTAAGTGAGATGACTCTGTGTGTGTATGTATGTATGTATGTAAATGATGGATTGAGAAGGATGAGAAAAATGGATTTAAATGGCTTTGCATCAGTTTTGTAGATGTCCTACAGTACATGCATACCAGGTAGTCTTTTAAGCATGTTTCTATCCCACCTTGCTTTCTTCTGGTGCAGGCTGCAGGCAAGCATGCATATGGGAATTTAGGAATTTCTGCAGCCTCTTTGAGACTCAGCTGGTCCTGGACTTGGAGGTTGGTCTTGTACTGGGGTTTCTCATAGATGGTGACAATGTGTCCAAGCCTTCCAGGGCAGAACAAGACAACATTCAGGTTCTTTGTCTTTAAAAGTTCACCCACCTTTGTTTTTGGATTTGTGGTTCAGAAAATATGATCCTGTAGAGTCCTTTGGACTGAAAGGAGATTAAACCAGTCAATCTTGAAGGAAATCAACCCTGAATAATCATTGGAAGGACTGATGCTGAAGCTCCAATACTTTGGCCACCTGATGAAAAGAGCCAAATCATTGGAAAAGACCCTGATGGTGGGAAAAATTGAAGGTAGAAGAAGTAGAGGGTGACAGAGGATGAGATGGTTGGACGGCATCACTGATTCAATGGACATGAATTTGGGCAAACTCCAGGAGGTGCTGAGGGACAGGGAAGCCTGGTGTGCTGCAGTTTATGGGGTCACAAAGAGATGGACACAACTTGGCGACTAAACAACAACAAAATTTATGGTATTTGTTTAGTGGAAGACCTTCAGGATCACCCTTATCTAGCACAGAGGATTCACTCTGCCACAAAGTACAGGAGAGACTGATCCAGAATCCTCTGGCTTTCAGTTGTGTAAAGACATCCATTATTGAACACACATTTAAATGCTCATTCAGTGGCACCCCACTCCAGTACTCTTGCCTGGAGAATCCCATGGACGGAGGAGCCTGGTAGGCTGCAGTCCATGGGGTCGCTAAGAGTCAGACACGACTGAGCAACTTCACTTTCACTTTTCACTTTCAGGTATTGGAGAGGGAAATGGCAACCCACTCCAGTGTTCTTGCCTGGAGAATCCCAGGGACGGGGAAGCCTGGTGGGCTGCTGTCTATGGGGTCGCACAGAGTCGGACACGACTGAGGCGACTTAGCAGCAGCAGCAACAGTTTGAGAAACTCTGCTGTGGATTTGGACAGTTCTGATCATAGACCTATTTCTAAGTCATGATCTGCCAGTGCTGGGGTACCACAGATGCACTCTCAGGGGCACTGCAGCATATTTTAAATACTTGAGGGAAGTAGAGGTTATCTGTTTGACATCCTTCTTGTGAGGGGAGGTAGTTCATGATTTCCATTAGACTGCATTTCTTTTCACTATATTTTGAATAATGTCATATCTTTGCCAAGCTGGGTTTCTAACAACTGTGATAAAAAGCTAGAACCTCACAAAAATCACTGTGTTTAGGGAATGAGGTTGGATATGTCCAATCTGATTCAAGATTGGAGAAGTTGGTGCAATGTCCGACAGGTAGGCATGCCCTGGGTGAAATACAGATGTTACTTTTTCTTATAGTGTGTATGTGTTAGTCATATCTGACTCTTTGCAACCCTTTGGACTGTAGCCCGCCACTCTCCTCTGTCCGTGGGTTTTTCCAGGCAAGAATGCTGGAGTAGGTTGCCATTTCCTCCTCCAGGGGATCTTCCAGACCAGGGATGGAATCCATGTCTTCTGCATCTCTTGCATTGCAGGCAGATTCTTTACCACTGAGCCACCTGGGAAGCCCCCTTAATTTATAGTTGTATCTTAAAATAGCTACTAAGTTGTTCAGACAGAAGTTGTTTGGATCTAACTTCTAAGTAAAAGGAACTGATAGGAATTTCTTTCAGCCTAAGGGTGCTGTGAATAAACTACTGACACCAACAAATAAACTAGTGTGAACCAAGCAAGTCTGGAAATCTTTGAATCAGACAGTAGGCTCCTTGCCTCTTGCAGCACTGTAGTATCTTCACAGACTGGCACAAAGTCTGGCACACTGTAGGCCTCTATGAATATTGTCCGATTGGTCAATACACGGAATGTGCAAGAAATGGTGGCACTAGAGAGTTTTCAGCAGCTAGCATGGATCCAGTATGAATGGGAGAAAAGTAGGCAGAGTGCTTTATAGAACGGGTATTTTCCACTGTTTGAAACAAGCAAGGCAGAGCTCAGAGGCCATATCCAACTGCAAGTGTGCCAGTCCACAGAAACCCACCAACCTAACTCCCAACCAGCTCTATTTTATTCAGATTATTTAGAGATGAGCCTTACCTGGTAGTGAATGCCCAGATTTCCTGGGTCTAGATGCTGTAACAACTAACTCCAACCACAGTCTTCACACTGGTGTCCCAATAGATGGTCAAAACTCCCCCAAACTTCCTGGTTGAACTTGGGGCTATGTCACTTGGTTCATCATATATTCTAGCTCATCAAATATTCCAACTTATCAGGTTTTCCTGACCTCCTAATTTCTGGTTATTTGGTACACTGCGTGCTTTTTTTTTTTTTTTTTTTTAAAGCATGTGTTACAGTTATGATTATCTGGTTTTTTGTCCATTTCTTTTTTTATTGAAGTATAGTTGATTTATAGTGTGGTGCTAGTTCCTGATGTACAGCAAAGTGATTCAGTTATGCAGTTATATATACATACACCCATGTATATATATTCTTTTTCACATTATTTTTTATTATGTTTTATTATAGGATATTGAATACAGTTTCCTGTGCTATACAGTAGGATTTTATTGTTTATTTTATATATAATAGCTTTTATCTGCTATCTAGAAAGATTAAGTTAACTAAGACAAGCTCAAGGCAAGGAGACAATAGTCAGGAAGATAAATTCAGAATAAATAGTTGTAATGAAGAGCAATAAATAATATAGCAGAAGTATGAATAAAATATAGTGAGAACTTGAATCAGTTATTGTACTCTTGGTTTCAAGTGACAGAAAACCTTGGCTCAAATGGTTTTGCATCATAAGGATATTTATTATCTACCATAACAGGAAATCCAGAGATAAGTCAGATTGTGTGCTGTGCTTAGTCGCTCAGTCATGTCTGACTCTTTGTGACCTGATGGACTGCAGCCTGCCAGCCTCCTCTGTCCATGGAATTCTCCAAGCAAGAATACTGGAGTTGGTTGCCATGCCCTCCTCCAGGGGATCTTCCCGACCCAGGAATCAAATGGGGTCTCCTGCATTGCAGGTGGATTCTTTACCAGCTGATCAGGGAAGCCCCAGGTAGGCTCTAGGAGTGGTATTCCTTCCTCAGCTCTTCTCTTAGTTCTACCCTCCTTTGTTCTGGCATTGCCCTCGAGCTAGCCTCCTATGTAGTGAAAAGCTGATCCCAGTAGCAGTAGAGCTGCATTTTCTAGTTCAGATGTGATGAAGAGACACAGAATATTTTCATCCCCAGAAGCTCTAGCAAACTTTTCCTTTTAGTTTGCTGCTGCTGCTGCTGCTAAGTTGCCTCAGTCGTGTCCGACTCTGTGCGACCCCATAGAAGGCAGCCCACCAGGCTCCCCCATCCCTGGGATTCTCCAGGCAAGAACACTGGAGTGGGTTGCCATTTCCTTCTCCAATGCATGAAAGTGAAAAGGGAAAGTGAAGTCGCTCAGTCGTGTCCAACTCTTCACGACCCCATGGACTGCAGCCCACCAGGCTCCTCCATCCATGGGATTCTCCAGGCAAGAGTACTGGAGTGGGTTGCCATTGCCTGCCGGGGTCCAGCCCCGGCTGATTCAGGGAGTTCGAAGCGGGGACGGCGTAGGAGAGGATCCGGAAACAACTGCTTAATTAAACGTTAATTAAGGATATAAAGAGTAATAGAATGAGGATAGCTCAGTGAGGAAATTCAGTGGAGAAAAGAGGCTGAATAATTCAGCCAGAAGGTGAGAGAAAGAACGACATGGGGAGACCAAGTTTTGGTGAACAAGGCCCGCACTTTATTTTCCAAAGTAGTTTTTATACCTTAAGTTACGCATGGGGGAAGGGGTAGAGTCATGCAGTAAGCCAGGCTTTCTTCCTGCAAACTTATCATATGCAAAAGTTTAGGTGATTTGCATCATCTTCTGGCCCGGAGGCCTGTTAACATTTTAAGACCCTTTCTTCAGAAAACTTATTTTTCTCTAAAGGTGATTAGTCAGGTGCCACCCTCCAAAAGCATTAAAGTTGCATTCCTATAGGACAAAGGTGTGGTGGGCTACAATGAGAAAAAGAATTAACTCAAGGGTCCCAGGTTACAAACATTAAAGCTACTACTTACACCAATTATATTAATCAATACACTGCCAGGGACACAGCAGGTAAGGGATATGGAAACTTAGCAGCAAACATTGGCCCAATAAGTGAAAAACCCTTCACCAGTACAATTTCTAATCAATCTTTTAACTACTCAAAGGAATCTGTGTTTAGACAGTTTAGAACATCTCCTGCCTCTCACAGTTGGGAGGCTCTGAACAATCACATGTGGCCGGAAAAACCTATTCAGGCAGGCTAGAGGACTTCCAAAGGAGTTTGTAGGTTGAAACGCTGTCACACCCAGGAACTTTATTAACTGGAGCTGTAAGTTAACTCTTTTTTTCAGAGAGAGGTAGTGGGGGACACTCTGTAAAGTCGGAGGTGTAGGTGAAAGCACAAAGCAGAAAGTAGGCAGACTCTGGTTTTGGGGGTAGATGCTCCAGAATTTCCAGGGGGACTCCTGAGGCTCGATCCGGCCTTTGCGTATGCCGAGCCTCCTTCCTCATGACCTTTGTCATGGGTGGAGCTCCTCACGCTGGCTCCCGGCAGTGATAGAATTCCAGTTGAGCTATTCCAAATCCTGAAAGATGATGCTGTGGAAAGTGCTGCACTCAATATGCAATTTGAAATATGCACTCAGTATGCAATATGCTGGCTCCCAGCAATTGCCTTCTCCCTGAAACTCCTTACCAGGTCACAAAAATCTATTAATAGCTCCTTATTTAGTTACACCTTTTGTTATGCCTTTGAAACAATTGTTCATACAAACTAAACTATTTGTACTTCCCCAAGCGTATCTTGCGTTTTCTACCTCTTTACCTCTGTACACACTGTTCCAGCTTCCTAGAAAGACCTTCAGTTTGTCGGACTGTTACCAAATGGTGTGTAGTGGATCCGGCTGCTCACCAGTCAAAAGCCAATAAGCAGGCCGGGTTGGTGGAAAAGAAAGTTTGCTTTATTTCAGATGCCAGCAACTGAGGAGGCGGGGAGGGTGGTAAATGTCTATCCAAAGGCCAACTCACTCGCCCTCTGACAAGTAGGGAGTGAGAGCTTTTCTAGACAGAAGAGGGGGCAGCTACATACCTTTTAGTTTAGCTTACCTAAATTTGCTATAAAAAAATTTATTGAACAGAAACCTGAGTTAAATAGAGTTGGGAAACCAGAAGGGGGAGCTCTCTCACCCTGCGGTGATAGCCGAGCTCAACAGGTTTTAAGAAAGATTCCTTTCCTGGCAAGGACTCGGCCAATGAGGAGCTATGGACTCTGCTTACTGCAGCCTCCCAACTTCCTTTTCCCTCTATGAAAATGTGCATCTTTCCTTGCGGTGGGTGAACTTGCATGTGGCTCACCATGGTTGCAGACCTACAGCTGCAATTCCCTGTTGCTTCAGAATATAAACCCATCTTTTCTGGAGAAAAGCCTGGCAGCCTATTTGTTTCAGGTCAACACAGTTTAGACGTATGCTGCTCTGGACCAATCTCTGGCAAAAGACTATGATTGGTTTAAATTGATGATTTGAATAAAATGGACACTGGAAAATAAGCCAAAATGATCACTGAAGTGAAGTGAAGTCGCTCAGTCGTGTCTGACTCTTTGCGACCCCATGGACTATAGCCTACCACACTCCTCGGTCCATGGGATTTTCCAGGCAAGAGTACTGGAGTGGGTTGCCATTTCCTTCTCCAGAGGATCTTCCCAACCTAGGGATCGAACCTGGGTCTCCCACATTGTAGGCAGATGCTTTACCATCTGAGCCACCAGGGAAGTCTAAAATGACCATTACAGAATACAAAACACAGAGTGATCAATTTTCCAAAGATGATGTTATCACTGATCAAAAAAATGAAATAAAAAAAATAAACACTCAGAGCTGAACTCAACTGGTTGAAAATCTTTAAACAGGATGATCAATAATCTGAGTAGTTGTGCTGGTTAGTAATGAATGCATGTCACCTACAAATCCCCCCTTCATTGCTTGATCTATGGTAGTAAAGCATTTCTCCTCTGCAGTAAACACATCTTGTCAGTAGGGGGTGGTATTAACCATGTATTTCTGATAGTTTTCCATCTGGGGCCTTGCTGGCCCTGGAGGGACTGCCAGGTAGCCAGTTTCTAGAGACAGCAAAGGGCTTGCTTGCAGGCACAGCTTTAAGATGCACACTAAAGAATTCAGAGCCCATACCCCTCAACCAGTCTTTTATTGGGCTCTCATACTAGGCCACTGTTCCTTTTCACTAATCATTCCAGGGCCAGTTATAAGACAACCAGGGGCAGCCCCTACCCCCTGGAGCTCACTAAAATTATCTAAACTGCTTAATCCTAGGCCTATTTACCCTGCCTCTCTCATTCTTTCCCATGAAGACCACAATAAAGACCCTTGCCCATGTTTTCCTCTCACTCCCTCTGCCTCCTGACTGACTGATGCATCCCTGTATGGCCCTATGTGGCACGGCCTCCTTTCTCCTCTTGGGAACTGTGAGTAACAAACTATCTTTTCAATGGCAATTGTCTCCTGACTTGGCCTTCAGTTCAGTTCAGTTCAACCGCTCAGTCCTGTCCGACTCTTTACAACCCCATGAATTGCAGCACGCCAGGCCTCCCTGTCCATCACCAACTCCCTGAGTTCACCCAAGCTCGTCCATCGAGTCAGTGATGCCATCCAGCCATCTCATCCTCTGTCGTCCCCTTCTCCTCCTGCCCCCAATCCCTCCCAGCATCAGAGTCTTTTCCAATGAGTCAACTCTTCACATGAGGTGGCCAAAGTACTGGAGTTTCAGCTTTAGCATCATTCCTCCCAAAGAACACACAGGACCAATCTCCTTCAGAATGGACTGGTTGGATCTCCTTGCAGTCCAAGGGACTCTCAAGAGTCTTCTCCAACACCACAGTTCAAAAGCATCAGTTCTTCGGTGCTCAGCTTTCTTCACAGTCCAACTCTCACATCCATACATGACCACTGGAAAAACCATAGCCTTGACTAGATGGACCTTTGTTGGCAAAGTAATATCTCTGCTTTTTAATATGCTATCTAGGTTGGTCATAACTTTCCTTCCAAGGAGTAAGTGTCTTTTAATTTCATGGCTGCAATCACCATCTGCAGTGAGTTTGGGGCCCCCCAAAATAAAGTCTGACACTGTTTCCACTGTTTCCCCATCTGTTTCCATGAAGTGATGGGACCAGATGCCATGATCTTCGTTTTCTGAATGTTGAACTTTAAGCCAACTTTTTCACTCTCCTCTTTCACTTTCATCAAGAGGCTTTTTAGTTCCTCTTCACTTTCTGCCATAGGGTGGTATCATCTGCATATCTGAGGTTATTGATATTTCTCCCAGCAATCTTGATTCCAGCCTGTGCTTCTTCCAGCCCAGCATTTCTCATGATGTACTCTGTATATAAGTTAAATAAAGCAAGGTGACAATATACAGTCTTGATGTATTCCTTTTCCTATTTGGAACCAGTCTGTGGTTCCATGTCCAGTTCTAACTGTTGCTTCCTGACCTGCATATAGGTTTCTCAAGAGGCAGGTCAGGTGGTCTGTTATTCCCATCTCGTTCAGAATTTTCCACAGTTTATCGTGATCCACACAGTCAAAGGCTTTGGCATAGTCAATAAAGCAGAAATAGATGTTTTTATGGAACTCTCTTGCTTTTTCCATGATCCAGTGGATGTTGGCAATTTGATCTCTGGTTCCTCTGCCTTTTCTAAAACCAGCTTGAACATCTGGAACTTCACGGTTCATGTATTGCTGAAGCCTGGCTTGGAGAATTTTGAGCATTACTTAACTAGCGTGTGAGATGAGTGTGATTGTGTGGTAGTTTGAGCATTCCTTGGCATTGCCTTTCTTTGGGATTGGAATGAAAACTGACCTTTTCCAGTCCTGTGGCCACTGCTGAGTTTTCCAAATTTGCTGGCATATTGAGTGCAGCACTTTCACAGCATCATCTTTCAGGATTTGAAATAGCTCAACTGGAATTCCATCACCTCCACTAGCTTTGTTCATAGTGATGTTTCTTAAGGCCCACTTTGACTTCACATTCCAGGATGTCTGGCTCTAGGTGAGTGATCACACCATTGTGATTATCTGGGTCATGAAGATCTTTTTTGTACAGTTCTTCTGTGTATTCTTGCCACCTCTTCTTAATATTTTCTTCTGTTGGGTCCATACCATTTCTGTCCTTTATCGAGCCCATCTTTGCATGAAATGTTCCCTTGGTATCTCTAATTTTCTTGAAGAGATCTCTAGTCTTTCCCATTCTGTTGTTTTCCTCTATTTCTTTGCATTGATCGCTGAGGAAGGCTTTCTTCTCTCCTTGCTATTCTTTGGCACTCTGCATTCAAATGAGTACATCTTTTCCTTTTCTCCTTTGCTTTTTGCTTTTCTTCTTTTCACAGCTATTTGTAAGGCCTCCTCAGACAGCCATTTTGCTTTGTTGCATTTCTTTTTCTTGGGGATGGTCTTGATCCCTGTCTCCTGTAAATGTCATGAACCTCTGTCCATAGTTCATCAGGCACTCTGTCTATCAGATCTAGTCCCTTCAATCTATTTCTCACTTCCACTGGATAATCGTAAGGGATTTGATTTAGGTCATACCTGAATGGTCTAGTGGTTTTCCCTACTTTCTTCAATTTCACTCTGAATTTGGCAATAAGGAGTTCATGATCTGAGCCACAGTCAGCTCCTGGTCTTGTTTTTGCTGACTGTATAGAGCGTCTCCATCTTTGGCAGCAAAGAATATAATCAATCTGATTTCAGTGTTGGCCATCTGTTGATGTCCCTGTGTAGAGTCTTCTCTTGTGTTGTTGGAAGAGGGTGTTTGCTATGACTTGGCCTTACCATACCTGAATAATAAACCTGTGATTTAAAAATGGGGTGCCAGAGGGATATTGCAGGAGCAAAGGCTTCTCTTGTATTTTTTGATGTGCTTTGATTTTGCCTTATCTTGCTCCAAATTCACGATTACTAGGAGTGCATGTGTGGAACTTTAGTGACGCTCTGTTCCACTGGGCCCACAGGAGTATGAGATCCCATGGTGAGCTTTCAGCCCCGGCCCACCCCCACTTTTTCACAGTCCTCACAATGTGAACACTATGAGCCTCACACTACACTTCTCTGAGATGGGTTCCTGATGCCCTGGTGCTTTCCCTCTGCTCACTACCTGCCAGCCTCAGTCCACTTGCACCCTGGAGGGTTTTCCTACTGTTCTCCCAATGTGGACACCACACATGCCAGGCTTAGTATCACACAGTGGGCTCCTGATGCCTAGCTCCCTCGGCATGCCTATTTGGTAGTCTCTACCCACCTGCAGCCTAAAGGAGTATCTTCTGCTTGCCTGGACGGTATACCAGCTTTGGCTTAGGCAACTGAGAAAATTTCTCTATCATCCAATAGGCTAAACCCACATCTTGAAAGAAAGTGAATCTCAGCCACGGGGAGGGAGCCTCTCACAAGTTACTCCTTCCTTGAGCACTCTTTCTCAGACCTAGGATACTCTTTAGAGTCACCTTTTCATCTTTGGTTACTGCTTGTATATAGTTAATAGTTCTTTATATTATTTTTTCCATTTAATTAATATATTGCTCTTCATTGGACCGTAATTCAGTAAGTTTGTATTTGAGATGAAAGATCTCAAGATATGTCACTTATCTAGGCTATGCAAACAGAATGCCTCTTTTTGAGTTTTAGTAAATAAGAGTAAGAGCAAGCATCCCTTGATGAATGGAACAAGTTTGCTGTACAAGCAATGCAGTTTCATAAAATAAATTTGTGGTATCTACCATTGAGAAACCTATATGCAGGTCAGGAAGCAACAGAACTGGACATGGAACAACAGACTGGTTCCAAATAGGAAAAGGAGTATGTCAAGGCTGTATATTGTCACCCTGCTTATTTAACTTTTATGCAGGGTACATCATGAGAAACGCTGGGCTGGAGGAAGCACAGGCTGGAATCAAGATTGTGGGAAGAAATATCAATAACCTCAGATATGCAGATGACACCACCCTTATGGCAGAAAGTGAAGAGGAACTAAAAAGCCTCTTGATGAAAGTGAAAGAGGAGAGTGAAAAAGTTGGCTTAAAGCTCAACATTCAGAAAACGAAGATCATGGCACCTGGTCCCATCACTTCATGGGAAATAGATGGGGAAACAGTGGAAACAGTGTCAGACTTTATTTTTTTGGGCTCAAAAATCACTGCAGATGGTGACTGCAGCCATGAAATTAAAAGACACTTACTCCTTGGAAGGAAAGTTATGACCAACCTAGACAGCATATTCAAAAGCAGAGACATTACTTTGCCAACAAAGGTCCATCTAGTCAAGGCTATGGTTTTCCAGTGGTCATGTATGGATGTGAGAGTTGGACTGTGAAGAAGGCTGAGCGCCAAAGAATTGATGCTTTTGAACTGTGGTGTTGGAGAAGACTCTTGAGAGTCCCTTGGACTGCAAGGATATCCAACCAGTCCACTCTGAAGGAGATCAGCCCTGGGATTTCTTTGGAGGGAATGATGCTGAAGCTGAAACTCCAATACTTTGGCCACCTGATGCGAAGAGTCGACTCATTGGAAAAGACTCTGATGCTGGGAGGGATTGGGGGCAGGAGGAGAAGGGGATGACAGAGGATGAGATGGCTGGATGGCATCACTGACTCGATGGACGTGAGTCTGAGTGAACTCCGGGAGTTGGTGATGGACAGGGAGGCCTGGCGTGCTGCGAATCATGGGGTCGCAAAGAGTCGGACACGACTGAGCAACTGAACTGAACTGAACTGAACCGAACCATTGTTTAGTAACATGAAGATAAAATTCATGTTGATTTGCAGTGGGTAGATTTTAAATGTTCTATAGCTACACAAAAACACCAATCAGAGAGAGTATTTCCCGTCTTTCTTTAAAACTTGCCAATCCAGGACACTGAATCTTTCTTTAGTAAACAGATGATGAAATAGTGCTTTTATCAGTTGTGTGAGAACCAACTTGAAATTCAGTAACTCTAAGATTTAAGAAACGTAATTTCAGATTGAATTATAATCTATTAATACATGTTTAGATTGTTGAGAAAATAATCACTGAAAAGAAGTAATAGCACATCCTTTGTTTACTCTTTCATCTGTTCAATCAACATTCACTTATCAAGCACCAACTGTGTCCCAGGAGCAGTGAACTCTTCTGTTTGAAAAACTAGATGGACTAAGAGAAAACGATAGAGTTAAGAATTAAAATAGGTTCTGACTCTAGTATGAGCTTTTTGGTTGGCAATTCTTTTTGTCAATGTAACATCTTAATGCCTAATTTCCTTTTTATTTTTTGGAATAAAAGAGAAATTTCCTGTTCCATGTAACAAAATAGCAGGAAAGGCAGAGATATGGCTTGTCTCAGAAGATAACACCACCAGGAACTTCTTCCTTCTTCTCTAGTTCTGCATCTCTATATGGTCGGGTTGCTTTTCTCAGCTTCTCCCGTTATACAGTGCCTGAGAACATGGCTACTCCTGGAACCATGTCTCACACATTCCCCTCACATATTCCCCCTTGTGAGGTAATGGAAAATATATTTTGGTTCTGCCCCCAGTTCCTGGCACAGAGCTCCTGAAACCCTTGTAATTTCCTAAGTGATAAGAGCTCTTGAGGCATTTCTGTTCTAATATTTGTTCTTTGACTCTGGTTCCTGATGGTGCTTCTAAACCTTTGTCATTTTCTGGGTGATAGGAGCATCTTTTGGAGAAGGCAATGGCACCCCACTCCAGTACTCTTGCCTGGAAAATCCCATGGATGGAGGAGCCTGGTAGGCTGCAGTCCATGGGGTCGCTAGGAGTTGGACACAACTGAGCGACTTCACTTTCACTTTTCACTTTCATGCATTGGAGAAGGAAATGACAACCCACTCCAGTGTTCTTGCCTGGAGAATCCCAGGGATGGGGGAGCCTGGTGGGCTGCCATCTCTGGGGTCGCACAGAGTCGGACACGACTGAAGTGACTTAGCAGCAGCAGCAGGGGCATCTTTTAGTTTAATGTAGTAGCTCTGGATAGCTCCCGGATGGTGGGTGGTCACCAGAAAAGCTGAACCATATGATTAGAAGCTTGGAATTTTCAGCCCCACTTACCATGTTCTTGAGAAGAGAGAAAGCCTAAAAACAGAGTTAATGATTGATTGTGCCTTCATGATGAAGCCTCCATAAAAATCCCAATAATAGGAAGTTCCAAGAGCTTCCAGGCTGGTGAATGTGCAGAGGTTTGGGGGCAGGTGGTACACGCAGAGAGAGAGCATAGAGGTACATGCCTTTTCCCCCTATGTTGCCCTATCACCCATTTGGTTGTTCCTGAGTTATATTCTTTTGTTATAAACCAGTGATCTACTAAGTAAAATGTTTCTCTGAGTTCTGTGAACTGCTCTATCAAGTTAATCAGGGCTTTGATCCCTGGGTTGAGAAGATCCCTGGGAGGAGGAAATGACAACCCACTCTGGTATTCTTGCCTGAAAAATCCCATGGACAGAGGAGCCTGGCGGGCTACAGTCCAAAGGGTCACAAAGAGTCAGACATGATTGAGTGACTGTGCACACACTAGCAAGTTAATAAAAACCTGAGGGTCCTCATGGGAACCTTTGATTTTTAGCTAAGTTGGACAGAAGTTGGGGAAAACTTGGGAACCTACTAGTCGTGACTGACATCACAGTAAGGTGGGGATAGTCTTGTAGAACTGAACCCATAGCCTGTGGAATCTGATACCATCTCTCAGTAGATAATATCAGAATTGAGTTGAATTCTGATATCTGGAGCATTGCTTGGAGGTGTGAAGAGAACCCTCACCCTCCTCCACCACAACACACACATTGGAATTGGTGATCAGAAAATACCCCTCCTAGAGCTCTAATTTAGAAGCCAGAGTAGAGCTCTGAATGGCACAGTTTCAGTCAAATTACTACACCCCGGCCATCCAGTTGAGGTTCTTTGATGGACCCAATTTGGATTAGGTGTCTAAGCATAGGCCTATCATTGTGGCAAGGAATGTGGGGCTTATAAGAGAATTACAACTCCATAGTAAACACTTGGATAGCTAGCATGTATCTGAGTGAAAGTGGGAGGTTCACATCTAGGCAAATAAAGCAATATTCAATAAGAAGCCAATGTGGGGGGTCAGTTATTACTAATTACTAACAAGGAATGATTACCATGGTGCTGGAACTCTCCTCTAAGCTTATTATTGCATTTAATACAACTAACTTTGATTTTTTTTATTGTCAAATGTTTCAAAGTTTTTCATTGCAGCACTGCATTGTTTTTAATAACAGAGAGGTTATGACAACCCCAAACTCTATTACAGGAAACTTAAAAAAAACCCCAAACCTGTTGCATTCATCTGGTGGAGTACTATGCAGCTGTAAAAATGAGCAGGAAGATCTCTGTCCACAGATATGGAGTGATCATCATCATATATTATTAAGCAAAAAAAAGTGAAAGATGCAAAACACTTTTATAGTATTTGAATTTTGTGTAAGAAAGAGAAGGGGGTGTGACCATATTTAAATGCATTTGCTTGTATTTTTAAAAGAAACAATGAAAGGATAAACCAAAACTAAGAAAACTGCCTAAAGAGAGAGGAAAAGAATTGCAGAGATGAGGAGGAAAGCAAATTTTCTATTAATGTTCTTTTTTTAGAATAATTTTGACTTGTAACCATGCAGATATTTTCATAATTAAAACACAAAGGAAAAATAATTCTAAAAATTGAAAAAAAATAAAGTGAACATAGCTGTATGTCAAGTGAAAGGGATATAATTATATAGTAAAATAAGCTCAACAAAATTCTATTATCTTTTCTACGAATGGGAAATAAATATCAACTTAAAAATAGGCTTTTTTTAAAGAGAAATTTTAGGTTCACAGCAAAATTGAGCAGAAGGTATGTGAGTTCCCATGTTGACATCGTGCACCAGAATGTATATTTGTTAAAGTGATGACCCTGCATTAACACATCACTGTCACCCAAAGTTCACAGTTTATTTTACCATTCTACTTTTGATGTTGTATATTCTATGGGTTTTGACAAATGTATAATGACATGTATCCTCTATTATAGTATCATATACTAAATTATCATATACTACCCTAAATTTCTCTGTGCTCCCCCATTCATCCTTCCCTCCTGCCTCTCTAACCTTTGGCAATTACTAACCTTTTTACTAATCTCATTATGTTAATGAGTGCTCTAACGAAAACTTCATTTTTTTTCATCTTCCCCATTTACCTCCATCTCAAAGATACAAGGGTGGGAATTTACCACCAGGTATGCACTGCTCAGCTTTCCCTCTTCAGAAGAACTGTCCAAATTGCTTAAGAAGGCAGTTTTGTCGACTTATTTCTTCATAGGTCTTGTCTTCTTTCTGTCTTTTTGATTCTTCTTTTAAAGCTCTTTTATGTCCACTACAGGAGGAAAAACTTAAGCAGAAACAGGGACTTAATTGGATAAAGGTAGTGGATGGAGTATCAGATGACCATCAAATAGCTGTAAGAGCCACTGATGCTTTGAACTGAACACAAAGAAACTTACAGGTTAAATGATAGGGATTTTTCAGTCTGCAGTTGAAAAGCTACAGCTTCTTATCCTGGAATTGCTCAGAGATGGTAAAGTTCTTAATTTATATGACATTTATTTAATGCAGTTTTTGCAAAATCAAATCAAAGTTAATTCAGACTTTAAAGAAAACTTTTTCAAATTTTCTCTATGTCAAGGAGAGATCAATTAATGCTAAAACTCAGTGTATTTGGATTGCAGTACAACAGAAGACAGTTTGTTTCTTGTGTAAACAGGTCTTGAGAAGATAAAAGTGCAGAGGACAAAAAGAGAAGACTATGAGAGTCATTCTTTGGAACAGGTGATGACATTACTATCCACTCCCAAGTAGTGAAAAAATAAAGTTAAATAGGTAATTAAAATATTTTTAAATGCATATGTTATAATATGTTTAAATCCATATCAGAAACAAATCAGACTCCCATTTGTTTAAACATTGGAACCTGGTATTTATATTTTCAGAGTAATGGAAGAATCAGGAAAAAGTGTATTTACCTTCCCTAGGGCTAAAATCTTTAGCATCATAATTTAATTATACAGAAGAAAGATCATAAAATTCCTTTTGAATTTTCAAAAATAAATGTAGTTATATTAAACCATACCTCCTTTGATATTTTATTAACTTATTGAATTGGGAAAATAATTAAGGAGAAAAATAGGTTACTTTGGAACATTTTCCCATATATTTTACAGAACAATCTTATTGTGCCAGTATTACAAAACAAATTAAAATTATAAATCTGGTACTTTATATTAAGTTTTTAAATCTAGCTTTTAATGAAAAATCTTTGCTGTTTCTGTAATGGTAAGATATATTAAACTTCTACCTTATAATTGATAAGCTCACAATTAAATTTATTTTGTTAGAACCTGAAGAGAATGTGTGAGTGTGTGTTTTGGTGGGGGTTGAGGAGTGTGGGTGGAGAATATTAGGAGGAGGAATTTTGCATCTGAGTTATTCTTAGAGAACCACAGTCTACAATTTTGCCTTGATAGACTATTGTGATAGGGCATGATTTTATTCTGATTTTATATTTCAGTGTTGCTATTTTAGTTGTCACCTTTGTCCTCAAGTGGTAAGGTACAAGTGTAAATTAAAATGTCACATGTTATGGAAATATTAACTGAGTGAACAGTGGTTTCTCTTTGTATGTGAGTTTAACTGTACAGATGGCAATATTTCAACTTTATCACGCTCTAGATAGAAATCATTTAACACTTCCTTTTCTAAAGCCGCTTGATACTTTAGTAAGTAGATAGTTTCAGACAAATTTAACAGGAATCCAGCAAGATACCACAGGGCATTCAATTACTTAATTAGAATTATGTTAAATATTCCATACTAATAGTATAGTGATAGTAGGTATCAGTCAGTCAGTTCAATTTAGTCGCTCAGTCATTTCCGACTCTGTGACCCCATGAACCGCAGCACGCCAGGCCTCCCTGTCCATCACCAACTGCCGGAGTCTACCCAAACCCATGTCCATTGAGTCGGTGATGCCATCCAACCATCTCATCCTCTGTCATCCCCTTCTCCTCCTGCCCTCAATCTTTCCCAGCATCAGGGTCTTTTCAAATGAGTCAGCTTTTTGCATCAGGTGGCCAAAGTATTGGAGTTTCAGCTTCAACATCAGTCCTTCCAATGAATATTCAGGACTGATCTCCTTTAGGATGGACTGGTTGGATCTCCTGGCAGTCCAAGGGACTCTCAAGAGTCTTCTCCAACACCACAGTCCAAAATCATCAATTCTTTGGCACTCAGCTTTCTTTATAGTCCAACTCTCACATCCATACATGACCACTAGAAAAACCATAGCCTTGACTAGACAGACCTTGTTGATAAAGTAATGTCTCTGCTTTTCCATATGCTGTCTAGGTTGGTCATAACTTTCCTTCCAAGGAGTAAGCATCTTTTAATTTCATGGTTGCAGTCCCCATCTGCAGTGATTTTGGAGCCCAGAAAAATAGTCAGCCACTGTTTCCACTGTTTCTCTATCTATTTGCCATGAAGTGATAGGACCAGATGCCATGATCTTAGTTTTCTGAATATTGAGCTGTAAGCCAACTTTTTCACTCTCCTCTTTCACCTTCATTAAGAGGCTCTTTAGTTCTTCTTCACTTTCTGCCATAAGGGTGGTGTCATCTGCATATCTGAGGTTATTGATATTTCTTCTGGCAATCTTGATTCCAGCCTGTGCTTCCTCTAGCCCAGCATTTCTCATGATGTACTCTGCATATAAGTTAAATAAGCAGGGTGACAATAAACAGCCTTGATGTACTCCTTTTCCTATTTGGAACCAGCCTGTTGTTCCATGTCCAGTTCTAACTGTTGCTTCCTGACCTGCATACAGGTTTCTTAAGACACAGGTCAGGTGGTCTGGTATTCCCATCTCTTTCAAAATTTTCCACAGTTTATTGTGATCCACACAGTCAAAGGGTTTGGCATAGTCAAAGTTATGACCAACCTAGACAGCATATTAAAAAGCAGAGACATTATTTTGTCAACAAAGATCCATCTAGTCAAGGCTATGGTTTTTCCAGTGGTCATGTATGGATGCGAGAGTTGGACTGTGAAGAAAGCTGAGTGCCAAAGAATTGATGCTTTTGAACTGTGGTGTTGGAGAAGTCTCTTGAGAGTCCCTTGGACTGCAAGGAGAACCAACCAGTCCATCTTAAAGGATATCAGTCCTGGGTGTTCATTGGTAGGACTGATGTTGAAGCTGAAAGTCCAATACCTTGGCTACCTGATGCGAAGAGCTGACTCATTTGAAAAGACCCTGATGCTAGGAAAGATTGAGGGCAGGAGGAGAAGGGGACGACAGAGGATGAGATGGTTGGATGGCATCACCGACTCAACGGACATGGGTTTGGGTGGACTCCGGGAGTTGGTGATGGACAGGGAGGCCTGGTGTGCTGTGGTTCATGGGGTTGCAAAGAGTCGGACATGACTGAGCTACTGAACTGAACTGAACTGAACTGAAATATCCATACACCTGGGTAAACCTGACCAAACCTAATGGTTGAGCATAATTCTAGTGTCATCCACACATACACAGTTTGAAGGGAGATCATGGCTCAGCATGTTTATAAATGTCTGACATAAATGGAATGCTACAAAACTGGATCCACAGCAGATCGCCATAAAATGAATTAATAGAATAAAATCAGCATAAAGAAGTTTCCATTTGTTACCTAAATAGCTTTGTTTTTTCAACAATTTCTTGACAAATAATATTGAAAGATTATTAAAAATTATACACTCTGTATTACCAAAATGAATAAACAAAAAAAAGGCTTTGGGAAAATAAAGAAAGCATCATTAATATTTGTTTGTGAAAAGTTTACCAAGGCAAAGGTGTGCTTGATTGATGTGGTGATACTTAGCTCTCTCTTCTGCCTGATGAGGGCAGGGGAGAGAGAGTGCCTAAATAAAGGATAAGTCTTGCATTTCCATTTACACTGAACACACCAATGGATTATTTATTAGGTTTATATATCTGGCAAATTAATACATCTTTGTAGGGTGAATGTTATGAATAAGAAGAGCACAGAAATCATCAGTATGGTATGGTTTAATACCACTGTGATCAGAAGAGATACTTGATATGATTTCTATCTTCTTTAATTTTTGAGACTTGTTTTGTTGCCTTAACATATGATCTATCCTGGAGAATGTTCTACATGCCCTTTCAGATCAGATCAGGTCAGTTGCTCAGTCATGTCCAACTCTTTGCGACCCCATGAATCACAGCACGCCAGGCCTCCCTGTCCATCACCAACTCCCTGAGTTCACTGAGACTCACGTCCATCGAGTCAGTGATGCCATCCAGCCATCTCATCCTCTGTCGTCCCCTTCTCCTCTTGCCCCCAGTCCCTCCCAGCATCAGAGTCTTTTCCAATGAGTCAACTCTTCGCATGAGGTGGCCAAAGTACTGGAGTTTCAGCTTTAGCATCATTCCTTCCAAAGAAATCCCAGGACTGATCTCCTTCAGTTGTAGGATGTAATGTTCTATTAGGTCTATAGTGTTGCTCAATGAACACTAATGAAGAAGAACTAAAGAGCCTCTTGATGAAAGTGAAAGAGGAGAGTGAAAACGTTGACTTAAAGCTCACCATTCAGAAAATAAGATCATGGCATCCGGTCCCATAATTTCATGGCAAATAGATGGGGAAACAGTGGAAACAGTGGCAGACTTTATTTTTTGGGCTCCAAAATCACTGCAGATGGTGACTGCAGTCATGAAATTAAAAGATGCTTACTCTTTGGAAGGAAAATTATGACCAGCCTACCCTGCCTGCTGCCTGTTAAGTTGCTTCAGTCGTATCCAACTCTGTGCAACCCCATGGACTGGAGCCCACCAGGCTCTTCTGTCCATGGGACACTCCAGGCAAGAATACTGGCGTGGGTTGCCATTTCCTCTTCTGACCGACCTAGACAGCATATTAAAGAGCAGAGACATTACTTTGTCAACAAAGGTCCATCTAGTCAAAGATGTGGTTTTTCCAGTAGTCATGTATGGATGTGAGAGTTGGACTATAAGGAAAGCTGAGTGCCAAAGAATTGATGCTTTTGAATTGTGATGTTGGAGAAGTCTCTTGAGAGTCCCTTGGACTGCAAGGAGATCCAACCAGTCCATCCTAAAGGAGATCAGTCCTGAGTGTTCATTGGAAGGACTGATGTTGAAGCTGAAACTCTAATACTCTGGCCACCTGATGCAAAGAACAATTCATTGGAAAAGACCCTGATGCTGGGAAAGATTGAAGGTGGGAGGAGAAGAGGACGACAGAGGATGAGATGGTTGGATGGCATCACTGACTCAATGGACATGAGTTTGAGTAAACTCCTGGAGTTGGTGATGGACAGGGAGGCCTGGTGTGCTGCAGTCCATGGGGTCACAGAGAGTAGGACATGACTCAGTGCCTGAACTGAACTGAACTCACAAGTGTAGCAGAACGTTATATCCATTGTTACAAGTCAGGATATTAAGGCTCCTGCTGTTATTGTAGTGCTGTTTGTTTCTTCTTTTAGTTCTATTAGTATGAGCTTTACATATTTAGTTGTTCCAATGTAGGGTACGTAAATATTAAACATGTTATATCTTGTTGAATTGACCACTTTATCATTATATAATGACCTTCTTTGTCTCTTGTGACCAGTTTTAGTTTAATGTTTATTTTGTCTGACTTAAGTATAACTATCCCTCCTCTCTTTTGATAACTTTGCTTGGAATATCTTTTCCCTATTTCTTCATTTTCAGCCCATGTTTTTAAAGTTTAAATGAGCCTATTGTAGGCAGAATATTGTGGGATCTTTTTTTTCTCCCTTATTCACTCAACCATTCTGCCTTTTCATGGAAGAATTTAACCTATTCATGTTTAAAGTAATTATTAATAGGTAAAGACTTACTATTGCCATTTTGTTAATTGTTTTATGACTGTTTTGTTGTGCCTTTCTTCTTTTCTCCCTCTCTTGCTGTCTGCCTTTGTGGTTTGGTTACTTTTATATGGTGGTGTGCTTTGATTCCCTTCATCTTAATCTTTTGTGTATTACTGTACATTTTTCCATTGTGGTTACCATGAAGTTTACAGTTATAAGATATCTTATTTTAAAATACTATCTTAAATTGATAATTTTGGCAAAATATGGAAACTATACTTCTCCCTCCTCTTTCACATTTTATTTTTTTATTGGCCATGCCCTGCAGCATTTGGGACTTTAGTTCCTTAATCAGGGATCAAACCTGTGCCCACTGCATTGGAATCATGGAGAATTAACCACTGGATCACCAGGGAAGTCCTCTCCCTCATATTTTAGGTTATTGATGTTTTACAGTTTACAGCTTTTAAAATATTGTGAATCCAATAAAAAGTCACTATAGTCATGGTTATATTTATTATGTTTGTTTTTTCATTTTAAATCTTGGGTTGAAAGTTATTTAGGCACCACCATTATAACAATATTAGAGAACCTGATTTTTTACTATATATTTACCCAAAGGTCCCCAACCTTTTTGGCACCATGGACCAGGGGGTGGGGGATGGTTTTGGGATAATTCAAGTACATTACATTTATTGTGTGCTAATGCTGCTGCAATCCGACAAAAAGTATTGATCCAGAGGCTGGAGACTGGGGACCCTGTATTTACTTTTACTTCTGAATTTTACATATTCATATGCTTTTACACTGCTAACATTGTTTCATTTTCGCTTGAAGAACTCTCTTTAGCAAATTTTGTAAGGCAGATCTGGTGTAGTTTAGCTTTTGTTTGTTTGGAAAAGATTTTATCTCATTTCTGAAGGACAGCTTTGCTAGGCATAACAATCTTGGTTGACAGTCTTTCTTTCTCCCCAGTATTTTGAATACAACATCCCACTCTCTCTTGGCCTGAGTGATTTTTGCTTTGAAACCCACTGATAGTTTTAGAAGGGAGGCTCTCTTAAACGTTACTTTTAAAATTCTTTGTCTTTGACTTTTTCTAATAATTACAATGTCTCTTGGTGTAGCTCTTTTTGGGTTCAACATATCTGGAGACTTTTGGGTCTTGAATATGACCCAAAGTCATGTTCTCTCCCCAAGTTTGTGTCTTTTGGGTCTTGAATATGACCCAAAGTCAGTTCTCTCCCCAGGTTTGGGAAGTTTTCAGCCATTATTTCTTTAAATAGACTGTTTCTTTCTCTTTCTTGAATTCCTATTATGAATATATTATTTCCTTTGATGGTGTCCTACAAGTTCTTTAGGTTTTCTTCATCCTTTTAAATTCCTTTTCCTCTTTCTTCTATGATTGGATAATTTCTAATTATCTGCACCTTTGTTCACTGATTCTTTTTTCTGTTTGGTCAAGTCAGCTATTGAAACTCTCTGTTGAGTTCTTCAGTCATTGTATCCTGAATACAATGGGATTTTAGTGTGTGTTGGTTTCTATTTCTTTAACTTCTCATTTTGTTCATGTATTTTTTTCCTAATTCCACTTAGTTATTTATCTGTGTGTTCTTAATAGTTTGATGAACTTCTTTAAGAGGATTATTCCGAATTCTTTTTCAGAAAGTTAATAGATCTTTAGGGTCCATTCTTAGAACTTTATTAGTTTCCTTTGGTGATGTCATGTTTACCTGATTCTTTGTGATCCTTGTACCTTGTTTTGGTTTCTGTGCAACTGAAGAAGTAGTTTTCTTTTCCAGGATTTACAGGTTTGCTTTGTCAGGGGAAGAACTTCACCAGTTATCTCAGCTTTGTGTCCTGGGCAGGTTATCTGGTAACACCTGTGGGGAAGTAAGGCTTGTTCTCTAGTTAATACTTATACTGCTCATACTCTGAAGTGGGGGGAGGGAAGGCTCTGACTGCTCTTACTCTGAAGTATGGGGAGGGAAGGCACTGACTGGACACCCTGATTAGATGGGGCTGTTGGCTGTGCTCTATGGTCAGGTAGTGCCACTTGTTGGGTTCTATGTTCCTCTCAGGTTGGACAGGTCAGTTTGTGTTCCTTTGTAAAGCATTGCTGCTTATTGGACTCTGTGACTGGGTAGGGCTACAGGCACACGTTGCAATACCACCTAGTCAGGTGGGGCCTCAGACTGTGCTCCCCTCTGGATAGTGCTACTGGCTCAAGTCTGTGTTCAGGCAGGGCTGCAGGTAGGGCTTTATGATAGGATGGGACTTCAGGCTGTGGTCTGTTGCCAGGTAGGGCTGCAGGCTGTGCCCTTAAATTGGTCAGGGTCACAGGCTGGTTTTGTGATTGGATGCTGCAGGCTGTGTGCCACTGTTGATAAAAGTTGCTCCGTTGGGTTCCTTCATTTGGTGGGGCTGTCAACTATACTATACGGTTGGGTGGGGTGGAAACTGTGCTCCACAGTTGGACAGGGTTGCTGTCTGGGCTTACTTGTCAGGAGAGGGCCACGGATTATGCTCAGGCTATTCTCTTTGATTGGGTCACTGGCTAGATGAAGGCACAGGCTGTGCTCTGCAGCCAGGCAGTTCTATACGTTGGGCTTTAAGGCTTCCTGGGAGTCCCTATTTAGTTCTGTGTTCATGAAGGGCTGGAGGCTATACTCTTGAGTTGAGAGGGGCAGCTGGTTTACCTTCCTACCCCAATGCAGCTATAGGATGAACTCCATAACTGCCCATGTTTTTTGTCTAGGCTTTCCAGTTGGGCGAGACTAGAGATTATGTTCAGCAGTTGGAAGGGCTGCTGTCTTACTTCCCTGAGTGGCCCCTAGAATGGATGTTATAGCCAGTAGTGATGGTTGGCTGGGGACCCAAACCTGACATAACTGCCAGTTGAGCTCCCTGGGCACATGAAGCCAGTGGTCTGGGTCTGCAAATGAGCAGAGACCACTGGCTACAATCTCTGCTCAGGCACAACCAGCAGCAGGAATGTGATTTGCAAAGACATTTGTGCTGGCTACTATAAACTCTGCTGCCTTCTTTATCTCTGTCTAATATCAGGTGGTCCAGCTCCACAAATTCCTGTGAGGTGAGATCCAAGTGGGCCTTCTGAGAAGCATCTGCAATGCTGAGGAAGTTGTATGCCCACCTTGGGCTAATTCCCACTAGAGAAACTATAGGCCCAGAGATCTCTCTTGATGCAGTGCTGTATCAGCCTTGGGAAGAGGTGATATGATCAAACTGAAACTGCTGCTCTTGCCTTTCTAATGTGGTCCTTTTTTTTTTTTTGTCATCGGTCCAAGGAGAGTGCTTCAGTGTTACCTCTGGGTTCTGGAATTTTCACAAAGGTATCTTGTCTCTGGATAGTTGCTAGTCAGTCTTCCTCTAAGGAGAACTGAGGTCAGGGACAACCTACTCTTCCATCTTGCTGAGGTCACTCAAAATAACTTTTTTTTTTTTGGCCATATTGTGTGGCCTGTGGGATCTCAGTTCCCCAACCAGGGATTGAATCCAGGCCATGGGAGTGAACCCATCCACTAGGCCACCAGGAAACTCCCCAAATTACATCTTAAATGTAACCAGCCCTTATTAAAACTTATCTATTCCTTCAATTATGAACATGGGCAACAAAAATTCGAAGTGTCAGAGTACCTATCACTCCGTCACAAATAGAAATCATAAATATTCTCATGTATCACATACAAGTAGTTATAAGTATTTAGAAATATTGCTTGGCTCATCTCTGCTTTGAAATTATGACAGTTTATATATCTCACAAGAGATCTGGGTATCTTATGTATTAGTAAAGTATCACATTTACTTCTATACCACAAATTATTTTTAAAAATATCTCATTCCTTTCTTTCAGTACATTTGGTTTTCATTGTAATCCTATTATGCTTTATGCATGTAAAAACATCATCAAGAAGGACCATCAAATTGCCAGATTTATCCACTACACCAAACACATTCAGAAGCTAAGACACAAAGATCAATGTCATTGTAATAAGCATATCAAATTTGAGTGACTTTACTTAGTAATATTGCTCTTCACATTTCTCTGTTTTCTTAGTTTAAAATACAACATGCTTATTTCATATGGTGGGTTAATTTTGATTAACACATGCCAATAAGAAACTTAAAGGAGGCAATGCTAATTAGCTGTGGTGATTTGTGAAAAAATAAAAGATACTAACTTTTCATGAAGAGCTTGTCTGCTCAATGGTCCACAGGCATTCAGGGGGCCTTTGGTTTACTTGTATTAAACAGTCCTTCCACAGCAGCCACTTGAAAGCCATGGCTGATTAGGGAAATAAAAGATGCTAGGTCTCCCATAATTAAATTTTACAAATAATCTTAACAGGATTCACCAGATAGAGTGAAATTAATTAAAGTAGGATTGCCAGATAATTGGATAGGGAAGATTTATCTCTCAGAAAACTACCCCCTCCAAACTAAAAATCTTTCCCATGGATTTAAAGAATCATCTTGTAGATAAAATAAAACATAAATCATACATCAAATCTGACTAAAACATTTAGCTTCCTAGAAACAATATACTTGGCTTTCCAGTGACTGAGGATATTGACTTAAGCTCTGAGAACTTCCAAGCCACAAACTGGAGAGCATTCAGAAATAAGCAACAGAATTTATATGGTGAAAAATGCTGTTATAGAAACAAAACATAACATTGTCCCTTAAATACATAATTAACCATTGTACATTTAAATAATATGAAAAGGAGGTAGAGCTAGAGGGAAGATGGTGGGGTTAGGAAGGACCAGGAATCTGTCTCCCTACCCAGACAAGAATTATGCTGGCAGAATCTGTCTGATGTAACTATTTTGGAGTCTATTGAAGATTTGCTATTCCTGGAGAAGGGCTGGTCCTATACATTGAAGTTGAATTTAGTCAATTTCAGCTTTTAGCACCATAGCAGTTACTCATCTCACACACTTTGAACCTTGTGCAGACAACCATGAACATGTTCCTGAAGCAGTTTTTATGTAGCTTGTGGAAACAGGGTGAGCAATAAGGAGAATGACCCCCAAATATTGGAAATCTTCTTTTACTGCTGACTACTGCTTCTGATGACAGAAGTGTGGACACAGAGGCAGGCTGCCATTCTTGCAAGCCCCTCTTTATCTGGCTGAAGCAACTTCGAGAGGATGTATAAGTCCAGCACTTCTTTTCCTCTCTTAATTTTTCTTTCATTTTTGGGAGCCAGACATTTAAGAAGTAGGGCATTCTAAAGCAATCCCATATGTTAAGGGAATTAAGAAAGTCATAAATATCCTGGGAGGTAAGTAGCCTTTAAAAACACAACTGAAGGGGGAAACAAACATTTCTGTAATAATAGGGAGACGTTCAGTTCAGTTCCGTTGCTCAATCATGTCCAACTCTTTGCAACCCCATGAACTGCAGCACGCTAGGCCTCCCTGTCCATCACCAACTCCTGGAGTTTACCCAAACTCATGTCCATTGAGTCGGTGATGCCATCCAACCATCTCATCCTTTGTCATCCCCTTCTCCTCCTGCCTTCAATCTTTCCCAGCATCAGGGTCTTTTCAAATGAGTCAGCTCTTCACATCAGGTGGCCAAAGTACTGGAGTTTCAGCTTCAACATCAGTCCTTCCAATGAACACTCAGGACTGATCTCCTTTAGGATGGACTGGTTGGATCTCCTTGCAGTCCAAGGGACTCTCAAAAGTCTTCTCCAACACCACAGTTCAAAAGCATCAATTCTTCTGCACTCAGCTTTCTTTATAGTCCAACTCTCACATCCATACATGACTACCGGAAAAACCATAGCCTTGACTAAATGGACCTTTGTTGACAAAGTAATGTCTCTGCTTTTTAATATGCTATCTAGGTTGGTCATAACTTTCCTTCCAAGGGGTAAGCGTCTTTTAATTTCATGGCTGCAATCACCATCTGCAGTGATTTTGGAGCCCCCCAAAATAAAGTCAGCCACTGTTTACTGTTTCCCCATCTATTTGCCATGAAGTGATGGGACCAGATACCATGATCTTAGTTTTCCAAATGTTGAGCTTTAAGCCAACACTTTTACTCTCCTCTTTCACTTTCATCAAGAGGCTCTTTAGTTCTTCTTCACTTTCTGCCATAAGGGTGGTGTCATCTGCATATCTGAGGTTATTGATATTTCTCCCAGGGAGACTTTAGTACCTCACTAATGAACAGTACAACCAGGCAGAAGATACATAAGGAAATAGAGAACTTGAACAATGCAATTAACCACCTAGATCTGACATATACAGAATATTGTATCCAAAGCCCAATGGGATATTTTCCAGAAGAGATTATATATTAGGCCACAAATTAAGCCTCAGCAGATTTAAAAAGATAGATATCATACCAAATCTCTTCTACAATCACAATAGGATAGTTATACCAAAATCATGGGATACATGAAAACACTGCTAAGGGGGAGTTTATAGCTAAATAATACAAAAAGATTGGAAAACTTCACTAAAGAGGCTAACCAGACTTATTTTAAAAACTGTATTCTTTTCCCAAGAAAAATATATTAATAATATAAAAACAAATTACCAGTGTATTGTTGGTTATAAACATCATTCATGTACTCCTTCCTTTGATAAACCTTTATTATTGATAAGTAGGTGTAATGTGCCCAAGCTTAAAGAAGTCCACACTTAGATGTTGTTCAGCTGCTGCTGCTGCTAAGTTGCATCAGTCGTGTCCGACTCTGTGCGACCCCATAGACAGCAGCCCACCAGGCTCCGCCATCCCTGGGATTCTCCAAGCAAGAATACTGGAGTGGGTTGCCATTTCCTTCTCCAGTGCATGAAAGTGAAAAGTGAAAGTGAAGTCGCTCAGTCATGTCAGACTCTTTGAGACCCCATGACTTAGCCTCTTTAGTGAAGTTTTCCAATCTTTTCATATTATTGAGCTATAAACTCCCCCTTATGCAGTGTTTTCATTGTATCCCAAAAAGACCCTACCAGGCTCTTCTGCCCATGGAATTTCACAGGCAAGAGTACTGGAGTGGGTTGCCACTGCCTTCCCCAGATGTTGTTCAGAGCTAAGTATTGTACGTGTCAGCGGCTGTTGTGCACTCTTTCATGCACAGAGGCTACTCTTTGCTCTTAAAGATTACACAGAAAAGGCACATGTATAGGAAACATTGCTTGACAGCCTGAAGTGTACAGCAAGCAGACCAGCAAAAACACCTGTCATGATCCCCAGCATCCTGAAAACCCCTGGCACCAGTGGCAAGACAGTGCCACCACCCCTGCCTCAGCATCGTATTGTTACCTACCCTGGATTGTTCTCTGTGAAATCAGGCAGAATTAGAAATCCCAGAGGCTTCTGATCCTCAACAGGCATTACAGATTTTGATCTGGGAAGTTGCTCAAACCTTGTAGCCTGGCTTGTTTCCAGTGTGGTACTAGTAGGGCTTTACAGGAGGCCCCTGAAGTCTACCTGGTTTGCCTGTTTGGAGACATCAGCATCTGTGCTGTCTGTGCCAGAAAGGTCACCTTCATGTCCAGGAGCTGCCAGCTACAAAGGGGCTTCCATGGGACAAACACTTGGCTTGTAGACTCAGGATAAGATATTGCTCAGCCTCCTGCAGAGATTAGACACTGGGTTTGCTTTTTCCATGGATAAGTCACCAAAACATATGCTGTAAATTGAAAAATAAAGGCCCAAAACCCTCACTTGCATTTAAAATATGTGGATATAAAGCATTAGTTCAGGGAATAAAGTTGCACAATTGATGGCAACTTAGTGGCTTCTGTTGCATGCTTAATCATGATTGCATCTTTTCACTACAACTTTCTATACTTATTTTCCTTTATCTTGTGAGTACAGTTTGTTTCTGCACTGTTCCAATAATTCTGACATGAAAATGTTATACTATCAAGTAAAAAACCACTCTGTCTCATCACTCCATTTGATTTCATCTCACCTACTGCTGAAGAATTTACAGGTATAGTCATGCCTTCACCACTGATGACTCTAAGTTTCCCTTAGGAATATGGAGGGGCCTCTGAGAGTTGAGTTAAATATTTTTTTCCTATTAAAATTTCTTTTTTATTGGAGTATGTTGCTTTACAATGTTGTTAATTTCTAATGTACAACAAAGTGAATCAACTTTGTATGTCAACCCATGTGACATACATTCCCTCCCTTGGGAACCTCCCTCCCGTCTCCCCATCCCATCCCTCTCGAGACGTCATCACAGAGCACCAAGAAGAGTTTCCTGTGCTATACAGCAGGTTCCCACTAGCCAACTGTTTTATACATGTTCATGTATATATGTCACTCTGCTCTCCAAATTTGTCTCATCGAGCTCAATCTTATCTCAAGGTCCTTCTCAAAATTCTCCACTGACCTTGAAGATGAGTTCTCAAACTCTGGCCCAAGTCATGCCCCCCCAGACTCTATAACCTGGCAGGAGGCTATCTACTACTTGAAATGGTGTCTTTTTAAGGTTCTGACATAAGCTCTGGTAAAGAAGGAAAAATTTCATGCCTTTTGCCCATGATTAGGGCCAAATCACCTGCTGATCTCTAAATCTTTTGTCAGAGAGGTCACCATGAAGTGACTCCTGTACACAAGAGAACTCAAGATGCAGTTCCTGTGTTAAAAGGCATTAATGGAATCACCTTCAGTATAGCAAGGAAACAGGACTCAGGGCAATAGTGACCATTAGAGGATATGTGTGTGTGTGTTGCTGGTACTATCTTAAAGCGTGACTTCTGTCTAGAATAGTTATACATCTGCTGTGTAACTCCTACCCTGGATGCAAGAACTTGTAACAGAGAACCCAAGTGACAATATTCCAGTTTAGTTCAGACTTCTATCAGAGAGCAGCTCTGGGGGGAAGGGGAGAGATAGTCACAGGTGGTGATTTCCCTGCTTTTGTGGAAAAGAAATTTCCTGGGAATTGGACACTTAGAAAACATTTTTGGCTGAGGTACACAGGCCAGTGCACAGGTCTGAAGCTTCCAAAATTTCAGGAATTGTATCATCAGATAAAAAGTAATGCCTCAAGAATATGAGGAACTCCCACCTATATTAAGGCTGAATCTCCTTTAGGCCTAATGTATTTTTTATTATTATCAGCTACAATCTTGCTTTAAGCTCTGTTTTTAATAGTAGTAGTAAAATAGGTAATGGTTTGCTGTTGTTCAGTTGCTAAGTCAAGTCCGACTCTTTGCTATCCCATAAACTGCAGCACACCAGACTTCCCTGTCCTTCACTGTCCCCCAGAGTTCACTCAAGCTCATGTCCACTGAGTTGATGATGCCATCCAACCATCTCATCCTCTGTCACCCTCTTCTCCTCCTGCCCTTAATCTTTCCCAGCATTAGGGTCTTTTCCAGTGAGTCAGCTCTTTATATTAGGAGGCCAAAGTATTGGAGCTTCAGCATCAGTCCTTCCAATGAATATTCAAGGTTGATTTCCTTTCACAGTGACTGGTTTGATCTCTTTGCTGTCCAAGGAACTCTCAAGAGTCTTCTCCAGCACCACAATTCAAAAGATAATGGTTAGTTATTACTTATTGCTCATTCACTCTGTGCCAGGTATTGTTTAAAATAACTGACATAGATTAACTCAGAAAATGCCCTCAAGAAGCACTGTAGGTAATTACCATCATTATGCACCCCTCACAAATGAGGAAACTGAGGGATATAAAGGAGAATTGCCCTGCCCAAGGTCACACAGCCACATGGGAGGGAGAAGGGAATAAATATACAAGGAGTAAAGCAAGTGAACCATGTGACGAATTCAGAATCTGAGTCCCATAATATGCTGGAGATCCAAAATTCACTTTTATAATCTTTAAAATCAGATATATTGATGTGTAATTTATATAAATATGTGGCTCAGATGGTAAACAATCTGCCTGCAATGCTGGAGACTGAGGTTTGATCTCTGGGGTCAGGAAGATCCCCTGGAGGAGAGTATGGCAACCCCCTCCAGTATTCTTCCCTGGAGAATTCCATGGACAGAGGAGTCTGGCAGGCTACAGTCCATGGGGTTGCAAACAGTTGGACACGATTAAGCGACTAACATGAACATGCATTTTTGATACCTTCTGATGAGTTTTGAAAATTTATATACCTTTGTAAATACCATCACAATCTGCATAGAACTTTGTCATATTAAAACATTCCCTTGTTCCCCTACCAAATTAATCTTCACCCCACACCAGGGCAACCAATGGGCTGCTTCCTATCCCTCTAGATTAGACGTCTTTCTTAGAATTTTGCATAAATAGAATCATACAGCTCTACTTTCTTGTGCCTGGCTTCCTTTGCTCAGCCTAATCTTATTATTAATGTTGTTACATGTATTAGTGTAATATTAATAGGTTCTTCATTTTCACTACTGAGTGGTATTCCATTGTTAGGCAACATCACTGACTATACATTTATCTGCTGATGGACATTTTGGTTCTTTCTAACTTGGGGATAGTATAAATAAAGATTCTATGAACATTTTAATACAATTCTTTTTAAAAATTATTTTATTTTTTACAATAATTTAAGTTTTGCTGGGGGTAAACACCTAGAATTGAAATGGTTGGTTTTAGATAAGGTAGCATTACTTTTGGAGAAGGCAATGGCACCCCACTCCAGTACTCTTGCCTGGAGAATCCCATGGATGAGGAGCCTGGTGGGCTGCAGTCCATGGGGTTGCTGGGAGTCAGATACGACTGAGCAACTTCACTTTCACTTTTCACTTTCATGCATTGGAGAAGGAAACGGCAACCCACTCCAGTGTTCTTGCTTGGAGAATCCCAGGGACGGGGGAGCCTGGTGGGCTGCCATCTTTGGGGTCGCACAGAGTCGGACACGACTGAGGCGACTTAGCAGCAGCAGCAGCAGCAGCAGCAGCATTACTTTTACAAGGAACTATCAAATGGATTTTTAATGCTACCACATTATAGCATTATACTTTTAATTTACACTTTCCTGATGATTAAAGCTTTGGAATCTTTTCTAGTACTTACTGGCTATCTATATATCTTCTGCTGTGAAATACCTGTTTTAATCTTATCTTTTTTCCCAATTTAAACTTAGTTGTTTGTATTATTGGGCTTCTCAGGTGGACTCAGATGATAAACAATCCACCTGCAATGTGGGAGACCTGGGTTTGATCCCTGGGGTGGGAAGATCTCTTGGAGAAGGGAATGGCTACCCACTCCAGTATTCTGGCCTGGAATTATTGCATTATGAACACAGCATATTGTGAATTTCAGTACTTTGACAGATACATCTATTAGAGACATTTTCTCCCAATGTGTGATTTTTTTGTTTTCAAAATAAAATCTTGAAAAGCAAACACTTTAAATTTTATAAACTCCAGCTTATCTTTTTTGCTTTTATGTCTCACACAATTCTTTGTATTACATCTTAAAAATCTCTCCATGCTTCAAAGCAGTTTCTATGTTTCCCAAAAGAAATTTTATACTGTTAGCTATTTTGTTTAAGTTTATAATTTATTTTGAATAAAACTTTAATTATTGTATAAATATCAAGGTGCATTTGAAATATATGAATATCCAATTATTTTATCATCATTTCCATATCAAATTACCCAGGAACATATGTCAAAAATCAACTAACAACTCTCAGTTACATTTCAGATCATTAGAGAGCAGGAAAAAGCATTGTTTCTATTCTTAAATAAGAAGATAGCTGGGAAGAGTTTCAATTAACAACTTTTTTTTGACTACATCAGATATCTGAGATTATGGGGCAAAAAATGAGTCCAAAGTCTGGAGAGCTAGGTAGCTGCAGGGAGAAACAAGAACTCAAGCAGTTGTTTAACTGAGACAGAGAATGCCACACACCATATAAAATGATTGTAAAAAAAGCTAAATAACATTCAAGATCAGATAGGTTAGTTCAAAAGAGAGAGAAATTATAGTAAAATTTAAATGCTGGAAATAAAAAAAAAACAACAAATGAAGAATGCCTTTTAAGGGATGGATTATCAGTATACTTGATACAACTGAGGAAGGATTCAGTGACATTGAAGAGAGGCAGGACACAAACACATTTACATAAATTTGTATGTGTGTAGGCTTCAACACAATATTTGTATTAGTGACCCTGAGATAAGACAAAAGTACACAGAAAACAGGGTCTGTCTTTGTTGAAAAAAGACAGCTTAGTAAAAATGGCCTTTCCTATATGCACATGTCAGGAGGCAACAAGAGAAAAGAAATGTGGTATAGGATTTCGAATTTTCAGATACTTCCTGTGAAAGGTTTATTTGTTATTAATATACATGTAGATGATGTATTAATATCAGAACAGTTACTAAATAAGGGGTACATAATACTATTACAATGCTGTAGAGTTCTAGGATACATATAAAACAAACATTTAAGTGGCATGCACATACAAACTGATGTAGACAACAGAAAACTCAGAAAATATTCACATATATTCAACACTGTTTAACTTATACCATTTATTTCTTATTTTTAAAAATCTTCTTATTCTAGTAAATGTCCATGAACCAATACTGTTATAGTTCATTAAATGTCTTAATATTACACAAGAAACAACAGTTTTGATTAACATAAAGGCTATTATTAACTTTCTCAAACTGATAAATTTTTCCCTCATAACAAACTCTGAGTGATATTAAACTTTGATGACTCATTAAAAGCTTTGACACATTCACAGCTCAATTATCAGATATTCAATGAGATCTCATTTTTGGGGTAATGGATTACCTATAATATGCAGTAATATTAGATATCTTCCCCTGATACTCACCTGACTGACGAGGAAGAGATATGGACAAAAGCTATGGTCATTCAGGATTTGCCAGGGGTTTTTCCTGTGTGATATTTCTGATGTACTTCACTGAGTTCACATGTCCACAGAAATCATATTCATAGGTTTGAGTATATGTCAGTATTAAGTATACTCGAACCTGCAGAAGCTCAATAAAGAACAATTCTATTTCCTCATAGCAAAAAGTCTGTGTACATGCAGGAGAAAATTCCATTCAATATTTATTCTTTGGCCCTGTTTCTTTCTATTTTGTACTCTTTCATCTTCTGTGCATAAGCCCCTTGGTTTTGCTGGGGGTCATATCCACAGCATTCTGACAAGGGACAGGAGAAGACATTAAGAATTTGAGAGATGTATTTAGTAAGACTTGTCATTGACCCCTACATTTCACTATCTAGAGGTCAAAAATATGATTTCAAGTTGGATGACAGTGGTTGAGAAATTTAAGCTAGGTGTGGCATTAGAAAAGGAGGAAATGGTTATTGGTGAACAATGAATATTTCATTATGTCATATATCATATGACATATGGCATTATATGTCATATAGTTATTACCCTTATGTTAGTCAAATTGAGGCTGGACATAGTAGAAGGATTCCCCACATCCATTACCTTGTTTTCTTGTCTGTTTTAATATACTGTAAGGTCTCTACCCTTTATGTTATTTTCTGCTTATTGAAAAAACTGGTGTTTGACTAACAGTTCTCACATTTACTCCATTCCCAATTTTCTCACTGTTTGATTTCTCTGATGATGAGTCAATTTTGATTTGCTGGGACAAAGTTATGACATATTCATTACATTCCCAGAGTTCTTCTGCAGCGTGAGTTTTCTAAGGATTGAATGCCTAGAGTATTTCTTGTATTATTTTAGTTTCTTTACTGGATTGAATTCTCTGATCTACAATGAGGACTACAGTCAAGATGAAACTGCCCGTATAAAATATACTCCAAGAGATTTGCTCATGTTAAGTTTTCTGATGTTGAGTGAAACTAGTATCTTGCATAAGAACTTCCAAGTTTTTATTATATTCTTAGGAGTTCTCTCATATGTATTTTATATTGTGAGGCTTTATTTTCAGCTCAGAGTTTTTCCGTCTTCATTATATTTATATTTTTATTTCCCTGTATGGGCTTTCTGATGTTCTCTAAGGCTTGATTTTTGACTGAAAGTTTTTCCACATTTATCACATTTGTAGGGTTTCTCTCCAGTGTGAGTTCTCTGATGTACTCTGAGGTTTGATTTCTGGCTGAAAGCTTCACCACAGTGATTACAATTATAGGGTTTCTCTCCTGTATGAGTTCTCTGATGTTTTCTTAGGACTGACTTCTCACTGAAAGATTTGGCACATTCGTTACATTCATAGGGTTTCTCCCCAGTGTGAGTTCTCTGATGTCCTCTAAGATTTGATTTCTGCCTGAAAGTTTTTCCACACTCATCACATTTATAGGGTTTTTCCCCAGTGTGAGTTCTGTGATGTACCCTAAGGTTTGACTTCTGGCTAAATGCTTCCCCACAATGATTACATGTATAGGGTTTTTCCCCTGTGTGAATTCTATGATGTCCTCTGAGTTGTGATTTCTGACCAAATGCTTTCTCACACTGATTACATTTATAGGGCTTCTCCCCTGTATGAGTTCTATGATGTTTCCTTAGGCCTGACTTCAGTTTGAAAGCCTTCCCACATTCATCACATTTATATGGTCTTTCACCTGTGTGAGTTCTCCGATGATTTCTTAGGCCTGACATATGGCTGAAAGATTTTCCACATTCATTACATTCAAAGGGTCTCTCCCCTGTGTGAATTCTTTGATGTACTATGAGGATTGATTTATAGTTGAAAGATTTCCCACATTCATTACATTCAAAAGGTTTCTCTCCTGTGTGAGTTCTCTGATGTATTCTTAGTCCTGACTTTGCACTGAAAGC
Organism: Bubalus bubalis; assembly: GCF_019923935.1. Taxonomy (NCBI): domain Eukaryota; kingdom Metazoa; phylum Chordata; class Mammalia; order Artiodactyla; family Bovidae; genus Bubalus; species Bubalus bubalis. The sequence goes on from NC_059159.1 coordinate 145,053,906, forward strand.
TTTCTCACATCCGTCACATTTATAGGGTTTCTCTCCTGTGTGAGTTCTCTCATGTTTTTTTAGACGTGACTTCTCACTGAAAGCTTTCCCACATTGATGACATTCAAAGGGTTTCTCCTCCATGTGACTTTTCTGAGGCTGAATTAGGCATGAAGTTTTAATGCAGGATTTTCCACATTCATTACACTCATAGGGTTTCAACATTATTTGAGTTTTCTTATGCACATTGCAAGCTGACTGGTAACCCAAAGTGTCTGTACATGTGCCATAGTCATAGGTTTGTTCTATTGTGTGAATTCTCTGATGCACTGGAAGGGTTGAATTATGGCTGAAATTCTTTCCATATTCAAAGGATTTCACCCCTATATAAAAATTTTCCTGTTCTTTAGTGTGTAATTTTTGGCTGAAAGATTTCCCTTCTATGTCAGTTTTTTGAGTGATCCTACTAAAATTATTTCTGTTTTTAGTACATTCATATTTATTAAACTCATAGTGACTCTTCTCCTCTGGATGACTGCTCTGAGACACTATCAAGGTTGATTTCTGATGTTGGTTTTCCCCAAATTTATTGAATTTATAAGGTTTCATTTTTGGATGGGTACTCTTAGACATAACAAGGGCAGTCTTTTCAAGAAAATCTTTTCTACATTCATTATATTCAAAAGCTTGCTGCAAAGTCTGAATTGTCTGATGCTGGATAACTTTGTCTTTATGTCCAAAGGTTTTCACATTTTTACTACAAACAAAAGAATTCTCTCCAGTATTAGTTCTGCCATCCTTAATACTGAAAAGCCAATTCTCACATACATTAGGCACATAAGTCTTTTTTGAATATTGACAGTGTGGGGCCAGTGAGCTAAGAAGCAAGTAAGTAGACCCTGTAGTGTCAAATTTACAGGGTATTGTTTCTGCAGGAAAAATGTTTATGTCCAGAGTACATGGTTTTCCTGATATTTCTTGTTCCATAGTCAATGATTTGTTGATGAATAAAACTTGCCTCAAGCGTTTGCCTTGGTTTTCTAGGCTCTCCTCTAAGAGTTCATCAGGTTGGAATTCTTCTAAAAATGAGAAAATTAAAAATATTTTATGATATTTAACACACTTATAAAATGAGATTTATATACCTATGCCCCATTATGTGTTTGACTCCTTGGTGTCTGGCTCAGTTTCTTTCCCAAAAATAAAGTAATTTCAAGTTTATATTCTCTCTTCTTTTGTTGTTAAAAACTTTTTCTACTGGAAAAAGAGAGCAATCTAGAAATGAAATTACACATATCTTTGGTAACTTAAACCATAATTTTCAAAACTGGAAAAAGAAGAGGATATAAAGGAAAGCAACAATTAAGAAAGGAGAATATATTTAAGAGAGCTGAATCCTGGGAACAGAGAAAACAAAGACTGGAATGAATTTCACAAGGATTTTGCTCTAAGTAGATAACAAAATGTATCAATGGAGAATTGCTTTTAGTGGCTTTACTGAGATCGAGTTTGCATTAGGGAAGCACACCAGTGACTATATTCACAGTGAAACATAGAGTACAATGATAAGAAAACCACTAGTCTGTATGTTTCCAAATGGAGCTCCACCCTGGTCTGGGAACTAAGATTCTGCAAGCTACATGGTATGGCAAACAAACAAACAAAAATCATGGCACCAACTTTCTTACATTGAAAGAAAGAATCAGAAACATAAGTGTATAGGTGGAAGTGAGAAAACTGATGAGAGTTAAAGTAATTTTTCTGCCTATGTTGGAGTTACCCCTCTTTCCTGGTTCTAGTGCCTTGGTATTATATCAGGGCTGTTCAGCAGTGAATCCCTCTTAATCATCAAATCTTTACTTTCCTTTTTTTTAATTTGTTCACATATGTCCTCCAGACTAGTCTTGCTCCTGTCCAATCCTTAATTTCCATCTATTTTTCCACATATCTAGTTTTTATTCACTGCAAGATCTTAAGGATTGTGTTTCAAGTTGGCCCTAGAAATCTTATAAGTATCCTTTTTTATATTTATTTACCACAAATTTCCTGTGAACATTTGACTGCTATTGTCTTCTTGTTACCACACTCCATGCAAAAATGTCATGCCCATGCTAAAAATATTTGAAGGCTTTGGCTATACTACCTTAGGTACCAACAGATGAAAGATTAAAGTGATGTAATTCAGAAAAAGAAAGTTTTACACTAACTATATGCTCAGTATGTGTTCTTGCTACCAATCCTCTTAGCATGAGCATGCATGCATACTCAGTTGTGTTTGATTTTTTGCAAGCCCATGGACTATAGCCCACCAGGCTCCTCTGTCCATGGAATTTCCCAGGCAAGAATACTCAAGTGGATTGCCATTTCCTCCTCCAGGGGATCTTCCTGACCCAGGGATCGAACCCAGGTCTCCTGTCTAGTACACACGATTTTCTGCTCTAATTTTTGATAGCATATCAGTCCTCATTAAGTGGTTCATTTCCAACAATAACTTCATACTCAATTCTTTCCCTAAATTATCCTCCATTCTAGCCTTAGAACTATTGAGAACCTAGGTACCCTTCAGGTAGGGCACACTATTTTCCCAAATCTTAACAACAAAAAACAAAGTTTGTAACATCCTTCTCACAAATTTAAGCAACATTTATTTTAAAACCTGAAAGAAGCTACTACCTGTATATCATTCACTTTATAAAGGGATAAAAGCACCCATATCTGTGACTTTATAGTAAATACCCATCACCAAAATCAAGAGGCATCTTAAAATTGAAGGAAAATCCATAAATGAGAAGCATTTTCTCTTTCTTGGTTGTACCTAAAATAATAGTTCACCTTTTAATCTATAGCACCATAGATATGCTTTATGAAGATTTCTTTGCTCACTTTTCCAAAATAAAACCTTCACTGTGATATTCTTTGCATCCCTCTATAAATTTAGAGGTACATAAAAAGCTCCATGTCTAAAAGTTACCTAGAGTTCTTTCACATATAAGGGCTCAGATGCAATAACAACCCATACCTGATGATTCAAAAGTCACAGAAATTTGCTTATTTACATTCATGGACAGTTTTTTCTGAGTGAATCAATATGAAATACCTCTCTCCACCTGACTTTGGAATCAGCCTACAATACTATTAAATAATATTTATTATGTGAAAAGTGCCCAGGCAGGAAGAGTGAAACAGAGACCATTCTTCTTGGGAGATTGTAATCCAGGTGAGGAAAGGAACTCTTGGTAACTGTATGCTATCTGGCACAGAATCTTATTTTCTTTAGACACATCCATCACATGGGTTAAGAGTTTACAAAAGTAAGAGATCACATATAGACTAAAATATTCTGAGATTATATGATAGAAGTAGGAATCTGAGCCAAAATTTAAATGAGTAATAGTACTTTCTTCCCTTTTTCTAGCTGAGGTTAGCTATTTTATTTGGTTTTATTCCAAGAACCACCTTTTGGCTTTATAATTATAATGACTTATAACTATAATGTTTTATCTTTATTGCATCTTTTAGCTTGCTTAGTTTTCTTTTAAAACTTTATTGCTTTTAAAAATAAGTATATGAGGTGAAAATAGTTTCCTCTCAGCATTGCTCTGTCTACAGCTCAAAGGGTCTAATAATCATGCTTTTCATTAAAAAAGATTTCTGCATATTGTACCAACTTTGAAGAATAGGTTTTTAAAGATATATACATATATATAGTCATTATTAATTTTAAGATAGAATAATTTAAAATTTTCTCATATTGTCTGCAATTTATAGTGTTATATAACAATGTCTTTACTTTGTAGAATTTGCCTAAAATAACTTTGCTAAGTTACTTCAGTCGTGTCTGACTCTTTGCGACCCTATGGACTGTAGCCCACCAAGCTCCTATGTCCATGGGATTCTCCAGGCAAGAATACTGGAATGGGTTGTCATGCCCTCCTCCAAGGGATCTTACCCACCCAGGGATTGAAACTACCTCTCTTATGCGTCCTGCACTGGCAGGAGGTTCTTTACTATTAGCGCCACCTGGTGCCACCTTTACATTTTATCAATGTTCTAAGGTCATGACTTAAAAGGAAGTTTATTCTTTAAGAATAGTTATGTAGTGTGTTTGCATAGCTTTGTTTTCAGAACATATTACATTCATCTTTATAAAATATGCTATTTATATTTCTAGATAAGAGGTTGGTAAACTTTCTGTGAAAGGCCATAGAGTTAATGATTTAGGCTTTACTGGTTATTCAGTCTCTATTGTAGCTATTCAAGTCTGCCTTGTAGCTTGAATACGTAAACAAATGGCTATTGCTGTGTTCCAATAAATGTTTCTTTGCCAAAACAATCAGTAGGCAGGATTTGGCATGTGGGCCACAGTTTGCCAAGCACTATTCTAGAGTCCTGGAGAAGGAAATGGCAATCCACTCCAGTACTCTTGCCTGGAAAATTCCATGGATGGAGGAGCCTGGTAGGCTACAGTCTATGGGGTAGCAAAGAGTTGGACACAACTGAGCGACTTTAGTTTCTTTCTTTCTATAGTTCCTTTTGGAGAAGGAAATGGCAACCCACTCCAGTGTTCTTGCCTGGAGAATCCCATGGACGGAGGGGCCTGGTGGGCTGCAGTCTATGGGGTTGCAAAGAGTCAGACACGACTGAGCAACTAACACACACACACACACATTCTAGAGTCCACAGGTTGTGAAACAAAATTAGAGAGGGATATTAAGGTTGACTACATATAATGAGTTCCTGTTTCTCCTTATAACTCTTGCAGTTTTTTGTTTTATGAATCTTGATGACAATTTATTTGGTGTACTAATATTTTGAACTTTTCTGTATCCTTTAAAAATTATCTTCTTTAGCATTATCAAAATGTCCTTTTTCCACCTGTTTTTGACCTGAACTGAACTTTGAAATAAATAAACACTGAGTTGCTTTTATGTTTACTGCCTTAATAATTCATGACTGCATTTTCAAACTTCCTAAACTATTTTGTAGATGTACTATTTGATGGGCTTCCCTAGTGGCTTGGCGGTAAAGAATCTGCCTGCCAAACAGGAGACGTGGATTCGATCCCTAGGTTGGGAAGATCCCTTGGCTAATGAAATGGCAACCCACTCCAGTATTCTTGCCTGGGAAATCCCATGGACAGAGGAGCTTGGAGGGCTACAGTCCATGGGGTCGTGAAAGAGTCAGACATGACTTAGTGACTAAGCAAGAACAATCTCTTTGATACAATATGATAGCCTTTTCTCTTAATAGGTGTATTTAATCCATTTACATTGAGAGTTGATATGTCAGATATGTTTGTCTTCCTCTGTTTTATGTTGTGTGTTTGAATAGCTTTTGTGGTGAAAATTTTTAACACAGCAGGCCTAGACTGTTACCCTTAGAAAAGCCTGCTTACAAGATGAGCCCTTAACTAGCATTTGGGAACTCAGATTTCAAGATGGTTACCAAGATTCCCAGAATTGCTAAGAGGGGCTCAATGTGCTTAAACTGTTTGTACAAAAAATATATTTATGCTGAATAATTAGCTTCTATCAGAAAGCCTAGAATTTTGACATATGGGTGCCTACAGTAAAAACTCTGGGTTCAGTTCAGTTCAGTTCAGTTGCTCAGTCGTGTTCAACTCTTCGCGACCCCATGAATTGCAGCACGCCAGGCCTCCCTGTCCATCACCAACTCCCGGAGTTCACTCAGACTCACGTCCATTGAGTCAGTGATGCTATCCAGCCATCTCATCCTCTGTCGTCCCCTTCTCCTCCTGCCCCCAATCCCTCCCAGCATCAGACTCTTTTCATTGCAAATGAACTTTTCAGGTAGATATTTCACATGAGTTGTCGTAACTGGTTTTCTACTGACTTTGCTCCATACATCTGTTCTCTTTACTGATTTTGCTCTGTATGATTTCACGGTATAAATCTTAGTTACGAGTATGCCTGTGTGCTGAGTCCTCCAGGTGAATTAATAAACCTGATGATGATCCTGAGGACCCTGATATAGTATTTATAAGAAACTTCTCTAGTAATAGGTCTGTTTTCTTTAGTCTGTCAAATGTAAATAACTTTTAACAATTAGGAGGGTTGCACTTTGCTCTAGTCTTTATCCTTTCTAACTATACAATTTCTTAATCATCTATTAATTTTGATTGTATCTAGTAATTTATTATATAATGATAAAATTAATTTATTTCTCTCTTCTGCTCTGTTACTCCCAATTTCAGTTTATTAACTTTTCTTAGTTTTTACCTTTTTACTGTTAAATATGCATCCATTACTTAATTTTTCAGTTTCAAAGGGTATACTTAGCTCCCATCTTTTAAAGATGAGAATATCAACATGCTTATATTCCATTCCTTTTAGTTGTCCCCTTCTCACATTTTATTAGATTTATTATTTCTAAAATTTCAAATGTAAAGACCTCTAATAGGAGAGGGCTGAAAAACATTTCAAACTGCTGAGTTCTATCTAGGTGATCACTTCGGATCTAATTTTCTTGGATGCCTTCTGCCAGTATTCAGTAACTCACCTGGGGAACTTCTGTTTATAAATTCTTTCTCTAATAACCATGGATCTTCTCCTTGTTCCAACATGAAGATCAGTTCTGGCTTTGTAAAGCAGTACCCTGTAAATGGGAAATACTTTAGCACTTGAGTTAGCTGCATAGGTTTCATTGTTTCTGAATGTGAAGAAAGGTACAGCTTCAGAAATGGCACATTGAGGGTGCTTGCTAGAATTGTTTTTTGGTGGAGGGAATGATAGCCAAAACCATTTTCTTATACTTATAAAGGATCACTCTTCTTAAAACTGTAAGTCACAAGCCTAAATAACATTAAGTTCTAAAATTGTCAATGTCTGTTCCTTAAGCAAGATTTCATCAGGACTGACTCTATAGCTGGCCGTAATGGAGTAAAAGAACCAATTTACCTCTCCACGAGGGCTTCTCAGGTGGTGCTAGTGGTAAAGAACCTGCCTGCTAATGAAGGCAATGCGGGTTACATCCCTAGGTGGGCACGGTAATCCACTCAACTGTTCTTGCCCGGAGAATCCCATGGACTGAAGAGCCTGGTGGGCTACAGTCCATGGGATCACAGAGTTGGACATGACTGAAGCAACCACACACACACACAAACACACACACACACCTCCATATCAGACATCTAAACAAACCATACAAAGTGTATGAAATGGGTTTTAGACTTTAGAAAACAGGCAGTACAGACAGTGATACTTGAGAACAGAGAAACAAATGAGGTGAGCCCTGTGATTACCAAAGCTTATTGCTTAGAGAGTTTTCAACCCTAAACAAAAAGAGACCACCAAAACTGCTTGGCGGACTCATTAAGTTAAGGCAATAGAATTGGACTTCAAGAAAGTCATGACAAATAGGATTTGTAAGAGAAAATACAAGAGAAGAAAGATACAGAGTCTTTGTCTGATCTGCAGAAGGGTCTCCTGAGTACTAACTTTTGAAAATGTAAGGAAAACACTTGAGGTTGGGGAAAAACCAGTGAAAAAGCGTAGGCTGAAATTTCACAAAGCACACAGAGAGGTATAAAACTTCCTAACCCATGGCCAATTGGATACAATAACCAGAAGGGCATTTATTGCCTTGGTAGAGGGGCCAAATGAGTCTGAGAGTAAAATGAGTTCTGAATCCAATATAACAAAACTTAAAGCAAACATTAAAAGGATTAAAGTAATTCCAAGTAATTTAAATTCATCCTAGGAAAGGGCCCAGAAGATTTCAGACAGTACAGCAAAACTACCACTTAACAACATAAAATCTGTAACATCTAGCCCTCGATAAAAAAGTACTTAATATGAATAAAAGGGATATATTATTGTAATCAAGAAGAAAAATGAATCAGTAAGCCACAGAGTAAGAAATGACACATAAAATTAATAGTCAAGGCCATTAAAACAGTAAAAATACTCCATATGTTCAAGAATATGATGAGAATTTATTTAAAAAGGTTCCTAACTGGAATTCTCAATATGAAAAATATCTGAAATGAGTAAACAAATCAACCAAACAAGAAACAAAAAAAAATGGATAAGATTAATAACAGTATATATATACACACACACACACACACACACACATACACACACACTACATATGGAAGGTTAAATGACATAAGGCACAATGGATAACTTTAAGGTTAAAAACTATGAAAGAAGAAACCCACAGTGGATAAAGACTAGAAAATAATAAACAGTTATCTCTGACCTATGGGATAAAGTTGTCTAATATGGGTAACTAGTATTTCAGAAGGAACAAAGAGAGAATGGATAAAGCAATAATGGGCAAAAGTTAGATTTTTGAAAGCAAAGTGAAAGTGAAAGTCACTCAGTTGTGTCTGACTCTTTGCAACCTCATGGACTATACAGTCCATGGAATTCTCTAGGCCAGAATACTGAAATGGGTAGCCTTTCCCTTCTCCAAGGGATCTTCACAACCCAGGGATTGAACCAAGGTCTTCCGCATTAGAGGCAGATTCTTTACCAGCTGAGCCACAAGGGAAACCCAAGAAGTGTATAAATCCATGGACCTAAGAAGCTAAATAAATGCCAAGGAGAAGAAACATGAAGAACACCACACCAAGATACATTATAATTAAATTGCTAAAGTCACAGATAAAAAGAAAATGTTGAATAGAAAAAGACATAATATGTATGGAAGAAAAAAAAAGAATGGATGCCTACTTTTTGTCAGAAATTATACGTCAGAAGACTATGAAGTAACAATTTTAAAGTACTGAAAGAAAAAAGCCCACCTAGAATTTTATACTTGACTAATATAAGGCATTTTCAAACAAATAAAAATTGAAAGACTTTATCACCAACTGATATGTATTACAGGAAAGTTAATTCTCTGAAAGAAATTCTTCAGCTAGAAGAAAAATGAGATCAGGTGGAAATTTGGATTAATATATAGAAAAAAAAGAGCACCATAATCTGGACACAAGTGGATAAAATAAAATAAACTTTTATCATTTTCAGAACTCTTAAAAATAGTAAATTGTGTTTTAAAACAACAATAATGTACTGTAGGAGACGGGAAATAGTGCGAGTTAGGAATATTGGGGATTTTAAACTTATGTAGATCAGACGTGCAGAGTTGCTGAGAAATTTACCAATACTTATTATAAGTTCAGTTCAGTTCAGTTCAGTTCAGTCCCTCAGTTGTGTCCAACTCTGCGACCCCATGGACTGCAGCATGCCAGGCTTCCCTGTCCATCGCCAATACCTGGAGCTTGCTCAAACTCATGTCCCTTGAGTTGGTGATGCCATCCAACCACCTCATCCTCCATCATCTCCTTCTCCCGCCTTCAATCTTTCCCAGAACAAGGGTCTTTTCCAATGACTCAGTTCTTAGCATCAGGTGGCCAAAGTATTGGAGCTTCAGCTTTAGCATCAGTCCTTCCAATGAACAACCAGGACTGATCTCCTTTAGAATTGATTGGTTTGATCTCCTTGCAGTCCAAGGGACTCTCAAGAGTTTCTCCAACACCACAGTTCAAGAGCATCAATTCTTCGACACTCAGCTTTCTTTATAGTCCAACTCTCACATCCATACATGACTACTGGAAAAACCATAGCTTTGACTAGATGGACCTTTGTTGGTAATAGTAATGTCTCTGCTTTTTAATATGTTGTCTAGGTTGGTCATAGCTTTTATTCAAAGGAGCAAGTGTCTTTTAATTTTATGGCTTCAGTCACCATCTGCAGTGATTTTGGAGCCCCCAAAATAAAGTTTCTCACTGTTTCCATTGTTTCCCCATCTATTTGCCATGAAGTGATGGGACTGGATGCCATGATCTTTGTTTTCTGAATGTTGAGTTTTAAGCCAACTTTTTCACTCTCCTTTTTCACTTTCATCAAGAGACCCTTTAGTTCTTCTTTGCTTTCTGCCATCAGGGTGGTGTCATCTGCATATCTGAGATTATTGATATTTCTCCTGGCAATCTTGATTCCAGCTTGTACTTCATCCAGCCTGATATTTCGCATTATGTACTCTGCATATAAGTTAAATAAGCAGGGTGACAATATACAGCCTTGACATACTCCTTTTCCTATTTGGAACCAGTCTGTTGTTCCATGTCCAATTCTAACTGTTGCTTCTTGACCTGCATACAGATTTCTCAGGAGTCAGGTAAGGTGGTCTGGTATTCCCATCTCTTGAAGAATTTTTCAGTTTGCTGTGATCTATACAGTTAGAGGCTTAGTCAATAAAGCAGAAGATGTTTTTCTGGTACTCCTTTCCTGTTTCAATGATCCAACAAATGTTGGCAATATGATCTCTGGTTCCTCTGCCTTTTCTAAAACCAGCTTGAACATCTGGAAGTTCACGTATTGCTGAAGCCTGGCTTGGAGAATTTTAAGCATCACTTTACTAGCGTGTGAGATGAGTACAATTTTGTGGTAGTTTAAGCATTTTTTTGGCTTACCCACCCACAATGATTGATTTGTTTCCTGTGTTTACACTGTCAACTGCATCTTTTTTACTATGTAAATTGAAATTATTTATATTTTGGAGATTGACCCTTTGTCAGTTGTTTTGTTTGCAAATATTTTTCCCCATTCTGAGGGTTGTCTTTATGTCTTGTTTGTGGTTTCCTTTGTTCTGCAAAAGCTTTTAACTAGGTCCCACTTGTTTATTTTTATTTTCATTACTCTGGGAGGTGGGTCAAAAAACATCTTGCTCTGATTTTTTTTTTAATTTTATTTTATTTTTAAACTTTACATAATTGTATTAGTTTTGCCAAATATCAAAATGAATCTGCCACAGATATACATGTGTTCCCCATCCTGAACCCTCCTCCCTCCTCCCTCCCCATACCATCCTTTTGGGTCGTCCCAGTGCACCAGCCCCAAGCATCCAGTATCGTGCATCGAACCTGGACTGGCAACTCGTTTCATACATGATATTTTACATGTTTCAATGCCATTCTCCCACATCTTCCCACCCTCTCCCTCTCCCACAGAGTCCATAAGACTGTTCTATACATCAGCGTCTCCCCTGCTGTCTCGTACACAGGGTTATTGTTACCATCTTTCTAAATTCCATATATATGCGTTAGTATACTGTATTGGTGTTTTTCTTTCTGGCTTACTTCACTCTGTATAATAGGCTCCAGTTTCATCCACCTCATTAGAACTGATTCAAATGTATTCTTTTTAATGGCTGAGTAATACTCCATTGTGTATATGTACCACAGCTTGCTTATCCATTCATCTGCTGATGGGCATCTAGGTTGCTTCCATGTCCTGGCTATTATAAACAGTGCTGCGATGAACATTGGGGTACACGTGTCTCTTTCCCTTCTGGTTTCCTCAGTGTGTATGCCCAGCAGTGGGATTGCTGGATCATAAGGCAGTTCTATTTCCAGTTTTTTAAGGAATTTCCACACTGTTCTCCATAGTGGCTGTACTAGTTTGCATTCCCACCAACAGTGTAAGAGGGTTCCCTTTTCTCCACACCCTCTCCAGCATTTATTACTTGTAGACTTTTGGATCGCATCTTGCTCTGATTTATGTCAAGTAGGTAAGTAAGTGTTAGTCGCTCAGTTGTGCCTGACTCTTTGCGACCCCACGGACTGCAGTCCACCAGGCTCCTCTGTCCATGAGATTTTTCCAGGCAAGGATACTGGAGTAGGTTGCCATTTCCTTCAAAGAGTGTTCTTATGTTTTCCTCTTAGAGTTTTATAGGGTCCAGTCTTACATTTAGGCCCTTAATCCATTCTGAGTTTATTTTTGTAGATGGTATTAGGGAATGTTCTAATTTCATTCTTTTACATGTAACTGTCCAGTCTTCCCACTACCACTTATTGAAGAGACTGCCTTTTTTGCTATCATTTAGTCTTGCCTCATATGTCATAGATTAGGTGACCACAGGTGCATGGGTTTATCTCTGGGCTTTCTATACTGTTCCACTGATCTATATTTGTTTTTGTGTCAGTACCAAATTGTCTTTTTTTCTCTTAAAATGAAACAAAGATGAATATTTTATTAATAAAAGATACAACTCACAAAGAAGATAGACATCATAAACCATTAGATACCTAACAACCAAGAAACAAAGATACATAAAACAAAAATAAGAAATATAAGGGAAAACAAAAAATATATAATCATTGTAAGACATAATAACATTTCTCTGAGAATATTTTATCAAGTGCAGAAAAAATAATAGGAGCATCTTGAATGAGGTCATTAATAATTTAAATATAATAGATTTCTATTTATAGTACTCATATCCTATACAAATATATTTAAAATTTTGTATCTCATACATTGTTATTAGATGTCCATAGGACATTTAGAAAAACTGGCAAAAAGATAAACATTACTAAATTTAAAAAGTAGAATTCTTTTTTTTTTGTGATTTATACATATATGCATATATTATTTTTGAAATTATTATCCATTATAGGTTATTATATGGAGAAGGCAATGGCTACCCTCTCCAGTACTCTTGCCTGGAAAATCCCATGGACGGAGGAGCCTGGTAGGCTTCAGTCCACCGGGTTGCGAAGAGTCAGACACTACTGAGCGGCTTCCCTTTCACTTTTCACTTTCATGCATTGGAGAAGGACATGGCAACCCACTCCAGTGTTCTTGCCTGGAGAATCCCAGGGATGCCAGAGCCTGATGGGCTGCCATCTATGGGGTCGCACAGAGTCGGACACGACTGAAGTGACTTAGCAGCATAGGTTATTATAAGATATTGACTATAGTTTCCTGTGCTATACAGTAAACTTTTGTTGCTTGTTGCATATCTATTTAAGTTAGAAATCTAACATTCTATTTATACTAAGTCAAACAAGTATAATAAAAATGCCATAAATTTTTTAATTAGAAAAATTCATGTTTTCTAAAATATATATATATTATACATAATATTTATATATGTGTATACAAAAGCATTTCTACTATGCTTGATAAAGGCTTGAGAAAGAACATCAAAAAAGATCTTCATATATTCCAGCAGTCTTTAAACATGGCTACTCATTAGAAACATATCTGGAGCTCTGGTGAAAAAAAAAAGCAAAACCTGGGCATTTTCAAAAAATTCCAAGATAATTCTGATATGCATCTGAATTTTAAAAAGTGATTACAGGTTTTTCTATTAAATGGTAGTTTTGGTGATATAGAATTCTATCATTTTTCTGTTGACCAATGATGATACAATGGTATTGTTACAGTTACATAATCACAATAAAGATGTTTATCAGTTTTCACAATCAATAGACAAAAAGATAATTACAGTTGCAAGTCATAATGGGAACATGATTAACCTAACAATATAAAATAATTATATACAATCTGGGGGGATCAAGTAGAGTTATGTGGTTAAGTGGAACTGGATACATGCACATGTTTTCATCTGTTCAGTTAGTCTATATATCTTTTGGTTGGTGTACTTAATCCATTTACATTTAAGCTAATTATTGATATGTATGATCCTATTACTGTTTTATTAATTGTTTGGGGTTTATATTCTGTAGGTAGGTCTTTTTCTTTTCTTGTTTTCTGCCTAGAGAAGTCCCTTTAGCATTTGTTGTAAAGCTGGTTTGGTGGTGCTGAATTCTCTTAACTTTTGCTTATCTGGAAAGCTTTTGATTTCTTCAAGAAATCTGAAGAATACTCTTTCTGGGTAGAGTATTCTTAGTTGTAGGTTTTCCCATTTCATCACTTTAAATATATCATGTCATTTCCTTCTGGTATGTAGAGTTTCTGTTGAGAAATCAGCTGATAGCCTGATGGGAGCTCACTTTTATGTTGTTGTTTTTCCCTAGTTGGTTTTAATATTTTATCTCTGCCTTTAATTTGTGTCAGTTTGATTACTTTCTGTCTCAGTGTTTTCCTCCTTGTGTTTATCCAGCCTGGGGCTCTCTCTGCTTCCTGGACTTGGTTGCCTATTTCCTTTCCCATGTTAGGGAAGTTTTCAGCTATTATCTCTTCAAATATTTTTTCAGGTCCTTTTCCTCTCCCTCTTCTCCTTCTGGGACCCATGTAATGCAAATGTTGGTGTGTTTAATGTTGTCCCAGAGGTCTGTCCCAGCCTATTATTTAAAATAGGCTGTCTTCATTTCTTTTCATTCTTTTTTTTTCTATATTCTGTTCTGTGGCAGTGATTTCCACCATTCTGTCCTCCAGGCCACTTATCTGTTCTTTTGCCTCAGTTATTCTCCTATTGATTTCTTCTAGTGTATTATTCATCCCTGTTTGTTCTTTGTCCTCCTAGGTCTTTGGTAAACATTTCTTGCATCTTCTCAATCTTTGCCTCCATTCTTTTTCCAAGATCCTCAATCATCTTCAGTATCATTATTCTGAATTATTTTTCTGGAATGTTGCCCATCTCCACTTCATGTAGTTGTTTTTTTTCTGGGGTTTTATCTTGGCCCTTCATCTAGGACATAACTTTCTGCTTTTCCAAGCTAATTAAGTTTCTGTAATGTGGCTTTTGTTTTAGTCACTGTGGGACTGTGGTTATTTTTGCTTCTTCTGTCTGCCCTCTGATGGAGGTTAAAAAGCTTGTGTAAGCTTCCTGATAGGAGGCACTGGCAGTGGGGAAAAACTGGGTCTTGCTCTGTTCGGCAGGGCCATGCTCAATAAAGCTTTAATTCAAGTATCTGCTGATGAGTGGGGTTGTGCTCCCTCCCTGGTAGTTTTTTGGCCTGAAGCTACCCAGGCCTTGGGTATACAGGCTCTTTAGTAGGGTTAATGGCAACTTCCAAGAGGGTTTACACCAAGGGGGACCTTCCCAGACTGCTGCTGCCAGTGCCCCCATCCCTGTGGTGAGCGCCTGCCAATCCATGCCTACACAGGAGACCTTCCAACACCAGCAAGTAGTTTTGGTTCAGTCTCCTGGGGGGGTCACAGATCCTTTCCTCTGAGTCTTGGTGTGTGCAAGATTTTGCTGGTGCCCTCCAAGACTGGAGTCTGTTTCCCCCAGTCCTGTGGAAGTCTTATAATCAAATCCCACTGGCTTCAAGTTCAGATTCCCTGGGGATTCCCAGTCCCTTTGTTGGATCCCCACGCTGGGAAGCCTGACAGAAGAGCTTCATAAGCCCAAACTTCAAAAGAACCAACTGATGCGTTTTATGTCTCAATATCTAAAGAGAAAGGAATCTAGCTTTAGGTTTTGGTTAAACTTTAAATATCTTTCCACTTTTGAATTTACTGTTTTCATGTTTTTACTGTCTCAAGATATTTTCTAATTTCCCTCGTGATTTCTTCACTCACTGGTTAAGAGCATGCTATTTTCTATATGCTTCCCTGGTGGCTCAGACAGTCAAGCGTCTGCCTGCAATGAGGGAAACCCGGGTTCAATCCCTGGGTCGGGAAGATCCCCTGGAGAAGGAAATATTACACTCCAGGATTCTTGCCTGGAAAATCCCATGGACGGAGGAGCCTTGTGGGCTACAGTCCATGAGGCTGCAAAGAGTCAGACACTACTGAGTGACTTCACTTTCTATTTTCTATATGTTTATGACATTCCATTTTCTGTTAATGATTTACTTTTATTAATTGTGTTTGGAATAGACACTACATATGATTTTAGTCTTTTAGAATGTGTTAAAACTTGTTTTGTGGTCTATTTTAGAGAATGATCCACGTGCACATCAGAAAAAAATGTGTAGTTTACTGAACTTGGGTGGAGTCTTCTCTGTTAGGTTCAGTTGTTTTATGATGTTCAAGTCCTTTATTTAATCTTTCTCTGGTTGTTTAATCCATTATTTAAAGTGGAATACAGAAGTGTTCATTACTGTAGAATCATATGCTTGTCCCTTCAATTGTCAGTGTTTGCTTCATATATTTTGAGACTCTGATGTTTGATACATATATGCTTATGCATTTCTTATTTTTTGTGGACTGACCCTTTTGTCAATATATAATGTTCTTTTTTTTGCCTCTTGTAACAGTTTCTGACTCAAAGTCTATTTTGTCTATTAATAGAATAGCCTCCTCTACTGTCTTTTGGACTACTATTTTCATAGAATATCTTTTCCCATCTTTCATTTTCAACCTAAGTGTGTTTTTAGATCTAAATTAAGTCTCTTATAAGACTAAACAGCATAAAGTTGGCTCATTTTTAAAACGCTGACAATCTCTCTCTTTTGATACAGTTTAATCCATTTACACTTGAAGTATTTACTGACAAGGAATGACTTACTTCAGCCACTTGGCCACCGGCTTTTGGTACATATTATAGTTTTTTGCCTTCATTTTCTCCATGACTAGCACCATTTGTGTTTAGCTGATTGTTTGTTCTGATAAATTTTGATTTGTCTCATTTGTTTATGTATATTCTGTAGTTTTTTTTGTGGTTATCACAGGGGTTATATACATAGTTATAAGAATTTAATTTAAATCAATGTCAACTTGACGTCAATCATATGAAAGCTCTTACAGTTCTGTCCTCTACGTTTATGCTACTCATCTCACAAATTACATCTGTATACACTGTGAGCCCAATAATATAGATTCATAATCATTTTTATTTGTTAGTTTTGCAGAATATAAAAAATGAAGCAACACACCAAAGTTAAAACTAAAACTGGCTTTTCTATTTGTCCATACCTTGGCCTTTACTGGAGATTTTAGATGCCAGTCACCATCTAACATCCTTTCATTTCAACCTGAAGGACTTCCTTTAACATTCCTTAAGGGCAGCTCCAGTGGTAATGAATTCCCTCTAATTTTCTTAGAATTTCTTAATTTCTCCCTCAATTTTAAAGCACTATCTTGCTGCTGCTGCTGCTGCTAAGTCGCTTCAGTTGTGTCCGATTCTGTGCAACCCCATAGATGGCAGCCCACCAGGCTCAGCCGTCCCTGGGATTCTCCAAGCAAGAACACTGGAGTGGATTGCCATTTCCTATGGATATAGAATTCTCACTTGACAGTTCATTTCTTTCAGCACTTCATACATTATCCCACTGCCTTCTGTTCTCCAGAGTTTCTGGGGGGAATAGGGAGATAATTGTGCTCAGGGTCCCATGCATGTGATGAGTCACTTTTCTCACTGCTTTCAAGATTCTCTGTATATATTTTGACAGAGTATGTTTCTCAGTTTGGGTCTTTTGGGGCTTACACTTAGAGTTCATTGAACTTGTTGGATTTATAGATTCATGTATTTCATCAAGTTTGGAGTTTTTAGCCATTATTTTTTCAAGTAACTTTTTATTCCTTTTTCTTTCTTCTCTTTTGGGACTCACATTATGCATTCATTTTTCCTCTTGACGGGACCTCGAAAGTCTTTTGGTCTGTTCACTTTTCCTCATTCTTGTTCCTTTGTGATTCTCAGATTAGGTAATTTCAATTGTCCTATCTTCTAGCTCTTTTTCTGTCTTTCTGTCTCTTGTTGAAGTCCTATAGTGAATTTTGCATTTCAGAAAAATTTTCAACTGCAGAATTTCTGTTTTGTTCCTTTTAATTTTTCCTTTTATTTTTTTTTTGCTGTTCTAATTTTATCCATATGTTGTTTTCCTAATGTCCTTTAGTTCTTTTCCATGTTTTCTCTTTGCTTTTTGGTCATATTTAAGACAGTTATCTTAAAGTACTTCTCCAGAAAATTTGATGTCTGGGTTCCTCAAGGGTGGTTTTTCCTGTCAAAGAATTTTGTTCCCTTCAATGAGGCATGTTTTCCCATTCCTCTGTATACTTTGTGATGTTTCATTGAAAATAGGGCATTTGATTATTAAAATGTGTCAACTCTGGAAATCAGATTTTCCTCTTTTCCAGGGTTTGCTAATATTATTATTTTTTTGACTGTTGGAGGCTGTAGTAGTCCAAGTGTCTTAAGATTTACCCAAACTATTTTTTTGTAAAATCAATTGCTTGTACTGTGTGGCTCACCAAACTTTCTGTTCCTTCGGTTCACATTTAGCTGATATTTTGATGGAATTCCTTGATAGAAGCTAAAAAATAAAAAACTGCCCAAAAGGAAACAACACAAAAATGAGAGAACCACCTCTCCCTATCTGCAAACTGGATCTATTCTGTGGCACTCCATCACCACTTACCTAGGTTTGTTTTATGCCAAAAGTCAGGCTGTGGTGGAAGCTTAAGGTCTTCTCTAGTCTTAGATTCTGAGTATGTGTCTTGCCCAGGCAAGTCGATGGCTTTTTAAATTTACCTATGTTTTTGGCTACTTTTGAGTGTCCTAATTTTCAAGAATCTTTCCCCAGCTTATCCTCTTTGTCTTAGATGGCCTATTGTATATCTCCACTCATAATCTCTTGCCCCAGGCATCTATGGACTTGTAGTCTGCTTTGTGTCTTTTAGGAGCATGTCTTGTCACTTTTCCTGCCTGTACTCTGTATTATGTGAAACAGATGAACACCTTGAGTTAACCCTTTAGGTATCCCCCCCGATAGGTCAGAACAGACATACAAAATAATTTGCAAATTAATTTGTAAATTTTCTGGTTTGAGGAAGGACCTGGGAACTGGGAAGCCATCTGCTCAAGACCAAGACCATCACTGTACTCAGCAGTGTGTGGGACAAAGATGAGTAAAAACACTAAAGAATTTTCTACCATTTTGTAGATGACCTTTTCTCGATCGTGTATTTGTTTAGTTCTCAACTATAAAACTTCACTCTTCAGAGTTCTGACAAACTTTTAAAACATTGTTTCTATGGGGGAATGAGAGCTTGGAGTTTTCTAGCTCACTATTTTACTGACATCATTATCTCTTACTATTGAATGTTAAGAGCTCTTTGTATATTCTGTACAATTCCTGAGTACAAGTACAATTAACAAATTTTCTTCCAGTCCACGGTTTTTGTTTTCATTCTCTTAACAGTGTCTTTCAGAGCACCATTTTAAAATTATAATGAAGTCCAACATATCAATTTTTTTCTTTCATAAATCTTCTTTTGGTGGTGTATGTAAAAATGTATTGACAATCCTAGTTCACAGATATTCTACGTTTTTGGCTTCTAGATGGTTCTGTTTTGCATTTTACACTTATGCCTATGATCTATATTAAGCTTATTTTTGGGTAAGATATGAGGCCTGAATTTTAGGTTGTTGTTTCTATAACATATGGACATTCAATTGTTCTGGCACTACTTGATGAAATTATACATTCTCCATTGAATTGCCTTTGAACTTTGTCAAAATTCACTTTATTATGTTTGTGTATATCTACTCAAGTTTCCATTCTGTTCCACTCAATAACAAGAGTATTCTTTCACCAATATCATATACCTTGAAATCAGGAAATACCATTCTCTGTTATCAGATTCATTTTGGCTATTGTAGATCCCTTGATTTTCCATATAAATCTTAGAATCAGTTTACTGATAAAAATTTCCTGTAATCAAGAAAGATACTGCCTTGAATCTATAGATCAAGATAGCAGAGAGAACTGATATCTTAAGTTGTCCAATCCATAAATAAAACATCTCTCCATTATTTGGATATTGTTCAATTTCTTTCATCTGCGTCTTGTAGTTTTCTGCAAACATATTTTGTAGATTTATCCTTAAGTACTTCCTCTTTTTGGAAGGAAAGTTACGACCAACCTAGATAGCATATTCAAAGGCAGAGACATTACTTTGCCAACAAAGTTTCGTCTAGTCAAGGCTATGGTTTTTCCTGTGGTCATGTATGGATGTGAGATTTGGACTGTGAAGAAGGCTGAGCGCCGAAGAATTGATGCTTTTGAACTGTGGTGTTGGAGAAGACTCTTGAGAGTCCCTTGGACTGCAAGGATATCCAACCAGTCCACTCTGAAGGAGATCAGCCCTGGGATTTCTTTGGAGGGAATGATGCTGAAGCTGAAACTCCAATACTTTGGCCACCTCATGCGCAGAGTCGACTCATTGGAGAAGACTCTGATGCTGGGAGGGATTGGGGGCAGGAGGAGAAGGGGACGACAGAGGATGAGATGGCTGGATGGCATCACTGACTCGATGGATGTAAGTCTCAGTGAACTCTGGGAGTTGGTGATGGACAGGGAGGCCTGGTGTGCTGCGATTCATGGGGTCGCAAAGAGTCGGACATGACTGAGCGACTGTTCTGATCTGACTTCCTCTTTTTAACACAATTATTATTATTTTTTGTACTTAAGTTTCAATTGTTCATTTTTAATATACAGGACAGAAATAACTTACAAATAGACCGTGGATCCTGTAAAGTTGTTATATTCACTTATTATTTCCAGGAATGTTTTGGTATATTTTGGGGGGTTTTCTATAGGAAATGGCATGTGTGAAAAAATGCAGTTTAATTTGTTCCTTTTCAATCTATATACTTTCTTCCCCCTTTTCTTAACCTGACTTTACTAGTAAGGAGTTCCAGTAAGACACTAAATAATAGTGATGAGAAATTGATCCTTACCTTATTTTCTAACTTAGAGGGAAAGTGTTCTATCTCCCACAACAAGTATGTTGTTAGCATTAGATCTTTCATATATATCCTTTATTGGGTCATATTCTCATATTCCTAATTTTCTGAGAGTGATTCTTTACTTTTTTCGCAATGAATTGTGTCTTAGTATTCAGGCTGCTGTAACAATTCCATAAACTGCGTGGTCTATAAACAACAAACATTTATTTCTTATAGTTCTGGAGGCTGGGAAGTCCAAGATCCAGGTGCCAATAGATTCGCTGTGTGATGAGGACCCATTTCCTGGTTCAGAGATGGCTGATTTCTTGAGGTATCCTCATATGATAGAATGGTGAGTAAGCTCTCTGGGCTTCCTTTTCTAAGGACACTGATCCCATTTATGATAGTTTTGGCCTCATGACCAAATAACTGCTGAGTGGCCCCACCTTTAAATACTTTGAAGGCTGGGATTTCAACATGATATTGTGGGGGATGCAAATATACAAATGCCTTGGAAATTTAAAAAATTTTCCATTGCTATGATCACACAGTATTTCTTACTGTCTGTTACTGTGACTTACATTTATTGGTTTATACATGTAGCACCAGTCTTGCCTTTCTGCAGTGAAACAAATTTGAATATATCACCCTTTAATAAATTGCTGTATTTGGTTTTTTAATATTTATAAAAGATTTTAGATCTAAGTCCATGAGAAATATAAAGTCCGTAGCTTTCTTCTAGTTTTCCCATTGTATGTTAATACTGGACTAATGAAATGGTGGGGAATTCTTTCCTGCTGCTTACTTTTCTGGAAGAGTGTACAGAATTGGTATTATTCCTTAAAAATTTGATAGAATTTACTGGTGAAATCATTTAGGTCTGGCACTTTCTTTTTTAGATGGTTTTAAACTCTAAATAAAAATTCTTTCACAGATATAGAACTATTCAAGGTATTTCATCACAAGTACATATGGACATTTGTGTTTCAAGGAATTGGTCTATTTCATTCAAATAATCAACTTTATGGGCAGAGAACTGTTTGCAGTATTCCCTTATTATATGTATTTTAGTGTCTAAGGGATCAGTAGTGCTGACTGTTCTTTTATAACTCATACTGGTAATTTGTCTTTCTTCTTTTCTCTGTTAGCCTAGCTAGGGATTAATCAATTTATTGATCATTTTAAAGAACTTGTTTTATTTTTCTTCATTTTTTTCCTATTTTCAGTTTCACTGATTTCTGCTTTGTTATTATTTCCTTCTTCTGCTTGCTCCAGGTTTAATTTCCTTTTTCTAGTTTCCTAAGATGGACACTTTGGTTACTGACCTTAGATCGTTTTTCCTACTATGTGCACTTAGTACTATAAACTAACCTCTGAGTACTGCTTTAGCTGCATGTACAAGGTTTTTTTTTTTTTTTTTTTTTTTTTTTCATTAAAAAATTCTCAAGCTTTCTCTTATAACCTCTGACTCATGCACCATTCAGAAATGTTTTGGCTAATTTGCAAATATTTTGGAGTACTCCAGCTATCTTTCTACATGTGATTTCTTATTTACTTTTGGTGTAATCTGAGAATATACTTTTAATTTCTATACATTTAAGTTTGTTGAAGTGTGTTTTTGGCCTAGAATGTGTTCTATTTTGGTTAACGATTTATGTATCTGTTGTTTTCATTGTTGTTCAGTTGCTAAATCATGTCTGACTCTTTGCGACCCCATGGACTGCAGCATGCCGTGCTTCCCTGTCCTTTGCTATCTCCCAGAGTTGGCTCAAACTCATGTCCATTGGGTCGATGATGCTATCCAACCATCTCATCCTGTTGCCCCCTTTTTCTCCTGTGCTCAATCTTTCCCAGCATCAGGATCTTTTCCAATGAGTTGGTTCTTTACAACAGGTGGACAAAGTATTGGAATACATATTTCATGTATACTTGCAAATAAAGTGTATTCTCTTGTAGCTGGAATAGTCTGTGTGTGTGTGTGTGTGTGTACACATATATATGTATGTGTGTATGTATTGGTATCCAAACTGGCTGACAGCACTATTCAGGTCATCTATATCCCTATCAATTTTATGTCTTCTTGATCTATTAATAGTGACAGAATAGAGTTTAAGGCTCCAACTCTAATAGTGGATTTAACTGTCTCTCTTTCCAGTTCTATCAGTTTTTTCCTTCTGTATTTTGAATTTGAATTTCCTCCTGTATTTGAATTTATGTTAGGTGCATAAATATTTAGGACTTTAATGTCTTCTTAGAGAACTGACTTCAGTATACAATTTTCTCTATTCTTGGTAATCTTCCATGTTTTAAAGTATACTTTGTCTAAAATTAATATTTACTTCCATTTTCTTTTGGTTAGTGTTATCATGGTGTATTACTCTTGCAGCCATTCTTTTTATATGAATCCATTTCATTTCTTCTCTTAGTGTATCATTTACACTTCTTTTAAAATCTTTCTAGTGGTTGCCCAGTGTTTACAATATACATTTTAAAGTACTCTGTGTCTGTATTACAGTAACACTGTAACAATTCACTTCTAATTTAGTGCAGGCCCCTGTTAATAGCTTATTCCCTGTGACCTTTGCCATCCCTTGTGCTACTGCTGTCATTAACTTATCCAGATGCTTTAATTCACCTTATAACTTGTTACTGTTAATATTTTCAACTGCATCCTGAACATTCTAAGCATTATGTTATGTGACTGTGAATCTTCTTTATCTTCTATTATAGTAGGCTGCCTCTGACACCATGGAAGCTAGAGAGATACTGTTTTTTACTGCCAGATGAGGTTTGAAGTCCAGGTTCTCCACTTGGCCTCTCACCAGACACCATGAGGGAGGGACTGGGGCCACTTTTTGCTGCTAGTCAGTGCTGAAAGTCCTGGTTCCCCATCAGGCTTTCTCTGTCATCATGCTATTGGAAAGGTGGAGTGGTACTTGTTAGAGCAGAATGATAGAAGTCAGTCTTTACTAATGCAGATGGGCTTCAGTTTTTCCATGGTGTTTTAGCTGAGGTAGGGCAGCTATCTAAAATTTTCTATTTTTCTATGCCACCTCTATTCTTTTCCCTGTCTAGAGGAAGCAGGTTTTACTTGGGCTTTTATTTTTTTTTGTCCGTTCTGTTGGTGTTTCTGGATTGTTTTTTTAACCCACTGTCCAAAGTATTATGTTTGTTTTATATATAATGTCTAGGGTTTTAGCTGTATTTAAGAGAAGGAACAAGGTGAAGTATGTCTAATCAAAATTGTATGAAACAGTCTCCAAATTTTCACACTTAACAAAAACTTCTTTAAAATTTTTCTGTAGCTTTTTAAGTATGTAAAATATTCATGTAGTTAAAAAATTCAAATTGTATAAAAAGGTATAACTAAAGTCTCACATTTATTCCTGTCCCCTCCAGTCATTCCCGTCCCCTCCAGTCACTCCCCTCCCTCCCATTTTTATTATTTTCTGATTTTCTTCCAATATTTTCATTTTTTCAGATATAAGCAATTGAATATATTCCTCTCTCCCTTTCTTTACTCAAAAGATAACTTTTAATGCACACTATTCTAACTTCTTTTTGATTTAATATATACTGAATATTACTCCTTATCTGTGTATAAACTCTTCTTATGTTATGGCTGCATAACAGTAATTTGTGGGTAGATGTAATCTAAATCAATCAATCAATGATGAATGTTTGGGTTGTTGTTGTTTTATTCCTATTATCAACTATGTTGTGATGAATGACCTTGTGTATGTATTATATTATATTTGTGCAGATATAGCTTTAGGATAGATTCCTGAAGATGAAGTTGTTATGTAAAATCTAATACACCTGGAATTATTTTTAGTGTCAAAAATGTACATTTATTAAAGGAACAATCTGATTGAGTTACTATTTTATTTAAAACACTTAATGTCTACCTATTGCTTAAAAACTTCAGAATATGGCTTCAATATATTCTCTTGGTCCTTTTCCACATGTTATACCATTTCCTTCTCCAGGGGATCTTCCCAGCCCAGAGATCAAACCCATGTCTTCTGTATTGCAGGCAACCTTTGACTGTGTGGATCACAATAAATTGTGGAAAATTCTGAAAGAGATAGGAATACCAGACCACCTGACCTGCCTCTTGAGAAACCTGTATGCAGGTCAGGAAGCAACAGTTAGAACTGGACATGGAACAACAGACTGGTTCCAAATAGGAAAAGGAGTACGTCAAGGCTGTATATTGTCACCCTACTTATTTAACTTCTATGCAGAGTACATCATGAGAAACGGTGGGCTGGAAGAAGCACAAGCTGGAATCAAGATTGCCGGGAGAAATATCAATAACCTTAGATATGCAGATGACACCACCCTTATGGGGCAGAAAGTGAAGAAGAACTAAAAAGTCTCTTGATGAAAGTGAAAGAGGAGTGTGAAAACATTGGCTTAAAGCTCAACATTCAGAAAACGAAGATCATGGCATCCGGTCCCATCACTTCATGGGAAATAGATGGGGAAACAGGGGAAACAATGTCAGACTTTATTTTTCTGGGATCCAATATCACTGCAGATTGTGACTGCAGCCATGAAATTAAAAGACGCTTACTCCTTGGAAGGAAAGTTATGACCAACCTAGATAGCATATTCAAAAGCAGAGACATTACTTTGCCAACAAAGGTCCATCTAGTCAAGGCTATGGTTTTTCCTGTGGTCATGTATGGATGTGAGAGTTGGACTGTGAAGAAAGCTGAACGCCGAAGAATTGATGCTTTTGAACTGTGGTGTTGGAGAAGACTCTTGAGAGTCCCTTGGACTGCAAGGAGATCCAACCAGTCTATTCTAAAGGAGATCAGCCCTGGGTGTTCTTTGGAAGGAATGATGCTAAAGCTGAAACTGCAGTACTTTGGCTACCTCACGCGAAGAGTTGACTCATTGGAAAAGACCCTGATGCTGGGAGGGATTGGGGGCAGGAGGAGAAGGGGACGACAGAGGATGAGATGGTTGGATGGCATCACCGACTCGATGGACGTGAGTTTGAGTGAACTCCGGGAGTTGGTGATGGACAGGGAGGCCTGGCGTGCTGCGATTCATGGGGTCGCAAAGAGTCGGACACGACTGAGTGACTGAACTGAACTGAAAGAACACCATATACTCCTTGGAATACTTATATTTCCTTATTTCATTTCTTCCTATACTTTCTTTAGAGATGTGTTCAAGCATCACTTTATCTTAATAATTCTTTTGGAATTTAAAAAACTTTATAAAATAGTACATAGTTCACTGAATACCTCTCCTGATGTATTCTTCATCCCGTACTAATGAATATCAGGCATTTTAATTTTTATTAAAAAAATGTTTTCAGGCTGCACTGTGAAGCACACAGAATCTTATTTCCTTAACCAGAGATCGAACCCATGTCCCATTGGGAGCATGAAGTCTTAACCACTGGACGGCCAAGGAAGTCTCATATCATACTTTTTTTTATAGAAAGATTTCATGGGGCTCTCTAAAGTACTGTTACTAGAGAAACTGCATTGCATATTTTTGCTTCCTGATGCCTATCAAATTTAGTTACATTGGTTTATATAATTTATTTCCCTCTCAAAATGTCACGCTCCCTGAAAGCAGAGATGCTCTGTGTTTTGTTCATAATTATTAATACTTCTCTACTAGTTAGTTCAATGACTAGACTGAGTATTCAGACCACCCTATGAAAATTGGGGATATGTTATATATCTTCAAGACTGTACAGGGGTCCACCAAATAGTAGGTATTAAGTAAAGACCCAGAGGCTGGGAAAGATTGAAGGCAGGAGGAGAAGGGGAAGGTAGAGGATGAGATGGTTGGATGGCAACACCAACTCAATGGACATGAGTTTGAGCAAACTCTGGGAGACAGTGATGGACAGGAAGCCTGGTGTGCTGCAGTCCAAGGGGTCGCAAAGAGTCGGACATGACTTTGTGACTGAACAACAGCAAACAGTTGTTATACTTTAATTTCATTTCTTCAAGATCATATATCATGTAAGTGATGATTCTATCAGAGAAGGAGATAGAAATTAAAAATGTTTTAGTGACTTTATATACAATTTATATAATGCAGCTAAAACAGTGAAGAGAGAGAGATTTATATCATTAAATTATTACATTAGAAAAGAAACATCTAAAAGAGTCTCACAGTCAGAAACTATAAAAGACCACAACCCAACTTAAGCAGAAGGAAAAAAATAAAGAGCAGAAATCAGTGAAATTAAAAACAGAAAAACTACAGAGAAAAGTCTGTAGTTGGTTGAAAGCTGGTTGATAGAAGCTGGTTGAAAAGAGCAATGAAACTGACAAATTTTATTTGAGAGAGAACAAATTATCAACATGATGAATAAAACAAGGATATAAATACAGATCCTACAGACTTTAAAATGAAAATAAGAGAATAGTATGAGAAACTCTACTCTTTAAATCTAATAGACTCAATTTATATAGTACTATAACTATTAAGGAAACTGAGTTTGTAAGTTAAAACATCCAAAAAGGAAATCTGGCCCTGGTGCTTTTGCTAGGGAATTCCTCCAAACATTTAAAGAAGAATAAACAAAACTTCTACATGGTCTCTTCCAGAAAACAGAACAGGAGGAAAAAATTTCCAATGAATTGAATGAGGCCAGCATTATATAAATAATGTAAATTTACATTATAAATTTATAAATCGTAGATAAACACAGTATAAAAAATATAGACCAATGTCTCTCATGAATAAAAGTGAAAAAACTACTTTAAAAATACTAACAAATGTAATTGAGCAATAAATAAAAATATATGACAAAGTAAGGTTTATTCCAATTATGCAAGGCCAATTTACTACTTGAAAATCAGCCAGTGGAGTCTACCATGTTAATGGGGCAAGTAAGGAAAAAAACATAATCACAGCAGTAGATACAACAGAAGTGTCTGACAAAATTCAATACTCATTCATGATAAATACTCTCTGAAAACAAGGAATAGAGGAAAACTTCCTCAAGTTGATGAAGAATAGCTGAAGAAAATCTTCTAACATCACTTGGTGAAAGACAAGATGTTTTTCCTCTGAGGTTGCAAACGAGGCAAATGTGTCCACTCTCATCACTCACAAGAAAGTTCAGCAAGGTGTCAGTATAAAGGAACATCATATAAAAATGTTTATATAAACTAGCAACTGATAAGGAGACAGAAACTTAAAATACAGTAACATTTGCAATCACCCAAAATAAAATATTGAGGTATAAATCTATTTCTATACATTAAGAATGAATGAAACATGTAAAAGAAAGAAAACTCTTCCATTCACCATAGCATCAAAAACAATAAAACATTTAGAAATAAACTTAACAAAAGGAAGTAAAAATCTCTACAATGAAAACTGCAAGATTTTGCTGACAGAAATCAAAGAAGACACAAACAAATGGATGTGTGTGCATGGATCATAAGAATTGCTAAAATGTCCATATAATCCAAAGTCATCACTAGATTCAATGCAATCTCCATCATAATGATGATGGCATTCTTCACAGAAATAGAAAAAAAAAAATCTTAAAATCTGTACAGAACTACAAAAGACCATGAATAGCGAAAGCAACCTTGAGGAAAAAGACCAAAGCTGGAGGTATCATACCTCCTGATTTCAAACAACAGTAGTAAACACTGTATAGTACGGGCACAAAAATGTACAAACCAGTGGAACAGAATAGAGATCCCAGAATTAAATACTTGCTTATGAGGTCAACTAACATTTGACAAGGTAGCCAAGAGTACTAAATGGGGAAAAGATAGCCTCTTCAATAAATGGTGCTGGATAAACACATGCAAAGCAATAAAACTGGGGCCCTAACTTACACCACCCACAAGAATTAATTTGAAATGGATCAAACATTTAAACACAAAACCTGATACTATAAAATTCTTATTAATAGAAGAAAACACAAGGAAGAAGGTCCTTAATATTGATCTTGGCAATACTTTTCTGAATATGACACCAAAAAAAAAAAAAGAAAGAAATTCAGCAAAAGTAAAAATCAACAAATGGGACTATATCACACTTAAAAGCTTTTGCACATCAAAAGAAACAGCAACATGAAACGGCAACATACAGAATGGGAGAAAAAAATCTGCAAGTCATATATATGACAATATCCAATATATATAAAGAATTCATACAGCTCAATAACAAAAGAACAATTAAAAATGTGCAGAATACTTGAATAATATTTTTCTAAATAAGTCATATAAATGGCCAACAGGTATATAAAAAGATGTTCTACATGATAAATCATCAAGGAAATACAAATCAAAGCCACAATGAGGTATCACATCACACCTGTTAAAATGGCTATTATCAAAAAGATAAGAAATAACGTGGCAGTGAGGATGTGGAGAAAAGGGAACACTGTCTGTGGGAATGTAAACTGGTACAGCCTTGATGCAAAAGAGTATGGAGGCACCTCAGAAAATTAAAAAATGATCTAACATGTCCAACAATTTCACTTCTGGGCATTTATCTAAAAAAAACAAAAAAAGACATATATAACCCCATGTTCACTGCTGCATTGCTTACAGTAGTCAAGATTTAGAAACACCCTAAATGTCTATTGATAGATGAATGGATAAAGAGAATGTGGTACATATATACAATGGAATATTTAGCCATGAGACAGGAGGATAGCTTGTCATTTCATTTACAACACTGGATGGACTTTTAGCACATTATACATTGTGCTAAGTGAGAAAAGTCAAACAGAGAAAGATAAATACTGTATGATATTACCTATATGTGGAATTTTAAAATGCCAAACTTGTAAAAACAGAGAATAAAATTGCAGTTTCCAAGAATGGGGGGGGGGGGGAGGGCAAGGGTGGTAGGTGGTACAGAGCAGGATAGAAGTTATTTAAGATTACAAACTTGTAATGAGTGGTAAATAAGCCTAGAGATATAATTCACAGCACAGTAAAAATAGGCAATACTGTATTATAATCATCAAATTTGCTAAGAGATTATAACTTAATTACTCCAACTACTAAGAAGAAAAGCTTCCTCAGTGGCTTCCATCCACAATGCAGGAGACACGGGTTCAATCCCTGGATCAGGAAGATCCATCCCCTACAGAAGGAAATGGCAACCCACTCCAGTATTCTTGCCTGAGAAATCCCATGGAGAGAAGAGCCTGGTGGGCTACAGTCCATGGGGTCACAAAAGAGTCAGACACGACTTAGCTGAAAGAATAATTATGTAGTGTGATAGAGGTGCTAATTGTCACAACAATGGCAAACATATCACCATATAATGTATCAAATTAACAAGTTGAGTACCTTAAGTTTATACAGTGTTACATGTCAAATATATTTTAATAAAAAAGTAAAAGAATAAAAAAGGTATTAGGGCTAAAAAGTTCTCAAATCTTTGGAAAGGAAATGAACATCCAGATTGATCAAACTCAAAGGTCCCAAATAAGATTAATTAACCTAAAGTACATTGAGACACATCATCAAATTGTCAAAAGTTATGGACAGAGAATTTTGACAGCAGCAAGGGAAAAGTGACTCATCCCATAGAAGGGAGCTCCCATAAGACTATTAGTCAATTACTCAGCACAAACCTTGCAGGTTAGGAGAGAGTAGGGTGTCACCTTCAACACACTAAAAGAAAAAACCTGCCAACTTAGAATACTAGGCTTATCAAAAGTATCCTTTGCAACGAAGAAAAAGAAATCTTTTCTGAGAAAAATAAAACTCAAAAAACTAATTGAGTTTGTAACTATTGGACCTGCCTTATAACAAATGTTGAATTAAGGGAGTTTTTCAAAATGAAGTGAAAATATATTAAACAGCAAATTGAAAGTCTCACTGATGAAGGCAAATAAATAAATACAGAATAATGTAATACTGTAATAGTTAAAATAATTTTTATGCTAATAAAAAATTAAAAGACAAAAATTAGATAAAGATTATATAATAGATACATAATATAAAAAGAAGCAAACTTTGACTGCAAGAACAAAAAGTATGGGGGAAAGAGTAAAAGTGTAGAGTTTTTGTGAGCAGTTGAGGCTATCAACCTAAAATAGATGGTTATAACTACAAAATATTTTGGCAAAAGTCAAGCTAACTACAAAGAAAAAAATGCAATAGACATGCAAAAGATACTGAGAGAAAGAATCAAAAGAAATCATACAAGAATTACTAAATAATAAAAAAAGACAACAAGACAGGAAGAAAGGGACAAAACAACTGTAAGAGAGAAAACAGTTAACAATATGGTAACAGTATGTCCTCACTTATCAATAATGACTTTAAATGTAAACATATTAAATTCTCAAATCAAAGGCATAGAATACATGAATGGATTAAAAAACAAGATTCAGAGATGTGTTATCTACAAGAGATTCATTTTAAATTTAAGACAAACATAGGCTAAAAGTGAAGGGATGGAAAAAGATATTCCACAGAAATAGTAAAAAGAAACGTAAGTGGCTATACTTACAGCAGACAGAATACTGTCTCTGGTGACTAAACAGGTCACCATAAAATGATAAAACGGTCAATTCCACAGAAGATATAACCATTATAGACATATACACATCTAACTCTAGACTGCATGTGTGTGTGTGTATATATAAACAGATATATACAGAAGATTTCACCCAAGAGAAAAATATACATTCTTTCAAGCACACGGGGATCATTGTTCATGATAGATGTTTGGTCACAAACCAAGCCTTGACAAACTTAAGAAGACTGAAATCACTCTAAGCATCTTTACTGAACTAGAAATCAACAGGTAGAAAAAAAGAAAATTCAAAAATGTGGAAATTAAGTAACATACTGTACTGGGTCAAAAAGGAAATGAAAAGGGAATTCTAAAAGTATCTTAAGAAAAACAAAAACACAACATACTAAAACTTATGAGAGGCAGCAAGAGCAGTGTAAGAAGAAAATGATAAATGCCTACATAAAAAAGAAGCATATCAAAGAAATAATTTTATACCACAAGGAACTAGAAAAAAGAACTAAGCCAAAGTTAGTAGGAAGAAGAAAATAATAGAGATTAGAGCAGAAATAGAGAACAGAGTAATATAAACTAGAAGTTGTTTTTTTTGAAAAGCTAAACAGTCAACAAACCTTTACACTAAAGGGAAAAAGAGAGAAATTCAAATAAATAAAATAAAAATGAAAAGAGGAGATATTACAACAGATACAATGGATAAATTACTAGAAAGATACAACCTGTCAAAACTGAATCATGAAGAAACAAAAGCCTGAACTGACCTATTAAAAAATAAGGAGACCTTAAGATACTTTTAGAATTTCCTTTTCATTTCCTTTTTGACCCAGCATTTGTCCAGGAGTAATCAAGCAGCTTCACTGGCAGCTCAGTGGTAAAGAACCCACCTACCAATGCAGGAGACATGGGGTCAATCTCTGGGTCATGAAGATCCCCTAGAGAAAGAAATGGCAACCACTCCAGTGTTCTTGCTTGGGAAATTCCATGGACAGATAAGCCTGGCGGGCTACAGTCCATGAGGCTGCAAAAGAGTCAGACAGGACTTAGCGACTAAACAACAATAATCAGTAATCAAAAACCTGAGAAAGAAAAGTCCAGGGCCAGATGGCTTTATGGTAGAATTCTACCAAACACTCAAGGAATGAATACCAATTCTTCCCAAACTCTTTTAAAAAATGGAAAGCAAGGTACTACTGTATAGCATAGGAAACTCCACTCAATATTCTGTAATAACCTATATGGGTAAGGAATCTGAAAAAGAACAAATATATGTATACGTATAACTCAACCACCTTTCTATATGCCTAAAACTAACACAACATTGTAAATCAACTATACTCCAATACACACACTTTTTAAAAAGGACAGGGGACACTTTCAAACTCATTTTACAAGGTCAGCATCACTCCTGATTCTAGAACCAGAGAAAGTTACTGCAAGAGAACTATAGGCTAATATCCCTCAAGAACAGACATTCAAAAATCCTCAACAAAAGACTAGCAAACTAAATTTAACAGTACATTTAAAAGAACTTAAACCATGAACAAGTGGGATTTACCCTTGGTACACAAGGATGTGTATTAACTACATGCAAATCAATCTATGTGCTATACCATATAAAATGAAAGAAGAAGAGATCACAAAAAATGTGGGCAAAGCGTTTGACAAAGTTCAACAGCCATTCAAAATTAAAATTCTCAACAAAATAGGTACAGAGGACAATTTTCCCAACTTAGTAAAGGCAACATATGAAAAGCCTATAACCAATGGGGGAAAACCGAAAGTTTTCCCTCTAAGTGAGAATGCATACTGTCACTTCTATTAGAACCACGAGAAGTCCTACTCAGGGCAATAAGACAAGAAAAAGAAACAAAAAACATCTAAATAAAAACTAAGAAGGTAAACTATCTCTCTTTGCAGATGACAAACTTCCATATGTAGAAAATCCAAACGACTCAACCAAAACAACTGTATTAAAACTAATAAATACATTTAGTACAGTTAGAGGATACAAAAATCAATCTACAAAATTCAGTTGCGTTTCTATACCAACAATGAATTATCCAAAAAGGAAATTAAAAAATACTTAGAAATTAACCAAAGAGGTCAGAGACTTGTACATTGAATATTATAAAATGATGAAAGAAATTAAAGATACAGGTAAATGGAAAGACATCCCATGTTTACAAATTGAAGAAATACTGTTAAAATGTCCATGTGACCCAAAGTGATCTATAGATTTAATGGCATCACTGACTCAATGGTCATGAGTTTGGGTAAACTCTGGGAGTTGGTGATGGACAGGGAGGCCTGGCATGCTGCGGTTCATGGGGTTGCAAAGAGTTGGACATGACTGAGCGACTGAACTGAACTGGACTGATATAGTCATCAGAATAATGGGGTCACAGAGTCAGACATGACTGAGTGACTGAACTGAACTGAACTGAATCCCTATCAAAATCCTAGTGGCATTCTTTATAGAAATAGAGAAAATGATCCTAAATTTCATATGGAAACAAAAAAGATGTTGGATAGCCAAAACATCTTGAAAAAGAAGAACAATTAGAGGCACCACACTTTCTGACTTCAAAATATACTATAAGGCTATACAGTAATGAGGGCAGGGGGAGAAGGGGATGACGGAGGATGAGATGGTTGGATGGCATCACTGACTCAATGGATATGAGTTTGGGTGAACTCCGGGAGTTGGTGATGGACAGGGAGGCCTGGCATGCTGTGGTTCATGGGGTCGCAAAGAGTTGGACATGACTGAGTGACTGAACTGAACTGGACTGATATAGTCATGAGAGTAATGAAAACAGTTTTACACTGGCATAATGAGATTTACAGATCAGTGGAACAGTACAGAGAGCCCAAATATACATCCGAACATCTACAGTCAACTGGTCTTCACAAGAGTGCTAAAAACACAAAATGGGGAGAGGACAGTCTCTTCAATAAACAGTACTGGGAAAATTGGACATCCACATGTAGAAACTGAATCTGGACTCTTGTCTCACACTGTATACAAAAATCAATTTAAAACGGATTGAAGACATAACGGTAAGGTCTGAAATCACAAAACACTTAGAAGAAAACTTAGGTAAAAAGTTCCTTGACGTCAGTCTTGGCAACGGTTGTTATATGACAACAAAAGCATGGACAACAAAGGCAAAAACAGGCAAGTGAGATTGCATCAAACTAAAAAGCTTCTGGATAGAGAAGGAAATAATCAACAGAATGAAAAAGTTAACTCAGAGAATGGGTGAAAATATTTGAAAACTATAATAATGAGTAGATATCTAAAAAAAGTAAGAGTCTTACAACTCTATAGGATAAAAGCAAATAACCAGGTTAAAAATGGGAAATGGACCTGAGTAGACTTTTCTCAAAAAGAAGCCATACAATGTCCTACAGGAATATGAAAATGTGCTCAACATCACTAATCATCAGGAAAATGCAAATCAAAACCACAATGAGATATCACCTCACACCTGTTAGAAAACGGTGATTATCAAAAAGACAAAAGACAAGGGTTGCTGAAGATGTAGAGAAAACAGAACCCTCCTACACAGTTGATGGGAATGTAAATTGGTGTAGCCATTATGTAAAACAATAGAGTTTCTTCAAAAAACTAAAAACAGAACTAATTTCTGAGCCAGAAATTTTACTTCTGGGTATTCAAAGCCAGTGAAATCAGTATCTGCACTCCATGTTCACTTCAGTATTATTCAAAATACTCAAGATATTTAAACAATCCAAAAATGTCTATTGGCAGATGAATGATTAAAGAAGATACGGTATACATACAAACAATAGAATATTATTTAGCCACAAAATGGAAGGAAATCCTGACATCTGCCCTGACATGGATAAAACTAGAGGACATTATGCTAAGTGAAATAAGCCAGAAACAGAAAGACAAATACTGCACAATCTTGGTGGAATTCAAAACAAACTCATAGGAACAGAGAGTAGAATGTTGGTTTCCAGGGCTTGGAGAGCTAGAGAATGGGAAGATACTGGTTAAAGGGATGCAAAGTTCAATTAACCAAGATGAATAAGCTATGGAGATCTAATACACAAATGTGACTATAGTTAACAATACTGTATTTTATACTTGAAGTCTGCCAAGAGAGTAGATCTTTTGTGTACTCATGGCTCCACCCCCAACCTCCAAAACAGGTAGCTATGTCAGGTGCTGGGTATGTTAATTAGCTTGATTGTGGCCATTATTTCACAAAGTATACATATACAAAAACATCAAGTCTTACACCTTTGTTGCTGTTGTTTAGTTGCCCAGTCATGTCCAATTCTTTGCAGCCCCATGGACTTCAGCCTGTCAGGCTCCTCTGTCCATGGAATTTTCCAGGTAGGAATACTGGACTGGGTTGCCATTTCTTACTTCAGGGGATCTTCCTGACTCAGGGAGTGAACCCACATCTCCTGCAAGTCTCCTGCATTGCAGGCAAATTTTTTACTGCTAACCCACTAGGGCTTCCCTGTGTCTTATACCTTAGATATATACAATTTTTGACATTATACCTCAATAAAGATAGAAAAAAATATGCAAAAGTCATGAACAGACATTTACTATCTAAGGATATAGAGATGGCATATGAACACATGAAAAAATATTTTAATTATCACTAGCTATTTAAAAAAAGCTAGTTAAGACCAAGATGAGATATTACTACACACTTATTACCATGAACAAGTGGGGTTTACCTTTGGGACACAAGGATGGTTAACTACATGCAAATCAATTTATGTGCCATACCACATTAAATAAATGAAAGAAAAAAAAACCATCTCAAAAGATGTAGGGAAAGCATTTTTCTAATACAAAAAATACTGACAATACCAAGTACTAAGAAGGATAAAAAGTAACTGGATTTCTCACAAACTGTTGGTGAATTTGCAAAATGGTACAGCCACTCTTAGTAAACAGTTTGGCAGTTTCTATTTTCTTAAATTGAGGCATAATCGATCTACAAATTATATAAGTTTCAGGTGTATGACATAGTCATTCACAATTTTAAAGGTTATAATCCATTTATGATTACTATAAAATATTGATTACATTCTCTATGCTATACAATACATTCCTGTACCTTATTTATTTTAAACATAGTAGTCTGTCCATCTTACTCCCCTACCTCCATCTTACCCCACCCCCTTCACTTTCCTCACTGGTAACCATTAGTTTGCTTTCTCTGTGAGTCTGTTTCTTTTTGTAATATTCCCTAGTTTGTCTTATTTTTAGGTTCCACATATTATATTGGCTACACTATATAATACAGTGATATTATACAGTATTGGGAAAACTACAAATACAAAGCTTCCTTTGTAGCTCAGTTGGTCTGCCTGCAATGCAGGAGACCCAGGTTCAATCCTGGGTCAGGAAGATCCCCTGGAGAAGGAAATGGCAACCCACTTCAGTATTCTTGCCTGAAGAATCTCATGGACAGAGGAGCCCGGCAGACTACAGGCCATAGGGTTCACAAGACTGGGACACAACTCAGTGACTAATCCACCGAACAGTATTTGTCTTTCTCTGTCTGTGTTATTTCACTAAAGAATAATGCAGTCCAAGTCCATCTATGCTGTTGTATATAGAAAATTTTTTATAGCTGAGTAAATATTCCATTATATACATATATATTTATCTGTGGATGGAAACGTAGGTAGCTTCCGTATTTTGGCTGTTGTAAATAATGCTATGAATATTGGTGTGCATATATCTTTTTTGAATTAGTGTTTTAATTTCCTTTGGATATATACCCAGGAGTGGAATTGCTAGTAGTTCTATCTTTGGTATTTTGAGGATACTTCATACTGTTTTCCACATTTACTGCTTACTGCACCAATTTCTATTCCCACCAATAGAGTACAAAGTTTCCCTTTTCTCCATATGTTTGCTGACATTTGTTATTTGTAATCTTTTTGATAATAGAGTTTGGTAGTTTCTTAAAGAACAAAATATATACTTACTATACAACTCCAATCACATTTCTGGGCATTTATCCCTGAGAAAAATTTGTCTTACACAAAAATCTGAACATGAATGTTCGTAGCATCTTTATTTATAATAGCCCCAAATTATTAACAACTAAATATGCTTTAATAAGTGAATGGCTAAACAAACTATAACATATTCATTTATAGAGTGGAATACCATTGTAGTAAAAAATAAACTATTGATACACACACACTACAACTTGGATGGATTTCCATCTCAACACGTCAGAATCTGCATGATTCCATTTACATAATGTCCTGGAAATTGTACAGATGAAGAGCCAAGTAATAGTTGGCGGAGATTATGCATAGTGTAGGAGAAAGGATGAATATGAAAATAAAGAGGTATCATGGAAGAAATCTTTGTGGTGATGGAATAGTTCTGAGTCTGAATTGTCGTGGTGATTACACGAATCCACATATGATAAAATGGCCTAGCACACCAAAATCACAATTAACTGCTGAATAACCATTGATAAGAAAGACTGGAATCTACCAGAAAAAGGATATTCTACATCCAAAGACAAAGAAGAAACCATGACACAGTAGTGGGGGAGTCCTCACAATGTAATCAAATCCAGCATCATCCAGGTGGGTGAACCACAAACTGGAAAATAATTGTCGCAGAAATTCTCCCACAGGAGTGACAACTCTGAGCCCCATGCCAGACTTCTCAGTCTAGGGGTCCAGAATAGGGAGGAGTAGCCCCCAGACCATGTGGCTTTGAAGACTAGTGGGGCTTGATTACAAGAGTACCACAGGACTGGGGAAATACTCCATTCTTGGAGGGTACATACAAGGCCCTGCACACACTGGGCCCAGGGGCAAAGCAGTGACTCCGAAATGAGAAAAAAAAAAAAAAAGGTTGTGACTCCATGGGAGCTCGGGCCAGACCCACCTACCAGTCTTGGAGGTCTCCTATGGCGGCTGTAGCTCTCTCTGGGCTCTATAAGCTGGTGGCGGACACAGCAGGGACATAAACTCTGGCTAGAAGTAGACATT
Source organism: Bubalus bubalis (assembly GCF_019923935.1). Lineage (NCBI taxonomy): Eukaryota > Metazoa > Chordata > Mammalia > Artiodactyla > Bovidae > Bubalus > Bubalus bubalis. The sequence goes on from NC_059159.1 coordinate 145,091,745, forward strand.
TTTGGTTCTTGGCAATGAGATTTTGCCCCACCCAACAGCCTAAAAACTCCAGTGCTGGGACACCTCAGGCCAAACAACCAACAAGGTGGGAGCAAGCCCGATCCATCAGCAGATAGGTTGCCTAATGACATCTTGAGCCCATAGGCACCTCTAGATATGCCCCTTGACACAGTCCTGCCTACATGAACAACAAGACCCAGCTCCTCCACCAGCAGGCAGGTACCAGACCCTCCTGCCAGGAAGCATGCAAAGGTTCCAGACAAACCTCATCTACCAGGGGACAGACATAAGAAGCAAAAAAATTACAATCATGCAGTCTGAAGAATTGAGTCCTCAAACAGGTCAGAACCTATCCTAGGACCAGCTGATCTCTGGCCCTTACGTGATGAGAGGGGAGTGTACTGATGGGACACATAGGACATCCCCTACAGAAGGCCAGTTACCCAAAGTAAAAAAAAAAAAAAAAAAAACACATAAGTACTTTATTCATAAAAATACAAATAGAAATTTAAAAAGGGATGGCAAAACAGCATTTCCCAGATGAAGATACAAGATAAAACCCAGAAGAACAACTTAGTGAAGTGGAGATAACCAATTTATCAGAGAAAGAGTTCAGAGTAATTATCGTAAAGATGAACACAAAACTGAGGAAAAGAATGGATGCATAGAGTGAGAAGATACAAGAGGTTTCTAGCAAAGAGTTAGGAGTATAAAGAACAACCAAAGAGAGTAGATGAATACAGTAACTAAAACAAAAATACACCAGAAAAAAGCAATAGAATAAACGAGGCAGAAGAATAAATCAGTGAGCTAGAATAGTGATGGAAATCACTGCTGTGAAATGGAATTAAGAAAAAAGAATGAAAAGAAATGAGGATAGTTTATGAGACCACCGGGCCAAGGTCAAATGCAATAGCATTTGGATAGTAGGGGTCCAAGAAGAAGGAAAGAAAGGGACTGAGAAAACATCTGAAGAGGTAACAGGTGAAAACTTCCCCTACATGGGAAAGGAAACAATCACCCATGTCCAGAAAGAACAGGGAATTCCATGCAGGATACACCCAAGGAGGAATATGTCAAGACACTGAGATCAAACTGATAAAAATTAAAGACAAAGAAAAAAATATTAAAAGAAGGTAAAAGCAAAAAATAACATACAAGGAAATAAGACTATCAGTTGATTTTTCAGCAGAAACTCCGCAGGCTAGAGGGGAGTGGCACAATGTGTTCAAAGTGCTAAAAGGGAAAAACCTACAACCGAGAACACTCTACCCAGAACAGGCTTTTGTTCAGATCTGATGGAGAAATCAAAAGCTTTATGGACAAGCAAAAGATAAGAGAGTTCAGCACCACCAAACCAGCTTTACAATAAATGCCAATGGAACTTCTCTAGGTGCAAAAGAAATGGCAATAACTAGAAACACGAAAATTACATAGTGGGAAAGTTCACTAGTAAAGACAAACATATAGTAAGGTAGGAAATTATTCACACACAAATATAGCAAAACCAGTAACTGTGAGATATGGAGAGTAGAAGTACAAGGCTTTCTGAAATGTAAATTGAAATGAAGAGATCAGCAACTTAAAACAATCACTTATATATCAATATATGCATACTGCTATATGAAAACATGGTAACTGCAAACAAAAATCCATGATAAACAAACAGAAAAGAAAAGGAATCCAAACCACAAGAGAAGAAAACAAAGGAAAGAAAGAAAAGGCCTGCAAAAAAATCTAAAACAATGAACAAAATGGCAATAAGAACTTACATACGGATAATTACCTTAAATGTAAACAGAGTAAATGCTCTGACCAAAAGACAGAGACTAGCTGAATTGAGAGAAAAAGAAAGAATTGTACATATGTGGTCTACAAGAGACCAACCTCAGATCTAGAGACACATACAGACTGAAAGTGAGGGGATGGAAAAAGGTGTTCCATGCAAAAGGAGATCAAAAGAGAGCTGGAGTATTAATACCGATTCAGACAAAATAGACTTTAAAAATAAAGATTGTTACAGAGGACAAAGAAGGACACTACATAATGATCGAGCAATAAATCCAAGAGGAAGATAAAAGAATTCTAAATATGTATGCACCCAGCACAGGAGGACCACAATATATAAGACAAATGTTCAGTTCAGTTCAGTTCGGTTCGGTTCAGTCACTCAGTCCTGTCCGACTCTTCGTGACCCCATGAATCACAGCATGCCAGGCCTCCCTGTCCATCACCAACTCCCAGAGTTCACTCAGACTCATGTCCATAGAGTCAGTGATGCCATCCAGCCATCTCATCCTCTGTCGTCCCCTTCTCCTCCTGCCCCCAATCCCTCCCAGCATCAGAGTCTTTTCCAATGAGTCAACTCTTTGCATGAGGTGGCCAAAATACTGGAGTTTCAGCTTTAGCATCATTCCTTCCAAAGAAATCCCAGGGCTGATCTCCTTCAGAATGGACTGGTTGGATCTCCTTGCAGTCCAAGGGACTCTCAAGAGTCTTCTCCAACACCACAGTTCAAAAGCATCAATTCTTCAGTGCTCAGCCTCCTTCACAGTCCAACTCTCACATCCATACATGACCACAGGAAAAACCATAGCCTTGACTAGACAGACCTTTGTTGGCAAAGTAATGTCTCTGCTTTTAAATATGCTATCTAGGTTGGTCATAACTTTCCTTCCAAGGAGTAAGCGTCTTTTAATTTCATGGCTGCAGTCACCATCTGCAGTGATTTTGGAGCCCAAAAAAATAAAGTCTGACACTGTTTCCACTGTTTCCCCATCTATTTCCCATGAAGTGATGGGACCGGATGCCATGATCTTCGTTTTCTGAATGTTGAGCTTTAAGCCAACTTTTTCACTCTCCTCTTTCACTTTCATCAAGAGGCTTTTGAGTTCCTCTTCACTTTCTGCCATAAGGGTGGTATCATCTGCATATCTGAGGTTATTGATATTTCTCCCGGCAATCTTGATTCCAGCTTGTGTTTCTTCCAGTCCAGCGTTTCTCATGATGCATAGAAGTTAAATAAGCAGGGTGACAATATACAGCCTTGACGTACTCCTTTTCCTATTCGGAACCAGTCTGTTGTTCCATGTCCAGTTCTAACTGTTGCTTCCTGACCTGCATACAGATTTCTCAAGAGGCAGGTCAGGTGGTCTGGTATTCCCATCTCTTTCAGAATTTTCCACAGTTTATTGGGATCCACACAGTCCAAGGCTTTGGCATAGTTAATAAAGCAGAAATAGATGTTTTTCTGGAACTCTCTTGCTTTTTCCGTGATCCAGCGGATGTTGGCAATTTGATCTCTGGTTCCTCTGCCTTTTCTAAATCCAGCTTGAACATCAGGAAGTTCATGGTTCACATATTGCTGAAGCCTGCTTGGAGAATTTTGAGCATTACTTTACTAGCATGTGAGATGAGTGCGATTGTGCAGTAGTTTGAGCATTCTTTGGCATTGCCTTTCTTTGGGATTAGAATTGGAAACTGACCTTTTCCAGTCCTGTGGCCACTGCCGAGTTTTCACAGGCCAACAAAAATCAACAATAAAATGGACACCCAAGAAGAAACAGTTAAATCCTTAAAAGGTAAAATCTCCCAAGATTGAACCAGGAAGATACAGAAAATATAAACAGACTAATTACAAGTATTGAAACTGAATCTGTGTTTTTAAAAAATTCCCAACATAGAGAAGTCCAGGACCAGATACCTTCACAGGTAAATTCTAGGAAACATTTAGAGAAGAGCTAACACCTATCCTTCTGCAATTATTTCAAAAAACTGTAGAGGAAGGAACATTTCCAGACTCATTCTATGAGGCCACCACCATCCTGACACCCAAACTGTACAAGGACACCACAAAAAAGAAAGCCAGTATCAGTGATGAACATAGACACAAAATTTCTCAACAAAGTACTATCAAATCAAATCCAACAATACATTAAAAGGATCATACACCATAATCAAGTGGGATTTATCCCAGGGATGCAAGGATTTTTCAATAACCACAAATCAGTGTAATACAAATCAACAAACTGAAGAATAAAAACCACGTGATCCTAAACAGATGCAGAAAAAGCCTTTGATAAAATTCACCTTCCATTTATGATAAAAACTCTTCACAAAGCAGGCACAGAGGGAACCTACCACAATAAAGGCCATATATGACAAGTCCACAGCTAACATCATACACAATGCTGTAATCTGAAAGGAGTTCCTCTAAGATCAGGAACAAGACAAGAGTGTCCACTCTTGATACTTTTATTCAACACAGTTTGAAACTCTTAACCACAGCAATCAGATGAAAAAGAAAAAAAAAAAAAAGATCCAAATTTAAAAAGAAAAAGTAAGACTGTCACTGTTTGCAGATGATATCATACTATAAACAGAAAATCCTAAAAATACTACCAGAATACTCCTTTGTTGTTGTTTAGTCACTAAGTCATGTCCAACTCATTGTGATCCCATGGACTGCAGCACACCATTCCCTGTCCTTCACTATCTCCCAGAGTATGCTCAAACTCATATCCATTGAGTCGGTGATGCCATCCAACCATATCATCCTCTGTTGCCCGATTTTCCTTCTGCCCTCAATCATTTCCAGCATCAGGGTCTTTTCCAATGAGTTGGCTCTTTGCATCAGGAAGCCAAAATACTGGAGCGTCAGTTTCAGCATCAGTCCTTCCAATGAATATTCAGGGTTGATTTCCTTTAGGAGTGATTGGTTTGATCTCCTTGCTGTCCAAGGAACTTCCAAGAGTCTTCTCCAGCACACAGTTCTAAAGCATCAATTCTTCATTGTTCAGCCTTCTTTACAATCCAACTCTCATGTCTGTACATGACCAAAGGAAAAACCATAGCTTTGACTATACAGATCTTTGTCAGCAAAGTGATGTCTCTACTTTTTAACACGCTGTCTAGGTTAGTCATAGTTTTTCTTCCAAGGAGCAGGCATCTTTTAATTTCATGGATGTAGTCACCATCTGCAGTGATTTTAGAGCCCAAGAAAATAAAATCTGCCATTGTTTCCATTTTTTCTGAATCAATTTGCCATGAAGTGATGGTACTGGACACCATGATCTTAGTTTATTCAATGTTGAGTTTTAAGCCAGCATTTTCACTCTCTTTCACCTTCATCAAGAGGCTCTTTAGTTCCTCTTGGCTTTCTGCCACTTGGATGGTGTCATCTGTATATCTGAGGTTTTTGATATTTCTCCCAGCCATCTTGTTTCCAGCTTGTAATTCATCAAGCCCAGAATTTCACATAAAGTACCCTGCATTGACGTTAAATAAGCAGGGTTAAAATACAGAGCCTTGGGAAGAGGGTTCAGGATGGGGAACACAGGTATACCTGTGGCGGATTCATTTTGATATTTGGCAAAACTAATACAATATTGTAGTTTAAAAATAAAATAAAATTAAAAAAAAAAAAGAAAAAAAATACAGAGCCTTGACATACTCCTTTCCCAATTTTGAAGTAGTCCACTGTACCATGTTGCTTCTTGACTTGCATACAGGTTTCTCAGGAGAGAGGTAAAGTGGTCTGGTATTCCCATCTCTTTAAGAATTTTCCAGTTCGTTGTGATCCACACAGTCAAAGGCTTTAGCATAGTCAATGAAGTAGAAGTATATGTTTTTTTGGAACTCTCTTGCTTTTTCTATGACCCAATAAATTTTGGCAATTTGATCTGTGGTTCCTCTGCTTTTCAAAATCCAGCATGTACATCTGGAAGTTCTCGATTCATGTACTATTGAAGCCTAGCTTGAAGGATTTTGAGCATGACCTTGCTAGCATGTGAGATAAGTGCAATTGTACAGTAGTCTGAATATTCTTTGGCATTGCCCTTCTTTGGGATTGGAAAGAAATCTGACCTTTTCCAGTCCTGTGGCCACTGCTGATATCCAAATCTGCTGGCAGACTGAGTGTAGCACTGTAACAGCATCATCTTTTAGGATGTGAATTATCTCAGCTGGAATTCCATCATCTCCACTACTTTTCTTTTTTTTTTTTTAATTTAATTTTATTTTATTTTTAAACTTTACATAATTGTATGAGTTTTGCCAAATATCAAAATGAATCCGCCACAGGTATACATGTGTTCCCCATCCTGAACCCTCCTCCCTCCTCCCTCCCCATTCCATCCCTCTGGGTCGTCCCAGTGCACCAGCCCCAAGCATCCAGTATCGTGCATCGAACCTGGACTGGCAACTTGTTTCATACATGATATTTTACATGTTTCAATGCCATTCTCCCAAATCTTCCCACCCTCTCCCTCTCTCACAGAGTCCATAAGACTGTTCTATACATCAGTGTCTCTTTTGCTGTCTCGTACACAGGGTTATTGTTACCATCTTTCTAAATTCCATATATATGCATTAGTATACTGTATTGGTGTTTCTCTTTCTGGCTTACTTCACTCTGTATAATAGGCTCCAGTTTCATCCACCTCATTAGAACTGATTCAAATGTATTCTTTTTAATGGCTGAGTAATACTCCATTGTTTTCTTCATAGTAAAGCTTCCTATGGCCCACTGGACTTCAACTACAGTATGTCTGACTCTAGGTGAGTGACCACACAATCATGGCTATCTGGGTCATTATGACCTTTTTTATACAGTTCTTCTGTGTAGGGAATGGCAATCTATGTCAGTATTCTTGCCATGGGAACCCCATGAATAGCATGAAACAGCAAAAAGATATGACACTGGAAGATGAGCCTCCAGGTTGGTAGGTTCCAATATGCTACTGGGGAAGAGCAGAGAAACGGCTCCAGAAGGAATAAAGAGGCTGAACCAAAGCAGAAATGATGCTCATGTGTGGATGTGTCTGGTGGTGAAAGTAAAGTTCGATGCTGTAAAGAATAATAACGTAGCAATCTGGAATGTTAGGTCCATGAATCAAGGTAAAGTGGATGTGGTCAAACAGGAGATGGCAAGAGTGAACATCAACTTTTTAGGAATCAGTGAACTAAAATGGACAGGAATGAGAGAATTTAATTCAGATGACCATTATATCTATTAATGTAGGCAAGAATCCCTTAGAAGGATTGGAGTAGCCCTCATAGTGAACAAGAATTTGACAGAATGATCTCTGTTCATTTCCAATGCAAACCATTCAACATCACAGTAATCCAAGTCTATGCTTCAACCACTAATGCCAAAGAAGCTGATTTTGAACGGTTCTATGAAGACCTACAAGACCTTCTAGAACTAACACCCAAAAATGATATCCTTCTCATCCCAGGGGATTGGAATACGAAAGTAGGAAGTCAAGAGACACCTGGAATAACAGGCAAGTTTGGCCTTAGAGTACAAAATGAAGTAAGGCAAAGACAAACAACAGTTTTGCCAAGAGAACACACTGATCATAGCAAACACCCTCTTCCAACAACACAAGAGACAACTCTACACACGGATATCATTGGACGGTCAATACTGAAATCAGATTGATTATATTCCTTGCAGCCAAAGATGGAGAAGCTCTACAAAGTTAGCAAAAACAAGACCTGGAGCTGACTGTGGCTCAGGTCATGAGCTCCTTATTGCCAAATTCAGACTTAAATTGAAGAAAGGAGGGAAAACCACGAGGCCATTCAGGTATGATCTAAATCAAGTCTGTTATGATTATGTTACACTGGAAGTGACAAATAGGTTAGACAAGGGATTAGATCTGATAGACAAAGTCCCTGGGGAACTATGGATGGAGGTTTGTAATTAAATCTGATAGACAAAGTGCCTGAGGAACTATGGTTGGAGGTTCTTAATAATGCATAGAAGGCAGTGACCAAAACCATCCCAAAGAAAAGAAATGCAAGAAGGCAAAATGGTCGTTTGAGGACGCCTTACAAAGAGCTGAGAAAAAAAAAAAGAAATGAAGGCAAAGGAGAAAGGGAAAGACATATGCAATTGAATGTAGATTCCAAAGAATAGCAAGGAGAGATACAAAAGAATAGAATGGGAAAGACTAGAGATTTCTTTAAGAAAGTTAGATACCAAAGGAACATTTCATGCAAAGATGAGCATAATAAAGGACAGAAACAGCAAGGACCTAAAAGAAGCAGAAGAGATTAAGAGGTGGCAAGAATACACAGAAGAAAATTACTACAGCTTATATATAAACTCAGTAAAGTTGCAGGATACAAGATTACTACACAGAAATCTATGCATCTCTATACACTAGCAAGGAAAGATCAGAATAGGAAATTAAGGAAACAATGCTTTTAGCACTGCATCAAAAAGAATAAAGTACCTAGCAATAAAACTACCTCAGGAGGCAAAAGACCTATATTCTGATAACTGTTGATATAAGATATGATGAAAGAAAGAGAAGATGACATAAACAAATGGAAAGATATACCATGTTCCTGGATTCAAAGAATCAGTATTTTCAAAATGATCATATTGCCAAAGGCAATCTACAGATTCAATGCAATTTGTATCAAATTACTAATGGCTTTTTTCACATAACTAGAACCCAATATTTTTTATTTGAATGGGAACACAAAAGATCCTGAAACTTGACAAAGCAATCTTGAGAAAGGAAAATCAGAGCTGGGGGAATCAGGGCCCCTGACTTCAGACCCTACTACAAAGCTGTAGTCATTAAAGCAGCATGGTACTGGCACAAAAACACACCGAGATCAATGGAAGAGGACAGAAACCCAGATATAAACCCACACACTTATGGTCAATTAATCCATGACAAAGGAGGCAAGACTATACAATGGAGAAAAGAGTCTCTTCCCCAACAAATGGTACTGGGAAAACTGAACAGCTACATGAAAACAATGAAATTATAGACATTCTCTAACAATATATTAGAGATACCAAGGGAACATTTCATGCAAAGATGGGCTCGATAAAGGACAGAAATGGTATGGACCTAAGAGAAGCAGAGGATATTAAGAAGAGGTGGCAAGAATACACAGAAGAACTGTACAAAAGAGATCTTCACGACCCAGATAAGCATGATGGTGTGATCACTCACCTAGAGCCAGACATCCTGGAATGTGAAGTCAAGTGGGCCTTAGAAAGCATCACTACCAACAAAGCTAGTGGAGGTGACGGAATTCCAGCTGAGCTATTTCAAATCCTGGAAGATGATGCTGTGAAACTGCTACACTCAATATGCCAGCAAATTTTGAAAATTCAGCAGTGGCCACAGAACTGGGAAAGGTCAGTTTTCATTCCAATCCCAAAGAAAGGCAATGCCAAAGAATGCTCAAACTACCGCACAATTGCACTCATCTCACATGCTAGTAAAGTAATGCTCAAAATTCTCCAAGCCAGGCTTCAGCAGTATGTAAGCCATGAACTTCCAGATGTTCAAGTTGGTTTTAGAAAAGGCAGAGGAACCAGAGATCAAATTGCCAACATCCGCTGGATCATAGAAAAAGCAAGAGAGTTCCAGAAAAACATCTATTTCTGCTTTATTAACTATGCCAAAGCCTTGGACTGTGTGGATCCCAATAAACTGTGGAAAATTCTGAAAGAGATGGGAATACCAGACCACCTGATCTGCCTCTTGAGAAACCTCTATGCAGGTCAGGAAGCAACAGTTAGAACTGGACATGGAACAACAGACTGGGTCCAAATAGGAAAAGGAGTACGTCAAGGCTGTATATTGTCACCCTGCTTATTTAACTTCTATGCAGAGTACATCATGAGAAATGCTGGGCTGGAAGAAGCACAAGTTGGAATCAAGATTGCCAGGAGAAATATCAATAACCTCAGATATGCAGATGATACCACCCTTATGGCAGAAAGTGAAGAGGAACTCAAAAGCCTCTTGATGAAAGTGAAAGAGGAGAGTGAAAAAGTTGGCTTAAAGCTCAACATTCAGAAAACTAAGATCATGGCATCTGGTCCCATCACTTCATGGGAAATAGATGGGGAAACAGTGGAAACAGTGAGAGACTTTATTTTTCTGGGCTCCAAAATCACTGCAGATGGTGATTGCAGCCATGAAATTAAAAGACGCTTACTCCTTGGAAGGAAAGTTATGACCAACCTAGATAGCATATTCAAAAGCAGAGACATTATTTTGCGAACAAAGTACGTCTAGTTAAGGCTATGGTTTTCCTAGTGATCATGTATGGATGTGAGAGTTGGACTGTGAAGAAAGCTGAGCGCTGAAGAATTGATGCTTTTGAACTGTGGTGTTGGAGAAAACTCTTGAGAGTCCCTTGGACTGCCAGAGATCCAACCAGTCCATCCTAAAGGAGCTCAGTCCTGGGTGTTCACTGGAAGGACTGATGCTGAGGCTGAAACTCCAATACTTTGGCCACCTCATGCGAAGAGTTGACTCATTGGAAAAGACCCTGATGCTGGGAGAAATTGAGGGCTGGAGGAGAAGGGGACGACAGAGGATGAGATGGCTGGATGGCATCACTGACTCGATGCACATGAGTGTGGGTGAACTCCGGGAGCTGGTGATGGACAGGGAGGTGTGGCGTGCTGCGATTCATGGGGTCACAGAGTCATACACGACTGAGAGACTAAACTGAACTGAACAATATATACAAAAATAAACTCAAAATGGATTAAAGATCTAAATGTAAGACTGGATGCTATAGAAATCCTAGAGGAAAATACAGACAAAACACTCTTTGACATAAATTGCAGCAATATTTTTCTGGATCTCTCTCCTACAGTAATGGAAATAAAAACAAAAATACACAAATGGGAGCGTAACAACACTTTTGCTTTTGCACAGCAAAGGAAACCATAATAAAAATGAAAGATAACCTACAAACTGGGAGAAAATATCTGCAAATGATGCTACCAACAAGGAATTAATTTCCAAAACACACAACAGTTCATGAAACTCAGTAACAAAAGAAACCAAGCAACTCAATCAAAATATAGGCAGACCTAAATGGACATTTCTCCAAAGACGATGTACAGATGGCTAATAAGCATATGAAAAGATGCTGAATATCACTAATTGTCAGAGAAATGCAAATCAAAATTACAATGAGGTTATTACCTCACACCAGTCAGAATGGCCATCATCAAAACATCTATCAGTACCAAATGCTAGAGAAGCTGTGGAGAAAAAAGTCCTCCCACACTGCTGGTGGGAATGTAAACTGGTATAGCCACTATGGAGTACAGTATGGAGGTTCCTTAAAAAACTGAAAATGATAGGGCTATCATATGATCCATGGAAGCACATCCTAGGCGTGTGCTCAGTCGCTAAGTTGTAACGCCATGGACTGTAGCCTTCCCAGGCTCCTCTGTCCACAGGATTCTCTAGGCAAGAATACTGGAGTGGGCTGCCACTTCCTTCTCCAAATCCTAGGTATATATTTGGTGAACACCATGGTTTGAAGATACATATACTCCAATGTTACCACAGCTCTATTTATGATAGCTAGGACATGGAAGCAACCCAATGTCCATACACAGATGAATGGATAAAGAAATTGTGGTAAGACAGATATAGATATAATCTCATACACAGAATGAAATATTATTCAGCCACAAAAAGAATAAAATCATGTCTTCTGAAGATACATGGTTGACCTATAAATTATCATGCTAAGTGAAGTAAGCCAGATAGAAAAAGAAAAATATCATGAAATATGCTTTTGTGCAGAATAAAAAAAAAGATACAAATGAATTTAATTCAAAATATAAACAGACTCAGACACATAAAATAAACTTATGGTTATCAGAGGGTAAAGGAGAAGAAAGGGATACATTAGGAGTTTGGGATTAACCTATACACACTGCTATGTATTGAGGTGGCCAAGAAGTTCCTTTGATTGAAAAAAAAAAAAAGCCACATTTTCCATTTTCACCGAGAACTTTATTGTGCCATGAATTCACTGTTTTGTTCCTTTACCTTCTGCCATTTTTCAGGTAACTTCATAATTCCATTTCCCCAAAACTTTTTTATCTTTTTGAGCAAAGAATTGTTCCAGGTTCCTTTTACAGTCTTCCAGGGAGCTGAAATTTCTTCCATTAAGAGAATTTTGTAAAGACCAAAATAAAAGGAAATCTGAAGGTATAATGGCTGGTGAATATGGTGGGTGAATCAGAACTTCCAGCCAAAGCATAACAGTTTATGCCTAGTCATCAAAGAAACATGTGGTCTTGCATTATCCTGATGGAGACTATGCATTTTCTGTTGACTAATTCTGGACACTCTTCATCAAGTGCTGCTCTCAGTTGGTCAAACTGGGAGCAATTCTTGTTGGAATTAATTGTTTGATTCCCCAGACGGAGCTCATCGCAGAGGATTCCTTTACAATCCCACCATACACACAACACCATCTTCCATGGAAGAAGACGCCTTTGGTGTGATTGGTGGTGGTTCATTTCACTTGCCCCCACAATCTCTTCCATTTCACATTATTGTACAGTATCCACTTTTCAACACCCATCACAATTTGTTTTAAAAATGGAACATTTTTATTATGTTTCAGTAGAGAAACACATGTGAAATATGGTTAAGAAGGTTTTTTCACTTAGCCTAGGTGGAACCTAAACATCAAAGTGATTAACATAACCAAGCTGGTGCAAATGACTTTCAAATCTTGATTTGGATATTTTGAGTATGTCAGCTATCTCCTGCATGATATAACACTGATTCTTCTCAATTAATGCCTCTATTTGATCATTATCAACTTCAACCACCTGACCATGGAGCATTGTCCAGCAAGAAATCTCCAGCACAAAACTGCACAAACCACTTTGTCATGTTTGATCAGTCACAATACCTTCTCCATACATTGCACGTCTATTTTTGTGTTTTAGTTGCATTTTTACCTTTGTTGAAATAATAAGGCATAACATGTCAAAACTGTTGCTTTTTTCTTCCGTGTTCAATATTAAAATGGCTACACAAAAATTCACCATTTGATAAGTTTTTTTTAAATGTATGCTGATATGACAGCTGTCACAATAAAATCTAACAAACTGGTTTCGAATGACATGAAAGACAACTAAAGCACTACTAGAGCCATCTTATGGGAAAAAAACAAATGAACCTTTTGGCCAACCCAATATATAATAGATGACAACAAGGATGTGCTCTGTAGCACAGAGAACTACACTCAGTATTTTGTAATAACCTATCAGGGAAAAGAATCTGGAAAAGAATATATAACTGCATCACTCTGCTGTACACCTGAAACTAACATCATATTATAAATCAACCATGCCTCAAAACAAAATTATAAAGTAAAAAAATGATACAAAGCTATTCACATTCATTGTACCAATGCCTATTTCCTTGTGTTAAGACTATACTATAGTTATGTAAGATATAACCATTAGGGGAAACATGAAGAATACCATTGATCTAAATCCCTGAATCTTAATCATGTCATATAAAAATTTTTTTAAGTATATAGCAAACCAAAACCATCTGTAAACATTTTCTTCTAAAAAGGCAAGCCAGACCTGGAGAAGAAACATTTTCAAAACATGTATCTGGTAAGGTCTGAACTCCTTCAACTCAACTGTAAGACCCAAACCAAAAAACAAAACGAAAAAAATGGGCAAAAGATTTGATGAAACACTTCATTAAAGATTATGAATGGTTAAAAAGCACATGAAAAGAAGTTCAATATTGTTAATTACCGGAGAAATGCAAATTAAAATCCAATAAGATGCAACTAGACATCAACTACAATGGTTAAAAATAGTAAGACTTACCAAACCAACTGCTGGTAACAGCAATGAGAACTCTTAGGCATTGCTTATAGGCATGAAATTCAGTAGACCCAATGGGGAAACATCTGGAACTTTCTGAATAAGTTACATATAAACTTACCAGAAGACTAGGTAAGCCCACTCCTAGGTATTTACATAAGAAATAAAAACATATTGACACAAAGACTTATATGTGAATGTTCATAGAAGCTTTATTCATAACAGCTCCAAACTGGAAAAACACCCATGTATCCATGAGCTGAAAGACTAACAAACTGTAGTATATGCACACAAAAGAATTCTACTCAGGCTAAAATGAATAAACTGGTGATACACACACAGGAGTCTCAAAAGCATCATGCTAAATGTGGAAGTCAGACAAAAGATACTATATATAAATTCATTTATGTAAGATTCAAAACAAGGAAAAAGTATTGAAATAGAAAATAGATCAGTGATTGGCTGGCATCTGAGAAGAGGTATGAGAGGAAGGGACTCACTGCAAAGGGGTACAAGGAATTTTGGGGGGATTATGAAAATATTCCAAACCATGACTCTGATGATGGTAAGCTACTGCATAACTTTTTAAACTTATTGATTTGTACAATGAAGTGCTGAATTTTATTTTTCATTTAATATTCTTCAATAAAAGTGATTAATATTTAAAAAAAGAAAGAACTGAATCTGCATTCTCGAGGAAGTTGCATGGTAAGGTCTGCTCACCCACTGAGACGAGGTGGCTGTAGTTCTCCAGCATTACATCTCTGTACAAGGTCCTCTGAGCAGAGTCCATCTGATGCCACTCTTCCTGGGTGAATTCCACAGTCACATCCTTGAATGACACTGATGCCTGTAACAATATATTTCTACTCAATCTGAGGGTTCAGAATCAGGACGTAGAAAATATTTTTGAAAACTAACTCTTACTATGTTTTCTGTTTATGTTTTAATGATTATTTTATATTGGTCTATAGGTGATTTACAATATTCTATAAGTTTCAAGTGTACAGCAAAGAGATTTATATATACATATATATTCTTTTTCAAATTCCTTTCTCATTTAGGTTATGACAGAATACTGAGCAGAGTTCCCTGTGCTATACAGTAGCACAACATAGCAGTGCGTGTATGTCAATTCCAAACTCCCAATTTATCCCTCCCTCCCCACCTTTCCATTCATGATGCTGGAAATGGCATTATTTCATTTTTTAATGGCTGAGTAACATTCCATTGTATATATGCACCATATCTATACAGATTCTTTGATGAACATTTAGGCTGCTTCCAGGCTGTGGCTACTGTAAACAGCACTGCAATGAACACTGGGGTGAGTGTATACTTTCAAACCATGGTTTTCTCCTAACATATGTTTAACTGTTTAGAGTTTAAAACAAAATGCTATAAAAGATGAGCAACTCTGCCTTTACACTAGAACAGGGTTTCTTCAATTTGGCACTACTGACACTCTAGACCAGATAAAGCTATTTCTGTGGAAGACTGTCCTGTGTGTTCCAGGATGTTTACCAGCATCCCTACTTCTACTAATCAGATATCAATAGCATCAATCAAAAATATCTTCAAATACTTGCAAATGTCTCCTAGGAAGAAAAATCTCTCCTCATTAGAACTATCACTTTATATGAATAGTGGACAATATCTTCAGCAACAAAACAAACTACCCAATTTTAGGGATGATCTATCCTAAGGCAAAGCAACAGAGATAAAGAAAGGGAATTAATTCTTAGAGGAAAAAAATCTGGTCGCTATTTTTTTTTGTATAGCTATACAAAGAAATGCTCCACAACCAAGATAGATGCTGATGCCATACACAGAGACTGGAAAAATAAATAAGAATCACAAGTTGGGTCACAGAGAGTAGATGTTGTTCAATTGTACTCAAAACACCTGCATAATTTACAAATGAAATTATTTCATGATTGGCTGCATGATCCTGGAATGGAGAAGGAAGGTCTAAAATGAAAAAAAGGATTTAGAAGACATTAGTCCTTAAGATGGTAATTGAAGTCATTAGAGAAAAAGGGCTGGCTCAGAAAGGATATAGAAATTTTAGGAAAGAAAACAACCAATGAATAAATTCAAGGGAATAGCAAAATTTAAAAGTAAGGTGTAAAGATAAGCCAGGAAGGCTGAGAAATAAATTCTCAGTGGTAAAAAGAGAAAACAAAAATATTAAGAGTGAAGTGAAGTGAAGTTGCTCAGTCATGTCTGACTCTTTGCAACCCCAGGGACTGTAGCCTACAAGGCTCCTCTGTCCATGGAATTTTCCAGGCAAGACTACTGGAGTGGGTTGCCATTTCCTTCTCCAGGGGATCTTCTCGACCCAGGGATCAAACCCAGGTCTTTCACACTGCAGGCAGACGCTTTGCTGTCTGAGCCACCAGGGAGAATTACAACCAAAAATTGTTTCTCTAGTTTAAGGGAATAGACTAAACACACATACTTATATCTCCTGTGTCCAAAAACACATTCAGATAAAATACAAAACGTTTAAAGTAATAAAAATATGACAAAACAGGAATGCAGAAAAAACCTCAGCACAAGGCCTGAATTTTGAAAAAATTCTGGAAGATAGAGGGTAAGGTAATACTAGATTTAAAAAAATTAGAATTCTATTGTCCACAGTCTAATGCAAACATAGAAGTGGGCAAAAGGAGCAGTGCACTGGTGAGAGCCCAGAAAGATGACTAAGCTTAAACTAGAGAAAGTGGATAGTAGGAAGAATGATAAACAGAATCACTTTCCTATTTAAATACAGATAACATCATTTAATGAGTGAGGAAAGGCTGCATACAAATGTCATTTGGATAAATAGATGGCCATCTGGAAAACAGAGGTCTATGTATCACACCACAGAGCAGGAAAAATTAAAATATATTCAAGATTTGAATGTAAAAAATAAAACCATATTCTAAAAGACTACACAGAACAATTCTTTTATATCGTTATAGTGGGAAATGGCCAACAATGACTAAAAATCAACAAAACATAAAAGAAAAAAATGCTAAATTCAACAATATAAAGATAAAATGTTTTCAAAAGACCCTAAATAGACAAAGTAATTTTGAAAAAGAAAATAGAACTGGGACGATGGGGAGAGGGGATCACGCTACCTGACTAGAGATTATACTACAAAGCTATAGTCATCAAAACAGTATGTTACTACCTCCAAAAAAGACAACTCAAAACTTATGGGATGCAATAAAAGAAGTGTTAAGAGGGAAGTTTACAGAAATACAAGCTAACCTCAAGAAACAAGAAACATCAAAAAAACAACCTAACCTTAGAATATAAAGCAACTAGAAAAAGAACAAAAAACCTGACGAAGTTAGTAGAAGGAAAGAAAGCATAGAAATCAGATATTTGATTTATTTTGAAATAAATGAAAAAATAATGAAATAAGAGCAAAGTTCAATAAAACTAAAAGCTGGTTCTTTGAGACAATAAACCAAGTTGACAATTAGCCAGACTCATCAAAGAAACAGGGAGAAGACTCAAATCAATACAATTAGAAATGAAAAAGAAGCTACAACAGACAATGCAGAAATACAAAGGATCATAAAAGACTACTATCAGGAGCAACTACATGCCAAAAAAATGGACAACCTGGAAGAAATGGACACATTGTTACAAAAGTATAACCTTCCAAGACTGAACCAGGAAGAAACAGAAAATATGAACAGACCAATCACAAGCACTGAAGTCAAAACCATGATCAAAAATCTTCCAACTAACAAAAGCCCAGTGCCACATGGCTTCACAGGCAAATTCTATCAAACATTTAGAGAATAGTTAACACCTATCCTACTCAATTGCACTCATCTCACATGCTAGCAAAGTAATGCTCAAAATTCTGCAAGCCAGGCTTCAGCAATACATGAACCGTGAACTTCCTGATGTTCAAGCTGGTTTTAGAAAAAGCAGAGGAACCAGAGATCAAATTGCCAACATTCACTGGATCATGGAAAAAGCAAGAGAGTTCCAGAAATACATCTATTTCTGCTTTATTAACTATGCCAAAGCCTTGGACTGTGTGGATCACAATAAACTGTGGAAAATTCTGAAAGAGATGGGAATACCAGACCACCTGACCTACCTCTTGAGAAACCTATATGCAGGTCAGGAAGCAACGGTTAGAACTGGACATGGAACAACAGACTGGGTCCAAATAGGAAAAGGAGTACGTCAAGGCTGTATATTGTCACCCTGCTTATTTAACTTCTATGCAGAGTACATCATGAGAAACGCTGGACTGGAAGAAACACAAGTTGGAATCAAGATTGCCGGGAGAAATATCAATAACCTCAGATATGCAGAGGACACCACCCTTATGGCAGAAAGTGAAGAGGAACTCAAAAGCCTCTTGATGAAAGTGAAAGAGGAGAGTGAAAAAGTTGGCTTAAAGCTCAACATTCAGAAAACGAAGATCATGGCATCCGGTCCCATCACTTCATGAGTAATAGATGGGGAAACAGTGTCAGACTTTATTTTGGGGGCTCCAAATTCACTGCAGATGGTGATTGCAGCCATGAAATTAAAAGATGCTTACTCCTTGGAAGGAAAGTTATGACCAACCTAGATAGCATATTAAAAAGCAGAGACATTACTTTGCCAACAAAGGTCCATCTAGTCAAGGCTATGGTTTTTCCTGTGGTCATGTATGGATGTGAGAGTTGGACTGTGAAGAAGGCTGAGCGCCAAAGAATTGATGCTTTTGAACTGTGGTGTTGGAGAAGACTCTTGAGAGTCCCTTGGACTGCAAGGAGATCCAACCAGTCCATTCTGAAGGAGATCAGCCCTGGGATTTCTTTGGAAGGAATGATGCTAAAGCTGAAACTCCAGTACTTTGGCCACCTCATGAGAAGAGTTGACTGACTGGAAAAGACTCTGATGCTGGGAGGGATTGGGGGCAGGAGGAGAAGGGGAAGACAGAGGATGGGATGGCTGGATGGCATCACTGACTCGATGGACGTGAGTCTGGGTGAACTCTGGGGGTTGGTGATGGACAGGGAGGCCTGGCGTGCTGAGATTCATGGGGTCGCAAAGAGTCGGACACGACTGAGCGACTGAACTGAACTGAACAGATCTTACTCAAATTTTTCCAAAAAATTGCAGAAGGAGGAATATTCCCAAACTCATTCTATGAGGCCACTATCACCCTGATACCAAAATGAGACAAAGATACCACAAAAAAAGAAAATCACAGGCCAATATCACTGATGAATATAGATGCAAAAATCCTCAAAAAAATTACAGCAAACAGAATCCAACAACACATTAAAAGGATCATACACCATGATCAGGTGGGGTTTATCCCAGGGCTGCAAGGATTCTTGAATATACATAAGTCAATAAATGTGATACACCATATTAACAAATTGAGAAATAAAAACCATATGATCATCTCAATAAATGCAGAGAAAGCTTTTGACAAAATTCAACACCCATTTATGGTAAACATTCTCCAGAAAACTGGCATAGAAAGAACCTACCTGAACATAATAAAGGCCATATACAACAAACCCACACCAAACAACATTCTCAATGGGGAAAAACTAAAAGCATTTCCTCTAAGATCAGGAACGTGATATGGGCGCCCATTCTTGCCACTGATACCTTATGGTGAATGATGTCAGATTTGTGATCTCCGAAGAAGATTTAGCTTTGGGACCAAGGACCAGGCTTGATCACTCAAAAGAGCTTTTGTGTAGCAGTTTTACTAAAGTAAGAAAAGGGACAGAGAAAGCCTCTGACACAGACATCAGAAGGGGGATAGAGAATGCCCCCCTTGCTAGTGTTAGCAAGCGAGTTATATACTTTTTTAATTAGTTATTACAATAAATCAAAAGAATGTCTCAAGGTTGTAAAGCTCTTACTAGACTCACTCCCATAATTTACATTTTAAGATAACAGGATTAGCCAGAAGGTTTTCAGGAAGGAGAAACTGTCCTCATGCAGGACACATTGTTGTTATGAGTGAAGTCGCTCAGTCGTGTCCGACTCTTTGCGACCCCGTGGACTGTAGCCGCCCAGGCTCCTCCGTCCATGGGATTCTCCAGGCAAGAATACTGCAGTGGGTTGCCATTTATATAATCCTTCAATTCAGTTCAGTCACTCAGTCGTGTTCAACTCTGCGACCCCATAAACACAGTACGCCAGGCCTCCCTGTCCATCACTAACTCCCGGAGTTTACTCAAACTCATGTCCACTGAGTCGGTGATGCCATCCAACCATCTCATCCTCTGTCGTCCCCTTCTCCTCCTGCCCTCAATCTTTCCCAGCATCAGGGTCTTTTCAAATGAATCAGCTCTTTGCATCAGGTGGCCAAAGTATTGGCGTTTCAGCTTCAACATCAGCCCTTAGTACAGAGTTTAAACTGAGTTGTTGTGTAATCATCAGACTAAGGAATGTAGAGGGGGAAAAAAGATGTCCTTTCCTCCTCCTTGAGAATTCCAGACCCCTATCTCTGCTTTGAGAACCCAAGACCTCTTTCTCCTCCTCAGGGACCCAGACTTCTTATCAACCTGCCTAGGAACTGACTCTCTCATCACTATTATTCAATATAGATTTGGAAGTCCTAGCCATGGCAGTCAGAAAGGAAAAAGAAATAAAAGGAAGCCAGACTGAAAAACAAGAAGCAAAACTTTCACTATCTGCAGATGACAGGATACTAAACAGAATACCCTAAAGATGCCACCAGAAAATTGCTAGAGCTAATCAATGAATTCAGTAATGTTGCAGGATACCAAATGATACATAGAAATCCCCTGTATCCTATACTAACAATAAAAAATCAAAAAAAAAATCAAAAGGGGAAATCAGAAAGTAAACAATCCCATTCATCCCTGAAACAAAAAGAATAAAATATCTAGGAATAAACCTACCTAAAGAGATAAAAGACATGTATGCAAAAAACTATAAGATATTGATAAAAGAGATCAAACAGATGGACAGATATACCATGTTCTTAGATTAGGAGAATCAATATTGTGAAAATTTGAGAATACTACCCAAAGTCATCCACATATTCAATGCAATCCCTATCCAATTACCAATGGAATTTTTCCAGAACTAGAACAAAAAATTTTACATATTGTTTGGGAACCCAAAAGACCTCAAATAGGCAAAGCAATTGTGAGAAAGAAAAATGCAGATAGAGGAATCAGTCTTACTGACTTCAGACTATATTACAAAGCTATACTCATCAAGACAATATGGTTCTGTCACAAAAACAAAAATACACCTAAGCAGAATAGGATAGAAACCCCAGAAATAAACTCATGTACTCATGAGTACCTTATTTTTGAAAAAGGAGGCAGGAATATACAATGGAGAAAAAAGAGCCTCTGAGCTGGAGAAAGTGGACAGCTACATGAAAGAGAATGAAATTAGAATACTTCCTAACAACAAACTCAAGTTGAATTAAAGACTTAAAGGTAAGGCCAGAAAATATATATAGCTCTTAGTGGAAAACACAGATAGTACACTCCTTAACATAAATCACAGCAAGATTCTCTTTGACTCCCTCCTAGAGCAATGGAAATAAAAACAAAAATAAATAAATGGAACTTTATTAAACTTAAAAGTTTTTGCACAGCAAAGGAAACTGTAAAGATGAAAAGACAACCCTCAGAATGGGAGACAATAATTACAAAGTAACTGACAAACAATTAATCTACAAAAAACATAAACAGCTCAATATAAGGAAAACAAAACAGAATTAAAAAAATGACAAGACCTAAACAGACATTTCTCCAAAGAAGACATAGATGGACAACAAACACGTGAAAAAATGGTTAATGTCACTCATTACTAAAGAAATGCAAATCAAAACTACAATGAGGTATCACCTCACACCATTTAGAATTGTCATCATCAAAAAATCTACCAACAATAAATGGTGGAGAGGATGTGGAGAAAGGGAACCTTCTTGTACTACTGATGAGAATGTAAATTGGTACAGCCACTGCAGAGAACATCATGAAGATTCCTTAACCAACTAGGAATAAATTTACCATATGACCTAGCAACCCCATTACTAAGCATATAGCATGAAAACATGACAATTCAAAAAGACATACACCCCAATGTTCATACAACATTATTTACAATAGCCAGGACATGGCCGAGTAGAAGGATGTGCACCCTTCTCCTCCAGTGAGAACATCAAAATCCCAACTAGCAGCTGAACAACCACTGACAGAAGGATGTTGGAATCCACCAAAAAAAAGATAACCCACGTCCAAGGACAAAGAAGAGGTCACAACGAGATGGTAGGAGGGGCACAATCATGTTAAAATCAAACCACATACCTGCCAGAGGCTCTTGGAGGGCATAAATAAAATCTTGTGCACACCAGGACCCAGGGAAAGGAGCAGTGACCTCCACAAGAGACTGAGCCAGACCTGCCTGTGAGTGTTTCAGGGTCTCCTGAGGAGGTGTGGGTCAGCAGTGGCCTGCTGTGGGGACAGGAGCACTGGCAGCAGCAGTCTTGGGAGGTGCAATGTGTTGACATTAGCGCTAGCATATAGCCTGGAGCCCTACCATAGAGCCGCCAGGTGGATGATGCTCAAACTGGAGAACAACTATAACAAAGAAGTTCTCAATGTGATTCGAAGGTTCTAGGCCCCTCATGAGACTTCCTAATCTGGAGATCTGATAAAGGGACCAGGAATCCCCAGGTTTGAAGGTCAGCGCAATTTGACTACAGAACAATTTCCAGAGGACTAGGGAAACAAGCTGGTTTTAGATAAGGCAGAGGAACCAGAGATCAAATTGCCAACATCCACTGGATCATCGAAAAAGCAAGAGAGTTCCAGAAAAACATCTATTTCTGCTTTATTAACTATGCCAAAGCCTTGGACTGTGTGGATCACAATAAACTGTGGAAAATTCTGAAAGAGATGGGAATACCAGACCACCTGACCTGCCTCTTGAGAAACCTGTATGCAGGTCAGGAAGCAACAGTTAGAACTGGACATGGAACAACAGACTAGTTCCAAATAGGAAAAGGAGTACATCAAGGCTGTATATTGTCATCCAGTTTATTTAACTTATATGCAGAGTACATCATGAGAAACGCTGGGCTGGAAGAACCACAAGCTGGAATCAAGACTGCCGGGAGAAATATCAATAATCTCAGATATGCAGATGGAGAAGAAAATGGCAACCCACTCCAGTGTTCTTGCCTGGAGAAACCCAGGGACAGGGGAGCCTGGTGGGCTGCCGTCTATGGGGCCGCACAGAGTCGGACACGACTAAAGCAACTTAGCATCAGCAGCAGCAGCAGCAGATATGCAGATGACACCACTTATGGCAGAAAGTGAAAAACAACTAGAGTTTCTTGATGAAAGTGAAAGAGGAGAGTGAAAAAGTTGGCTTAAAAGTCAACATTCAGAAAACTAAAATCATGGCATCTGGTCCCATTACCTTAGGGCAGATAGACAGGAAAACAGTGGAAACAGTGTCAGACTTTATTTTTCTGGGCTCCAAAATCACTGCAAATGGCGATTGCAGCCATGAAATTAAAAGACGCTTACTCTTTGGAAGGAAAGTTATGACCAACCTAGACAGCATATTAAAAAGCAGAGACATTACTTTGCCAACAAAGGTCTGTCTAGTCAAGGCTATGGTTTTTCCAGTGGTCATGTATGGATGTGAGAGTTGGACTATAAAGAAAGCTGAGCGCCAAAGAATTGATGCTTTTGAACTGTGGTGTTGGCGAAGACTCTTGAGAGAGTCCCTTGGACTGCAAGGACATGCAACCAGTCCATCCTAAATGAGATCAGTCCTGGGTGTTCATTGGAAGGACTGATGTTGAAGCTGAAACTCCAATACTTTGGCCACCTGATGCAAAGAGCTGACTCATTTGAAAAGACCCTGATGCTGGGAAAGATTGAGGGCAGGAGGAGAAGAGGATGACAGAGGATGAGATGGCTGGATGGCATCACCGACTTGATGGACATGGGTTTGGGTGAACTCCGGGAGTTGGTGATAGACAGGGAAGCCTGGCATGCTGTGGTTCATGGGGTCGCAAAGAGTCGGACACGACTGAGCGACTGAACTGAACTGAATTGAGGGAAACAGAGACTCTTGGAAGGCACAGAGAAAACCTTGGGGCAACAGGACTCAGGGGAAAGGAGCAGTGACCCAACAAGAGACTGAGCCAGACTTGCCTGTGAGTGTGTGGGAGTCTCCTGCAGAGGTGTAGGTTGACAGTAGCCTGCCACAGGGTCAAGGGCACTGGCAGCAGCAGTCCTGCTAGATATGGTGTGTTGGCATAAGTCCTCTTGGAGGAGGTCAACATTAGCACTACCATAGAAAATGCAGACTCCAGGATGGGTCCATCTCAGGCCAAACTACAGGGAGGGAGCTCAACCCCACTCATGAACAGAAAATTGGATTAAAGATTTACTGGGCAGGATCCTGCCCACCAGAGCAAGACCCAGTTACCCTCACAGCTATTCCCTTCCATCAGAAGCTTGCACAGCCCTCTTATCCTCATCCATCAGAGGGTAGACAGAAGCGGCAAGAACTGCAATACCATGACCTCCAGAATGAAAACCACAATCACAGAAAGCCAACCAAATGATAACATCAATTACAGCCTTGTAACTCAATGAAACTATGAGCCGTGCCATTCAGGGCCACCCAAGTCAGATGGGTCATGGTGGAGAGTTCTGAGACAATGAGGTCCACTGGAGAAGGGAATGTCAAACTGCTTCATTTTTCTTGCTTTGAGAACACCATGAACACTATGAAATGGCAAAAAGACATGAAACTGGAAGATAAGCCCCCAGATTGGTAGATGTCCAATATACTACTAGAGAAGAGTGAAGAAACAGCTCCAGAAAGAATGAAGAGGCTGAGCCAAAGTGGAAAAAGTGCTCAGTTGTGGATGTATCTGGTGGTGAAAGTAAAGTCCAATGCTGTTAAGCACAATATTGCAGAGGAACCTGAATGTTAGGTCCATGAATCAAGGTAAAGTGGATGTGGTCAAACAGGAGACGGCAAGAGTGAACATCAACATTTTAGGAAGGGAATGCTGCTGCTAAGTCTCTTCAGTCATGTCCAACTCTGTGCGACCCCAGAGATGGCAGCCCAACAGGCTCCCCCATCCCTAGGATTCTCCAGGCAAGAACACTGGAGTGGGTTGCCATTTCCTTCTCCAATGCATGAAAGTGAAAAGTGAAAGTGAAGTCGCTCAGTCGTGTCCGACTCTTAGTGACCCCATGGACTGCAGCCTACCAGGCTCCTCCATCCATGGGATTTTCCAGGCAAGAGTACTGGAGTGGGTTGCTACTGCCTTCTCCCTAGGAAGGGAATGGGTGAACTTAATTTAGATGACAATTAAATCTACTATTGTGGACATAATCCCTTAGAAGGAATGGAATAGCACTCATAGTCAACAAAAGAGTCTGAAATGCAGTACTTGGGTGCAATGCCAAAGATGACAGAATGATCTAGGTTCAATTCCAAGGCAAACCATTCAACATCACAGTAATACAAGCCTATGCCCCCAAAAATAATGCCAAAGAAGTTGAAGCCAAACAGTTCTATGAAGATCTATAAGACATTTTAGAACCAACACCAAAAAGAGATATCTTTTTCATCACAGGGGATTGGAATGCAAAAGTAGGAAGTCAAGAAACACCTGGAGTAACAGGTAAGTTTGGCCTTGGAGTACAGAATGAAGCACGGCAAAGACTAACAAGAGTTTTGCCAAGATAACTCACTGATCATAGCAAACACCCTCTTCTAGCAACACAAGAGATGGCTCTACATATGGACATCAATGGATGGTCAATACCTAAATCAGATTAATTATATTCCTTGCAGCCAAAGATGGAGCTCTACACAGTCAAGAAAAACAAGACCAGGAGCTGACTATGGCTCAGATCATGAGCTCGTTATTGTAAAATTCAGACTTAAAGGGAGTAGGGAAAAACACTAGGCCATTCAGGTATGAACTAAATGAAATCCCTTGATTATACAGTGGAAATGACAAATAGATTCAAGGGATTAGATCTGATGGACAAACTGCCTGACAAACTATGGATGGAGGTTCATAACATTGTATAGGAAGTGGTGAACAAAACCATTCCAAAGAAAATAAATGCAAGAGGGCAAAATGGTTGTCTGAGGAGGCCTTACAAATAGCTGAGAAAAGAAGAGAAGCAAAAAGTAAAGGAGAAAGGGAAAGATATACCCAAGTGAATGCAAAGTTTCAAAGAATAGCAAGGAGAGATAAGAAAGCCTTCTTAAGTGAACAATGCAAAGAAATAGAGGGAAACAATAAAATGGAAAAGACTAGCAACTTCTTCAAGAAAATTAGAGATACTGAGGGAACATTTCATGCAAAGATGGGCACAATAAGGGACAGAAACAAGTATCTAAGAGAAGCAGAAGAGATTAAGAAGAGATATCAAGAACAAAGAACTATACAAAAAAGATCTTAATGATCCAGATAACCATGAAGGTGTCCTCACAAACCTAGAGCCAAACATCCTGGAGTTGAAGTCAAGTGGACCTTAGGAAGCATTACTACAAAAAAAAACTAGTGGCGATGATATTATTCCAGCTGAGATATTTAAAATCCTAAAAGATGATGCAGTTAAAGTGCTACACTCAATATGCCATCAAATTTGGAAAAGTCAGCAGTGGCCACAGGACTGGAAAAGGTCAGTTTTCATTCCAATCCCAAAGAAGAGCAATGCCAAAGAATATTCAAACTACTGTACAATTGCCCTCATCTCACATGCTACCAAGGTCATGCTCAACATCTTTTAAGCTAGGCTTCAAAAATATGTGAACTGAGAACTCCCAGATGTACAAGCTGGATTTAGAAAAGGCAGAGGAACCAGAAACCAAACTGTCAACATCCACTAGATCAGAGAAAAAGCAAGAGAATTTCAGGAAAACATCTACTTCTGCTTCATTGACTATGCTAAAGCCTTTGACTGTGTGGATCACAACAAACTGTGGAAATTTCTTAGAGATGGGAATACCAGACCAACCTATCTGTTTCCTGAGAAACCTGTATGCAGGTCAAGAAGCAACAGGTAGAACTGGGTATGGAACAATGGACTGATTCAAATTGGGAAAGGAGTATGTCAAGGCTGTATACTGTCACCCTGCTTGTTTAACTTTTATGCAGAATACATCATGTAAAATGCCAGGCTGGATGACTCACAAGCTGGAATCAAGATGGCGGGGAGAAATATCAACAACATCAGATATGCAGGTGATACCACCCTAATGGCAGAAAGCGAAGAGGTACTAAAGAGCCTCTTGATGAAAGTGAAAGAGGACAGTGAAAAAGCTGGCTTAAACTTAACATTAAAAAAAACTAAGATCATGGCATCTGGCCCCATCACTTTATGGCAAATAGATGGGGGAAAAAATGGAAATAGTGATGGACTTTATTTTCTTGGACTCCAAAATCAGTGCAGACAGTTGATTGCAGCCATGAAATTAAAAGATGCTTGCTCCTTGAAATAAAAGCTATGACAAACTTAGTGTATTAAAAAGCAGAGACATCAATTTTCCAACAAATGTCCATATAGCCAAAGCTATGGTTTTTTCCAGTAGTCATATTCGGAATTGAGAGTTGAACCATAAAGAGCACTGAGCACCAAAGAACTGATGCTTTCAAACTGTGGTGCTGGAGAAGACTCTTCAGAGTCCCTTGGAGAGTAAGGAGATCAAACCAGTCAACCCTAGAGGAAATCAACCCTGAATATTTATTGGAAGGACTGATGCTGAAGCTGAAGCTCCAATAATTTGGCCACCTGATGCAAAGAACCAACACACTGGAAAAGACTGTGATGCTGGGAAAGACCGAAGAAAGGAGGAGAAGGGGGCAAAAGAGGATGAGATTGTTGGATGACATCACTGACTCAATGGACATGAGTTTGAGCAAAACTCCAGGAGATAGTAAAGCATAGGGGAGGCTGGCATGCTGCAGTTCATGGGCTCACAAACAGCCAGACACAACTTAGTGACTGAACAACACCACCAACAGTACATGGAAGCAACCTAGATATCCATCACCAGATGAATCAAGAAAGATGATGTGATATATACACAATGGAATATTAGTCAGCCTAAAGAGGAACAAATTTTACACAGTTGTAGTGAGGTGAATGTGGAGAAGGCAATGGCACCCCACTCCAGCACTCTTGTCTGGAAAATCCCATGGATGGAGGAGCCTGGTAGGCTATAGTCCATGGGGTCGCTAAGAGTCGGACACAACTGAGCGACTTCACTTTCACTCTTCACTTTCATGCATTGGAGAAGGAAATGGCAACCCACTCCAGTGTTCTTGCCTGGAGAATCCCAGGGACGGGGGAGCCTGGTGGGCTGCCATCTATGGGGTCGCACAGAGTCGGACACGACTAAAGCAACTTAGCAGCAGCAGCAGCAGTGAGGTGAATGAACCTAGAGCCTGTTATACAGAATGAAATACATCTGAAACATAAAAACAAATAATGCATCTATATGGTTTCTAGAAAAATAGTACAGTTTTACTACACAGAAGTAAAGAACAGACTCATGGACACAGTGGAGGAAGGAGAGAGAAGGTCGAAATGAGGAAGTAGTATTGCCATCTGTACACTATCATGTGTAAAATATATAGCTAGTGTGAAGCTTCTATTTAACACAGGGAGCCCAGCCTGGCACTCTGTGACAAACCAGAGATGTGAGATGGGAGTGAGGAGGGAGGCTCAAGAGGCAGAGGATATATATATATAATTATGGCTGATTCATGTTGTTGTACAGCAGAAATCAACACTACACTGTAAACCAAGTTGCTGTTGAGTTGTTCAGTTGCTAAGTTGTGACCAACTCTTTGCGACCTCATGGACTGTAGAATGTCAGACTCCTCTGTCCTCCACTATCTTCCAGAGTTTGCTCAAATTCATGTCCACTGAGTCGGGGATGCTGTCTCATCTCCAACCATCTCATCCTCTGATGCCTCCTTCTCCTCTTTCCTTCAGTCGTTCCTAGCACTGAGCACCAAAGAACTGATGCTTTCAAACTGTGGTGCTGGAGAAGATTTTTCCAACGAGTTGGCTCTTCACATCAGGTGGCCAAATTATTGGAGCTTCAGCAACAGTTCTTCCAATGAATATTCAGAGCTGATTTCCTTTAGGACTGACTAATTTGATCTCCTTGCACTCCAAGGGACTCTCAAGAGTCTTCTCCAGCACCACAAGCCTAAATCAATTCTTCAGTGCTCAGCCTTCTATACAGCCCAACTCTCACATTCGTACATGACTCCTGGAAAAACCATAGCTTTGAGTATACAGACTTTTTCTGGCAAACTGATGTCTCTGCTTTTTAATACGCCGTCTAGGTTTGTCATAGGTTTCCTTCCAAGGAGCAAGCGTCTTTTAATTTCATGGCTGCAGTCACCATCTGCAGTGATTTTTGGAGCCCAAGAAAAGAAAATCTGTCACTGCTTCCACTGTTTCCCCTTCCATTTGTCATGAAGTGATGGGACTGGAGGCTATGATCTTAGTTTTTTGAATGTTGAGTTTCAAGCCAGCTTTTTCACCCTTCACTTTCACCCTTATCATGAGCTTCTTTAGTTCCTCTTCACATTCAACCATTAGAGTGGTATCGTCTGCATATCTGAGGTTGTTGATATTTCTGGCAATGTTGATTGCAGCCTGGGATTCATCCAGCCTGGAGTTCTTAATGGCTTGGATAACCACAATGGTGTGGTCATTAACCTAGAGCAGGACATCCTGGACTATGAAGTCAAGTGGGCCTTTGGAAGCATTACTACAAACAAAGCTAGTGGAGGTGATAGAATTCCAGCTGAACTATTTCAAATCCTAAAAAACGATGCTGTTAAAATACTGCACCTAGTATATCAGCAAATTTGGAAATCTCAGCAGTGGCCACAGGACTGGAAAAGGTGTTGTCACTCCAATCCCAAAGAAGAGCAGTGCCAAAGAACGTTCAAACTAACATACAGCTGCACTCATTTCACGTGGTAACAAGGTCATGTTCAAAATCCTTCAAGCTAGGCTTAAGCAAGATGTGATGCTAAATCCAGCCTGTACATCTGTATTTTCTCGGTTCACATATTGCTGAAGCCTAGCTTGGAGAATAACTGCTTTACAACATTGTGTTGGCTTCTGCCATACAACAACATGAAAGCAGCTGTATGTATACATATGTCCTTGCCCTCTTGAACCTCCCCTCCACACCCCCACCCCATCCAACCTCTCTAGGTTATCATAGACTACTGCATTGAGCTCCCAATGTTATACAGCAACTTCCCATTAGCTTTCTATTTTACATATGGTGATGTATGTTTCAATGCTATTCTCTCCATTTGTCCCTTTCTCCCCTTCCCTCACTGTGTCCAAAATCTGTTCTCTAAGTCTACACTTCAATTCCTGCCTCGCAAATAGGTTCATCAGTAGCAGTTTTCTAGATTTCATATATATGTGTTAAGGTATATTTTTTACTTTCTCACTTATTTCACTCTGTATAACAAGCTCCAGGTCCATCCACCTCACAAGAACTGACTTAAATGTATTCCTTTTTATGGCTGAGTAGTATCCCATTGTATATATGTATCACAACTTCTTTATGCATTTATTTGTCAATGGACATTTAGGCTGCTTCAGTGTCCTAGCTATTGTAAATAGTGCTGCATTGAACACCGGGGTGGGCAGAAGACCTAAACAGACATTTCTCCAAAGAAGACATACAGATGGCCAACAACACCATGATAAGATGCTCAAGACAGCTCATTACTAGAGAAATGAAAATCAAAACTAAAATGAGTTATCACCTCACACCAGTCAGAATGGCCATCATCGAAAAATCCCCAAACAATAAATGCAGAAGAGGGTGTGGAGAAAAAGTAACCCTCTTGCACTGCTGGTGGGAATGCAAACTGCTACAGCCATGATGGAGAACAGTATGGAGATTCCCTAAAAAAACTAGGAATAAAATTACCACATATCTAGCGATCCCACTACTGGGCACATATCCTGAGAAAATCATAACTGAAAAAGACCTTTATTGTATGGTTCTGAATATTCTTCCTTCTTAATTTCTTCTACTTCTGTTAGGTCCTAAGCATATCTGTCCTTTATTATGCCCATTTTTGCATGAAATGTTCCCTTGATAGCTCCAATTTTCTTTAGAGAACTCTAGTCTTCCCCATTTTATTGTTTTCCTCTATTTCTTTGCATTGTCATTTAAGAAGACGTCCTTATCTCTCCTTGCTATTCCCTGGAACTCTAAATTCAGCTGGGCATATCTTTCCCTTTTCCCTTGCCTTTTGCTTCTCTTTCCTCAGCTATTTGTAAAGCCTCCTCAAATACCACTTTGCCTTCTTATATTTCTTTTTCTTTGGGATACTTTTGGTCACTGTAACACTGTACAATTTTATGAATCTCTGTCCACAGTTCTTCAGGTATTCTGTCTACCAAATCTAATCCCCTGAATCTATTCATCACCTCCATTTAATCATAAGGAATTTGATTTAGGTCATACCTGAATTGCCTAGTGGTTTTCTCTAATTCCTTCAATTTGAGCCTGAACTTTGCAATAAGGAGCTGATGATCTGAGCCACAGTCAGCTCCAGGTCTTATTTTAACTGAGCGTCTCCATCTTTTGCTGCAAAGGACATAATCAATCTGAAATTGGTACTGACCATCTGATGATGTCCATGTGTAGAGTCATCTCTTGCTCTTCCCCAGTAGCATACTGGACACCTTCTGACCTGGGAGGCTCATTTTTGGTGTTGTATCTTTTTGCCTTTTCATACTTTCCATGGGTTCTCCAGGCAAGAATACTGGTGGGCATTGCCATTTCCTTTCCCAGTGGAACACAATTTGTCAGAACTCGTTAATATGACCTGTCCATCTTGGGTGGCCCTGCATGGCCACCCATAGCTTCAGTGAGGTATGCAAGCCCCTTCTCCATGATAAGGCTGTGATCTATGATGGGATTATTAAAGCAGTTATCCTCCAATTTAAAAATATGTTAAAAAATAAATAGGAAAAAACCCAATATGGTATTGGCACAAAAACAGACATAAAGATTAATGAAACAGGATAGAAAACCCAGAAATAAACCCAAACACTTATGGTCAATTAATCTACAACAAAGGAGACAAGATTACACAATGGAGAAAACAGAGTCTCTTCTTCAACCAGTGGTACTGGGAAAACTGAACAGCTACATGTAAAATAATGAACTAACACCATATAGAAAAATAAATGGATTAAAGTCCTAAAGGTAACACTGGATAATATAAAAATCTTAGAACAAAATACAGGCAGAACACTCTTTGACATAAGTAGCAGCAACATTTTTCTGGAACTATCTCCTGCAGTAATTTAAATAAAAACAAAAATAAACAAATGGGACCTAAATTGAATGGAACAGCTTCTGCACAGCAAAGGAAACCATAAAAAAAAATGGAAGACAACCTACAGACGGGGAGAAATATCTGCAAATGATGCTACCAACAAGGGATTACTCTCTAAAATATACAAACAGCTCATACAACTAAATAACAAAAGAAATCAAGTAACCCAATCAAAAACTGGGCAGAAGCCTTAAATGGACCTTTCTCCAAAGAAGACATACAGATGGCTAACAGGCATATGAAAAGATGCTCAGTACCACTAATTATTAGAGAAATGCAAATCAAAAGTACAATGAGGTGTCACCTCACACCAGTCAGAATGGCCATCATCAAAACATTTACCAGTAACAAATGCTGGAGAGTGTGTGGAGAAAAGAAAATCCTCCTACACAGCTGGTGGGAATGTAAATTGGTGCAGTCACTATGGAGAACATTATGGAAGGTCCTTAAAATAACTAAGAATTGAGTTACCATATGATTCAGCGATCCCACTCCTAAGTATATATCTGGAGAAAACCATACTTTGAAAATACCTGCACCCCAATATTTACCACAGCACTATTTATAATAACCATTCAATATCACGATAATTCAAGTCTATGCCCCGACCAGTAACACTGAAGAGGCTGAAGTTGAACAGTTCTATGAAGACCTACAAGACATTTTAGAACTAACACCCAAAAAAGATGTCCTTTTCATTATAAGGGACTGGAATGCAAAAGTAGGAAGTCAAGAACCACCTGGAGTAACAGGTAAATTTGGCCTTGGAGTACAGAATGAAGCAGGGCAAAGAGTTTTTGAGTAATAGTGTTTTGCCAAGAGAACGCACTGGTCATAACAAACACCCTCTTCCAACAACAGAAGAGAAGACTCTACACGTGGACATCACCAGATGGCCAACACCGAAATCAGATTGATTATATTTTTTGCAGCCAAAGATGGAGAAGATCAATACAGTCAGCAAAAACAAGACCGGGAGCTGACTGTGGCTCAGATCATGAACTCCTTATTGCCAAATTCAGACTGAAATTGAAGAAAGTAGGGAAAACCACTAGACCATTCAGGTATGACCTAAATCAAATCCCTTATGATTATACAGTGGAAGTGAGAAATAGATTTAAGGGGCTAGATCTGATAGACAGAATGCCTGATGAACTATGGACAGAGGTTCGTGACTTTGTACAGGAGGCAGGGATCAAGACCATCCCCAGGAAAAAGAAATGAAAAAAAGCAAAATGGCTGTCTGGGGAGGCCTTACAAATAGCTGTGAAAAGAAGAGAAGCAAAAAGCAAAGGAGAAAAGGAAAGACATATCCATTTGAATGCAGAGTTCCAAAGAATAGCAAGGAGAGATAAGAAAGCCTTCCTCAGCGATCAATGCAAAGAAATAGAGGAAAACAACAGAATGGGAAAGACTAGAGATCTCTTCAAGAAAATTAGAGATACCAAGGGAACATTTCATGCAAACATGGGCTCGATAAAGCACAGAAATGGTAAGGACCTAACAGAAGGAGAAGATATTAAGAAGAGGTGGCAAGAATACACAGAAGAACTGTACAAAAAAGATCTTCACGACCCAGATAACTAAGATGGTGTGATCACTCACCTAGAGCCAGACATCCTGGAATGTGAAGTCAAGTGGCCTTAGGATGCATCACTACAAACAAAGCTAGTGGAGGTGATGGAATTCCAGTTGAGCTCTTTCATATCCTAAAAGATGATGTTGTGAAAGTGCTGCACTCAATATGCCAGCAAATTTGGAAAACTCAGCAGTGGCCACAGGACTGGAAATGGTCAGTTTTCATTCCAATCCCAAAGAAAGGCAATGTCAAAGAATGCTCAAACTACCACACAATTGCACTCATCTCACACACTAGTAAAGTGAGTCTCAAAATTCTCCAAGCCAGGCTTCAGCAGTATGTGAGCCATGAAATTCCAGATGTTCAAGCTGGTTTTAGAAAAGGCAGAGGAACCAGAGATCAAATTGCCAACATCCTTTAGATCATTGAGAAAGCAAGAGAGTTCCAGAAAACATCTATTTCTGCTTTATTGACTATGCCAAAGCCTTGGACTGTGTGGATCACAATAAACTGTGGAAAATTCTGAAAGAGATGGGAATACCAGACCACCTGACCTGCCTTTTGAGAAACCTCTATGCAGGTCAGGAAGCAACAGTTAGAACTGGATATGGAACAACAGACTGGCTCCAAATAGGAAAAGGAGTAAGTCAAGGCTGTATATTATCACCCTGCTTATTTAACTTATATGCAGAGTACATCATGAGAAACGCTGGACTGGAAGAAGCACAAACTGGAATCAATATTGCTGGGAGAAATATCAATAACCTCAGATATGCAGATGACACCACCCTTATGGCAGAAAGCGAAAAAGAACTAAAGAGCCTCTTGATGAAAGTGAAAGTGGAGAGTGAAAAAGTTGGCTTAAAAGTCAACATTCAGAAAACTAAGATCATGGCATCCAGTCACTTCATGGGAAATAGATGGGGAAACAGTGGAAACAGTGGCTGACTTTATTTTTGGGGGCTCCAAAATCACTGCAGATGGTGATTGCAGCTATGAAATTAAAAGACACTTACTCCTTGGAAGGAAAGTTATGACCAACCTAGATAGCATATTAAAAAGCAGAGACATAACTTTGTCAACAAAGGTCCGTCTAGTTAAGGCTATGGTTTTTCCAGTAGTCATGTATGGATGTGAGAGTTGAACTACAAAAAAAGCTGAGCACCGAAGAATTGATGCTTTTAAACTGTGGTGTTGGAGAAGACCCTTGAGAGTCCCTTGGATTGCAAGGAGATCCAACCAGTCCATCCTAAATGAGATCAGTCCTGGGTGTTCATTGGAAGGACTGATGTTGAAGCTGAAACTCCAATACTTTGGTCACCTGATGCAAAGAGCTGACTCATTTGAAAAGACCCTGATGCTGGGAAAGATTGAGGGCAGGAGGAGAAGGGGACGACAGAGGATGAGATGGTTGGATGGCATCACCAGCTCAATGGACATGAGTTTGAGTAAACTCCAGGAGTTGGTGATGGACAGGGAGGCCTGGCATACTATGGTTCATGGAGTTGCAAAGAGTCGGATACAACTGAGTGACTAAACCGAACTGAATGGATTTATAATAGCTAAGACACAGAAACAACTTAAATGTTCTTCCACAGTAAAACGGATAAAGAAGATATACATATACACAAAAGCAGACATACATACATACATACAATGGAGTACTGTTCAGCCACAAAAAAGAAATTATGCCATTTGCAAAACATGGATGAATCCAGAGATTATCATATTAAGTGAAGTAAGGCATAAAGAGAATGGGAAAATACAGGATACCATTTATATGTAGAATCTAAAAAGATACCAATGAACTTATTTGCAAAAGAGAAATAAACTCAAAGACATAGAAAACAACTTATGGTTACCAAACAGAAAAAGGATGGAGGGATAAAATAGGAGTTTGGGATTAACATATGGACATCACTATATATAAAATAGATAACCAACAAGGACTGATTGTATAGCACAGGAAACTATACTCATTATCTTGTATTAACCTTTAATGGGAAAGAATCTCAAAAAGAATATATACACTGTATTTTATACATGTGTGTGTGTGTGTTTGTGTACAAATATGTGCGTGTATATTTGTATAACTGAATCGTTTTGCTATATACCTGAAACTAACACAACATTGTAAATCAACTATATTTCAATAAATATTTTTCAAATGCCCAAACAATTCACCACAGTTAAAAAATAAAGATAAAAAGCATGAGCAGAGAAAAAATACAAAAAACTAGGAAAATTGTACAATTTATATTGCCAAAAAATGGCTATAAAGCTATGCTGGATACAGTAATTAAAAATTAGCACATCAACAGGAAAATGTTTAAGAAATAAACAGTTCAATAAAAAAGAAATATAGATGAATTATAAACAAAAAAGATGTTCTACCTCACTTATGAGAAGAAGAAAGCTTGTAAAACTAAATTTTAGTTATCATTTTTTAATCACATTTGTAGAAATGCAAAAAGTTTGATGACATACTCTATTTGTAAGGTCGTAGAGAAGAAACACACACTCTTAGACTGCTGGCTCTTACCTAAGGTACCTCCAGAATCCGACTACTTCTTGTAAATAACTCTTACGATCATCATCCCTGCTAGGATTACAGAAATAGCTTCCTATATTGTTCCTGCTTTCACTACTACACCACTAGAGTCTTATCTTCAAAACACAGACTTTTCTTTTAAACTGTAAAAACTGTAAGTCAGAACTATGATTTTGACTCAAAAGAATAAAAATGAAAACCTTGGGACTTTCCTGGAGACTCAGTGGTTAAGATTTCACCTTTCAACGCAGGGGGTGTGGGTTCCATCTCTGGTCAGGGAGCAAAGACCCCACATGCCTCATGGCTAAAAACCCAAAACACAAAACAGAAGCAATACTGTAAGAAATTTAATAAAGACTTGAAAAAAGTGGTCCACATGAAAAAAAAAAAAAACTTCAAAAAAAAATGAAAACCCTCTGAATCCCCCAGTGAGAGAGATAATGTGCTCATGAATTGGAAGACTCATTTTGAAGAAGATGCCAATTCTCCTCAAATTGAGCTATATTACAGATTCTATAGAGTTAGTGCAGTCAAAATCAAAATCTCAGCAGGTTTTCCTGAGATCAACAAGCTGATTTTCAAAACTTTCTATAGAGAAGCAAAGAACTTTGAATCTCCAAAACACTCTTTAAAAAAGTACGAAGACACATGTTATTTATTTCAACAGCTACTGTAAAGAGACACTCATCAAGAAAATGTGGTATTAGCAAAAGGATTTAAGATCATCAGAAATGAACAGAGTCCACAAAGATATAAAAAGTAGACTTGTGGTTCCCAAGTGGGAGCAGAGGCAGGGGAGGGAAGGACTGGGAGTTTGGGATTAACAGATGCAAACTATTATATATATGATGGATAAACAACAAGGTCTTACTGTGTAGCACAGGGAACTATATTCTATATCCTGTGATAAACTATAATGGAACAGAATATAAAAAAGAATGTACTAAATATATATATATATATACACACACACACACACATATATATATTCAACTTAGTCAATCTGTCATGCAGCAGAAATCTGTAAATCAACTATATTTCAATAAAAATATTTAGAAAATAAAAAAAGAAGTAAACAGAATCCAGAAACAGATCCATACGTAGGATGCTAGTTGATTTCCCTCAGAAATGCTAATGCAATTCAATGGAGAAAGCATATTCTTGTCAACAAAGGGTGCTGACAGGTACGTACTCAAAGGTAAAAATCACAAACAAGGCAAGTGTATGTTCTTCTACTCACAATATTTAGATTCCACTGCTAGCACAGAATACTAAGACCCTCAGACACAGAAATTCTTAGCTTTAGATTGGGCCTAATAGAACATACTTTGTCCTTTCCTGATTGGCAACAATTATACTGAATAAAATTTTAAAGCTGATCAAAAAGGATATTGCTGATAAAAGAAACAAATACTTAGAAATCCTAAGAGAATACTATAAACAAGCTCATATAAATACATTTAAATAAAAATGAACAATTTTCTATGAAAATGTAATGAAAGAAAAAAAAACAAATCCACCATAGACTTATGACCAATAAATACTGAAAATCTTCATGCAAAAAGTCTTCATAAGGCCCTAATTCATAGGTGAGCTTTACAAAACCTACACATAAACACAATTTTCTCATCTAAAATATTATTAAAGGAGCAGGAAAATGTCCCATTTCCTTTCATGAAATTATGATCATGCCATGATACCATAATTGGACACAGAAACAAGAAAGTATGTGTAATTCAACTTGTGAATACAAAAATTAACATCCTAAATACAGTACTAGCAAAAAGTCCTAGGAAAACATGTAAGAAGCAACTTACCAAACTTATTAACAATTAAGGTCTACACAGGGATTTTAGAACACTGTTGTTACTGCTGCTAAGTCGCTTCAGTCGTGTCCGACTCTATGCGACCCCATAGACAGCAGCCCACCAGGCTCCTCCGTC
The DNA here is from genome assembly GCF_019923935.1 of Bubalus bubalis. NCBI lineage: Eukaryota > Metazoa > Chordata > Mammalia > Artiodactyla > Bovidae > Bubalus > Bubalus bubalis. The sequence goes on from NC_059159.1 coordinate 145,129,896, forward strand.
CCTGGGATTCTCCAGGCAAAAACACGAGTGGGTTGCCATTTCCTTCTCCGATGCATGCAGGTGAAGTCGCTCAGTCGTGTCCAACTCTTAGCGACCCCATTGACTGCAGCCTACTAGGCTCCTCCATCCATGGGATGCTCCAGGCAAGAGTACTGGAGTGGGTTGCCATTGCCTTCTCCGTTTAGTACACTAGAAAATCTATTATATTGTTTACAGTATTTATAAAGGATATATAAGCTATAGTTTTTCTCCAATAGATAACAAAATGTGTGTGTGTGTGTGTGTGTGTGTGTGTGTGTTAGTTATTCAGTCATGTCCAACTCTTGCAATCCCATGGACTGTAGCCTGCCAGGATACTCTGTCCATGGAATTCTCCAGGGAACAATACTGGAGTGGGTAGCCATTCCCTTCTCCAGGGGATCTTCTCAACCCAGGGATCAAACCTGGGTCTCCTGCATTTCAGGCAGGTTCTTTAATCAACATAATTTAATATGCATTCATGACTAATGTAAAATTTTAGCAAACTGGTTCCTGGAAGTAACCTACTCACCCTGACAAAGGTTACCTATCAAAGGCTGACAGCAAACATCACAGTGAATAGTAAGACAGTGTATATATTATCCCTCAAGATTGACTTCATCTATTTCTAGTTTTCCTTTTCCATTAATACATGTATGCTTCTTCGACTTACAAATCCAATACAATGCAGAATGGAGAAAGAATAAAGAGCTCACCTGAATTATGTTCATTTTCTGCTTTGGGGAGAGTGGAGAATTGTGGTTCAGCTGAGAGGACAGAAAGAAGATGGATGTCATGAGATTTAACCTGTTGTAGAGCTCCCAGATTCGCCTCCCCAAATCTCAGCACCCCAGTTGGGGATCATCTTCCTTATTTCCCTCATCTTCCTCTGGGCCTTGAAAAGGATGAGAGGGATCATGTACAGGTGGCACCACCTCTCTTGGTGTGACTGTGAGATGACCATGAGGATTACATCTGTGGTTTTTTACCAAGTGAATGTAAACTTTTCTCAACTGTTTAAAAATAATGCATGTGTCCTCACACAAATAAATAAAAACAAGGGATTAGTTTAATCAAATACACCAAATAAGACACTATTCTTTCATTAAAACTAACTTAGCAGAAAAATACTCAGTATGTATCATTTATCTATTTTTCTTACTATTAATAATATTATTTACCCCCTGGTATAAACAATCCACAGAAAGCCTAGATGGGATGCTATAAGGCAATAATTTGAAATTGTTTTAGCTGTGATGTATTTGTTAAAAGGCCTTTTTGATAAGATGCTTTTGGTGACTAACCTACGACAGCATCGAGTGCACTGTTCTCCTAATTCTGTCACAAACTGAGTTTCCCTGGACAAATTACTGAACCTTTCAGGTTCAATGTCTTTAAAGTTTTCAAGAGAGTTAAAATAGATGACCTTGGAAAGCCCGTCACATATTCTCATCCTGGGATCCTGTGAGGTCAGGATGTCACAAGGGTCACATGTGATGGACACGTGACAGCAGCACAGCATCTGTAATAAGTGGGGCCACTCAAGGGGAGGAGAGACAGCATTTCCTCCCTCTGCTGGTTATTTCTTACCCCCAGCCCTTGCCCTTACAAGCTCTCCAACAAAATGTCTCTTCCTGAGTAGCCTGCCCCTGGACCACCTCAGCTCACTTTGCTCTTCTCAGCAATGGCCCAAACTCCCCAAGGTCAAGAGTTTGGTGGCTTCTGGAGGTGGCATCATCACCAAGACTGGCTCATTCTGAGCAGGGGGATTAAGAACAGCTTCTGATCTTGCAAATTTAGCATCTACTCCTTTCTAGGCCCAGTCTGTCTCTGCTATGAGATTCTGGAGCGAGGTCTAAAGTCTTATGCATGCTCTCTTCCAGGTAAGACTCCCTTTTACAGAGACTCCCTGCTCTCAACCTCACAAGGATAGCTTTATTTCAAGGTAAGTGGGATGTGGATCTAAGAAACAAATTCATTTTAGGAGCAAACGCCTAATTCTTAGAATTTATTATAATACTAAATGTAAAAGAGAGACTTCCTGACAATGTAGAAGAGGCCAGGGACCTCTGTCTGCCCCAAGTGACAGGAAGAGACAGTAGAATTCCCAGAACACATCTGACACATGGTAGGATTCCATCTACATTCAGGTTCCTTATATTTCTGGAAACTGGGGGCAGGCCACTTTATTAAGGGCTGTGAAGGCTACAATGACGGTTTTAGGCTGGTGTGATATTTAGATAAAGCCTGAGGTTGTAAGTAAAGCGCACCTACTCTCCAATCTGAATTCCCTCACCACTAATTTATGACCTGAGCACATCGTTCCACCACCCTGAGCCTCCGCTTTTGTTAAAGTGGTTGTGAGGTTACATAAAGCCGTCCAGTGAAAAAGAATAAAGTGTCTTCCAACTATAATAGCACTGGAACTTATTCAGTGCTCATTATCTGGAACTTGTGTAAATACTTTGCAAGGGATGACTTAGGTCTAAGTTTCAAAACAACGCCATGAAACAGTCATCATTAGTATCATTTTCATATGAGAAACTGTACTCTTATCCAGGTTCCTTCTGTAACCCTGCTTACAGGTGACAGACCTGGCATTTACCCAGCCCTTCTGGCTCCGTAAGCTAGGGTTCTCATTGCAGACCCATGGCCATCATCAGCGGTATAAATTCACTCTCTCTCCTGTCGCCGACATGGGCTTTTTCCCCTGTTAGGCTGCAGGCGAGGCCAAATCCAAGGTCCCACACAACCAGGCCTAGACTGAACACCTGCTCTTAACCGAACCAACCCGACCTGCACCCTCCGAGCCCGAGGGCCCGGGTCACCCCTTATTGGCCTTCCCCAGGCTGAGGGCCCGCTCGGGCATGTACACCAGCGTTGGTGGGAGTGCGTGTCAAAGATTTTCCGCTCTCATCCCTAGGCACAAAGGCACCCCCTCCCAGCTGACCCCCCGCCCCCTCGCACTCTCACCCCAGGTGCGCACCCTTCACTTTCCGAGCAGAACCCCACGTAACGACACCGCTCCCCTCGAGTTCAGAGACGAATGAGGAGGCGGGGCTACGGCTGCACACGCGCTGAAGAAGTCCAGAATGCTCTTCCCAGAGTGCCGCGCGGTGAAACAGACGGATTCAAGACTACATTTCCCATAGACCTCCGCGTCCACAGTTGTGGTCTCTCTGGAGGCTTTTATGCATTTTAGAAAGCAGTAGAGCAGTGTCTTAAAAGTAACCTGCCCAGAATCTCAAAGATCCTGAAGAGAACAGGTTAAATTTTAACTTAACTGCCAAATGCGACGGGTAGTCTTCTATTGGCTCCCGATTGAAATAGCAGTTTTTTTCATAAAAGAGACAGTTTGGGAAACTTGAATATGTGTTCAGTTCAGTCGTTCAGTTGTGTCCTGACTCTTTGCGACCCCATGGACTGCAGCACGCCAGGCTTCCCTGTCCATCACCAACTCCAGGAGCTTGCTCAAACTCAAGTCCCTTGAATCAGTGATACCATCCAACCATCTCATCCTCTGTCCTCCCTTTCTCCTCCTGCCTTCAATCTTTCCCAGCACCAGGGTCTTTTCAAATGAGTCAGTTCTCTGCATCAGGTGGCCCAAGTATTGGAGCTTCAGCTTCAGCATAAGTCCTTCCAATGACTACTCAGGACTGATTTCCTTTATGATTGACTGGTTTTATCTCCTTGCATTCCAAGGGACTCTTAAGAGTCTTCTTCAACACCTCAGTTCAAAATCATCAATTCTTTGGTGCTCAGCTTTTTTATAATCCAACTCACATCCATACATGACTACTGGCAAAACCATAGCTTTAAGTATACCGACTTTTGTCAGTAAAGTAATGTCTCTGCTTTTTAATACGCTGTCTAGGTTGTTCATAGCTTTTCTTCCAAGGAGCAAGTATCTTTTAATATCATGGCTACAGTCACCATCTGCAGTGATTTTAGGGCCCAAGAAAATAAAGTCTTTTGCTGTTTCCATTGTTTCCCCATCCATGTGTGATGAAGTGATGGGATCTGATGCCAATATCTTCATTTTTTGAGTGTTGACTTTTAACCCAGCTTTTTCACTCTCCTTTTTCACCTACATCCAGAGGCTCTTTAGTTCCTCTTCACTTTCTGCCAATAACGGTGGTGTCATCTACGTATTTAAGTTTATTGATATTTTCTTCCAGCAATCTTGATTCCAGCTTGTAATTCATCCAGCCCAGCATTTCACATGATGTGCTCTGCCTATAAGTTTAATAAGCAGGGTGACAATGTACAATCTTGACATACATACTCCTTTCCCAATTTGGAACCAGTCTGTTGTCCCATGTCTGGTTCTAACTGTTGCTTGGAGTCCTGCTTTAATACCTCACATTTATTCCACAACTATGTTTTTCACATTTTTTTAATACAAAGAAAAGAATAGGCATTCTTTTTCCATCAATGCTCCCATTAAAACTCAAGGTTGCCAAAAGAAGTCAAGACACATTTTGGGAATAAGGCAAATAAGACATTTGAACGTTGAGCACAGCGATACTATAAAAGTATTTGAGACAAACAGAATTTATCTCAGGAAAGGGAAAAGAGGAATTTAAAAAATGATTAATGTATGAAGATGCACACAATCCAAAATAAGAAAATGATTATCAAGAAAAGCACTGGCAGTTCCATGGTTAAGACTCTGAGTTTCCTTGGGTTGGTTCCCTGGTCAGGTAACTAAGCTCCCACAACAGTGCGGCAAAAACAAAAAACACGTATTTCTCAGAGATGACTCTGCTGCCACCTTAAGTAAACATCCTGGTTTGTTTTTAACCAAATTAGGTACATATGAGAATAATATTATAAGGACATCTTTTAACTAAATTACATATATTGTGCTTGTTAACATCTGCAATATGTTACTATATTAACTAAATAAGAACGAATGTATTAATATATATTAATATTAACTAGATCCTAGTTAATATTAATATAAATCACTAGTAAATATTTGGAGAAGGCAATGGCACCCCACTCCAGTACTCTTGCCTGGAAAATCCCATGGATGGAGGAGTCTGGTAGGCTGCAGTCCATGAGGTTTCTAAGAGTGGGACACGACTAAGCAACTTCACTTTGACTTTTCACTTTCATGCATTGGAGAAGGAAATGGCAATCCACTCTGGTATTCTTGCCTGGAGAATCCCAGGGAGGGGGGAGCCTGGTGGGCTGCCGTCTGTGTGGTCGCACAGAGTTGAACACAACTGAAGTGACTTAGCAGTAGCAGTAGCAATAAATATTTATATATTTAAAGTTAATATATTAACTATATGTAATTTAGTTAATATTAATAAGGTCAATATTAATTCACATCAAACATATTTTTTCTATAACAATGATTTTTAAAGTTTGTTCCTATTCATAAGATGAAAAAAGGAATACAATCATCAAGAAGTTAGTGGAATCTACGTGAGCAGAGACATAAAGCTTCAGCAGCTTTCCTAGGAAATTCTCAGCCTGACCCGTGCCTGGAACACCCTGCCCCTGGTGCTCAGCCTCCTCAGTTCCCTGCTGCCAGGGTGGACAGGGCTCTGGGCCAGCAGAGAGGGCAGTGGGCGCATTTCAGCGGGCGCTAACGGCCTCTTCCCTTGCTCCCAGCCACCACTGCTGCCGCTCCCTCTTGGCATCCTCTGGCCTTGCTATGCCTCGTTTAGGGAATCCACCGCAGTCCTGCGTCTGGGCGTGTTCTCCCGCCTTGCTTGGCTGGATCCGGAGGCGTCTTCCCGCCGGAGTGGATGTGCTAGTGCTCGACTGGGCGCGTCCTCACCTGCCCTGCAGGAGTCTGTGGGCGTGCTCCCACGCCTGGGTTTTGGTGTTGCAGAAACCAAGCACCACACTCGGGAGCGTTAGAGAACTCAAGTTTATTACGCCAGCGAGCCCAAAGGAGTTAACATTCTAAGCTCTGAGCCCAGAACAAAGGGGTTTTACATTTAACAAAGGAGTTAACATTCTAAGCTCTGTAACAAAGGGGTTACAGAGTTTTTATAGACAGACTATAGTGGGCAACACTAGCTGCTAATAGGCTGGTTTAAACTAAGGGGTTTTGCACGCTTGGAAACAGCAGTCAAGATGGGGAGGGGGATGCCTGACCTTTACCATGGACAGGCATGATTAAGCAGGTTTGCAGGGGCTGGGCAGTTGCAAAGAGCAGGACAAGGGTGAGTAAGATAAGCTCCAGTTCCTAGTATTGTAAGTCCCCCCTTTCTGAGACTATATGACCTACGTGATCCAGACTTTGCAAGGAGTAAGCTGAGTTAGAGAGGCAGAAGGAGCACGAGGTTATGTAAAATTTTAACTTTTCCTCTTCACTGGGAGACAGGGTGGGTTTCCCCGCAGCCGGGATCTAGGCACGTCTCCCGTGAAGATGAGCTCCTGCCACATTCCACACCCCACCCTCGACCCTCTTCCCGGGCTAGGCCCCAGACCAGAGTGAAAGGAATTCAGGTTTACCTCAACTGGGTAAGGAGTCTTCTGTGTTGGTCAACTCCCAGTGGTCATGGATCGTTAATCAGATTGAATTTTCCATCTTTGCAAAAATGGACCCACTCAGTGTCATGTGGACTCTTTAGGAAGGACAAAAAAATGTGTTTTCCATAAACAATGCAGTTGGTTTGTTAATAATCAAATACCCTTCTTTTTCTTTAAATGCAGCTTTTAAGGTAAATACCATTGAACTTGTACTGGGAAAGCAAAATGTGACAGTTCAGTAGATGGTCATCCCGACCGCATTTATTAGTGTTGTAATAAGCTTAGCAACTTGATATTTTATCATCCTTACATTCTGTGCTGAGCAGAGCTATTAAATAAGCCTGTTTTCTTTTAAACACTTCAGTTGTCCCTGTTTATTTTTTAATGTAAGTATATTTTAATGTTTCTCTTTAAATTATAAGTCCTTGCCGGATAATGGAATTTCCCTCTACTCTCCATCCCATTGTCCATATAAAACCAGTATTAACTGATGCTGACTTCTAGACTTTATGTTAGAGCTAACTGCGTTTTCCAAAAAGCATGATCACTACTTATTTACTACTTGTTTTTGCACAAAGTGTCTCCTGATCCAGTTATCTGGTCAGGTTGAAAGTGAAGTGGAAGTCTCCAGTTGTGTTCAACTCTTTGTGACCCCAATGGACTGTAGCCCACTAGATTTCTTTGTCCATGGAATTCTCCAGGCAAGAATACTGGAGAGGGGAGCCATTCCCTTCTCTAGGGTATCTTCCTGATGTAGGAGTTGAACCTTGGTCTCCTGCATTGCGGGCAGATTCTTTACAGTCTAAGCCACCAGCGAAGCCCATCTAGTCAGGCTATGTAGAACTAAAGCATTCTTTTCCTTGGCTGCATTGTAGGGGTATCTCATGTTTATTTAATCAGTCTCTTTGTGACTGATGTTCAGTTTGTTTCCAGTTTTCACTTTTATAAATAATATATAGCACACATCATTGCCCATACATTTTTTGTATGTTTGTGATTATTTCTTTAACAGAAATGCCAAAATGATAGACTTGCCCAGTTAAAATGTATACACATGGGAATTCCTTGGTGGTCCAGTGGTTAGGATTCTGTGCTTTCACTATCAAGGGCCTGATTCAGTCCCTGGGCAGGGGAATCAAGATCCTGAAAGCCAGATGGCATTAAAAAAAAAAAAAAAAAAAAAGGTCATGTTTGTAAGGCAAGTGTGGAGAAAAGAGAGTGAGCCAGACAGTCAGGCAAGAAAAGGAAATTTATTAAAGCGAAACCAAGAGAGTGACTGGCCCTTGAGAAGAACCAGTGTCCTCTCTTCCTGATGGGGTCCTCCTTATTTCTTGCCAATGAAAAATTCTCTGAGCAGGTGGTTAATTTTTAGCCCGCAGCTAGGGTCTTGTGGTCATGTAACCTGAGGTCTGGAATCTGGTGGTCACATAGCCTTGAGAAAGTCGGCACTAGTGGGAAAACAGAATGTGTGCTTGAGCAATGCGATCAGTCTCAAGGGTCAATGTGACTTCATTCTTTGTGAGGTCAACATAATGAGCCATTTTAACCATGAGCCTCCATGTAGGCCCTGTTAATGTTAAATATTTAACAGACGCTAACAGTGAACTCCAGGAGTTGGTGATGGACAGGGAGGCCTGGTGTGCTGCAATTCATGGGGTCTCAAAGAGTTAGACATGACTGAGCGACTGAACTGAACTGAACAAATTGTCCTCAGAAAAACTGTATCAGTTTATGTTGTTTTCTCACATCCATTCCAACACCAGATAGCAGATAACATGCATTTTTGAAAACTAATTATTAGTGATGCCAAATGAATTGCTATTCATGTTGTGAAATGGAGTATTTATTTCCTGCCATATCAGTAAACAATGATGTCACAGTCATGAGTGTTGCAGCTCTTCTGTGTGAGCCAGTGAGTCCTAAGGGAATTCAGGAAGAAGAATACCTGCTATCTAATAGCCATCAGGCTGAGGCACTCCCTATTGGGAGTGTGGAAACCCAAGATGCTGGCCACAGACAGCTGAAATGCATCTGAAAGGAATGATTTTAGTGAGCCCAGACCCTTGCATCTTCTCTTGCACAGAATAGTGCTAAATTCTTAACTTGAAACAATAATCTTTGATGTTCAGACTACCTGCCCCCTTTGTTGCAAATTTGAATATGGCCTGACTCCTTCCCCTTTTCTCTTCGGAACAATTCTCTGAGGGTCACTTGAGATGCTGTCTCCCAGGCTTGAAGTCCTAAACATTCCAACAATTACAAAAGAAACCAAAAACGTAACTCTCAGTTTCTAGGTTGTGACTATTTTTAAGTCTACAGTGTTTTAATGGAGAGAAAATGGGCCATACATATATTTGTTCAACAAACATTTATTGAAAACCTGCTGTGTGGTAGACATGATCCTAGATGCTGGGACTTTAACAAACAATATTAAGAGATAAAAATCCTTACTCTTGTGGAGTTTATGATCAGGGTTGCTGTGGTCAGTTGTTAGGAAACAATGGGATACTTAAGGAGATCTAATAAAATATGGGCAGGGTTGCTGAGACACACCCTGTGACTAGTAGCTGTATGGAGCCATTATCACCACCAGACCTATGGTGGGGGGCTGGGTATATAACTACAGCTTGGCAAGAAATTGCCCCAAGAGGAGCTATGGTCTTCAGAAGAGGAACATTAAAATGGCCAACTCAAGGCTTCGTATAGAGGGCCAAAGGAATAAATACCCAAATTCTACTTGTTTTTCACCCTCTTGTCCTGTCCGGTATGATTATTTGTATCCTCCTTCTCTGTTTGGTTCCTAGAAGTGCATCCACATAGTCTCTTCCAAGTCTCCTTGATAATTTTCCAGTCCTAGACTACCAGTGAACTCATTGAATCATTAATCTTGAGTTAGTATGATTTTCAACATCAGCTCAGTTCAGTTCAGTCACTCAGTCGTGTCCGACTCTTTGAGACCCCGTGGACTGCAGCACACCAGGCCTCCCAGAACATCACCAACTCCCGGAGTTTACTCAAACTCATGTCCACTGAGTAGGTGATGCCATCCAAACATCTTATCCTCTCTCGTCCCCTTCTCCTCCCACCTTCAATCTTTCCCAACATCAGGATCTTTTCAAATGAGTCAGCTCTTCCCATCAGGCGGCCAAAGTATTGGAGTTTCAGCCTCAACATCAGTTCTTCCAATGAATATTCAGGGCTGATTTCCTTTAGGATGGATTGGTTAGATCTCCTTGCAGTCCAAGAGAATTACTATGATTTTAAACATATCTTCCTCCAAACAAAGTGGACAATTAAATATACCTCCCCAAACTCTGCCCACTAAGGAGTATTTCTCTTCACTACAGCTTTTTAGGGTCACCATTCTGCCACCATTCCTTGCAGACACATCTGTAACCTAAGAAAAGTACTCTTTCCTCCTCTGTTAAATGTTTATAGGGGACTCCCCATGGGGCTCTAAGGTGCTTGGGGGGTCATGTGTTGAGTCAATAAGAGTAAGTGTAGCAGGAAGGGGACCCCTTCCAAGGCCTGAGAGCGGGCTTTTGTCTAACACTTGGAAATGAATTGTCCAAGGAGACATCCATACTGACAAAGCAAAAGATTTTATTGGGAAGTGGTATTCAGGCAGAGAGCAGCAAAGTAAGGGAAACCAGGAGAACCGCTCTATCATGTGGCTTACAATCTCAGATTTTATGGTAATGGGATTAGTTTCCGGGTTTTCTCTGGCCAATCACCTTGCTTGACTTGTATTCAGTATGACTCAGGGTCCTTCCTGGTGGTGTGTGTGTCTCTCAGCCAAGATGAATTTCAGTGAGAAGGATTATGGGAGTTTGGTAGAATATAGATTGACATCTCCTTCCTCTTTTAGGCCCCTCCTGAATTCTCCCAGTTAGTTTTTGACTACAGCACCTTATTCCTTATCTGGACCTCTGTTGCAAAACAGCTCTTGCAAGTGATTATCATTATGGCTGCCCAAGTATGCAGGTGGCTTTGGTCAACAGTTTTCTAAAATAAGTATTGATACCATGATACTGTGAACTACTTTATTATACAGTTTGCTTATACTTTCTGATTCTGTTTTGCTCTGGTCTCTTTTTTAAATATAATTTATTTATTTTTGTCTGCACTGGATCTTCGTTGCTGTGTGTGGGCTTTCTCCAGTTGCAGTGAGCAGGCTCCTCATTGTGGTGGCTTCTCTTGTTGTAGAGCATGAACTATACAGAGCACGGGCTTCAGTAGTTACTGTTGGCAGGTTCCGGAGCATGGGTTCAGAAGTTGTGGTACACAGGCTCAGGTGCCCCTCGGCATGTGGGATCTTCTAGGAACAGTGACCAAAACTGTGTCCCTTGCATTGGCGGGTGGATTCTTAACCACTGGACCACAGGGAAGCCCTGGTTTGGTCTTACATTTTGCTATCCCATTTAACAAAGAAATAGCTTTATGTATCCGTTATTTTGATTCAGTGAAGAAGATTACACAAGTAAATGATGGATATTTTGGGTCACATGTCACTTGCTTTCCCATGTTCAGGAATTTAGTGTCTATCAGGATCCAGTGGCAAATCAGAAGCTGCTTTTCAGATGGAGGATGGTTATCATGAGGTAAAGGCAAACTTTACTCCAAAACCTCAGGAATCTGAGCTATACTGAGTCTTTTAATCTATAAACATGGCATGTATCTCCATTTGTTTTTTTTTTATTTTTTTAGTCAACATTTTGTAATTTTTGCCATACAGATCCTGCTTATGTTTTATCAAATTTGTTTTTTTTTTGGAGAATTGTAAATAATCATAATATGGTTTTAAAAATTTCAATTTCCGATATTATATCACCCCCCGTTTCACTAAGGTATGATTGACAAAAATCATTTACATTAAAGGTGTATAACTTGGTACTTTGATTTACATATATATTGTGATCGTCACAAAGAATCTAATTTACATATTCATCACCTCACACAGTTACCATTTTCTTTTTCTTTTTTTCTGTGGTGAGAACAGTTAAGATTTAATCTCATAGCAAATTTCAAGTACTGTTAATTATAGTCATCACATTGCCCACTGTTCTTTCAATTTCCAGAATTTATTTATCTTGCATACTGAAGTGTTATACCTTGTGACCAGCATCTCCTCATTTCCTCCCTCTCCCAACCCTGGGCAATTATAATTCTACTCTCAGCTTCCATGAGGTTGACTAGATTCCACACATTAGTTCATCTTTAAATGTTTGGTAGATTCACCAGTGAAGACAACTGATCTGGAGATTTCCTTTTTTGCAAGTTCTTTTTTTTGGTTTGTTTTTACTGCACATTCAATTTATTTAACATAAGACTACTTAAACAATCAGCTTCATCCTGGATGAGTGCTGTGTTTGTGGTTTTCAATGAATTGGGACATTTTGTCTAATTTGTTGAATTTCTATGTATAGACTTGATCATGTTATTGTCTTATTATCCTTTCTAATATCCGTGGGTTCTGTAGGAATTCGCTTTCATCCTTGATGTTGGTAATTTGTATCTTCCTTTTATCATTGTCAGTCTTGCTAGATGTTTATCAATTTCATTTGTATTTTTAAAAAGCCCAAAGCTTTGACTTTGATTTTCTCTTTTACTTTCATGTTTTCTGTTTTACTGATTCTTGTTTTTATCTTTATCATTCCCTTTCTTCTAGCTTTCTGTTTAGTTTCTCTTCTTTTACTGTTCTCTTGAGGTGGAAGCTTAGATTATTGGTTTTATTTCCTACTATATAACTTTAGTTCTCTAAATTTCCTGATAAGCACTGCTTTAACCACATCCAACACATGTTATGCTGTATTTTTATTTTCACACATATATTATTTTCCTGAAGCTTCATTTTGACCATTGGAATGTTGAGTTTGTCATAATTGAGTAAAGTGTTGTTTAATTTCCAAGGTCAGGAGACTTTCTGATCACTGTTATTGCTTTCAAGGTTGATTCCCCTGTGGTCAGAGAATATATTTTGTATGACTTTAATTCTTTTAATGTTTTTCATATTTGTTTTATATCCTAGGACATCAGTTCAGTTCAGTCTCTTAGTCGTGTCTGACTCTTTGCAACCCCATGAACCGCAGCACGCCAGGCCTCCCTGTCCATCACCAACTCCCAGAGTCCACCTAAACCCATGTCCATTGAGTCAGTGATGCCATCACCATCTCATCCTCTGTTGTCCCCTTCTCTTTCTGCCCTCAATCTTTCTCAGCATCAAGGTCTTTTCAAATGAGTCAGCTCTTTGCATCAGGTGGCCAAAGTACTGGAGTTTCAGCTTCAACATCAGTCCTTCCAATGAACACCCAGGACATAGACTGTCTTTATCTTCTAGGTATACTTGAAATGATGTATTCTGCTGTTGTTCAGTATATTTCAATTAGATCCTGTTTTTTTGCTTGTGTATGTGTGTATGGCCATGCTACATGGCTTGTGGGATTTTATTTTTCTGACAAAGGATCAAACCCAGCCCACAGCAGTGAAAGCACCAAGTCCTAACCACTGGGCCACCAAGGAGTCCCCTAGATTATGTTGATTGATGGGGTCCTTCAATTCTTTTCTCTTTCTTCTGAATTTCTGTTCATTACTTCTGTCATTATTGAGGGAGGGGTGTTAAAATCCCAAACTATGTGTGTGTGCTAACTCACTTCAGTCACGTCTCACTCTTTGTGACCCTATGCATTGTTGCCCTCCAGGCTCCTCTGTTCAAGAGATTCTCCAGATAAGCATTTTGGAGGGGGTTGCCATGTCCTCCTTCAGGGGATCTTACCGACCCACAGATAGAACCTGAATCTGTTTGCATCTCCCGCTTTGGCAAGAGGGTTCTTTACCACTAGCACCACCTGGAAAGCCCAACATACAAACTATAATTATAATCTATTGTCCATTTCTCCTCTCAATTCTGTCAGATTTTACTTCATCTACTGTGTTTTGAATCTCTGTTGTTTGATGAATATATATTTAGAACTGTTATCTTTTCTTCATGAATAGACTATTTTATAGTCATATAACATTGTTTTTGTCTCTGGTAATTTTTTTTGCTCTGAAATTTACTTTGTCTGATATTAATATAGTCATTCCAGGTTTCTTGGCTTAGTGTTTGCATGTTATATCTTTTTGGTACTTTTAGGTTTAGCATACCTAAATCATTACATTTCATGTGAGATTTTGTGCATAGCATGTAGTTTGGTTTTTTAAAATTTTGTCTTCATCTTTTGTAATCCATTCTCCCAATCTCTGTAACATATCATTGGCTACTAGTATCAATATTTTACTGCTTCAAAGATTATATAGAAATTTTATCAACCCTTAACCTCCCTCTTTATAATATGATTGTCTTAAATATTACTTCTACTTACACTGAGAATCACATTAGACAGTGTTATCATTTTTACTTTCACCCACTGAAAAGGAAAACCTCAAAAGATAGAAAAAATAGTATATTGTATTAACTATATATTTACTCTTCCTGTTGATTTTTTTCCATTTTGGGCGTTGTAAGTCTTCTTTTGCTCTCATTTCCTTTCTGTCTGAAGAACTTACTTTAATCATTATTTTAGAGAAGATCTGCTGGTGACAGATTCTCTGAATTTTGTTTCATTTGAAAATATAGATTTCATCTTTGTTCTTAGAGAATATTTTTTTCTGGATGTAAAACTTTGGTTGACAGTTCATTCTTTCAGCACTTGAGAAAGGTTGTGCCTTTTTTGGCTTCCATCATTTCTAATGATAAATCAGCTGTTATTCAAATCATTATTCTCCTGTAGGTTTAACCCTCATTTATCTCTAGCTGCTTTCAGAATGTTTCTTTGTGTTTATTTTTCAAAAATTTTCTTCTGATATGTCTTGGTACAGATTATTTGGATTTTTCTTTTAGTGTTTGCTCCGCTTCCTCAGACATTAGATTTTTGTGTGTGTCTTTTTCTAAGTATTAGGGCTTTGCAGTTACTATTTCTTCAAATATTTATTCAGTAAATATTAATTCACACTCTTTCTTCTCTCTTTCTGGTGCTTTGATGATTTAAATGTCAGACCTTTGGTTTCTGTCCCATAGGTCCCTCAGGTTGTCTTCTCTCTGTGATTTATTGGGTTGGCCAAAAGGTTCTTTAATTTTTGTTCTTCGTATGATGGCTCTAGTAGCACTTACTTGTCTTTAACTTCATTTGAACAATTAGATTGTATTGTGACAGCTGTCACAATACATGCATTAGAAAAACCTTATCAAAATTGGTGAATTTTTGTGTAGCCATTTTAATATTGAAGATGAAAGAAAAAAGTAACATTTTGGCATATTATGCTTTATTGTCTCAAGAAAGGTGAAAACACAACTGAAACACAAAACTTGATTTCTGCAGTGTATGCAGAAAGTGTTGTGACTGATCAAACATGTCAAAAGTGGTTTGCAAAGTTTTGTGCTAGAGATTTCTTGCTGGACAGTGCTCCATGGTTGGGTAAACCAGTTGAAATTGATAGCAATCAAATTGAGACATTAATTAAGAACAATCAATGTTATACCTGGAAGGAAAGTTATGACCAACCTAGACAGCATATTAAAAAGCAGAGACATTACTTTGTCAACAAAGGTGTGTCTAGTCAAGGCTATGGTTTTTCCAATAGTCATGTATGGATGTGAGAGTTGGACTATAAAGAAAGCTGAGCGCCAAAGAATTGATGCTTTTGAACTGTGGTGTTGGAGAAGACTCTTGAGAGTCCCTTGGACTGCAAGGACATGCAACCAGTCCATCCTAAAGGAAATCAGTCCTGAATATTCATTGGAAGGACTGATGCTGAAGCTGAAACTCCAATACTTTGGTAACCTGATGCGAAGAGGTGACTCATTTGAAAAGATCCTGATGCTAGGAAAGACTGAGGGCAGGAGGAGAAGGGGATGACAGAGAATGAGATGGTTGGATGGCATCACTGACTCAATGAACATAGGTTTGGGTAGACTCCGGCAGTTGGTGATGGACAGGGAGGCCTGGCATGCTGCAGTTCATGGGGTCCCAAAGAGTCGGACACAACTGAGTGACTGAACTGAACTGAACTGAATGTTATACCATGAAGGAGATAGCTGACATACTCAAAATATACAAATCAGGCATTGAAAATCATTTGCACCAGTTTGGTTATGTTAATCACTTTAATGTTTGGGTTCCACAAAAGTTATGTGAAAAAAACTTTCTTGACTATATTTCTGCATGCAATTCTCTACTGAAACATAAGGAAAATGTTCCCTTTATAAAACAAATTGTGATGGGTGATGGAAAGTAGATGCTATACAATTAAATGAAATGGAAGAGATCACGAGGCAAGTGAAGTAAACCACTACCAACCACACCAAAGGCCAGTCTTCATCCAAAGAAGGTGATGTTGTGTATATGGTGGGATTGTAAGGCAGTCCTCTATTATGAGCTCTTTCTGGAAAACTAAACAATTAATTCCAACAAGCACTGCTCCCAGTTAGACCAACTGAAAGCAGCACTCACAGAAAAGCTTCCAGAATTGGCAGCAGGAAATGCATAATCTTCCATCAGGATAAAATAAGACCTCATGTTTCTTTGATGATCATGCAAAAACTGTTACAGCTTGTCTGGGAAGTTCTGATTCATCTGCCGTATTTACCAGACGTTACACCTTCAGATTTCCATTTATTTTTGTCTTTACAAAATTTGCTTATTGCAAAAAATTTCAATTCCCTGGAAGAATATAAAAGGTACCTGGAAGGGTTCTTTGCTCAAAAAGGTAAAAATTTTGGAAAGATGGAAGTATGAAGTCACTTGAAAAATATCAGAAGGCAGTGGAACAACCGCCTTCATATATCACAGGGACTTGTGTGATGAAGAGGCTTGCATAACTCAGTGAAGCTATGAGCCATGCGGGGCAGGGCCACTCAAGACAGATAGGTCATAGTGAAGAATTCTGACAAAACATGGTCCACTGGAGGAGGGAATAGTAAACCACTCCAGTATTCTTGCCATAAGAACCCCATAGACAGTATGAAAAGGCAAAAATATATGAAACTAGAAGATAAGCTCCCCTTACAAGACACCTAGGAAGATGTCCAATATGCTACTGAGGAAGTGTGTGTGCATGCTAAGTCATTTTAGTTGTGTCCGACTCTCAGCGACCCTATGGACTGTTGCCCACCAGGCTCCTCTGTCCATGAGATTCTCCAGGCAAGAATACTGGAGTGGGTTGCCATGCCTTCCTCCTGGGGATCTTTCTGACCCAGGAATTGAACCCATGTCTCTTGAGTCTCCTGCATTGGCAGACAGGTTCTTTACCACTAGCGCCACCTGGGAAGCCCCAGTGTAACTGATCCCTTGTGGGTGGCAATTACTAATAGCTCCAGAAAGAATGAAGTGGCTGGGCAAAAGCAGAAACATTGCTCAGTTGTGGATGTGTCTGGTGGTGAAAGTAAAGTCTGATGCTGTAAACGACAATATTGCATAGGAACCTGGAATGTTGGGTCCACGACAAGGTAAATTGGATGTGGTCAAGCAGGAGTGGCAAGAGTGAACATTGACATATAGATGAGAATGAACTCAAGTGGACGAGAATGGATGAATTTAACTCAGATGACCATTTTATCTACTACTGTGCACAAGAATTCCTTAGAAGAAATTGAGTAGCCCTCATAGTCAACCAAAGAGTCTGAAATTCAGTAGTTGGGTGCAATCTGAAAAATGACAGAATGATCTCAGTTCATTTCCAAGGCAAACCATTCAACATCACAGTAATCCCAAGTCTATGCCCCAAGCACCGATGCTAAAGAAGCTGAACTTGACTGGTTCTATGAAGACTTACAACACCCTCTAGAACTAACACTCAAAAAATTAAAAATGTCCTTTTCATCATAGCAGACTAAAATGCCAAAATAGGAAGTCAAGAGATACCTAGAATAACAGGCAAGTTTCACCATGGAGTATAAAATGAACAGGGCAAAGAGTAACAAAGTTTTGTCAAGAGAACACTGTTCATGGCAAACTTTTTCAACAACCCAAGAGATGATGATGGAGAAGCTCCATACAGTCAGCTAAGACAAGACCTGGAGCTGACTGTGGCTCATATCATGAGCTCCTTATTGCAAAATTCAGGTTTGTTTGTTTGTTTTTTTTAACTTTTAATTTTTTTAAATTATGACAGCATTTGAAACCTGGGCAAAAGTCCACATCAGTGTTCAGTTCTTAAACCTTTTCTTATTTTTTTGGTTTATGCATGGGCTGTTTAGAGTTCTGCACAGGACTTCATGCAAAGATTAAGAAAATTTCTCTTTCTAGTTCAGTTCTCTCTATAGTCCTCTGTACCCCCATCCCTCCTTATTTAGTCGGGAGGGGTATCCCTTTTTCTGAAGGGTGGTAAGCACAGACAGAACTTTGCTGATATTCTCTGCAGCTGCAGCATCCCATGTGGAGGGAAAGGGACACCACCTTGCTATTGCAGATTAGTGATGAAAGACAAGTGTGTTCCCACAGTCTGTGATCATTTGGCGAGGGCTGAGTTCTACCTAGTTACTGAAGGGAAGAGACCGAAAATCAGTCTTTGCCCAGAGTCTCCATGGCTGTAAATGTAAAGTGCTACTCCATTATTACTTGTCAGGAATGAGTGTCAGGACTTCATGTCAGCTCCATGGCTGACAAGAAGGTGCCTCCTTGTTATTGCAGGGTGGGGTAAAAACAAGACTGTCTACAATCCTTGCAGCTTCCGTGGCCAGTGACTATTAAGGGGTGAGTGTGTGCGTCTTTGTGTGTGCTCTTTTATGTATCCCTAAATTGGGAAGGAATGGTCAAAAGTTTTTTGTCCTTTTTCCTGGTTCTTATGCTGGAGAAAGTGGGCTTTTTCTGGAAGTTTTTCTCTTTTTGCCCATTGTTCTTTTCAGGTCACAAGACTCTTAAGTGCCCAGGCTATGATATGTGAGGCAAAAAACAAAGACAAACAAACAAACAACACCTACAAGAAATCACCACTGGCTTTTCTCTAGTCTCAGGGTCTCTATACAATCTATCTTCTTCCCTCTACTTCTGGCATCTTTTGTTGCTTGCTTTATAAATTTCATCTAGAATTATTTTGGTTCTTTGTTTGTTTTGAAAGCAGTGTGAGGAACATAGATAGGGGCACATGCTTACATCTAGCCTGGAACCAGAAAAGTGTCAGTCATTTAATTTTAGCCACTCAGTTGGATGGAGATTTCACTTGCATCTCTGGGATAGACAATTATGTTGAACATATTTTCCTGTCATTGTTTGTATGCAACTTTTTCAGTGAGTGGTCTGTTCAAATATTTTACCTTTATTAAGTTTCATCATCTTATTTTTTAGCTCTAAAATCTTGAAATATATTTTGTATATAGGCTGTTTGTTAGATATATATTTTGCAAATGTTTTCTCTGTCTGTGATGTGCTCTTTTTAGATTAAGCCTTTAATTTGAGATAATTATAAAGAGTCGGACACGACTGAATGACTGAACTGAACTGATAGATTAATATACAGTTTCTAGAAATGTAAAGAGATGTACCCATTTTATTCCAATGGAAATATCTTGTAAAGTATCATAACCAGGATTTGACATTGATGATTATGTTATATAAAACCTTTCATCACATGGTTAGTTTTTGTTTTCTTAAGAAACTCTCTCAAATTGCAGAAGGTTTAATCATGATGAAGTCTCATTTATGGATTTTTTCTTTTTGCTTAATGTTATTGGTAAAGAAATCCTTGTTTAAAAAATTTTCACCCTTTAGAAACTATATTTTTAACCTTTAAAGTCAGGACTATGATCCACTTTGTGTAAATTTTTATACATAATATGGAGTATGGGGTAATGATTAAGCTTTATCCCTATACAAATATTCAGTTATTCCATCACTATTTATGGAAAAGACTATCATTGTTCATTGAAGTACTTGGCTCCTGTATAGAAAATTAATTGAACAAATGTTTGTGTCTATTTCTGGATTTGCCATTCTGCTCTATTGTTCTGTAGGTCCATCCTTATGCCAATATCACACTATCATGATTATTATAAGTTTTTTTGACATTATATTTGACATTATGAGTTTTTTAAAAAGTTTACTTTTAACTGGAAGATAATTGCTTTGTAATATTGTGTTGGTTTCTGCCATATATCAACATAAATTGACCATAGGTATATGTATGTCCCCTCCCTCCCACCTCCCACCCCATGCCAATTACTATAGTTTTATAGTGATTTTTCAAATCAAATAATATAAGTTCTCCAATTTTATTTTTATTTTATAAACTGTTTTAGTTATTTAGATCTTTTGCATTTCCATCTGAGTATTAAACTTTTCTTGTTAATTTGATAAAAAGTGCCTGGATTGCATAAAATGAAATATTTTGGAAATGTGTGTGTATGCTTATTCTAACAACATACTATCAGAGATCTAATAAAATGTGGAAAATCATATTTAGATTAAAAGTGTTCAGAATTTAGTCAATTACTTGACATTTATGTAGATTGATTTGACCAAAAAATAGGTTAAGTCCAAAGGACCTAAATTCATGAAAAGTCATTTTGTATTTTAAGACTCACCAGTCCAGGTTCGATGCATAATACAGGGTGCTCAGGGCTGGTGAACTGGGATGACCCAGCGGGATGGGATGGGGAGGGAGGTGGGAAGGGGGTTCAGGATGGGGAACACATGTACATCCATACTGGATTCAAGTCAATGTATGGCAAAACCAATACAATATTGTAAAATAAAATAAATATAAATAAATTTTAAAAGATTCTACAGTTTTCTGTGAACAGCAGTATTTTAAAGGCTGTGAGAAATGTGGCTATCAGTTCAGTTCAGTGGCTCATTCGTATCAGACTCTTTTCGACCCATGGACTGCACAACACCAGGCTTCCCTGTCCATCACCAACTCCCAGATCATACTCAAACTCGTGTTCATCGAGTTGGTGATGCCATCCAACCATCTCATCCTCTGTCGTCCCCTTCTCTTCCCACCTTCAATCTTTCCCAGCATCAGGGTCTTTTCAGATGAGTTAGCTTTTCGCATCAGGTGGCCAAAGTATTGGAGTTTCAGCTTTAGCATCAGTCCTTCCAAAGAACACCCAGGACTAATCTCCTTTAGAATGGACTGGTTGGATCTCCTTGCAGTCCAAGGGACTCTCAAGAGTCTTCTCCAACACAGCATTTCAAAAGCATCAATTCTTTGGCGCTCAGTATAAAGATATTGTCCAACAACATAAAGATATTTTTCAACTCTCACATCCATACATGACCACTGGAAAAACCATAGCTTTGACTAAACACACTTTTGTTGGCAAAGTAATGTCTCTGCCTTTTATGCTGTCTAGGTTGGTCATAGCTTTTCTTCCAAAGAAGAAGCGTCTTTTAATTTAATGGCTGCAGTCACCATTTGTGGTGATTTTGAAGCTCAAAAAAATAAAATATGTCACTGTTTCCATTATTTTCCCCACCTATTTTCCATGAAGTAATGGGACCAGATGCCAGAAACTTAGTTTTCTGAATGTTGAGTTTTAAGCCAGCTTTTTCATTCTCTTCTTTCACTTTCATCAAGAGGTTCTTTAGTTCTTCACTTTCTGCCATAAAGGTGGTATCATCTGCATATCTGAGGTTATTGATATTTTTCCGGCAATCTTGATTCCAGCTTAGCCCAGCGTTTCTCATGATGTACTCTGCATATAAGTTAAATAAGCAGGGTGACAATATACAGCCTTGACATATTCCATTCCCAATTTGGAACCAATCTGTTTTTCCATGTCTTGTTCTAACTGTTGCTTCTTGACCTGTGTACAGATTTCTTAGGAGACAGATCAGGTGGTCTGGTAATCCCATCTCTTTCAGAATTTTCCACAGTTTGTTGTGATCCACACAGTCAAAGGCTTTGGCATAGTCAATAAAGCAGAAATAGATGTTTTTCTGGAACTCTCCTGTTTTTTTGATGATCCATCAGATGTTGGCAATTTGATCTCTGGTTCCTCTGCCTTTTCTAAAACCAGCTTGAACATCTGGAAGTTCACATACAGTTGAAGCCTGGCTTGGAGAATTTTGAGCATTACTTTGCTAGTGTGTGAGATGAGTGCAGTTGTGCAGTAGTTTGACATTCTTTGACATTGCTCTTCTTTGGGATTGGAATGAAAACTGACCTTTTCCAGTCCTGTGGCCACTGCTGAGTTTTCCTAATTTGCTAGCATATTGAGTGCAGCACTTTCACAGCATCATCTTTTAGGATTCTTAAATAGCTCATCTGGAATTCTATCACCTCCAGTAGCTTTGTTTGTCATGATGCTTCCTAAGTCCCACTTGACTTCGCATTCCAGGATGTCTGGCTCTAGGTGAGTGATCTGGGTTATCTGGGTCATGAAGATCTTTTAGTTTTTAAAAATGCAAACTACTTGCTAAGTTATTGGAGGGAAGCAACCCTAGTTATTTAGAATTAGAGCATATTTATCTATTAGTAACCATAAGGACAGAGAAGGCAACAGCACCCCACTCCAGTACTCTTGCCTGGAAAATCCCATGGATGGAGGGCCTGGTAGGCTGCAGTCCATGAGGTCGCTAAGAGTCGGACACAACTGAGTGACTTCACTTTCACTTTTCACTTTCATGCATTGGAGAAGGAAATGGCAACCCACTCCAGTATTCTTGCCTGGAGAATCCCAGGGACGGGGGAGCCTGGTGGGCTGCCGTCTATGGGGTCGCACAGTTGGACATGACTGAAGCGACTTAGCAGCAGCAGCAGCAACCATAAGGAAGACATATTAGTAGCCTTCAACCAGTAAGTTTTTCATTATTTCCTTATGCAAATTTCAAATGATAAATTCTTTTTAAGCTTGAGTACCAATGGAAAATTGGAAATTTCTAAAAGAAGGATCAGATCAGATCAGATCAGTCGCTCAGTCATGTCTGACTCTTTGCGACCCCATGGATCGCAGCACACCAGGCCTCCCTGTCCATCACCAACTCCCAGAGTTCACTGGACTCATGTCCATCGAGTCAGTGATGCCATCCAGCCATCTCATCCTCTGTCGTCCCCTTCTCCTCCTGCCCCCAATCCCTCCCAGCATCAGAGTCTTTTCCAATGAGTCAACTCTTCACATGAGGTGGCCAAAGTACTGGAGTTTCAGCTTTAGCATCATTCCTTCCAAAGAAATCCCAGGGCTGATCTCCTTCAGAATGGACTGGTTGGATCTCCTTGCAGTCCGAGGGACTCTCAAGAGTCTTCTCCAACACCACAGTTCAAAAGCATCAATTCTTCGGCGCTCAGCCTTCTTCACAGTCCAACTCTCACATCCATACATGACCACAGGAAAAACCATAGCCTTGACTAGACGGACCTTTGTTGGCAAAGTAATGTCTCTGCTTTTGAATATGCTATCTAGGTTGGTCATAACTTTCCTTCCAAGAAGTAAGCATCTTTTTATTTCATGGCTGCAGTCACCATCTGTAGTGATTTTGGAGCCCAGAAAAATAAAGTCTGACACTGTTTCCACTGTTTCCCCTTCTATTTCCCATGAAGTGGTGGGACCGGATGCCATGATCTTCGTTTTCTGAATGTTGAGCTTTAAGCCAACTTTTCCACTCTCCACTTTCACTTTCATCAAGAGGCTTTTGAGTTCCTCTTCACTTTCTGCCATAAGGGTGGTGTCATCTGCATATCTGAGGTTATTGATATTTCTCCCGGCAATCTTGATTCCAGCTTGTGTTTCTTCCAGTCCAGCGTTTCTCATGATGTACTCTGCATATAAGTTAAATAAACAGGGTGACAATATACAGCCTTGACGAACTCCTTTTCCTATTTGGAACCCGTCTGTTGTTCCATGTCCAGTTCTAACTGTTGCTTCCTGACCTGCATACAAATTTCTCAAGAGGCAGATCAGGTGTTCTGCTTTTCCCATCTCTTTCAGAATTTTCCAGTTTATTGTGATCCACAGAGTCAAAGGCTTTGGCATAGTCAATAAAGCAGAAATAGATGTTTTTCTGGAACTCTCTTGCTTTTCCCATGATCCAGCGGATGTTGGCAATTTGATCTCTGGTTCCTCTGCCTTTTCTAAAACCAGCTTGAACATCGGGAAGTTTACGGTTCACATATTGCTGAAGCCTGGCTTGGAGAATTTTGAGCATTGTTTTACTAGCATGTGAGATGAGTGCAATTGTGTTGTAGTTTGAGCATTCTTTGGCATTGCCTTTCTTTGGGATTGGAATGAAAACTGACCTTTTCCAGTCCTGTGGCCACTGCTGAGTTTTCCAAATTTGCTGGCATATTGTGTGCAGCACTTTCATGGCATTATCTTTCAGGATTTGGAATAGCTCAACTGGAATTCCATCACCTCCACTAGCTTTGTGCATAGTGATGCTTTCTAAGGCCCACTTGACTTCACATTCCAGGATGTCTGGCTCTAGGCCAGTGATCACACCATCGTGATTATCTGGGTCGTGAAGATCTTTTTTGTACAGTTCTTCTGTGTATTCTTGCCATCTCTTCTTAATATCTTCTGCTTCTGTTAGATCCATACCATTTCTGCCCTTTATCGAGCTCATCTTTGCCAACCACACGTCCAAGGAGCCGTGGCTGCACCGGCGCAGAATGGCCTAGAGGAGCTATCCCACTTGAAGGTCAGGAAGGGCGGTGGTGAGGAGATACCCCTCGTCCAAGGTAAGGAGCAATGGCTGCGCTTTGCTGGAGCAGCTGTGAAGAGATATCCCACGCCCAAGGTAAGAGAAACCCAAGTAAGACGGTAGGTGTTGCAAGAGGGCATCAGAGGGCAAACACACTGAAACCATACTCACAGAAAACTAGTCAATCTAATCACACTAGGACCACAGCCTTGTCTAACTCAATGAAACTAAGCCATGCCCGTGGGGCAACCCAAGACGGGCGGGTCATGGTGGAGAGGTTTGACAGAATGTGGTCCACTGGAGATGGGAATGGCAAACCACTTCAGTATTCTTGCCTTGAGAACCCCATGAACAGTATGAAAAGGCAAAATGATAGGATACTGAAAGAGAAACTCCCCAGGTCAGTAGGTGCCCAATATGCTACTGGAGATCAGTGGAGAAATAACTCCAGAAAGAATGAAGGGATGGAGCCAAAGCAAAAACAATACCCAGCTGTGGATGTGACTGGTGATAGAAGCAAGGTCCGATGCTGTAAAGAGCAATATTGCATAGGAACCTGGAAGGTCAGGTCCATGAATCAAGGCAAATTGGAAGTGGTCAAACAAGAGATGGCAAGAGTGAACATTGACATTCTAGGAATCAGCGAACTGAAATGGACTGGAATGGGTGAATTTAACTCAGATGACCATTACATCTACTACTGCGGGCAGGAATCCCTCAGAAGAAATGGAGTGGCCATTATGGTCAACAAAAGAGTCCTAAATGCAGTACTTGGATGCAATCTCAAAAACGACAGAATGATCTCTGTTCATTTCCAAGGCAAACCATTCAATATCACAGTAATCCAAGTCTATGCCCCAACCAGTAATGCTGAAGAAGCTGAAGTTGAACGGTTCTATGAAGACCTACAAGACCTTTTAGAACTAACACCCAAAAAAGATGTTCTTTTCATTATAGGTGACTGGAATGCAAAAGTAGGAAGTCAAGAAACACCTGGAGTAACTGGCAAATTTGGTCTTGGAATACAGAATGAAGCAGGGCAAAGACTAATAGAGTTTTGCCAAGAAAATGCACTGGTCATAGCAAACACCCTCTTCCAACAACACAAGAGAAGACTCTCTACATGGACATCACCAGATGGGCAACACCTAAATCAGATTGATTATTTTCTTTGCAGCCCAAGATGGAGAAGCTCTATACAGTCAGCAAAAACAAGACCAGGAGCTGACTGTGGCTCAGACCATGAACTCCTTATTGCCAAATTCAGACTGAAATTGAAGAAAGTAGGGAAAACCACTAGGCCATTCAGGTATGACCTAAATCAAATCCCTTATGATTATACAGTGGAAGTAAGAAATAGATTTAAGGGCCTAGATCTGATAGAGTGCCTGATGAACTATGGAATGAGGTTCGTGACATTGTACAGGAGACAGGGATAAAGACCATTCCCATAGAAAAGAAATGCAAAAAAGCAAAATGGCTGTCTGGGAAGGCCTTACAGATAGCTGTGAAAAGAAGAGAAGCGAAAAGCAAAGGAGAAAAGGAAAGATAGAAACATCTGAATGCAGAGTTCCAAAAAATAGCAAGAAGAGATAAGAAAGCCTTCTTCAGCGATCAATGCAAAGAAATAAAGGAAAAGAAGGATAGGCTTCCTTCAATAGGGATTTTGAATTATCCTTTGATTCTCAACTAGAGAAATTAATTTCTTGATAAAATTACTTTCTATTTCATTTTAAAAGATGACTTTTTAAGACTCATTTTAATCTCTATTGCTTGGCAACTGTGGAACCAAGCCTCTCACTTAAAAAATTGCAAAAGCATTAGTAGGGAAGAATCAGTCTCAGTCTTAGTCATGTGGCAAGACTTTTATGTATTAATTTTAACTGGATGCATATTTATATTATGCCTAATTATAAAATGTTAATGTCAATATAGAAATTTTAAACTTGAAAAATACATCCCATCTTTCCACATTGTTGGATGTAAAAGACTAAAGTTTCCTTTACTTCAATTATCACCATTGATAATTGAATTGATAATAATTGATAATTGAAAATGATAACTCTTTTTCTTCTTCTTCTTCTTTTTTTTTTTTTAAGGAAACCATTGTATGTTTAATTTACCTTTTTTGTTTATTGGTCTCCTCTTCGTCATGACCCCCTTCCCCCTTTTCCCAATGAAAGCAGTATTAAATTAATCACTGGATTGACTGCTTCATCTTTTTATTTTTAGTGGAAGGTATGCCACAGTTGTAAAGCAATGAGATTTGAGGTAAACATATGAAATTTTGCCTTTGCTAAATGGTAGCAAGTTCAACAGTAATCAAAAAATGTAGAAGGTTTTAGTTAAAAGTTATTGCTTCTTTCTCTACCTGAATTTTTAAAAAATCAGTTATCATCTAATATGAGTTTATATTCTATATGCAAAAATATGGATGTCCAAAAAAAATCATGACTTTGAACTTCCATTGATGGGTCAGGTAAGAGATAAAGATAAATTCTGAACTGCTACCTAAAGTATTCATGTTTTTTACCATGGGGCAGGGCAGGGAATTGAGGTTGCCTAAATTTGTTGGGAAATAGATGGGGAAACAGTGGAAACAGTGTCAGACTTTATTTTGGGGGGCTCCAAAATCACTGCAGATGGTGATTGCAGCCATGAAATTAAAAGATGCTTACTCCTTGGAAGGAAAGTTATGACCAACTTAGATAACATATTCAAAAGCAGATATATTACTTTGCCAACAAAGGTCTGTCTAGTCAAGGCTATGGTTTTTCCAGTGGTCATGTATGGATGTGAGAGTTGGACTGTGAAGAAAGCTGAGCACCGAACAATTGATGCTTTTGAACTGTGGTGTTGGAGAAGACTCTTGAGAGTCCCTTGGACTACAAGGAGATCCAACCAGTCCATTCGAAAGGAGATCGATCCTGGGTGTTTTTTGGAAGGAATGATGCTAAAGCTGAAACTCTAGTACTTTGGCCACCTCATGCGAAGAGTTGACTCACTGGAAAAGACCCTGATGCTGGGAGGGATTGGGGGCAGGAGGAGAAGAGGACGACAGAGGATGAGATAGCTGCATGGCATCACCGACTCGATGGAGGTGAGTTTGAGTGAACTCTGGGAGTTGGTGATGGACAGGGAGGCCTGGCCTGCTGCAATTCATGGGGTCTCAAAAAGTCGGACACGACTGAGTGACTGAACTGAACTGAAACTTGTTTAGGGATGTGGGTTTGCTTGTTTGTTTTAGTTTCATCACTTGTTGTCTCTAGGAGACTTGGAGCCAGTGATCCTTTTATTCTGCTATAGTCTTTAAAAAACTTTAAAAAAAAGGCAAGGGCCACCAAAACTTAAATCTTTCTTGATTCCCTATTTCATTCTCTAATGGTTCATGTATCTACTCTGTTTCTTGGATAAAAATTTTTTTATCAAGGATCAAAAGAAGAAACCCTAGAATTTAGATGGAGAGATCTATGTATCTCAGTGGATTACTTCTCAAACTGACAATGCTTAGGTTGTAAGCAAATAAAGTGCCAGCTAATGTGAAACTCAATCACGAAGACTTGAGATTTTTGCTTTATGAAAACAGAGATTTGAAATTCTTTTATGCCATAAATGTGCATTCACAGTCCATGAACTGCACTCTGTTTTTATTTAGGGATAAAATGTTTCCCTGTCAGACTGGGAACATTTCTTGGTAGAAACATGGTGTGGAGTGCATCTCTTGGCTTCCCGGTAGTGCACAGGACACTCCTACACAGCCTACTCGCAGTGCCCACCAGCCCTGCTCTAGGACATGATTTCTCCATTCTGTTCTTCACTTACTTCATATTCTGTGCTTGATGGGAGTATGTGAAATGCTGCTCTGACACTATTCGATTAGCATTTGTCTTTATACTGGTGACCTTGCTTACTGCATATGTCTCTTACAACAGCAGTTTAAGGAGCTCTGTAGGATAGAGAAACTATGCATTCAGGAGGCCTGTGTGCAGTTGATAACAGACCAGTTACATGCCTTAGGAAAGCAGTCAGGAGACAGACCTGTAGGTTTACTTCTCCTCATTCTGATACCCTGAGCTAATAGGAACAAGGTTTAGGGGGTCTTAAAGTGAAAGGGGAGAGTGAAAAAGTTGGCTTAAAGCTCAACATTCAGAAAACTAAGATCATGGCATCTGGTCCCATCACTTCGTGGGAAATAGATGGGGAAACAGTGGAAACAGTGTCAGACTATATTTTTGGGGGCTCCAAAATCACTGCAGATGGTGATTGCAGCCATGAAATTAAAAGATGCTTACTCCTTGGAAGGAAAGTTATGACCAACCTAGATAGCATATTCAAAAGCAGAGACATTACTTTGCCAACAAAGGTCCATCTAGTCAAGGCTATGGTTTTCCAGTGGTCATGTATAGATGTGAGAGTTGTACTGTGAAGAAAGCTGAGCACCGAAGAATTGATGCTTTTGAACTGTGGTGTTGGAGAAGACTCTTGAGAGTCCCTTGGACTGAAAGGAGATCCAACCAGTCCATTCTAAAGGAGATCGGTCCTGGGTATTCTTTAGAAGGACTGATGCTAAAGCTGAAACTCCAATACTTTGGCAACCTCATGCGAAGAGTTGATTCATTGGAAAAGACTCTGATGCTGGGAGGGATTGGGGGCAGGAGGAGAAGGGGACGACAGAGGATGAGCTGGCTGGATGGCATCACCGAATCAATGGAGGTGAGTTTGAGTGAACTCTGGGAGTTGGTGATGGACAGGGAGGCCTGGTGTGCTGCAATTCATGGGGTTGCAAAGAGTCGGACACGACTGAGCAACTGAACTGAACTGAACCGAATGTGCTAATGGGCTTCCCAGGTGGTTCAGTGGGTAAAGAAACTGCCTACAATGCAGGAGATCCCAGAGATATGGGTTCAGTTCCTGGGTTGGGAAGATCCCCTGGAGGATGGCATGGCAACCCACTCTAGTATTCTTGCCTGGAGAATCCCCATGGACAGAGGAGCCTGGCTGGCTACAGTCCATAGGTTGCAGAGTTGGATGCAACTGAAGTGACTGAGCACATCATCACTGAACTTGTGGGAGGGATGGCTTAAATCAGTCATTGACTCAAAATGAGAATTCTCTCTTCTGTTTGGATAACCTGTGAGTACCTGTGATGCCACTTTATCCATGAAGAAACAATGGAGAGAGAGTACCACACAGACTATTCTGAGAAGAATGAATGATAGAAAATGAAGAATGGAAAGAGAGATGGGATTCTTGGAAGACAATGAAAGTGGCAAAAAAGTTTAGTCATTCTAAACTACTACATAAAAAAAAAAAAAAAACTAGGTATCAAAACAAAACTAAACATCAAGCATCAGGGATAAATTTACCAAGAAAAAAAAAAAAAAGGAAAAAAGATGACAAGATAGCCCCATAAATCCCAAAATATGGGTGTAGAGACACACCATCTGCACATTAGTAGCATCTGTGCAAGAGAATGCAAGGGAAACAATGAGATGGGCTAGTTTGAGAACAGCAGCTCTAAAAGGAAGTTCATTGTCTCCAGTACCACTTTAGTGCAAGGGACCTATGTTAAGATAGAATAAAAACAGAGAGAGCAATATAACTGCTATGAACTCTGAGTTGACCTGCTGGGGTTCCCTTTTTGTGAGACAAAGTCCCACAATGAAAAGAAATTGTTTGCAGTTGAATCAAAATCAAGCTTGATAAGGAAAACAGAGATGATGAAAAGAGATTTAAATTAAAATGAGAGAGGAGAATAAAAACAGGAGATCTCACAAAGCAAAGCCATCATATTTTTAAAACCCAGACACAAAGAAGGAGAGAAAGAGTAGTATTGAAAGGGCTGAAATTCTGTATTTTCCTAGATGCAGGCAGTGGCCTGATTCCCCTCTGCTTCTTCAGGAGAACATCAGTGGGGTCAAGCCTTGAACTGATCCTCCACTCCCACATGGCAACAGTGAAACTTCACAAGGTTGTACAAGGCAGACGTAGTTACAACGAGGCTTCACCTCTCTTACCCCTGTCATCAAGGCCTATTGGGGAGCTAACTCTCTACCTTATATGGCATCAGAGAGGCAGAACGAACTGG
The DNA here is from genome assembly GCF_019923935.1 of Bubalus bubalis. Lineage (NCBI taxonomy): Eukaryota > Metazoa > Chordata > Mammalia > Artiodactyla > Bovidae > Bubalus > Bubalus bubalis. The sequence goes on from NC_059159.1 coordinate 145,160,112, forward strand.
TACAATGAGAGGAAGTTCATGCTTTGCTTCTCCCCTTGCCTTATGTCAGTGGGGCCCCATGGGGAGCTGACCCTTTACCCCTACCCACAGTAACAAAATGGTGTAAGTCAGACTTCTGCTCACTCTTCTTTCCCACCTGGAAGGCAGTAGAGCCAAGCAGTGAGTTGATCATACAACATCACTCAGAGAAAACAATGTGATGTGAGTCAGTGCCCCACCTTTGCCAGACAAATGACGATGAGGTGATGAGGGATCTGAACTTTTACCCTACCCATTTGCAATAAAGGAGCATGAGTCAGTGCCCCATTTTGGCCAGGATGCTTTGGAAGATCCTAACAGGAAGCTGAACAAATACACCCACCTGGCTCTTGAACTATGACTGCTAAAAAGAAGATTAAATAAGATCCATAATCTCATAATGTAATATATAAAATATCTCAGATATAATAACAAAACAAACACACACACACAAAAAACATGTGTTTTACCAAGACCAGGAAAATCACAAAAGAAATGAGAAAAGACAATGAACAAATACCAGCCCCAAGATATATATGATATAATTATCTGACAAGGGTTTTATTTATTTATATATTTTATTATTATTATTATTATTTTTACTTTACAATATTGTATTGGTTTTGCCATACATCAACATGCATCCTCCATGGGTGTATGCGTGTTCCCCATTCTGAACCCCCCCTCCCACCTCCTTCCCCATACCATCCCTCTGGGTCATCCCAGTGCACCAGCCCCAAGCTTCCTGTATCCTGCATCGAACCTGGACTGGCGATTCATTTCTTATATGATATTATACATGTTTTAATGCCATTCTCCCAAATCATCCCACCCCCTCTCCCACAGAGTCCAAAAGACTGTTCTATACATCAGTGTCTCTTTTGCTGTCTCGTATACAGGGTTATTGTTACCATCTTTCTAAATTCCATATATATGCATTAGTATACTGTATTGGTGTTTTTCTTTCTGGCTGACTTCACTCTATATAATAGGCTCCAGTTTCATCCACCTCATTAGCACTGATTCAAATGTATTCTTTTTAATGGCTGAGTAATACTCCATTGTGTATATGTACCACAGCTTTCTTATCCATTCATCTGCTGATGGACATTTAGGTTGCTTCCATGTCCTGGCTATTATAAACAGTGCTGTGATGAACACTGGGGTACACGTGTCTCTTTCAATTCTGGTTTCCTCAGTATGTATGCCCAGCAGTAGGATTGCTGGGTCGTATGGCAGTTCTATTTCCAGTTTTTTTAGGAATCTCCACACTGTTCTCCATAGTGGCTGTACTAGTTTGCATTCCCACTAACAGTGTAGGAGGGTTCCCTTTTCTCCACATCTTCTCCAGCATTTATTGCTTGTAGACTTTTGGATCGCAGCCATTCTGACTGGCGTGAAATGGTACCTCATTGTGGTTTTGATTTGCACTTCTCTGATAATGAGTGATGTTGAGCATCTTTTCATGTGTTTGTTAGCCATCTGGATGTCTTCTTTGGAGAAATGTCTATTTAGTTCTTTGGCCCATTTTTTGATTGGGTCGTTTATTTTTCTGGAATTGAGCTGCAGGAGTTGCCTGTATATTTTTGAGATTAGTTGTTTGTCAGTTGCTTCATTTGCTATTATTTTCTCCCATTCTGAAGGCTGTCTTTTCACCTTGCTTATAGTTTCTTTTGTTGTGCAAAACTTTTAATTTTAATGAGATCCCATTTGTTTATTTTTGCTTTTATTTCCAATATTCTGGGAGGTGGGTCATAGAGGATCCTTCTGTGATTTATGTTGGAGAGTGTTCTGCCTATGTTATCCTCTAAGAGTTTTATAGTTTCTGCTCTTATGTTTAGATCTTTAATCCATTTTGAGTTTATTTTTGTGTATGGTGTTAGAAAGTGTTCCAGTTTCATTCTTTTACAAGTGGTTGACCAGTTTTCCCAGCACCACTTGTTAAAAAGATTGTCTTTTCTCCATTGTATATTCTTGCCTCCTTTGTCAATGATAAGGTGTCCATAGGTGCATGGGTTTATCTCTGGGCTTTCTTTCTTTTTTTTTTTTTAAACTTTACATAATTGTATTAGTTTTGCCAAATATCAAAATGAATCCACCACAGGTATACATGTGTTCCCCATCCTGAACCCTCCTCCCTCCTCCCTCCCCATTCCATCCCTCTGGGTCGTCCCAGTGCACCAGCCCCAAGCATCCAGTATCGTGCATCAAACCTGGACTGGCAACTCGTTTCATACATGATATTTTACATGTTTCAATGCCATTCTCCCAAATCTTCCCACCCTCTCCCTCTCTCGCAGAGTCCATAAGACTGTTCTATACATCAGTGTCTCTTTTGCTGTCTCGTACACAAGGTTATTGTTACCATCTTTCTAAATTCCATATATATGCGTTAGTATACTGTATTGGTGTTTTTCTTTCTGGCTTACTTCACTCTGTATAATAGGCTCCAGTTTCATCCACCTCATTAGAACTGATTCAAATGTATTCTTTTTAATGGCTGAGTAATACTCCATTGTGTATATGTACCACAGCTTTCTTATCCATTCATCTGCTGATGGACATCTAGGTTGCTTCCATGTCCTGGCTATTATAAACAATGCTGCGATGAACATTGGGGTACACGTGTCTCTTTCCCTTCTGGTTTCCTCAGTGTGGATTGCTGGATCATAAGGCAGTTCTATTTCCAGTTTTTTTAGGAATCTCCACATTGTTCTCCATAGTGGCTGTACTAGTTTGCATTCCCACCAACAGTATAAGAGGGTTCCCTTTTCTCCACACCCTCTCCAGCATTTATTACTTGTAGACTTTTGGATTGCAGCCATTCTGACTGGCGTGAAATGGTACCTCATAGTGGTTTTGATTTGCATTTCTCTGATAATGAGTGATGTTGAGCATCTTTTCATGTGTTTGTTAGCCATCTGGATGTCTTCTTTGGAGAAATGTCTATTTAGTTCTTTGGCCCATTTTTTGATTGGGTCATTTATTTTTCTGGAGTTGAGCTGTAGGGGTTGCTTGTATATTCTCGAGATTAGTTGTTTGTCAGTTGCTTCATTTGCTATTATCTTCTCCCATTCTGAAGGCTGTCCTTTCACCTTGCTAATAGTTTCCTTTGATGTGCAGAAGCTTTTAAGGTTAATTAGGTCCCATTTGTTTATTTTTGCTTTTATTTCCAATATTCTGGGAGGTGGGTCATAGAGGATCCTGCTGTGATGTATGTCAGAGAGTGTTTTGCCTATGTTCTCCTCTAGGAGTTTTATAGTTTCTGGTCTTAGGTTTAGATCTTTAATCCATTTTGAGTTTATTTTTGTGTATGGTGTTAGAAAGTGTTCTAGTTTCATTCTTCTACAAGTGGTTGACCAGATTTCCCAGCACCACTTGTTAAAGAGATTGTCTTTAATCCATTGTATATTCTTGCCTCCTTTGTCAAAGATAAGGTGTCCATATGTGCGTGGATTTATCTCTGGGCTTTCTATTTTGTTCCATTTATCTATATTTCTGTCTTTGTGCCAGTACCATACTGTCTCAATGACTGTGGCTTTGTAGTAGAGCCTGAAGTCAGATAGGTTGATTCCTCCAGTTCCATTCTTCTTTCTCAAGATTGCTTTGGCTATTCGAGGTTTTTTGTATTTCCATACAAATTGTGAAATTATTTGTTCTAGCTCTGTGAAAAATACAGTTGGTAGCTTGATAGGGATTGCGTTGAATCTATAGATTGCTTTGGGTAGTATACTCATTTTCACTATATTGATTCTTCCAATCCATGAACATGGTATATTTCTCCATCTATTTGTGTCATCTTTGATTTCTTTCATCAGTGTTTTATAGTTTTCTATATATAGGTCTTTAGTTTCTTTAGGTAGATATATTCCTAAGTATTTTATTCTTTTCATTGCAATGGTGAATGGAATTGTTTCCTTAATTTCTCTTTCTGTTTTCTCATTATTAGTGTATAGGAATGCAAGGGATTTCTGTGTGTTGATTTTATATCCTGCAACTTTACTATAGTCATTGATTAGCTCTAGTAATTTTCTGGTGGAGTCTTTAGGGTTTTCTATGTAGAGGATCATGTCATCTGCAAACAGTGAGAGTTTTACTTCTTCTTTCCCAATCTGGATTCCTTTTATTTCTTTTTCTGCTCTGATTGCTGTGGCCAAAACTTCCAAAACTATGTTGAATAGTAGTGGTGAGAGTGGGCACCCTTGTTTGTTCCTGACTTTAGGGGAAATGCTTTCAATTTTTCACCATTGAGGATAATGTTTGCTGTGGGTTTGTCATATATAGCTTTTATTATGTTGAGGTATATTCCTTCTCTTCCTGCTTTCTGGAGAGTTTTTATCATAAATGGATGTTGAATTTTATCAAAGGCTTTCTCTGCATCTGTTGAGATAATCATATGGCTTTTATTTTTCAATTTGTTAATGTGGTGTATTACACTGATTGATTTGCGGATATGGAAGAATTTGATTTGTGGATATTGAAGAATCCTTGCATCCCTGGGATAAAGCCCACTTAGTCATGGTGTATGATCTTTTTAATGTGTTGTTGGATTCTGATTGCTAGAATTTTATTAAGGATTTTTGCATCTATGTTCATCAGTGATATTGGCCTGTAGTTTTCTTTTTTTGTAGCATTGTCTGACAAGGGTTTTAAAGTAGTCATCTTAAAAATGTTTCAACAAGCAGTTACATATTTTTGGAAATGTGAAAAATAGAAAATCTAACCAAAGAAATAAAAATTCAAAAAATAAGCAAATGAAGATTAAAGAACTGAAAAATACAATAATCAGAATGAAAAACTTGCTGTATAAGCTCAATAGTAAGGTGGACACAACAGAAGGTAGATTCAGAGATATGAAGACAAATCAATAGAAATCACCATATGTGAGAAACCACAACTACAAAATAGAAGTTTAAAAAAGACAGCATCTCAAGGACTTGTAGGACAATAACAAAAGAGTTAACACACATGCCATCAGAAACACAGAAAGAGAGGTGAGAAAGAGTAGCACTGAAAAAGTACTTGAAAAAATAGTGTTTGAAACTTCTCAAATTTGGGAAAAGATATAAATCTTGGAGTGCAAAGTCAAGTGGGCCTTAGGAAGCATCACTAGGAACAAAGCTAGTGGAGGTGATGGAATTCCAGCTGACCAGGCTCCTTTGTCCATTGGGATTCTCCAGGCAATAATACTGGAGTGGGTTGCCATCCAGTCCAGGAGATCTTCCCAACCCAGGGATCAAACCCAGGTCTCCTGCATTGCAGGCAGATTCTTTACCAAGTGAGGCACAAGGGAAGCCCAAGAATACTGGAGTGGATAGCCTATCCCTTTCTCCAGGGGATCTTCCTGACCCAAGAATCAAACTGGTGTCTCCTGCATTGCAGGCAGATTCTTTACCAACTGAGCTATGAGGGAAGCTGCAAGAACTATGGCCCAATTAGAGTATTTTCCTAGCCTCTGGCAGTTAACATTCCAAGGGTCTCTTTGGCTGGTTCTTCTCTGTTGCTCCACACATTAGGCACTTAAAGGGCCACCCTCTATGGAGTCTTTCTCTATTTCTCTGTTGCTGGTGCTGGTGTGTGGGAAGAGAGAGGCTACAGTGATGGCTCCACCCACTGTGTGTGACTCAGGAGTATCGCCTTGCCTCCACAGCTGCTCAGCTTTCCTGCACAGGCATTTCAAACTGCGATCTCCTGACTCACATCCACTTTGGCCATTTACCCATAGTCAACAGCAGACTTCACCCTGGGACTGCTCTCCAATCCCTGCACTTGAGCTTCCAGCCACTGTGCTGGAACTGTCTCTCTGTCCAGGGTATGTAGGGCAACAGCAAGAATTGCTGACCCCTGTGTCAGTTCCCCCACCCAATGGGTGCAAATCCAGTCCTGCTCACTCTCCTTCCCCCCCCCTTTCCTTCGTCTTACCAAGTTTTATATGGATCTATATATTCCTTTCTGGTGGTCAGGGACTCCTGGCCACTCTGAGCTGGTATTCTGCAAGATATTCTTTGTCTAAGGTGTATTCCTGATGTATCCAAGGAGAGAGATGTACTCCACGTTCACCTACTCTTCCGCCATCTTGTCTCTCACCCACATCAAGAGGCTCTTTAGTTCCTCTTCACTTTCTGTTATTAGAGTGGTATCATCTGCATATCTGAGGTTGTTGTTATTTCTCCTGGTAATCCTGGTTCCAGCTTGTTATTCATCAAGGCTGGCATTTTGCATGATGTACTCTGCATATAAGTTAAATAAGCTGGGTGACAATATACAGTCTTGATGTACTTCTTTCCCAATTTTGAACCAGTCCATGGTCCCATGTCCAGTTCTAACTGTTGCTTCTTGACCTGCATACAGGTTTCTCAGGAGATAGGTAAGCTGGTCTGGTATTCCCCTCTATTTAAGAATTTTCCAGTTGTTGTGATCCACACAGTCAAAGGCTTTCATGTAGTCAATGAAGCAAAAGTGGATGTTTTTCTGGAATTCACTTGCTTTCTCTATGATCCAATGTATGTTGGCAATTTGATCTCTGGTTCTTCTGCTTCTTTTAAACCCAGTTTGTACATCAAGAAGTTTTTGGTTTACATACTGCTGAAGCCTAGTTTCAAGGATTTTGAGCATAACCTTGCTAGCATGTGAAATGAGGGCAATTATATGGTAGTTTGAACATTCTTTGTCACTGTCCTTCTTTGGGGTTGGAATGAAAACTGACCTTTTCTAGTCCTGTGTCCACTGCTGAGTTTTCCAAATTTGCTGACATATTGAGTGCAGCACATTAACAGCATCATCTTTTAGGACTTTTAAATAGCTCAGCTGGAATTCTATTACCTACCCTAGCTTTGTTTGTACTGATGCTCCCTGAGCCCACTTGACTTTATAATCCAGGATGCCTGGCTAGAGTTGAGTGACCACACCATTGCAGTTATCCAGGTCATTAAGACCTTTTTTGTATAGTTTTTTGTGTATTCTTGCCACCTCTTCTTAATCTCTTCTGCTTCTTTTAGGTCCTTACCATTTCTGTCCTTTATTGTGCCCATCCTTGCATGAAATATTCTCTTGATATCTCCAATTTTCTTGAAGAGATCTCTAGTCTTTCCCATTCTATTATTTTCCTCTATTTCTTTGCATTGTTCACTTAAGAAGGCTTTCTTATCTCTCCTTGCTATTCTCTGGAACTTTGCCTTCAGCTGGGTATATCTTTCTCTTTCACCCTTGCCTTTCACATCTCTTCTTTTCTCAGTTATTTGTAAAGTTTCCTCAGACAACCACTTTGTCTTCTTGCATTTCTTTTTCTTTGGGATGATTTTGGTCACTGCCTCATGTACAATGTTATGAACCTCCATCCATACTTCTTCAGGCACTCTGTCTACCAGAGATAATCCCTTGACTCTATTTGTCACTTTCACTACATAATCATAAGAGATTTGATTTAGGTCATACCTGAATGGTGAAAGATTGTTGCTGAACCACGCACAGATGCCAGGATTCTTGGCCTCCGGAGGAGAAGAATTCAATCCAGGGCCAGAGACGAGGCTTGATCACGCAGAGCTTTTATGTAATAAAGTTTTATTAAAGTATAAAGGAGATAGAGAAAGCTTCTGACATAGACATCAGAAGGGGGTAGAAAGAGTACCCCCTTGCTAGTGTTAGTAATGGAGTTATATACTCTCCAATGAATCCAAAGAATGTCTGGAGGTTGTAAAGTCCTCACCAGACCTACTCCCATAATTTACATTTTAAGATAACAGAATTAGCCAGAAGGTTTAATCCAGAGACTGTCCTCAGGCAGGATACATTATTGTTATATCATCCTTGTAAAGACCAGACCTACTCCCATAACTTACATTTTAAGATAACAGGATTAGCCAGGTTTAATCCAGAGACTGTCCTCAGGCAGGATACATTATTGTTATATAATCCTAAGGAATGTAGAGGGAAAAAAAAGTTTGTCCTTTCTTCCTCCTTGAGAATTCCAGACCCCTCTCTCCTCGGGGACCCCTAGACTTCTTATTAACCTGCCTAGGAAATGACTCTCTCAATGGTCTAGTGGTTTTCCCTACTTTCTTCAATTTAAGTCTGAATTTGATATAAGGAGTTCATGATCTGAGCCACAGTCATTTCCAGGTCTTTTTTTGATGACTGTATAGAGCTTTCCCATCTTTGGCTGCAAAGAATATAATCAATCTGATTTTGGTATTGACTGTCTGGTGATGTCCATGTATAGTGTTGTCTTTTTTATTGTTGGAAGAGGGTATTAGCTATGACCAGTTTGTTCTCTTGACAAAACTCTATTACCTTTTTTTCTAAACTCTATTACTTGTTTTTCTGTTTCATTTTGTACCCAAGGCCAAACTTGCCTGTTACTCCAAGTGTCTCTTGAGTTCCTACTTTTGCATTCCAACCCCCTATAGTTCTAAAAGGTTTTCTAAGTCTTCATAGAACTGGTCAGCCTCAGCTTGTTTGGCATCAGTGGTTGGGGAATAGACTTGGATTACCACGATGTTGAATGGTTTGCCTTGGAAATGAACTGAGATCATTCTGTCATTTTTGAGACTGCACCCAAGTCTTGCATTTCAGACTCTTTGGTTGACTGTGAGGGCTACTCCATTTCTTCTAAGGGATTCTTTCCCATAGTCATGGATATAATGGTTATATTAATTATATTCACCCATTCTTGTCCATTTTAGTTCATTGATTCCTAAGATGTTGGTGTTCACTCTTGCCATCTCCTTCTTGACCATATCGAATTTACCTTGGTTCATAGAACTAACATTTCAGGTTCCTATGCAGTATTGTTAATAGCATCAGACTTTACTTTCACCACCAGATACATCCACAACTGAGCATTTTTTCTGCTTTTGCCCAGCCTCTTCATTCTCTCTGGAGCTATTATTAATTGTTCTCCCTTCTTCCCCAGTAGCAAACTTCCAACCTGTGGGGCTCATCTTCTGGTATCATATCCTTTTGCCTTTTCATACTGGTCATGGGGTTCTTACAGCAAGAATACTGAAGTGGTTTGTCATTCCCTCTTCCAGTGGAGCACATTTTGTCAGAACTTTTCACTATGACCCATCTTTCTTGGGTGGCCCTGCATGGTATGGCTTCATTGAGTTATGCAAGTCCCTTGACCATGACAAAGTTGTGATTCATGAAGGGGTTACATGTGGGCTGAGGGCTATTACGGTAGGAAAAGCCTATTGGAAGCCACTAGAACTGCCTCTATCAAGCACAATATTAATAATAAACCAAAAGGAATGACTCATTCCCTCAAGATTACAATGATTAGTACCACCATCAAGAACTTGATGGATGCAGGGGTTGTAATTTTCACCCCCTTCTCATTCTACTTACCTATTTGACCTGTGAAGAAAACAGATGTATCTAGGGGACATACAGTGAATTATCATTAATATAACCTGGTGGTAATTCCAACTGTAGATGCTGTTACAGATGTTCCATTAAGTAGCTTAAGCAAATTAATAATCCCCTAGTTCCTGGTATACAGTATATTAATTTGGCAAATGCTTTTCTCTCCATACATATTAGGATAGATCACTAGAAACAGTTTGTCTTCAACTGGTAAGGTCAATAATACATTATAATTGTCTTGCCTTGGGTATATATCAACTTTCTAGCTCTGTTTCATAATTTAGATTGCATGGGTCTTGATTGTCTTTTCCTTTATCAAGACATCATACTGATTCATTACACTGGTGACATTATGTTAAACTAGTGAGCAAGAAGTAGCAACTACCATAGACTTATTTGTCCCATTAGTGGAGACACTTTCACATCAAAGGGTGGGTAATAAATTCTACAAAAATTCAGTGGCTCCTCATCTCAGTTAAATTTCTAGTTGTTCAGTTGAACTTGTCAAGATATCCCTTCTAAGAAGAAGGATGAGTTGTTTCATCTGGCCCCTCTTATAACCAAAAGAGAGGCAAGCCCAATGCTTAGTGTGCTTCTTAGGATTTTAGAGGCAGCATAGTTCTCATTTGGGCAAGCTACTTTGGTCCATTGATTGAGCAACCCAAATAGCTTAGTTTTGAGTGGGACTCGGACAAACACAATTGCACTCATCTCCCATGCTACTAAAGTGAAAGTTAAAGTTGCTCAGTCATGTCCAACTCTGCAACCTCATGACTATACAGTCCATGGAATTCTCCAGGCCAGAATACTGGAGTGGGTAGCCTTTCCCTTCACCAGGGGCTCTTCCCAACCCGGGATTGAACTCAGGTCTCCTGCAATGCAGGCAGATTCTTTACCAGCTGAGCCCCACCATGCTAGTAAGGTCATGGTTAAAATCTTGCATGCTAAGCTTCAGCTTTATGCGAACCAAGAACTTCCAGTGTCCAAGCTGAGTTTGGGAAAGGAAGAGGAGCCAGACATCAAATTGTCAATATTTGCTGGATCATAGACAAAGCTTAGGGAATTCCAGAAACACATCTACTTCTATTTCATTGACTATGCCAAAGCCTTTGACTGTGTGGATCATAATAAACTGTGGAAAGCTCTTAAAGAGATGGGAATACCAGACCATCTTACCTGTCTCCTGAGAAACCTGTATGCAGGTCAAGAAGCAACAGTTATAACCCTGTATGGAACAACTCATTGGTTCAAGATTGAGAAAGAAGTATGACAGAACTGTCTGCTGTCACCCTGCTTGTTTAATCTGTATGCTGAGCACATCATGAGAAATGCTGGGCTGGATGAGTTACAAGCTGGAATCAAGATAGGTGGGAAAAACATAAACAACCTCAGATATGCAGATGATACACTCTAATGGCAGAAAGTGAAAAGGAACTAAAGAGACTCTTGATGAGGGTGAAGGAGAAGAGTGAAAGAGTCAGCTTAAAACTGAATACTAAAAAAACTAAGATCATGTGATCCGGCCCCATGACTTCATGGCAAATGGAGAAAAGGTGGTAGTGACAGCTTTCCGCTTCTCGGGCTCTAAAATCACTGCAGGTGATGACTGCGGCCATGAAATCAGAAGACATTTCCTTCTTAGCAGGAAAGCTATGACAAGCTAGACAGTGTGTTGAAAAGCAGAGACATTACTCTGCCAACAAAAGTCCATATAATCAAGGCTATGGTCTTCCCAGTGGTCATGTATGGTTGTGAGAGCTGGACCATAAAGAAGGCAGAGTGCCAAAGAATTGATGCCTTCAAATTGTGGTGCTGGGGAAGATTCCTCAGAGTCCCTTGGACAGCAAGGAGATCAAATCAATCCATCTTAAGGGAAATCAACCCTGAATACTCGGAAGGACTGATGTTGAAGCTGAAACTCCAGTGTTTTGGTCATTTGATGTGTGTAAAAGCTGACTCATTGGAAAAGTCCCTGGTACTGGGAAAGATTGATGGCAGAAGAGGGTGTCAGAGGATGAGATGGCTGGATGGCATCACCGAGGCAAGGGACGTGAACTTGGGCAAACTTCTGGAGATGGTGAGGGACAGAGAGGCCTGGTGTTCTGCAGTCCGTGTGTTGCAGAGTCAGACATGACTGGGCAGCTGAACAACAGAACAAGATTCTCTAACAAGTCCAGGATGCCAATGTTGCCATGTAAGCTGCTCTGCCACTTGAGCTAAGTGATCCAGTAGATCTAATTGTGTTTAAAGTATCAGTAGCAAAGAGAGATGCTATTTGGAACCATTGAGACTCTGATAGGCAAATCTTAATGCAGAGCCTTGGCTTTTGGAACAAAGTCATGGTATCCTCTGTGAATAACTATGCTTTTGAGAAACAGCTTTTATATTGCTACTGGGTCTTAGTAGAGAATGAATGTTTAAATATGGGCTACAGAAGGTTTTGCATGATATACGGGCGCCAAGTGAAATGGACAGCTGCAGCACTAAAGTCCTTTTCTGGGACATTCCTAGGACAGGGACAAAGGATAATTCTCCCTGTAAGCAGAATGTTGAGCATCTTGTTCATTTTGCTTAGAAGGAAAAATGGCCAGATGTAGGAGTATATACTGATCCATGGACTGTGGCCATGGTTTGGCTGGACGATCAGAGATCTGGAACATAACTGGAAAATTGGTCTGGAGAAAACATAGAGGTCTGGAGAAGAGGTATGTGGATAGAGCTCTCTGAATGGGCAAAAAGCATTAAGTATATTTGAATCCTAGGTGAATGCTCACCTAAGGGTGACCTCAGTAAATCAAGTGAATAGGATGAAGTGTGCTGTGGATACCAGATTCTTTACCCAGCCACTCCTATCATTGCCAATGGGCTTGTGAACAAAGTGGCCATTGTGGCAGGGATGGAGGTTATGCATAGGCTCAGCAACATGAGAATGTTGAGCTCCATGATGGAGGGACTGTGACTGTTTGCTTTACTCTCGTGTCCCCAGAGCCCATCCAGTGTTGTCACATAAAAGTGGGATTTTAATACTTGAATGTATATAAACTACAAAAGTTTCAAAATATGGTACTAAGGAACAAGACCATGGAGTAGCTCTTGGCAATAGTTTATTATTTAGAAATAGAGATGATCATGGACATTTGTGAAATTCTGTGCTTAAAGTGAGTCGGTGAGTGAGTGATGGTCGCTCAGTCATGTCCGACTCTTTGCAACCCCATCGACTGGAGTCCACCAGGCTCCTCTGTCCATGGAATCTCCAGGCAAGAATACTGGAGTGGGTTGCCATTTCCTTCTCCACTGCTTAAAGTGAAGATATCACTAATATTTGCTTTTCTAAATCCCAGAAGTTTTCCTTTGCTTTTCATATACCAGTCAAAAGGTAACTAAGATTAGAAAATGTGACCAAATTCAAATTTTACATGCAAAACACTTAATGTGGCCTTATTGCTCTAACTTTTATCAATCACCAATTATTAACAGAAATAGGCAGGCTATACTTGATTTTAAGGATTTAAAAAATGTTTACAAATTTTAAGAATTTGTAAAAATAGTTTATATGGGTATGTAGCTCTAACACTTGCATGCCTGCATAAATTGCTTCAGTCATGTCTGACTCTTGGCAACCACATGACTACAGTCTATGGAATTCTCCAGTCCATAAGACTGGAGTGGGTAGCATTTCCTTTCTCCAGGGGATCTTCCCAACCCAGGAATCAAACCCACGTCTCCCGCATTGCAGGTGGATTCTTTACCAGCTGAGTCACAGGGAAGCCCCCAAATACCTTCAATACATACTGACTGAAGTATGTGCTATGAGTGAAACTTTATTACAGAGCCCTTTCCTTCCCTTTGACTTTCCAGGTGGCACTAGTGGTAAAGAACCTGCTGCCAGTGTAGGAGACTTAAGAGACATGGGTTCCATTTCTGGGTCCCCTGGAGGAGGGCATAGTAAAACCCTCCATATTCTTGCCTGGAGAATCCTATGGACAGAGGGGCCTGGTGGGCTACAGTCCACTAGGTTGCAAAGAGTCAGACATGACTGAAGCGACTTAGCATACATGCATGCAAGTGTTAGAGCTACATACCCACATAAACTAATTTGCGGAATTCTCTCTCACCTTTCTTTACTTCCTTTGCAATTTAACTATTATAAGGAACTATTCAAATATCTGGACTATAGGAAATACTTGTAGTAAGTTTGTACTTCAGATTTTTGTGATGATCAAATTTGTTTCCAGCCCTATTTCAAGTCTATTGTCTCCTCTGAAAAAAAAATCTTGTTAGATGACAGATGTGGTTTGGAACTTTTTGCAAGCTAAAGTTATAGAAACATCAAATATACTAAAATACAATTTAGACATCTACAGGAGGTATTCTGCTTTGACAGACTTGAAACTTTATTATTTAAATAAAAATCCATCATACTTTCACTCAATATAGCATCTACATGCTTGCTTAGGTAGACAGCACTGAGTTAGCCTGCTGTTGTAAAGTAAGATGAAGGAAAGCCTGACTGAATGTGGTAAACTGCATTTTCCAGAAATGGCTGTGGACAAAGGCTATTAAAGGTTTTGTGGGATATAAGGTTCCAGTTGTCCTCCATCTCTCATTTCCTTCACAAACGATTATGGCTAAATTAAATACTTCTGCAGCGTATTCTTTGTATTTCCTTGACTGGGAACATGAGACTTTTTAAACATGTATGCGTGCTTCTTTAGCTTGCAGGAGATGTACATATATTTTTACAATTTTTTTCCTAATAAAAATACATGGTTTCTTCAGGACAGCTTAAAGAAAATAATCATCCCTAATTCATCCAGAAGTTTGGCATATTTCCTTCCCATCTTTTAAGTATACAAAAATACTGTTTTATTTGTAGTCACTGTATAGCCACATGATTAGCCTCTTTTGTTCCTTTCTGAGGTTCTTCAATTCAGAGATTAGGTAGCTAAGCCCAAGTGTGCCCTAGTGATCTCATCAGTCTTCTGAGGCCAGAGGACTATTCTTGTAGCTCAGCCTCATTTCTTATGGATCTTGAACACATTTCTCCAGTTATTAACAAGCACCTGAAAATCTGTTAATCACAACCATTAAATTTACTTTTGGAAACACTAGGTAACACAGTTGACATAAAATATGCATATTTAAAACTAAAATATTTGCAAAGTCACCCAGTGTCTAGTCCTAATGCAACATTGACCTAGTCACTTATGTCTTTACAGGCCAATTATATACCCCAACTACTACAAGTTAATGCATTAAAAAGAGAAAGTTCCACCTTTATGTATTGAATTAAAATTTATTGTAAAAGGCAGAGTTTTATATATCCTTTTAAAAAATGAAAATTCAAAAGTCTTAGAGTTAAGCAATAAGTCTTCAACATTATAAAGCTATTTATAATAGTAATTAAAGTAGTGGTAACATTTTACCCTTATAAAAATGTCACAGCATTCAAATCACAACTTGGATCCTCAATGATTCAAGCGTATGATCTTATACAGTAAGGGTTTGGTCAGTTTTAAAACAAAATTCCTCCAGATGTGCTGTCCTCAAGTCCTCTACCATCACCATCCATCAGCTCAAACAGTTGGATAGCTGGCTGCCGTGGCGATTCCACAATGGTTGTTCTGGTCTTTGGCCATTTTCACGTAGCCATTCCAGCCCCATTCTGGACCCCAGCTGAAAGAAGAACATGTTTTCCCTTTTATACAAAGAATCAAGTACACTTTAGTTTCATTAATAACAACTAATAATTAAAATAGTCCTTATCATGTATTAGGTACAATTGTAAGTTCTGTTACATATATTTATATTACTCCTGTGGGTCCTTATCTTCACTTTTTAAGGTAAGAAATTGAGGCAGAACTGAGATTCCAATGTAGCAGTCTGTCTCCACAGGCTATCTTACACCTCACTTTAAAGAGCTTTAGCTGTGAAAATTGATTCTTACAACCCTCACAGACCTCTAATCACTGGGAGTAAAATGCAATGGCAGGACATCAAATGATAATAGAAAGAAAGGATACACAGAGACCGCTGGACTCTTGGACAATCTTTCAGACTGAAACAATCAGCAGAGGCAAATGTTTTTTGCCCACTATTCCTTGTTCAAAAATTAGAGACAGAAAAAGGAAGGTAGCTCTCAACTCTACAGGTGAAAAATTCTTTATCTAAAACCCTTGGGCTAAATGTGTTTCTGAATTAAGAAAATTTTCAGAATTTAAAAATGCAATGTTACAAATACATAACCCCAACAAACTCACTAAAGAATCTTATAATCACATATTAGTACGTCTCTGTTTATTCTAACAAGGAGAAAGACTTTCTGGGATTTCAGAATTTTTGTACCTGTAATTAAATACTTCCCTTTTCAATTTAAAATATAACATTTTGGGTTTTATACCTGTTCTTGACAATCCAAAATTTATTGTTATTTGAATCTGTTCCTTCAAAGCCATAGCCAACCACCAAAACACCATGATCTAGGTCTTTGCTGCTGCAGTCTGGATCATAATAAATACCTGGGAGAGTAAAATTCAGTGTTGGGATAAGGAGCTCCAAGTGACACATGAAAGTAACCCATCCTATTGACTAATTAAAAGAGAAGCATCTCAAAATTCAAAGAAATGTCATAAACAAATTCCAAATAAGACTTAAACAGTCAACCAAAAATAATGACTGATGAAAAATAAAAATAAAAACTCAACTTAGTAGAAATCAACAAAATTCAACAAAATAGATAAATTTTCCACTTAAAATAAAAATATACTTGAACTATTGGATTCTTTACAGTTCTAACTATAATAGTAAAACACTTTGGAAAAGGGCCCAACAATTGAAGAATAGTTACATATAGGTTGTATATAAAGAATTAATTACATAGCCATTTAAAAATATTTATGAAGAGTTTGTCATAATGAGAAAATGCTTAAAGTATAATGTCAAATGGAAACACCATTATTAAATGAATACACTCAAAATTCTTTAGTCCTAGAAAAACAGGACTCCATGCCAAAGTCAATCATGGTGGTGTCTTCCAATTTTGACTGCCTGAATTTCTATAATAAAAGACAAACACCTACCTGATTTATAGAACTGGAAGGATGTATGGCCTGCATCAATAGCAACAGAGATGGGGCCCACAGTTGCCACTGCCTTCATAAGGGCCTTCTCCCGCTGAGGGATGTCAACGAAGCCAGTGTCATTGGCAGCAGAACACTCAGGCTTATAGTTACAGCTATTTGTGTCCTTTTAAAGGCAAAGGGGGAAAAGACTTGATTACTACCATTCACCTCCTGGGCAACATGAATTCTAGGACCATTAAGACTCAGCAGTTTGCAACTTAATGATTTCTAAGTCAATTTTGTTATAAAGCAGCCCAGAAAAATGCTACTGATTGGTTTGAAGTTGAAAAAGTAGTAGATATTTCTTCAATGAGGCCATTAAGATCTACCTGGCCATAATAAATTTTTCACTATGGAGAAATATGCATTATATACAGAATGGTGTTTCCTACCTGGCACTAGTGGTAAAGAATCCACCTGCCAATTCAGGAGACATAATAAGACACGGGTTAGGAAGATCCCCTGGAGGAGGGCATGGCAACCCACCCCAGTATTCTTGTCTGGAGAATCCCATGGACAGAGGAGCCTGGCGGGCTACAGTCCATGATGTCACAAAGAGTCTGACATGACTGGCGTGACTTAGCACGCATGCATGCATAGAAATGGCACACATATTCTCCATGTTGCATAGAAGACAAACTATGTTAACCATCTAAAATCAGAGACCTCTGGATTAGCTGATAATTTATAATGGCGGTTCTAACAGTTTGCATCTAAAATGTGAATGCTGAATAAGGTGTCTCTTATCTCTGAAAATGTTAGAAAGCAGAGCTGTAATGACAAGATAAGGAGCTCCTTTTACCGTTGCAAGATACGGATAAGATTCCTCTGAGTCCAGGCCTCCGTTGTCCTTAATATACTGGAAGGCATTATCCATTAGGCCACCATTGCAACCCTGATTGCCTTGAACCCGAGAGCAGTCCACCAGGTTTTGCTCACTCAGTGAAACAAGTTTGCCAGTTTTCCGGAACATCTGTCCTTCAAGAGCACCAGTGGCACTAAATGCCCAACAAGAACCACACTGACCCTGAAAATAAAAGAGCCATCAGTTTACAAGACAGATACAAAGACCAACAACAATCCATATACCTAAACACTCCTAAGAAGATCTGGATTTGAATACTGTCATACCTGATTCTTCACAGGAGTTACATAGCCTTTCTTAGTCCAATCCACAGATTTGGGGACATCAATAAGGAGAGGTTCATGGAACAGTTTCCCCTTCTTATGCTTCTGATTTTGAAAACCATTCATGACCTGCCTAAATTCTTCATTGGTCTTTAAGGAAAAGTAAATAAAATGTAGAAAAAGTAAGAAGTTATTTTGCTAAAGTACAGAGGAGAGGGGGCACAAAAAATTCAGCAATTCATGCCACACTCACCATGTCACCAAAGGCATTCATTGCCATGCGGAAGCCATGTTTCCCTTCGCTGTATTCCTGATTATGCAGGTCAATTATTTTCTTATTCTTCTCCCACACTGCTCTCCTCCATCCTTCTTCATACTAGATGTAAACATATAACTGATCATTTTTATTTCTCCTTAAAATCCAACCCATGTTCACCAAATGGATTTTCAGACAGAGAAAAATTATTGTCAGAAATGGCTTTATACCTCTGGGAGCTGTTCTCCAAACTCCCACACAGGAATGCCCATGCTGTGCTCAGAAATATATGCTATTAAGTTACTACCTTAGTCAAAGTTGACAAAACTACTCCAGAAACTATTCAGACCAACAGCACAGATCATTCTCTGTGGGGGTCCCTCTGGACATTTTCAGATGTTACCAACCATGCCATATAACCTCCTGTGTGTTGCCTTCCACTGGAGCCAATGTGCATCTAAATTTGGATCAAGTTTTGGAGCAGCTGATGCTACTCCCAAGCAAAGGACAGTCAGGAAGAATGAAGGATTCATATCTCAAAAACCTATGAAAGAAAAAGAAATTAGTAAGAATTTGATGAGGACAATCCTTAAGTAAAAAAAAAAGCTTTCTTCTGAGATGTTACAGCCACTATAGTGGACTGAGAACATTTAAATGATCTTCTCAAATATTTATGAAAGGTCTGTAGAAAAAGGTTAAAAATACAGATGGAGAAGAACAGATAAAATATTACACAAAATTATTACGTTTTGGTTCAGCCATCAAATTGAAAAAACAGGCTGACAAGTGCTATAGGAATTGAAACCGACTTCACTATGAGTGCACTGAAAATTCACCATGGTAAGGATCGCTCAGCTGGTAAAGAACCCGCCTGCCAATGAAGGAGACGAAATAGACTCCAGTTCAACCCCTCAGTCGGGAAGATCCTCTGGAGAAGGAAATGGCAACCCACTTAGATATTCCTGCCTGGAAAATTCCATGGACAGAAGAGCTTGGAGGCTACAGTCCATGGGTCGCAGAGTCGGACAAGACTGAATACACATGTACGCAGGCACGCAAGGGTCTCTGCCATCTTACGGGTCGGAGTCCAGACAATAATAGCTAGGAAACCATTGGTTCAGGTTACTTACTGAAGAAGGTACGGAGGTGATGAAAAATTTTATTTATCAGGACGTCTGATCCAAAGTAGGGACAGACATGATTCCCGAAAAATTAGGTGCTACCTCACACCTTTCTTCTTGATTAATATACGGCAGAGGGAGAGTTACACCTTCGAATCTCCGCTACTTGAAAACTTTCTGAAAAGCCTCCCCAAGACAAAGTGGGCCGAAGTGCACCCAGACCTCCACCCGTCCTTCCCCTTGTCCTGTGTAAGCCCACACTCCTTCTCTCTCCCTGAAACTGGCACGCGATCACGACGGCGACCTCAGCCCCAGTTCTCGTGCCAGACAGGGCCCGACTCTGACTCCTAGGGCTCGGAGAACCCTGCCGGGCTGAGCTCGCACCAGCGCTGCAGGTGCGGCCAGCCCAGGAACGTGCCGCCCCACTCTCAGGCCTCCTCCGCACAAGCCAGTCGCTTCCAGAGGATGTTTACGGTGGCTCAGCGAGCGACTGGTCCCGTAATCCTGCGTTCGGAGGTCAGACTACAGCGATCCACCGGGACTTTGCGCCCAGAGACTGACCGGCCTAGTACCCCCTGTGGTCTCAGCTTCGCCCTGGGTTTCCCCAAAATAGCCCTTCCCCCTTCACCACCTCAAGGAGGCCAAAGCTCGAGGCAGTGCCGACCCAACTTCGTTAACTCCCGGCGGATAGACGCTGTTGTTTCCTGGAGGTCGCGCCTACTCTCTCCCCGGAGTCCCTGGATATCGCCTCCTCCAGTCTCTGACCTGAACCCGCCTCAGCCCGACTGGGTTCCTGACCTGCGGCTTCCAAAGCTGCGCAGGCGCACTCCACGGTCGCACGTTTCTCTCTCCAAAGGTCGCCGAGGCCCGAGGTGCTGGCCAGGTCGCGCTTGACTCAGCCTTTAAGGCCTGGGTTTGCGGCCCGCCTGGCCCCGCCCCTCCCGCCTGCCCGCGCAGCGATTGGCTGAGCTGGTCAGCGGGCAGGGCCTCCAGGCGTGGGTACTCTGAGCGCGTGATGCGACTCTGTTCCAACTTGTCCCAGGGAAGGCCGTCCCAGCCTCAATGGGACCGACTACGAAGAGCTGGGGGTCCGTGGGCAGTGTTGAGGAGGGGTCCGGCGCCTTCCTGGGGACCAACATCAGCTAATTACCTCGAATTCCTATGCTCGGCTGGGTTCACGAAAAAGAAGCTTACAGGGAGCCCCAAATGGATTTTCAGTGTAACTCTGTACCTCCTTTAGTCCTAGAGTTTTTGGTGAAATTATGCGGGAACACTGAGAACTGTCTTGTCTAGGGGTTCCCGCTTATTCAACAGCAAAGGTGGGGCAGCCTGGAGGAACCCCGAGCCCGCAGGCAGACGTGTTCCCTCCCGGGTTGAGGGTGGTACTAGCTGGATTTGAGAAGAATCAGAGCGGAATGGCATTTCCTCAAAGCTTGTGCCCAAAACTCAGGAGGCAAAGGGATGGGCTGGGTGGGTCTGCAGAGGCGGCGTGTATTTTGTTATGCCCCTGTCCTGTTTTTCCGAGTCAGGGGGTCTTCTCGCCTTTCAAGCCTGTCATAAAACCAACAGAAATGAGCTATTTACAGACAATTTGTGTTAATAAAAATGAGAAGGGTCGAGGAAAAAGGGTGGAAATCACTTTTGCTTCTCCACTTTCTGAATTATGGATTATTGTCTTCCTTCAAGAGTAGGATAGACTGTCTTACTTCAAGAGAAGTATACAAAGCACTTCTCTTGAGATGTAGGAAATCCACTTCTAAAATCAGTGGTTTAATTATGTTTAATGTTAGGATTTAAGTTTATGTGGTTAAAAGAAAAGTTTTGGATAGAGGAAAAAATAGAGAGCTAAAGATTTGAGGAAATTAATTCAGAAACTTTTTAAAAAGTTATTTAAAAAATTATATAAGAAACATATTCGTTATAAAAAATGTATTTTAGAAAATAAACACCCTCAACCGCTCACCCATAACTCTTTTATATGTATGTAACAAAAATAGTGCATATCGATTTGAAAACTCTTAGTTAAAATTAAATTAGTAACTTTCATAGAAGTACAAATATTTTTAAAAATCAATTTATTAAAAATGTCTATTTTATGTTCTTTGAAGTAGAATCTCTTTCCTTTCAAACACAGCTAGCAGCCAGGAATTCTCGGGTGGTTACAGAAATATATATTGTATGGCGAATCACTAGAAATTTTTGTTTTGTTCTTTTTCTTTTCTTTATTTAGAAGTAGTTGGGGTGATCAATGGGGCTTCCTAGGTGGCTCAGTGGTAAAGAATCCGCCTGCCAATGCAGGAGACTCAGGAGATGCGTCTCTCTGGGTCAGGAGGATTCCCTTGGAGGAAGGCATGGCAATCCACTCCCGTATTCTTGTGTGGAGAATCTCTTGGACAGAGGAGCCTGGTGGGCTACAGTCCACAGGGTGGCAAGAATTGGACACTTGAACAACTGAGTATGTACACACACGTGGTGGTCAACGCAAGTATCATTCACACGTGGAAATAAGTGAAGAGCACCTACATGGGAACAACTTGTTCCCTACATGGAAACAACATGATATAGGGAAGGATGCAATTCTTGTCTGGGTGATGGAAAGCTTTATAATGAGAAAAGGGGAAAGTTTCCATAATCCCTGATGGAAGTGAAGTGAAGTGAAGTGAAGTCACTTAGTTGTGTCCGACTCTTTGCGACCCCATGAACTGTATGTAGCCAACTACGCTCCTCCGTCCATGGGATTTTCCAGGCAAGAGTACTGGAGTGGGTTGCCATTTCCTTCTCCAGAGGATCGTCCTGACCCAGGGATCGAATCCGGGTCTCCCACACTGTAGGCAGACGCTTTACGCTCTGCACCACCAGGGAAGTCCCTGATTGGAGGCTGTTATTATAAGCAAGCTGGAAGAAGAGTACCTTGAAATGATACATCTTACATTTTGGGAGAATATTTTGATTTCTTTGGTTTGTCCTGGAATTGGAAAGAAAAAATAAGTTGTTAACCACTCACTAAATCCTGGCAGTTCTGAAGTGGTTGCTGCAACGTTTTCTTTTGTGTGTTAAGAGTTCTATTGTCCTATGAAGTCGAACCATTGTCTGTTTGTTTACTCGGTCTATCACAAGAAATCTAAGTTATTCTAACACGTGGGTTTTACAGTTGCCCTTGGGTCACAGCTCCTTAGGATTGCAGAGGGTGGAAAAACCTGCTACTTCTTGACTGTTTGCCTTGAGCAATACCTGACTGGAGGCAGTGTAACTGATGCTGCTCCAAAGAATGGCATCTCCTTTGTTTCTTGGAATGTGATAAAAACACAATGGAGGGGAAATGGACTCTTTTTTTCCTTTAAGCAAATATCCTCAAACCCTAAATTTAAGAAATATCTAAATTCAGGAAAAAGCCATTTAAATAAGACAATGAATTATTGCTCAAACTCATGAAATCTGCTAACATTATCTCTTAAATAAGGCATTACAAAGTTGTGTTATTACTAACCATTATGTTCCTTTTCTTCTTCTATTCCCACTTTTTTGCAAAGTAACTTAGGTGAGTACTAATTATTGAGACAGTCACATTTTAGCCAAGTAACCAAGCCTTAGCTCTGCTTTTGATAAAATGCAGTTGGTATAACTTAACAATCATCTGTGAAAGGATATTTTTGTGTGAATCTGTCTAGATTTCTTTTGCTTACTTGTGAAACAGGATATAAATTCTTTATCTCATCTCTGGAAGTTTAAACCATACTGGAATGAACAAATCTTACGTGGTGGTATTCAAGACCCTGAGGCCACTTAACACCTCTCCCCAATATAACAGCCCCCTCTAATTTGTTTAACTTCAATAAGCCATTAATTACTCCTAAAAATCATTATCCAATCCATTTGTAAAGTGTTTTACTAGTTATAATTTAATAGAAAAGTGTTTATAATTTTATAGAAAAGTGTTTGTTTATGATTAGATGTTCAAATAAAGCCACTTAAGAAATAACCCATTTTTCTAAGCTTCTGTAACCTTGCTTTTCCTATAGGGTTAAACAGCCAATTTGTTAAGTGAGTAAGTAAGTCAATCTACAAGAATTAATTAAATTCTTACTTTGTGCTTGTTGACCACTCCTGGTGTAGTTTGTGCATTTACTTAGACATGTCTACATGTAAAGACTTCCCCACAGGCTCAATGGTAAAGAATCTGCCTGCAATGTAGGAGACACGGGAGACAAGGGTTCAATCATTGAGTCAGGAAGATTTTCTGGAGGAGGAAATGGCAATCTAACTCCAGTATCCTTGCCCGGAAAATCCTATGGATAGCGAAGCCTGGCGGGCAGCGGTCCCTAGGATTGCAAAGAGTCGGACACAACTGAGTGACAGCACGCACATTCTACATATAACTTTCCTGACGGCTTTTCTGAAGCTCAGCCTTTCCATTTAAACAAACTAAGATTAACTACAGTAGTCTTGATTTTACAGCATATGTGCACAGCCATGATTAATATATTTAAATGAGATGATGGCAAAGCATATTGGTGCAGTAGGTAACATAGGAGCTGACCTTGGGGGATTTTCCCTACTCCTAAGATTATAAGGAGCTTCCCTTGTGGCTCAGCTGGTAAAGAATCCACCTGCAAGGCGGGAGACCTGGGTTCAATCCCTGGATTGGGAAGATCCCCTGGAGAAGGGAAAGGCTAGATATCACATGAGTGTATGTTCTTCAGTTCTTTGTCTCGTCACAACAAAGATTTGCAGGGACAGACATTAAAGCCCCCTCGGCGTGTCACAGCTCTCAGGTCTTGGATAGACCATGTTATAGCTCTCAGGTCTCGAATGGACCATGTTATAGCTCTTAGACAAATCAGTGTTACAGCTCAGTGTTATAGCTCTATTTTATTTAGAAGATAGCAGGAAAATCCATCTTCGAGGCGTGAGGGCACGTCGATCCAAAGACACGAGGAGAAGAGCGCCCTGCGAGAGTGAGAGTGAGAGAGAGAGAGAGAGAGAGAGAGAGAGAGAGAGAGCCCATGCGAGCAGAGCAGCGAGCTAGCTTTGGCTCCTCTTTTTATATGTTTATCTCTCCCTGGGCCTGTCCTATGTAAATTGGGCCAGCCAGGAGTGTTGTTTGTTTTACCTTAGGTCCTCATTCCAGTCCTGGACCTTCTTTTGTTCTATTTTCACGGGCTTTTTGCTTCCTTGTCTTTTAGCCACCGCCATTTTGGACTCCTTTTCTCTATTCTACCTACCTAAGATTACCCATTCCAGTATTCTGGCCTAGAGAATTCCATGGACTGTATAGTCCATGGGGTTTCAAAGAGTCGGACACAACTGAGCAACTTTTTTATTTTTTATTTAAGATTATGAGGATCTCTTCCTAAAATCTGAAAGTCTGTTAATGAAACAAGGTATATGAGTTTCTTATGGTTGCTATAGCAAATTCCCACGAGTTTGGTGGCTTAAAACAAGAATTTATTCTCTCACAGTTGTGAAGATCAGAAGTCCAAAATCAGCATCCCTTTGGGTTGAAAACTGGGGGTTGATAGGGCTGTACTCCCTCCAGAGGCTCTAAGAGAAAACCTGCTCCTCCTTTCTTCCAGCTTCTGAGGCCGCCAGGCACTCCTTGATTTGCGGCTGCATCACTCTCATCTCTGCCTCTGTGGTCACATTGCCTTCTCCCCTTCAGTCTATGTCAAATATCCCCCCACCTCCCTCTTATAAGAATATTTAGGCCCACCCAGATAATGCAGAGTAATCTTTCCATCGCAAATACGTAATCACATTTGCAAAATATTTATAATATAAGGTAACATTTAGAGGTTCCAAGAATTAAGACCTTGTATGTTTGGGGTCCTAACATGGTATATGTAAAGAATGGTATAAGTGAGAATCAGTTTTTTTGACTGTGTTTCAAACTTGTGTTTAACATATCTTTAGGCTGGCTTCACTAGTACAGCTAAGCCCTGTATGGCACCTTCCCACTCTGTAACTTCTTTTCTCATGTACCCTATTGCAGACAACAGTTTTGCCTTGACTCTCCTGTTAGTGCAAAGTTTGACACAGTTTTTTTAGGTTTCAAGACTCCCACACAGCAGTTTTTATTACCTCCCTTTCCCTCCTCTTTTCACAACCACCTATTCCATGGTCTCTGCATATAAAAGCATTGCTCACCCACTCCTACCCTGAGATACTTCTAGTTTAGGCTTTGAGCATCTTTCTATTGCAATCATCCCTATTAATAGTCTTTCCCTAGACATACTGCATCATTATGTAAAGAGGTCAAGACAGAGAGGACCTTTGTGCTGTGAATAGAGCTTGCATATATTCATGGGGTGGGGGTATGGGGGAGCAGTGTTTCATAGGAAAGATAACTCCATCTGTGAATACCTGGTACTTCTGGAAATTAAAATATGATCGGAAAAGAGTCCCCTGATGATAATGATAATTCTAATAGCTAAATAACACAGGTGCCAGGCACTGTTCTAAGAATGTTATTTGTGTGCCTTCATTTAAGTTCCCAACAACAGTATGACAGTAATTCTCAAACTTGAAGTGCATCAGAATCACCTGGGGGCAGGGCAGGGGCTTGTAACAACTCAGATTGCTGACCTCTAACCCCCAGTGTCTGAGTCAGTGGATCTGGCATAGGGTTCCTGAATTTGCTCTTCTAATAAGTTCACAAGTGATGTAGATGTTTCAGATAAGGGGACCCACTTGGAGAACGACTGCCCCAGGAGACGGGTGCCCCATTTTACAGATGGAGATGGTCATGGCAGTGGGCTATACAAAACCAAGGGTGGTGCCGGATTCCTCTCTAAAGTGAAGAAATAAATGCACTCTAGGCAGGCAGAGCTTAGAAAAGGAAGCTGAGCTTTGGAGACTTGGCCTTTGCCCCTCACCCCCAGCCCCCATCCCTCACTCTGCAAATTGGATTCTGGTTGCCAGAGGGCACAAGGAAAATGAAGCATGAGCACTGAGGAAACGTGAGATAAGGAACCACAATTTCTCAGGGCCAGGCTCTGGAGTTCAATGCTGATGCTGGCTTACCTGGTGTCATGTGAAAGGAGGAAAAGATAGGTGAGTCACACAGAAGGCATGTGACTGCCTGAGGAGTCATGCCTGCCCTGGGCTGGGCCTCTTTCCACCCGATCAGCTTCTAGCAGGGTGTTTTGCTTGTGCCTCCTGAGTGTTTCCCTGCTTGATCATTTCTCAGAGACAAAAGCTCTATGTCTTCCCTATAATCAAGTCATTGTTAGATTTTTAAGCCTACTTTTGATGACAATGCTTCAACAACTCATGATTTTGAGAAGCTCATGTATTCACCAATTATAAAAACACACATATGAAATATTCCTTTTTTAAAAAATTGAAGCCTCAAAAAGGAAATATAACCATAGAATTGGTATACCCAATTCCCTATATGATCATCTCAAAAACCAAAACCAGGGAATTTTTTTCAGTAGAAGCTCTGGTAGTTTTGCTGAGTTACCGAATCCACTCTGGTCATTTATGTATGCTTTTTCTTGTGTCCTGTGTATTCAACCCTCCACTCCCTGCCCCCCACCAAAAAAACCTGTGATTGCTACCACTCTATCTTAGTTTCATTGTCCTCAAAGCAGTCCTATAGCTGTGGTCTCAATCACATCTAAACTTTATCCTTATGTCCATAATATCCACGGAGGAACTCAGCTTCTACTTTGAGAACTAACCTACTCTTATAAATAGGGAATCTGATCTTTCTTGGGAATCACTGCTAACATGGCCAGATAAAATAGCATGTAAGAGTTCTGTATAGAACACACAACTCTGGTTGAAGATGGTGTTCTCCAACTCTAGGAAGAGAAAACAGGCAGATGGCGGAATGCATAGGTTCTCACCAGTCTTGTAGCCCCACCACACCATTGAATTAGTAAGCTTGCAGTCTGATTATTCTGCCTGAGTGTTTCCTTCCCATCATGCTATGCTTCTTGTCTAAAGAACAAAGATCACACAAGATGGCCATTCCAAGGCTAATTAGCATCTACACTGAGGATATGGCATGTATGTCTTCCAAATGCACCCACCCTTCTGCATAGCATTTTACCCCTAACACACACTTTCCCAGTTTTGAAGCTTCCCTGTCAGTCCAGTGTTTAGGACTCTGTGCTTTCACTGCCAAGGGCCCAGATTCAATTCTTGGTCAAGGAACTAGGATCCCACATTCTGTGTGTCAAGGCCAATAAATAAATAAATAAAATAAAAGTAAAAATAAGAAAAATTTCCATGGGCTTACTGTAAAAATTATTGTCATGCAAAGCTCAGTAATAGTGTCCAGTAATGGTTGCATGACTCTGTGGAAAGTGAATGGAATTTGTGTAAATTTGGATAGTGATAAAAGAAGAATTTTTTCTCCAAGTTCAAAAGGGGAAATGGAACTAAAGGATAATTTGATGTAAAAATATGTGTTTTAGTTGCACAAGGAGGACTGACAAAGCTAAGTTTCATATTTGATCTCCCCAACAAAATCATTTTGAGGACAAAGACTTTATTTTAGTCTTAGGGTCTCCAGTGTGTGACAGACATGCAATAAACATCACTGCAGAATGACAGTCATTGGGCTAAGAGAGGGATTGTTGCCAATTTGACTACAATTTCCTGGGGACCATGGTACTTGGTCCAGAAATCAGTGGGTCTCACGTGGACTTGGGAAACTTCTCTTGCTCCCAGAACATAGAAATCCTAGACCCTCTTCACTATCTTTCAAATACTTAGAAATACCATAGGGAGCTTAGAACTATTTCTTTCATTAGAGAGTCTCCAAGATCAGGAGCTAATCAGCAAAGGTGCCCTGAGTCTCACCACCCCATCCTCAGAGTCCTGATTCTAGAACTCTGCTGGAATCCACCAAGGCAGTCGAGGAGGTCACAGTAAGTGGCCTCTTTAGATGGTAAGCCAAGAAGCTCTCATTCCTGCCTGATCCCAAGGAGATTGCTATTCTTCTCCTGCACCTCTCTTAGGAGAACCCTAAAGGGACATGAAATTAAAAGACGCTTACTCCTTGGAAGGAAAGTTATGACCAACCTAGATAGCATATTTAAAAGCAGAGACATTACTTTGCCAACAAAGGTCCGTCTAGTCAAAGCTATGGTTTTTCCTGTGGTCATGTATGGATGTGAGAGTTGGATGTGAAGAAGGCTGAGCGCCGAAGAATTGATGCTTTTGAACTGTGGTGTTGGAGAAGACTCTTGAGAGTCCCTTGGACTGCAAGGAGATCCAACCAGTCCATTCTGAAGGAGATCAGCCCTGGGATTTCTTTGGAAGGAATGATGCTAAAGCTGAAACTCCAGTACTTTGGCCACCTCATGCGAAGAGTTGACTCATTGGAAAAGACTCTGATGCTGGGAGGGATTGGGGGCAGGAGGAGAAGGGGACGACAGAGGATGAGATGGCTGGATGGCATCACTGACTCAATGGATGTGAGTCTGAGTGAACTCCGGGAGTTGGTGATGGACAGCGAGGCCTGGCGTGCTGCGATTCATGGGGTTGCAAAGAGTCGGACACGACTGAGCAATTGATCTGATCTGATCTGAAAGGGACACTAAGGAAAAAGAAATAGAGATGCATGAGAGAAATAGTAAAAATGAGCATGGAAGTAAGACTCATCTAATCAAGTGTTTAATCTAGTGATTTCCAAGAATACACTGTACTAACATAATAAATTCATTTGGTATCGTATGGCATTTCCCCCTGTTGAATACTCTGAAAATCTAGGCACTGAATCCAATAGACAATGAAATCTTTCTGTAAGAACAATGGGGAGTTGCCATTGAAAGCTGATAGTTTGATCATTTTGCCCAGTTAGTGAAAGAGCAGGAAACACTGGGGACTGGTGTGAACTTTCATTTCTGT
Organism: Bubalus bubalis; assembly: GCF_019923935.1. Classification (NCBI taxonomy): domain Eukaryota; kingdom Metazoa; phylum Chordata; class Mammalia; order Artiodactyla; family Bovidae; genus Bubalus; species Bubalus bubalis. The sequence goes on from NC_059159.1 coordinate 145,188,980, forward strand.
TTTACCTTTACAGTTTTTCCTTTGGATGGAGAAGCTGTGAAAAACATTTATACTTTCTCTTCTTCCTGTTTATTATTTTGATTGAAATGGAGGAGAGAACTGATAAATAAAAATGCTTTGCTGAAAACATTAAACTTTGATATCCAATTAAATAATATTCTAAAACTTCTACTTTAAAACTTTTCTATGTTATGACCATGTCTTCATAAAAAAGTCAGTGGAAAAATGACAAACCAATAAAAGCAACACCTTTCAGTACCCTTTGACCCAATTTAATACCCAATTGCACTCTCTTCAAAATATAGATAGTTCCAATCTCAACTTTGGTAGTCATAAACTTTGTACAAGTAACGTATCCTCTCCAAGCTTCATCCTTGAAGATTCAGACCATATCTTCACTATAAGATGTGGTTTCATCCACTATAAGATGTGGATAATACTAATCACCTCATAAGATTGTACTAAAAATTAAATGAGATAACATGAATACTGATACGAGCAGCCACATTCAGAGTTTCTCTCTCTAAAATGGACATATCCTTGAATGACATTCATTCCAAAGGTACACTAACATTGCCATGACCTCTGTTGCAACTGAGATATGATCTGTTGGTCATGTTATTGCTTTTATCATTCATTTAGAATCCTACTGCAAGGCAGTAGAGAAGGTTGTAACTTGATCCAGGGAAACAGCCCTCAATTACCACAAAACCATGGGAGCTGGCATCCTTCCCATTCAGGATGATCCTTTGCCAAATTTCTTCCCTTTTTTTCATGTTATTGTCCTAGGAAGGTCTCCCCTCCAGGAACTCACATGAACCTATGAGAGGATTTGAAATCCTCTAAAAGAGTGATAGAATTGTAAAATATGTTTCCAATTTCATTTAAGGAATTTGAGTGGTAGGCATGAGACAAAGGGTCTTAAGGTGTTTCGGCATCATGTACCAGGCCTGCATCCAGAATGACATGAATGACTGAGCCTCGCCCTTACTGCTCGCCCTTTAGTCAGATCTGTAGGACTGAGTGTTACATCCATCTCTTCCCCACTCTCTGCCTCCTGGGGATACTGTATAAGAGGTTGGAATGGAAGGGTGGAGCCTTGGGATAATAACAGCACAGTGGCTGGATTCAGGAAGTGATGTTTTGCCGTTCATCCTAGGAATCCTTACTGAGTCCCTTTTATGTCAGACCCTGTGCTGAGGAATCAGTGATGAACAAACACTGATACTTGCCTGTGCTGGAGACGCTTACATCCATGCAGTAGAGAAGAATCAAATATTCCCTTTGGATAATATATGGACTTGTGCTTCCTTCCTTCCACTGTTCACCTAACAATCTTGGCACCTTCTTATTTTGTGGGCCCACAGGTAATAAAGTTTCCATATAGCCATTCCATGCCCCTGGTAGAGGGAGGCTCAGAAAGTGTGGCCGCTTCTATCTTCTCTGGATTTCATCAGGAAAAAGAGGAGTCCTGAACGACATCGAATAAAAGATCTTCTGACCTTCATTACAGCTCAGACATGCCTGGTTGATTCAGATGTTTCTGCTGTAACCACAGGGGCACCTGGCTCTGCTCCAGCTCACCCGACTGTGACCTGATGTCTGATCTCTGTCTTCAGGGAGTCTGACTGCACCACTGGCCCTCAGGCTGTTCTCATGGTCTCCTTGTGGTGACCTCACCATTACCTTCTGCAGGTCCCCCTGTGTTAACGGAGAAAACAGGGGCCAATATTCCAATCAGAGAGGACAGGTAGTGGAGGAATGGTGTAGCCTTTGAGGTTTTAACCAAAACACTTTCATCACCACCTTGAAGTTATTTCTCCAGGGGAAAATATTTGTTTTAACAGAATGGGTACAGGACCATCCCCTGTCTACCACCAAAGGTATTACCCGAAACATCTAGGATCATGTTGTTGTTCAGTCGCCAAGTTGTGTCTGACTCCTTGCAACCCTGAGAACTGTAGCACCCATGAACTGTAGCATGCTAGGTCTCCCTGTCCTTCACTATCTCCTGGATGATAAATGGTATCAATAATACAAACTCGGGTCTTCCCTGGCGACTCAGTGGTAAAGAACCTGTCGCTAATGCAAGACACATGGGTTCAACCCCTGGTCTGGGGAGATCCTACATGCCGTGGAGCAACTAAGCCCATGCAACACAACTATTGAGCCTGTGGTCTAGAGCCTGGGAGCCATAACTACTGAGCCCACATGCCACAACTACTGAGGCCTGCATGCCCTAGAGCCTGTGCTCCACAACAGGAGAAGCCACAACAACGAGAAGCCCACATATCACAACTAGAGAGTGGCCCCTGCTCTCCACAGCTAGAGAAAAGCTCATGCAGCAGTGAAGACCCAGCAGAGCCAAAAACAAACTAATAAATAAAAATAAAATTTAAAAAATGCCAACTCTTCTATTTTAGATCTGATACTATACCATGGATATAATTTCCTTTCAATACGTATAGTATTCCCTTGTTTAACTATATCGTAATTCCTTTAATACTCTCCTTTTCTTTTATTGATGAGCATTTAGACTTTTTTTCATTTACAAACAACACTGCATTGAACATCTTTGCACATGTATCTTTACAAATATGTTCAAGTGTTATAAAACTAATTCCTGGAAATGGAGCTACTTGCTGAATATGTATCTAATACACACTCCCATCTGTAGTGAAGGAGATGTGCATTTCCTCATGACTTGTGCACCAGCTCATTTATAAGCAAAATATGATCTAATTGTTGTTTTATCACATTGAGAATCAATTGTTCCAGGGACTTTACGTACGCAGCTGGAATTGACAATTGAATATATTCCTTTCAACAACCACATGAGGTAAGAATTGCTAACCATTTTACAACTGAAAAACCAAATGTGAGTTAGCTATGTGCCATTAGGCAAATAGTTTAAGCACTCAGCACTTTCAGTCCCCTAGTAGAAAAACAGAAATTGTAGTACTGTCCATACTTGCTGTATGGGTGTGATGGTCAATTTATGTGCCAATTTGGGTAGGCTATAGTCCCCAGTTATTCAATAAAAATAATCTAGTTGTTGTTAGGTATTTTAATCTAGTTGTTGTAGGTATTTTAAAATGTGATAAAAGTCCATATTGGTTGACTTTAAGTAAGGGAGATTATCCTAGATAATCTGGGTGGGCCTGATTCAATCAATTGAAAGATCTTAAAAGTAGAGCTGAGGCTTCCTTGAGGAAGAAGAAATCTCTTCTGTGGACTTGGTTGGGCATGAGAATTCCATCATGTTTTTCCTGATGACCTGCCCCACAAATTTGGGACCTACCCAGCCAGCCCCACAATTGCATAAATGAATTCCTTGCAATGAATCTCTTAATACATGCTTCTTACTGGTTTTCTGCCTCTGGCTGGACACAATGAGGGTGTGTTAAAAATTAAAAGTACTATATATCTGCAAAGTATTTTAGGATGTCTGTAAATTGTGTGATATGATACATTTGCATTTTAAATATCCTGGGTCGGGGGATGGCAGAATAGAAAGAAGACTGAAAAGACTAGGTCCTGGGGTGTTTTATAACCACCAACAGACTGTATAATTTTGAATAAATGACATCATTTCTGAGCCACCATTTCCTCACTTAAAAATATGAAAATAAAGAGTTCCACTAGATGATCTCTAAGGACTTTTCAGGGCTAAAATTTTGAATTTGAATTTGCTTTATATCCACAATCAGGCTTTAAAATCTTTTTTATTGTCAGCTTTGTGGTATCATTCACAAAGAAATTCATTAGTTTTAAGTGCACAGGTTGATGAGTTTGACAAATACATCCAGTCATGTAACCACTACCACCATGATTATGATCACAGAAAACTTCCATCACTCCACTAATTTCCCTCCTGCCCCTTTGCAGTCCTTCCCCTCCCCCAAGCCCAGGCCCTGGCAATTAGCTTTCTGATTTCTGTCACTGTAGCTTTGCCTTTATTGAAAGTTCATATAAATGGACTCATACAGTATGCTTTCTCTTGTGTCTGGCTTTTTTCACTTAGCACTATGCTTTTGAGATTCATATCTTTGATTATTAGTGCATTTTGCTATAAATTCACATTGGTTCTTTGTATTTGTTCTAAAATCAACTGTTTATGTAGTTTTCCCATTTTCTATTGGTATATTGCTTTTTTCTTGTACATTTATGGAAGCAAAATTTTTAAAAAGTCAGTGAATAACATGGCAGTTGATTTTATTTTTCTAAAGCTTCCTGAGTGCCTTTTTCCACCCAAGGGCCTCCTTGGAGCAGCGATAGCCATAGATGTCACCTTCATTCTCTCTTCTGCCACCTCTGGAGGTGCTTCTTCCCTTCCACTTCCCAGCTTACCGCAGAGGAGCACATCTGGCCTGCTGCTCACACTGCCCGGGTGGGGCTGAGGGGCCCTGGAAGGGGACAGAGGACAGAGTCCCTGCTTCCACCCCTGCTCCTCGGCGCCCATCTAGGGTGATGTCCCCACTGCACGCTTCTGTCTCCAGACCCAGCTCACTGTTCATGTGCCTGTGCACCTGGCCCTGGGACCAGAGATCCTGTTTGGCCAAAGCCTGGATTTGCTCTGACCTGCAGCAAGCCTCCTTTTTGTCCTGTGCTATGGGATGAACCAAGGGGTGGAGGAGGGACTGTCTGCTTCCTCATGTTCTGCCTTGTTTCTCCCCAGAAAGACTCAGAAAACCTCCACAGGGATAGGCAGTCTCTGCAGTGGCCAATTCCTTTTAGAGAAAAGGGAAGTCTGGGCAGGTGTACGGGCCTGGGAAACAAAGGGTGCTGGGAAACCTCCTGGGACAGACAGGGTCCCATTAGCCCCCACAGCCCGAGGCCACCTGGGTGCCACCCCCATGCCTCCTCTCTCCCAGGCTGCACTGTCGTGTCGTGATGCTGGAAGAGCCTGCCATCTCTCAGGCCCCACAGGCCTGGGTCTGCTGTGCTGGGGCAGATGTGTGCCTGGCTTCCCAGGAGAGCTTACTGCCCACTGTGAGGTTCTGTTGGGTGCCATCAGCAGGGTCCCACCGCAGGTGCACCCTGGGTTAATAGGCTATCCTGTACCAGCCTCAGTGCCTAACCACCACAGAGTTGACACTTGAAGGAAAATATGTCTTGCTTTCCAATCAGCCCACTGGGTACACACTAAGGACACGCACCCTGCTTATAAACTGGGGTTTCTTTCTCATAGAAAGCTTAGGAGTGCTTCTAGGTCAGGCACAAGTGGATTTTGCTCAGTTTTCCTTTTTATTCTGTCTCTATCTAGTTCAAGATGGCATTGAAGAGGACACATAGCAGCATGGAGTAATTCAAAATGAGAATGATGACGATGGTGAAAAAACAGTCTTGGTTCAATTCCAATGCATACCTGAAATTATTAAAAATTATTAACTGGAAAATATGTGTAGAACTGTCCTCCTATGATGATTTCATATGTGTTTTTTTCCTAGAATTTCTTTATGGAACTCTCCAAAATTCCCAGCTCTTAACCAACTGAATCTTCCCTAGAATCTTCAAATTCCCCATCTTTTAGAGATTTGATGGGCCTTGTAAAAGGATTCTGGAGATTTTAACTCAATAGTCAATAAAGGCCCTCCCAAACGTTTTGTCTGGCTCTGGGGTTCACAAAGAGACTGGAAGCCCTTCTCAGCATCTTTATGTGGAAAGACCATCCTCTGTTGTGACACAAATAACCACTGTGAAGCTTGATGGTTAGTTTCAATAAGTTTATTTTACCACGTGTGACCCAGGTAGGCTTGGACTTACAGGTATGTTTATGCTATGTTTCATATTCAAATGCACAGTTCCAACAGTTTACTTTATAAGTTGTACTCTTTGTCTTCCTTGTATTCTGTTAAGCACCAGGTACAGTGTCATCTCCATGTGGGTGCTCTGCAAACACTAATTGGTGGTGATCAGGATAATGATGTTGACAAATGACTCCATGAAACTGATGAATCATCTGGTGGAAGGGGCCAGGTACAGCAATTACGTAACTTTGCTTTACCAAACAGGTAATGTTTCATACCTCACAGCAATACAGAATATTTTGCCTGTCAGTCACTATTTCCAGTCACAGTCAAAAAGGCTTCTTTGTAGAGAGCAGAACTGTTGAAACATATTGACCCTGTAGGCAGACTCAATGCAAGAGATATAGCTATTTCCTTTTGGTTCAGGCTACTATCAAAACATGGCTCCCTCATAAACAAAAAGATGAAGTAAGAAGTTTGAATCAGCCAATAAAAACAAATAAACTAATTCATGTAAGCATTAACACTTCAAAGGTATTGTTCCAACTGCCCCCCTTCCCACCCCCATGGAAAGATCTTAAAATAAATTGCCCATGGAATAGACAAGTTTACAGAAAAGCTTTTGGTTTATCCATATGAGGTTGCACACATTCAACCATTTTTTTTTATCTTCAAGAAGGCAATTTCATGTGGTTCAACTGAATGAAGGGCTTCCCTGGTGGCTCAGAGGTTAAAGCGTCTGCCTGCAATGAAGGAGACCTGGGTTCGATCCCTGGGTCAGGAAGATCCCCTGGAGAAGGAAATGGCAACCCACTCCAGTATTCTTGCCTGGAGAATCCCATGGAGGGAGGAGCCTGGTAGGCTACAGTCCACAGGGTCGCAAAGAGTTGGACTTGACTGAGCTACTTCACTTCACTTCAACCGAATGAAAGGCTGAAGAATTCTTTTGCTCAGAATGTGTCTATATAAACAGAGATAAATACTAAAGTAAAGAAACTAATTTTTAATATTTGCTTTCTGGCAAATTCATTATTTCACTTGATCTTCCTTTTAAGATGTAGATGGGGCAAAAACAGTACTTTATATGTTTATTAAAAACTAAGTTTTATCTTAATTTTTAAACAAAAATTAACAAAAACCATAGTTTAAAATTTTTTTAATAGTTAAATATTATAATTGATATTAGAATTTTTAATATAAAGGCACATTTTTTCTACAGAAATCTTGTATTTAGATGTATTTCTTTGGCTAATCAGAGTCTTTACCATTTTAGGTCAGAGGTTGCAATATCATAAACAAGTGTGCCCAATTATTAACACTGAAGAAAATGTGAATCCTTCAAATAAAGGTTACACTCTCCAGTTTCCAAAGACCCCATTACTCTCTGTTGTTTCCGTTCAGCATTTATTTGCATTTTTCCTAAGGGATACCAAAGTATTTCAATTTGCAACCTCCATTTTAGATGAAATTATGTCTCATTACTTTTGCTCCTCTGATGTGTTGAGAACATTCTGAGTCAAGGAATTAAGAGGGTATATCCTGCTTCCTCCATAGATTTCACCTTAATGCCTATTTTGTTCTGAGGGTGAATAAGAAGAGGTGAAATGCTCAGCCCCTCTCATAATCCAGGAGCTACAATTTAAAATAAGATCTCTATTTTTAACCTCTGAGTTTTACAAAAGTAAAAATACTGATGATATTTAGGGTTGGAAAGAATGTGGAGAAATGGAAATTTGCTGATAAACTGAGCCATTTTTTGACCAAAAGATAGGAAATGTTTGTAATTTTGTAAATGTATGTACTGTTTGTCTCAGCAAATCTACTTTTTCCTAAAAATGTAGTTTACATAAGCATGGGTATTACACACTTCACATATTTGAAGACTTTTGTTGTAGCATAGTGTGTAATAGGAAAAAGCTGAAAATAATCTAAATGTTTATTGATAGAGAAATGTTTTATCATGGCTACATAGATCCTTTAAAAAATGAAGTGTATCTCTGTGTGTAACGGAAAGGTGTAAAGGATATGTCCTAGTGAAAAAAGCAAACTTCAGCACAATGTTTATAACATGATCCCGTTCAAAAAATAAGATAACTATATATGTGTATTTTAACAGGCAGGTGTAGGTATATGCATTGAGAAAGATATATCCATAATATTTTGCTATCATAATATTTTGCTGTATTTAAGTAAATTTCTATATCAATGTATTTCTTTGAAATTAAAACAAATGAGAAATACTAGACTTTGGCTGGGAGGGAGTTGGAAACTGTAGGGAGAGTTTATTCATTTTCACTCAAAAGATAGTCCACTTTTAGCAGCTGGGAAGCTGAACAATAATTTTAAAATTGAGACAAAATAGCTCTTTTGGGCAAAGAAGTATTTGCTGCCCAGTAGATAGCAAATTTATCCTTGGAATACTGATTTTGCTCTATTTAGAAAGATAGTTCCACATTTTAGATGGTCAGTGCTTCTTTACTCTGAAATACCTCTATAAAGCCTCCAGAGTTATCAGCTCACAGGTCCTCTCCTAAGTACAGCACAGGACTGAGAGCACCCACATTCCTGGTGGCAGGAAGCTGAAGGTAGCCTTGGTCCAACAGCCACTAGAAACTGAAGTCCTAAGTCCCTCAATATTTGTGAAACTGAAATTCTACCAATAAGCATGTGAGCTTGACAATGGAGACTTCATTCTGCCAGCCTGCCAGACACCTGGATTACAGCCTAAAGGAGAGGCCCAGGAGCAGAGGACCTTCTAAACTGTATCCAGACTCCTGATCCACAAAAACTGTAAGATATGAAATGTGTGTTGTTTTGAGCTGCTATTTGTGATAATGTTTAATGCACCAATAGACAACTGTTACAGCTGTGAAATCTCACAAGTTTTGACAATGAGTCAGTGCTAGAGCAGCTGCTAATCACTGAATTTTCCTTTGCCAGAAAGAGTGACATAACATCATTGCGCCGGCCAAGAGAGTTAGGTTCAAAGGAATCAGAGAAGAAAAAATTACCTCCATGACAAGTTAAGGCATTTAGGATTTGTGTATCTGAAAGACGCAAGCAAGATCTTCAGAAGTGTATGTTCATTCTAAAATACTTTAAAATCTGATACACATCATTATTCATACACAAGCATTATTCTGGACCATACACCAAGAACCCAGGGATGATGGTCCACCAGGCTTCTTTTGGTTTGAAAGCTTCCAAGGGAAAATGCCCTATGGTGAGGGAGTTTCTATTGCCTTGTGAAAAATTGGTTTCCTGGGAACTGAACTTATTGAAAGTATTTTGAAGTGAGTCATGTCAGTCAGTTCACAGGAGTACATACGGCCCGTGGGCCAACAGCCAACCATGTGAGCCTGACAATGTTCCCTAATTTCAATCTTCTCTAGTTGAGACGTCATTCTGCCAGTCCGGCAGACACCTAGTTTACAGTCTTAAGGAGAGGTTGGGTTTCAAGATTTCAGGAGTGGGTATCATCAGATAAAGAGTACTCTCAAAAAAATGATGACCATCCCCATGGCATGAGGACCTCCCACAGAGTTGTCACACTGAGAAATGTCTCCTCAAGTCCTAATTTACTCTCTTGTTTTATGATAAGCTATTATCTTTCTTCAAGCTCTTTTAAAGGAATACAGATCATTACTTTGATTTTAGCAGTACTAGTAAAATAGATAATGATGATAGTTATTACTTTCTGATATCTTACTTTATGCTAGACATTGCTTTAAGTGACTGACATAAATTAGGAACATTTCCTAAAAGAACTGTAGTTGATAATAATTATTATCCACCATTTCTCAGAGGAGGAAACTGGGTTTATGAATGAGATGTGACTTGCCCAAGATCACACATGGACAGGGAGCAGGGAATAAATACCCAGTGAGGTCAACAAGGAATTTGGTAAATTTACAACTAACTCTGTCTCATCAAAAAATGAGATCCTGTAACTCACCTATATCATTTTTTAAATCAACTGAGGTGTAATTTACATACTGTAAGTTGTATACATTTTCCCATACACTTTAATGATTTTAAATGTTTATACAGCTGCATAATCACCATCAGAATCTAAATTTAGACCTTTCCATCATCTAAAAATTTCCATTTCCCTACCTATCAATCCCCACCCCTACTTCCAGGCAGCCACTTATCTGTTTCCTGTCCCTCTAGGCTAGATTTGTCTTTCCTAGAATTCCGTATAAGTAGGATCATAGAGTTTTACTCTCCTGTGTCTGACTTCTTTCATTCAATATAATCTTGAGATTTATCAATAGTTTTGTGTTGAGTAGTCTCTTTTTATTGCTATGTGCTACTCTTATGTGTGGTTATATATTTTATTGATTTTAGGAGGTCAGCATTATCCTAATAACAAAATCAAACATAGATTTTACATGAAAATGAAACTGAAGGCCAAAATCTCTTGTGAATATATGCAATAATCCTCAAGGAAATATTAGCAAATGAAATCCAGAAACATAAAAAGGATAACTCATGATAAAGACTGATTCTGCATTCGAAAATCAATCACTATAATTCACCATATTAAGAGACTAAATTAAAAAGAACATATGATTATCTCAATAGGTGAATAAAAAGCAATTCAACAGTCACTCATGATAAAAACTCTCAGCAAACTAGGAATATGCAGACTTAACATAATCTTATAAAAATCTACAGCTAATATCATAATCCCATAAGATTAGTAAAAGGGCAAGAAATTCTTACTCAACATTGGGCTGAGAGTTCTGGTTAGTAATAACAAGGTTAGAAAGAAGAAAGAAGGAAAGAAAGCTCATACACATTAGAAAGAAAGAAAACTCTATTTGCAGGCAGCATGATTATCTACAGAGAACATCTAAACAAATCCCTACAAACACCTTCTAGAACTAATGAGTTTATCAGGGTAGGATGATAGAAGGTACACATACAAAAGTCTATTCTATTCACATAGAACAGCATTCAGTTCAGTTCAGTTCAGTTGCTCAGTCATGTCCGACTCTTTGCGACCCCATGAATCGCAGCATGCCAGGCCTCCCTGCCCATCACCAACTCCCAGAGTTCACCCAAACTCACGTCCATCGAGTCAGTGATGCCATCCAGCCATCTCATCCTCTGTTGTCCCCTTCTCCCCCTGCCCCCAATTCCTCCCAGCATCAGAATCTTTTCCAATGAGTCAACACGTCCAATGAGGTGGCCAAAGTATTGGAGTTTCAGCTTCAACATCAGTCCTTCCAAAGAACATCCAGGACTGGTCTCTTTTAGAATGGACTGGTTGGATCTCCTGGCAGTCCAAGGGACTCTCAAGAGTCTCCTCCAACACCACAGTTCAAAAACATCAATTCTTCGGTGCTCAGCTTTACACAGCATTAGACAACTGGAATTTGAAATTTTTAAAATGTACCATTTACAATAGCATCAAAAAGTTACTTATACATTTAAAACAAATTTGTGCATGGGAAAAATTCCATGTTCATGGATTGGAAGACTCAGTATTGTTAAAATGTCAATTTACCCAAATTAATATAAATTTCAGTATAATTCTAATGCAAATGCCAGAAAAATTTTTTGTAGCTACTGACAAGTGAATCCTAAAATTCATATGGAATGCCAAAAAAACAGCCAAAACAATTCTGGAAGAAAAAAAAGTTGAGCTTATATTATTCATTTTAAGAAGTCTATAAAGCTGCAGTAATCAATGTGATTAGTGAAAGGATACATACATAGTGCAACAGAATACACTAAAGAGCCCAGAAATAGGCCCAAATGAACATTGTGAACTGATTTTTGGCAATGATACAAAAGAATTTTAATAGAGAAAGGATACTGTTTTTAAAAAATGGTGCTGAAACAACTGGACATAGATATCCTCCCCACTAAAAGTCCTAACTTTGACACATACTTCACATGTCACACAAAAATTAAATCAAAGTGGGTCATAGAAACATTTTCAAGTGAAAGAACCCAGAGACAAAGAACCAAATATTGTATAATTTAATTTATTTGACATGTCCAGATTAGGCAAATCCATGAAGACAGAAAGTAGGCTAGTGAGTGCCAGGGGCTGGGCTTGGGGGTTTAGTGTGATAGCTGACAGGTATTGAGTTTCTTTTTGAGGAAATTAAAAATATTCTGAAATTATATACAGTTGTGATGTTCCATAATTTTGTGAGTATAATAAAACTACTAAATTTTACACTTTAAGAGGGTGAATTTTATGGTATATGAATTATAGCTCAACTTTAAAATCCCTGGTACTTAAAAATGATTCTCAAAACAGTACTTCTAAAGTAGAAAAAAAATGAGAAATAATCTAGAGATAGGAAACCTTTAATAAATTTTGTCAGATTAACATGAAGAATATTTTTCAGATGTTAAAAAGTGCTTTTGTACACACCAAAGGTACAAACCATTAAAGAAATAATTGATAATCTGGACTTCATTAAAATTAGAAGTTTCTGCTCTGTGAAAGGCACTGTCAAGAGAATGAGAAGACAAGCTCACAGACTAGAACAAAATATTTGCAACAGACATCTGATAAAGCTTGTTATCCAAAATCTACCAAGAATGTAACAATAAGAAAACAAAGTATTGTGTATTAACACATATATATGGAATCTAGAAAGATGACACTGATGAACCTATTTGCAGGGCAGCAAAGGAGATGCAGACTTAAAGAACAGACTTACAGACAAGGTGCGGGATAGGGGGGCAGCGGTAGGTGGAGGAAGGAGAGAAGGTGAGATGAATGGAGAGAGTAGCATGGAATCATATACACTATATGTAAGATAGACAGCCAAAGGAAATTTGCTGTATAACTCAGGGAACTCAAACTGGGGCTCTGTAACAACTTAGAGGGGTGGAAAAGAGGGGGAGGTGGGAGGAGGTTCATGTGGGAGGGGACATATGTATACCTATGGCTAATTCAGGGTTTCCCAAGTGGCTCAGTGGATGAAGAATCTGCCTGCAATGCAGGAGAGCAGAAGACGTGGGTGCAGTCCCTGGGTCAGGAAGATTCCCTGGAGGAGGGCAGAGCAATCCCCTCTAGTATTCTTGCCTGGAAAATCCCATGGACAGAAGAGCCTGACGGGCTACAGTCCATAGGGTTGCAAAGAGTCGGACACAAATGAAACAACCGAGCACAGCATAAGAACATGGCAATTTCATGTTGATGTGTGGAAGAAATCAAAGCAATACTGTAACCCGATTATCCTTCAATTAAAAATAAATTTTTAAAAAGTCACCCTTCTGACTTGAAAAAAAAAGAAAACAAATAGCCCAATGAAAAAATGGGCCAAAGATCTTAACACCTACTCACCAAAGAAGATATGCAATAACCAATAAGGCTTTGAAAAGATGCTCCACGTTGTATGTTATTCAGTTCAGTTCAGTCGCTCAGTCATGTCCAACTCTTTGCGATCTCATGAACCGCAGCATGGCAGGCCTCCTTGTCCATCACCAACTCCTGGAGTCCACCTAAACCCATGTCCATTGAGTCGGTAATGCCATCCAACCATCTCATCCTCTGTCGTCCCCTTCTCCTCCTGCCCTCAATCTTTCCCAGCATCAGGGTCTTTTCAAATGAGTCAACTATTCGCATCAGATAGCCAAAGACTAAAACTTGCACACAGATGTTTATGGCAGTTTTACTCATAACTGACAAAACTCAAAAGCAACCAAGGTGTCCTTCAGTAGGCAAATAGATAAACCATTTTATATCAAGACAATGGAGTATTTATAGTTGTTGAGTTGTGAAGTTGTGTCTGAGTCTTTTGCCACAGCACGGGCTGTAGCCTGCCAGGCTCCTTCACCCATGGGATTGTACAGGCAAGAATATTGGCAGTCATTTTCTCCTCCAGGGGATCTTCCTGACCTAGGGATTAAACCTGCGTATCCTGCATTGGCAGGTGGATTCTTTACCACTGAGTCACCTGGGAAGCTTGGAATATGTTATTCAATGCTAAAAAAGAAATGAGCTATCAAGTCATGTAAAGACATGGAGGAACCTTGAATGCATACAGCTATGTGAAAGAGAAATCTTCTTGAAAGGGCTACATAAGGGTATGATTCCAACTATACAATATTCTGGAAAAGGCAAGACTTTGGAGACAATGAAAGGGTCAGTAGTTTCCATTGTGTAGAGGGAACTGAGGGATGAATAGGCAGAGCACAGAAGATTTTAGGACTTTTTGATACTACAATAGTAGATATATGTTGCTATGCATTTTTCAATACCATAGAATATATAACACCAAGAGTGAACTCTGATGTAAGCTTTAGACTTTGGGTGATAATGATGTATCAGTATAGGTCCATGAGTTGTAACAAATGTATACTCTGGTGCTTGATGTTGATAACGGGGAAGGTTAGTCATGTATGGAGGTAGAGAATACATGGGCACTCCCTATAACTTCTGTTCAATTTTTTGGTCAACCTTAAACTGTTCCAGAAAAACATCTATTTCTGCTTTATTGACTATGCCAAAGCCTTTGACTGTGTGCATCACAATAAACTGGAAAATTCTGAAAGAGATAGGAATACCAGACCACCTGACCTGCCTCTTGAGAAACCTATATGCAGGTCAGGAAGCAACAGTTAGAACTGGACATGGAACAACAGACTGGTTCCAAATAGGAAAAGGAGTACGTCAAGGCTGTATATTGTCACCCTGCTTATTTAACTTCTATGCAGAGTACATCATGAGAAACGCTGGGCTGGAAGAAGTACAAGCTGGAATCAAGATGGCTGGGAAAAATATCAATAACCTCAGATATGCAGATGGTACCACCTTTATGGCAGAAAGTGAAGAGGAAAAAGCCTCTTGATGAAAGTGAAAGAGGAGAGTGAAAAAGTTGGCTTAAAGCTCAACATTCAGAAAACTATGATCATGGCATCTGGTCCCATCACTTCATGGCAAATAGATGGGGAAACAGTGGAAACAGGCTCAGACTTTATTTTGGGGGGCTCCAAAATCACTGCAGATGGTGACTGCAGCCATGAAATTAAAAGACGCTTACTCCTTGGAAGGAAAGTTATGAGCAACCTAGATAGCATGTTCAAAAGCAGAGGCAATACTTTGCCAACAAAGGTCCGTCTAGTCAAGGCCATGGTTTTTCCAGTGGTCATGTATGGATGTGAGAGTTGGACTGTAAAGAAAGCTGAATGCCGAAGAATTGATGCTTTTGAACTGTGATGTTGGAGAAGACTCTTGAGAGTCCCTTGGACTGCAAGGAGATCCAACCAGTCCATCCTAAAGGAGACCAGTCCTGGGTGTTCATTGGAAGGACTGATGCTAAAGCTGAAACTCCAATACGTTGGCCACCTCATGCGAAGAGTTGACTCATTGGAAAAGACCCTGATGCTGGGAGGGATTGGGGGCAGGAGGAGAAGGGGACAACAGAGGATGAGATGGCTGGATGGCATCACCGACTCGATGGACATGAGTTTGGGTAAACTCCGGGAGTTGGTGATGGACAGGGAGGCCTGGCGTGCTGTGATTCGTGGGGTCACAAAGAGTCAGACACGACTGAGTGACTGAACTGAATTAAACTGAACAGAACCGAAACTGCTTTAAAGAATAAAGTCTCTCTCTTTATAGTGAGCTTTTTCCTTATAGGAGAAGGCTTTTCACATACAGACAACTGAAAATTCATTTAATTGTATATATATATTTTTTCTATATAAAGATTATAAAAATTGTGATAAATTATGTCCAAACATGTGCATGTCTATATGGCAGACAGTTCAGTTCATTCGCTCAGTCATGTCCAACTCTTTTCAACCCCTTGGTTGCAACACACCAGGCTTCCCTGTCCATCAACAACTCCCGGAGATTGCTCAAACTCATGTCCATTGAGTTGGTGATGCCATCCAACCATCTCATCCTCTGTCATCCCCTTCTCCTCTCGCCTTCAATCTTTCCCAGCATCAGAGTCTTTTCCAATGAGTCAGTTCTTCTCATCAGTTGGCCAAAGTATTAGAATTTCAGCTTCAGCATCAGTCCTTCCAATTAACATTCAAGACTGATTTCCTTTAGGATTAACTGGTTTGATCTCCTTGCAGTCCAAGGGACTCTCAAGAGTCTTCTCCAACACCACAGTTCAAAAGCATCAATTCTTCAGCGCTCAGCTTTCTTTATGGTTCAACTCTCATATCCATAAATAACTACTGGAAAAATCATGGCCTTGACTAGATGGAACCTTGTCGACAAAGTTATGTCTCTGCTTTTCAATATGCTGTCTAGGTTTATCACAGCTTTTATTTCAAGGAGGAAGCATCTTTTAATCTCATGGCTGCAGTCACCATCTACAGTAATATTGGACCCCAAGAAAATTAAGTGAAAGTTTCTCAGCGGTGTCCAACTCTTTGCAACTCCACGGACTGTACAGTCCATGTAATACTCCAGGCCAGAATACTGGAGTGGGTAGCCTTTCCCTTTTTCAGGGGATCTTCCCAACACAGGGATCAAACCCAGGTCTCCCACATTGCACACAGATTCTTTACCAGGTGAGCTACAAGGAAAGCCCAAGATAACTGGAGTGGATAGCCTATCCCTTTTCCAGCAGATCATCTCAACACAGGAATCAAACCAGCGTCTCCTGCATTGCAGGCAGATTTTTACCAACTGAGATCAGGGACGATAAGTCTCTTACTGTTTCCATTGTTTCTAAATCTATTTGCCATGAAATGATGGGACTGAATGCCATGATCTTTGATTTTTGAATGTTGAGTTTTAAGCTTTTTCACGTGCCTCTTTCACTTTCATCAAGAGACTCTTTAGTTCCTCTTCACTTTCTGCCATAAGAATGGTGTCTTCTGCATGTCTGAGGTTATTGATATTTCTCCCAGCCATCTTGATTCCAGCTTGTGCTTCATCCAGTCTGGCATTTTTCATGATGTACTCTGCATATAAGTTAAATAAGCAGGGTGACAATATAGAGCCTTGATATATTCCTTTCCCAATTTGGAGCCAGTCCATTGTTTGATGTCCAGTTCTAACTGTTTCTTCTGGACTTGCATACAGATTTCTCAGGAGGCAGATAAGGTGGTCTGGAATTCCTGTCTGTTTAAGAATTTTCCAGTTTGTTGTGATCCAGACATTCAAAGGCTTTGGCGTAGTCAATGAAACAGAAGTAGATGTTTATCTGGAATTCTCTTGCTGTTTCTATGATCCAAGAGATGATGGCAATTTGATCTCTGATTCGTGTCCCTTTTCTAAGTCCAGCTTGACCATCTGGAAGTTCTCAGTTCATGTACTATTGAAGCCTAGCTTGGAGAATTTTAAGCATTACTTTGCTAGCATGTGTAATATGTACAACTGTGTGGTAGTTTGAGCATTCTTTGGCATTGCCTTTCTTTGGGATTGGCATGAAAACTGAGCTTTTCCAGTCTTGTGGCCACTGCTGAGTTTTCAAAATTTGCTGGCATAATGACTACAGCACTTTCACAGCATCATCTTTTAGCATTTGAAATAGCTCAACTGGAATTCCATCACTTCCACTAGCTCTGTTCATAGTGATGCTTCCTAAGGCCTACTTGACTTTGCATTCCAGGATGTCTGGCTCTGGGTGAGTGATCACACCATCGTGGTTACCTGGGTCATGAAGATCTTTTTTGTATAGTTCTTTTGTGTATTCTTGCAACCTCTTCTTAGTATCTTCTGCTTCTGTTAGGTCCATACCATTTCTTGTGCCCATCTTTGCACGAAATGTTACCTTGGCATTCATTTTCTTGAAGAGGTCCCTAGTCTTTCCCATTCTATTGTTTTCCTCTATTTCTTTGCACTGATCACTGAGGAAGGCTTTCTTATCTCTCCTTGGTATTCTATGGAACTCTGTATTCAAATGGGTATGTCTTTCCTTTTCTCCTTTGCTTTTGGCTTCTTTTCTTTTCTCAGCTGTTTGCAACGCCTCTTCAATCATTTTGCCTTTTACATTTCTTTTTCTTAGGTATGGTCTTGATTACTGCCTCCCGTACAATGTCACAAACCTCTGTCCATAGTTCATCAGGCACTCTGTCTATCAGATCTAATCCCTTGAATCTATTTCTCACTTCCACTGTATAATCATAAGGGATTTGATTTAGGCATACCTGAATGTTCTAGTGGTTTTCCCTATTTTATTCAATTTAAGTCTGAATTTGGCAATAAGGAGTTCATGGTCTGAGCCACAGTCAGCTCCCAGTCTTGTTTTTGCTAACTGTATAGCACTTATCCATATTTGGCTGCAAAGAATACAGTCAATCTGATTTCGGTATTGACCATCTAGTGTTGTTCATGTGCAGTCATTTCTTGTGTTGTTGGAAGAGGATGTTTGCTATGACCAGTGTGTTCTCTTGTCAGAACTCTGTTAGCCTTTGCTTTGCTTCATTTTGTGTTCGAAGGCCAAACTTGCCTGTTATTCCAAGTGTCTCTTGACTTCCTCCTTTTGTATTCTAGTCCCCTGTGATGAAAAGGACATCTTTTTGGTGTTAGTTCTAGAAGGTTTTCTAGGTCACCATAGAACCATTCAACTTCAGCTTCTTTGGCATTAGTGTTTGGGGCATAAACTTGGATTACTGTGATATTGAATGGTTTGTCTTGGAAACTAACAGATATTAATCTGTCGTTTTTGAGATTGCACCCACCTAGTGAATTTCAGACTCTTTGACTATGAGGGCTAATCCATTTCTTCTAAGGCATTCTTGCCCACAGTAGTAGATATAATGGTCATCTGAATTAAATTCACCTGTTCCAGTCCATTTTAATTCACTGATTCCTAAAGTGTTGATGTTCACTCTTGCCATCTCCTGTTTGTGTACTTCCAATTTACCTTCATTCTTGGACCTAACATTCTAGGTTCCTATGCAATATTGCTTTTTACAGCATCGGATTTTACTTCCATCACCAGTCACATCTGCAACTGGGTGTGTTTTCTCTTTGGCTTCGTCTCTTCATTCTTTCTGTAGTTATTTCTCCACTGTTCTCCAGTAGCATATTGGGCACCTACATCTCAGTGTCATTTTTTTTTTTTTTTTGCCTTTTCATACGT
This sequence comes from Bubalus bubalis, assembly GCF_019923935.1. Classification (NCBI taxonomy): domain Eukaryota; kingdom Metazoa; phylum Chordata; class Mammalia; order Artiodactyla; family Bovidae; genus Bubalus; species Bubalus bubalis. The sequence continues at coordinate 145,207,758 of NC_059159.1, forward strand.
TTGAAAGACAAATGGCTGTTTAAACAATTTTTATGCTTATTTTCCCTACTTTTTGGCAATGTGCAAGCATTTTTCTTGGAGAAGGCAATGGCAACCCACTCCAGTACTCTTGTCTGGAAAATCCTATGGACAGAGGAGCCTGGTAGGCTGCAGTCCATGGGTCGCTAAAAGTCAGATATGACTAAGTGACTTCACTTTCACTTTTCGCTTTCATGCATTGGAGAAGGAAATGGCAACCCACTCCAGTGTTCTTGCCTGGAGAATCCCAGGGACGGGGAAGCCTGGTGGGCTGCCATCTATGGGGTCGCACAGAGTTGGACACGACTGAAGTGACTTAGCAAGCATTTTTCTCATCAAACTTCTCCTGTATCTACTCCATCGAAGGCTATTTATGTCTACTCTAGGTATCCATTGAATGTTAGGATGATGACAGCATTAAAAAGAATTAATACAGCAAGCCTGAGATGGTCATATATAGAAAGCCTTTCTTGCCAAACTACCCCTTTGCTGCATTTATGGAAAGATTTTGAGGCTTCCCATCATTTCCCAAATTGATATGGGTGCCTAAATTATTTGTGAAAACAATGGTTTCTATTCAACAAGTGCTTTCCTTCTAAGAGTCTGGTACGTGATAGGCAGAGGGTACCTATGTGACCAACCCTCCATAAAAATCGTGGACTCTGGTTGGTTTAGGCTACTATAACAAGTTTAGTCTGGGTGACTTAAAAAGCAAACATTCATTTCTTACAGTTCTACAGGTTGGAAAATCTAAGATTAAGGTGCCAGAAGATCCTGTGTCTGATGTGCTTCTCCTTTTGGTTTGCAGATGGCTGTTTTCCCATTGTATCCTCACATGGTATAGAGAAGAGAAAGAAAGCAAGCTCTCTCAACATCTCTTTTATAAGGATACTAATCCCATCATGAGGGCTCCACCCTCAAGACCTAATTACTCCCAATGGCTCCATCTCCAAATACCATTATACTGAGGACTAGGATTTCAACATAGAATTTCTGGGGAGATGTAAACATTCATTTCCTAGCAGACACTGAAATTTTCTAATGAGCCACCCTTGCTGGCACACGTTGTTACATATCTTTGGAGGAGGAATTAATCCTCCTGCAACTTCACTTCAAGAGAACTCTTGGAAGCTATGCCTGAATTCCTTCAGACTCCCACCACCCCCATGTGCCTTTTTCCTTTGCTGATTTTCCTCTGTATCCTTTATTGTAACAAAAGGTAACCAATAGTATAATAACTTTTATAACCTGTGAGTAGGTCTAGTGAATCATTGCATGTGAGAAGAGTGCTGGGGATCCAGAAATTCCACTTAGTTATAGACCCAGAAGAACTGAGAGCAGTGAGTGAGATACTTTTACACAGGTTTCATAACAACCTAAGTTCAGTTCAGTTCAGTCGCTCAGTCATGTCCGACTCTTTGCGACGCCATGAACCGCAGCATGCCAGGCCTCCCTGTCCATCACCAACTCCCGGAGTTCACTCAGACTCACATCCATTGAGTCGGTGATGCCATCCAGCCATCTCATCCTCTGTTGTCCCCTTCTCCTTCTGCCCCCAATCCCTCCCAGCATCAGAGTCTTTTCCAATGAGTCAACTCTTCGCATGAGGTGGCCAAAGTACTGGAGTTTCAGCTTCAGCATCATTCCCTCTAAAGAAACCCCAAGGCTGATCTCCTTCAGAATGGACTGGTTGGATCTCCTTGCAGTCCAAGGGACTCTCAAGAGTCTTCTCCAACACCACAGTTCAAAAGCATCAATTCTTTGGCACTCAGCTTTCCTCACAGTCCAACTCTCACATCCATACATGACCACTGGAAAAACCATAAGTTACAACAGGCTAAAGAATAGAAGCAACCCAAATGCCCATCAACAGAAGAATGGACAAAGAAAGTGTGGTATATAAAATATAATAGAATATTTTCACCTTTAAAAAGCAATGAAGTTCTGATATATGCTACAGCATAGATGTACCTGGAAACACTTGCTAGGCTGGATATAGTCACATATTGCATGATTCCACTTATATGAAATATCTACAATGAGAAAGTTATAGAGATGGAATATAGACTAGAGGGTACTAGAAACCAGAGGGGAGAAGTCAAAACACAGTTATATAAGTTTTTTGAGACATGGGGCTGTACATTAGACGATGTATTATTGATATTTACACAAACCATTTTCCAAAAATTTCCCTAAACCAGGAAAAAGATTGTTCAGAGCAGAAATTTTACTCTTTATGTGTCATGAGTCACATTTGGAGACACAGCATTCAATATGAATTAGAGCACACTTTTCCCCTTAGGAAGCAGTTAAAATATTGAGGGACATGTGATCCTATAGGACTGCTTTTCTCATCTTGGTGACTTCTAAATTGAGCAAGCTAATGACTTGATCACTATTGTTCAAAACTTTCTGAGTGAATTTTGTTAAAGCCTGTATGTGAGTGATATTTTTCCAACTGAAGGAACACATTACTGTTGCCCAGTTGGCACCACAGTTTGAAGGCAACAATTCTTTGGTGTCTGCCTTCTTTACAGTCCAGCTCTCACAACCATACATGACTACTAGGAAGACCATAGCCTTGACTATATGAACCTTTGTTGGCAGAGTAATGTCTCTGCTTTTCAACCCACTGTCTGGGTTTGTCATAGCTTTTAGGTTTGTCTATAAAGAAGGAACACATATTGAGGGCAAATGATTGTATCATTGGAAAACTGATTAAGCTCAACAAGCCTGCCTTGAGGGTAGGTTGGTAGGGGCTATTTCCAGGGTTACCCATAAATGATCTTGGGCCCTAGGGAAATCAATTGTGCATCTTAACAACACTGGGAAAATCAAGATCATAAATCTGTTCCATAAATCCACTGGGCCCTATTAGTGTCTACCCAATATTCAACATCTAGTGAAAAGGAGTGTTTATGGCCAGGTTTGGAATAGTCATCATTAATTGACCAGATAAGAGGACCTCAGTTAGTGATATCGGTGGTTTAGCTTGCATGGTGCTAGAGTTTATTTCTTTTAAAATAAAATTTCTAAGGACCATCTAATTAGAGCCTTGGAGAAGAGAAATCCACCAAGGCAACCTGAGAGTTCTGAACATAGGTAATTGGCCAGAAACCCAACAGTTGGATTGATTTCTGAAACTTGCAAATGATTGAGCCCAAAAAATGTTTGGTTGATAAGCAAAAGTATGAACAGCTGTCAAAGTAATCAGTATACAGTTCTGGTACATTATCTTGGGTCAGCTGTCTACTTTAGATGTCATTTTCTTGCCCTATTCTGGTAGTGCTGGTCTTAGTTAAAGTTGGGCCTTAGAAACAAGAGTTACAGTTCATTCAGGAAAGGAGGTCTGATATGGTGAGATATACAAAGCCTAGAGCGTACTCTTTTAAGTTTTGCAGTACAACAATTTGTTAGCAAATATAACCCCTTCCAACATGACTGTAAAGAGTCCTTTATCTGAAGACTTTTACATTAGGCATAATTTCCAGGTTGCAGGTCATGGCAAATCTGATCTTCATCAAAAGACAGATTGCTATGCTAAGCTTCAGAAACAAGCTTAGATGTCCTTTTAATAACTAAACTTTACAAGGAGCTATCTGGGAAGTGAGTCTTAGTTTCAAATAATTTCCAATAAGAGTTTCCAAATTCTGGAGGAATCTGATAGAAGACATAAATGTTTCAACTGTACTTACAGATGTGTAATGTAAAGGTTTCTTTATATCTGAAAAACATAAAGACCAGTAATATTTCAGACAAAACCTCCATATTATAACCATACTCGCCAGTTCATTCAGTCCTGAGTTTTCAAAATTTGCTGGCATAATGACTACAGCACTTTCACAGCATCATCTTTTAGCATTTGAAATAGCTCAACTGGAATTCCATCACTTCCACTAGCTCTGTTTATAGTGATGCTTCCTAAGGCCTACTTGACTTTGCATTCCAGGATGTCTGACTCTAGGTGAGTGATCACACTGTTGTGGTTATCTGGGTCATTAAGATATTTTTTGTATAGTTCTTCTGTGTATTCTTGCCACCTCTTCTTAGTATCTTCTGCTTCTGTTAGGTCCATACCATTTCTGTCATTTATTGTGCCCATGTTTGCATGAAATGTTCCCTTGGCACCTCTCATTTTCTTGAAGAGGTCCCTAGTCTTTCCCATTCTATTGTTTTCCTCTATTTCTTTGCATTGATCACTGCGGAAGGCTTTCTTATCTCTCCTTGCTATTCTTTGGAACTCTGCATTCAAATGGGTATATCTTTCCTTTTCTCCTTTGCCTTTGGCTTCTTTTCTTTTCTCAGCTGTTTGTAAGGCCTCCTCAGACAACCATTTTGCCTTTTTGGATTTCTTTTTCTTGGGGATGGTTGCTGCCTCCTGTACAATGTCACAATCCTCTGTCTATAGTTCTTTAGGCACTCAATGAGATCTAATCCCTTGAGTCTGTCACTTCCACCGTATAATCATAAGGGATTTGATTTTGGTCATACCTGAATGGTCTATTGGTTTTCCCTATTTTCTTCAATTTAAGTCTGAATTTTGCAATAAAGAGTTCATGATCTGAGCCATAGGCAGCTCCCGGTCTTGTTTTTGCTGATTGTATAGCACTTATCCATATTCGACTGCAAAGAATACAATCAGTCTGATTTCGGTATTGACCGTCTGGTGATGTCCATGTGTAGAGTCGTTTCTTGTGTTGTTGGAAGAGGGTGTTTGTTATGACCAGTGCCTTCTCTTGTCAGAACTCTGTTAGCCTTTGCCCTGCTTCATTTTGTGTTCCAAGGCCAAACTTGCCTGTAATTCCAGGTGTCTCTTGACTTCCTCCTTTTGCATTCCAGTCCCCTATGATGAAAAAGAAATCTTTTTTGGTGTTAGTTCTAGGAGGTCTTGTAGGTCATCATAGAACCACTCATCTTCAGCTTCTTTGGCATTAGTGTTTGGGGCATAAACTTGGATTACTGTGATACTGAAAGGTTTGCTTTGGAAACGAACAGATTTTAATCTGTCAGTTTTGAGATTGCACCCAAGTACTGCATTTCAGACTCTTTGACTATGAGGGCTGCTGCTGCTGCTAAGTCACTTCAGTCGTGTCCGACTCTGTGTGATCCCATAGACGGCAGCCCACCAGGCTCCCCCGTCCCTGGAATTCTCCAGGCAAGAACACTGGGTGGGTTGTCATTTCCTTCTCCAATGCATGAAAGTGAAAAGTGAAAGCGAAGTCGCTCAGTCGTATCCAACTCGTAGCGACCCCATGGACTGCAGCCCACTAGGCTCTTCCGTCCATGGGATTTTCCAGGCAGGAGTACTATGAGGGCTAATCCATTTAAGAGATTCTTGCCCACAGTAGTAGATATAGTGGTCATCTGAATTAAAATCGCCCATTCCGGTCCATTTTAATTCACAGATTCCTAAAATGTCGATGTTCACTCTTGCTATCTCCTGTTTGTCCATTTCCAATTTACCTTGATTCTTGGACTTAACATTCCAGGTTCCTATGCAATATTGTTTTTTACAGCATCGGACTTTACTTCTATCACCAATCACATCCACAACTGGGTGTTGTTTTTGCTTTGGCTCCGTCTCTTCATTCTTTCTGTAGTTATTTCTCCACTGTTCTCCAGTAGCATATTGGGCACCTACCAACCCGGGAGTTCATCTTTCAGTGTCCTATCTTTTTGCCTTTTCATACTGTTCATGGGGTTCTCAAGGAAGCATACTGAAGTGCTTTCCCATTCCCTTCTCCAGCGGACTACGTTTTGTGGGAACTCTCCCCAATAACCGGTCTGTCTTGGGTGGCCCTACACCGCATGACTTAATAGTTTCACTGAGTTAGACAAGGCTGTGATCCTTGTGATTTGTTTGGTTAACTTTCTGTAATTGTGGTTTTCATTCTGTCTGCCCTCTGGTGAATAAGTTTAAGAGGCTTGTGGAAGCATCCTGATGGGAGGGGACTGACTTATACCCTTTAGTGAAAGTGAAAGTGAAAGTGAAATGGTTAGTGGCTCAGTCATGTCCAACTCTTTGTAACCCTAAGGACTGTAACCCACCAGGCTCCTCTGTCCATGGAATTCTCTAGGCAAGAATATTGGAGTGGGTTGCCATTTCTTTCTCCAGGAGAATTTCCTTACCCAAGGATCAAATCCATGTCTCTTATATCTCCCACACTGGCACCCAGGTTCTTTACCGCCTGAGCCACCAGGAAAGCCCTTTGGTACATTGCTCCAAATTTTTGTTGTGATGAGACTAGGACCAAGTAAGATAAATAAGCTAACCTGACTTAGGCATATACTTTTAGAGTTTTAAAAAGCAATTTTAATTATTATATAAACTCTTGTAAAATCAGACATCTTGTAGAGACTGATAATTTTCTGGCTTCTGTGCATATTTTTAATTGGGTCAACTTGAACTCTAAGGATAGCAAGATTAATAGAATTTAGGAAAGCCTGGCTTGTCACTTAAATTTAAGGGTTGCTGGCTGTGCAGGGCTTTTGTTCTCCTACTCTGCTATAGCAGAACAAAGGCTGCTAGTTTGTTTTTTTTTTTCCTCAGAATCCTGTCCCTCTGATTCTGATTGCCTGAACCTGAGTCAAAACTGAAACCCTATATTGATACTATCTGCTGTGGGCTACTTCAGCCTCAGCACAAATTCTGCAGGATTAAAAGCAGAAAAAACTCAGACTATGGTATCACTGTAGATTCACGACATGCCTGCATGGGGCCACCGAGTCTGAAAACATCATGGATGTTGGCTGGACTGCCTGGATCACACACAAATGTCCACATGAAAGAGCTTATTTTCTAATGGGACCATTTGAAATCAGGCTATATTACTGACACAAAAAGTAATTGCATTCCTAACCTATGAATTCTACCTCAAACTACAAGTCTGGGGAGGAATGCGAAGTCTCTGCCCAGTCCTGGCCGAGTGGACTCTTGACCCCCTCTTAGGGGTGGCTCACTGTTGTTGATTATATTCGCCTTACTGGATTGGTTGCAGTTTGCAACAACAGACGGATAAACTGACCCAACTTTCCTTGTCCTTCTCCTGGTACACATACTTTAGTAAAGCAAGTTGATCATTAGCGCAGTTACCCGCACAATGGATTAATTTTTTCTAGATGCTCACTGGATACTTCATCAGGTCGGGGAAGGTTGTGAAAACCCATTTTTCAATTTTTCAAAATTCAAAATTTTCTCCTGACTGATTCCTGAACATGTCTTTCTAGTTAAAGCTGTATAAAAATGGTTTACTATGAAAATATTTTTATTCCTCTTGCATACAACTCTTCCTGATGAAATTTCTGGATTAGATTAGGTAATGATTTAAAAAATGTAATGTTACAATGATTAAAAAGGACACACTGATTTTGCAACAAGAGTGGAAAAAATAAAACCCCAGTAGTATCTGGAAGGCATACAGGGATGGGGGACAGGGAGTGGTGAATTAATGATCTTTGTTTTTCAAAACCCTTCCAGGAAGGGTTGCATTGTCCATCGACAGAGGAATAGATAAAGATGATGTGGTTTATACATCATTGTATGGAGCAATGGAGTTGATCTCAGGTTGCCTTGACCTGCAGCAACTTGAAGCAAGATTTCAGTCCCCAGCCACTGAGAAAGTTCTGAATTCAGACTGACCTGCTGAAATTTGATCACTCACAATGGTATTGGCAACAGGACAGTGTGGGTGGCCTCAGCTTCTCACTGTTAATTCAAAACACACATGCTAAACTGGAACTGACTGCTTCCTTGCAGCCCCTCTAAAATCAAGGACTCACACTAAAAATTTCCATCTGAACTAGAAATCCCACGGCTGGGGACTGTGGCAGTATTTTGTGTCCTGCTTGGGGTGCACTAATGATTGAACTGTGTCCTTGGGGATTGTCCTGTTTATGTTTGTCCCCTGGTGTTTGACACTGCCTCAGCTGCAAGACATTTAGGTCAACTCCGATTTATTGGCCAGGGTTATTCTGTGCTTGAATTTATGCCTTAGGTCACCAAAGAAGATTCATACAGAAACTTGAGGAGGAAGATACCTGCTTTTTTTCAAAGTAGAGCTTTATAACTGGTGGGATTTTTTTTTTCCAATTTTCATTTTATATTGGAATACGATTGATTAACAATGATGTGTTAGTTTCAGGTGTACAGCAAAGTGACCCAGTTATGTATATATAAGTATCTATTCTTTCTCAAATTCTTTTCCCATTTAGGTTATTGTAGAATTTTGAGCAAGTTCTCTGTGCTATACAGTAGGTCCTTGTTAGTTATCTATTTTAAATATAGTAGTGTATACAAGTCCATCCCAAATTCCCTGTCTATCCTCCTCCTCTCACCCTTTCCCCCACTCCCACCCAGTAACCAGAAGTTTGTTGTCTGTGAGTGTTTCAGTTTTGTAAAGAAGTTTATTTGTATCTTTTTTTAAAAAAAGATTCTATCTGTAAATGATACCATATGATATTTATCTTTTTTTGTCTGACTTACTTCATTTAGTTTGATAACCTCCAGATCCATCTATGTTGCTACAAATGGTATTATTTCATTCTTTTCAATGCCTGAATAATATTCTGAGGCAAGAGATAAATGGGCCCCACAACGAACAGCTGGAGTTGTCCCCTTGGGCAGATACTCCAAGATGAAGAGGAGGAGGAACTAAGCCTTGCCCAGATAAGAGATAAAAGACCACATATTCTTCATTTTCAAAGACAAAGAGACCTTCCACACTATACATGTGCAGAAAGGCTCCTTGAAGGTCAAAAAGGGAGAAGACATCACCCCATAGTAGGTGATGTCAACCCATCCATAGGCGTCTTTGCTAGAATCCACCTTGGCTAAGAGATGCGCATGCTCACATGGAAGGACCCTGAGATATACCAGATATGGACTCAAAACCAGGCAAAGCAAGATGATAGGCCAAAGGAAACCTGGAAGAAATGCCCCATATAATGATTCAAGCTACCATGAGGGCATGACTTTCTGAGCCCACTTGTGTGTCTATCCACAAGTACTCTTTTTCCTAATAAACACTTTGTTTACTACTTTCTATCTTGACATAGAAATTCGCTTTTACACAGCTCACAGGCCAGGACCTTGTCACTGGCCACTGATACCTAGTGGTCTAGTGGTTAGTATTCAATACTCTCACTGCTGTGGCCTGACTTCAATCTCTGCCTGGGGAATGAAATCTTGCTTTAAGCTGCTGCAGGTCAAGGCAACCTGAGATCAACTGCATTGCTCCATACATTGATGTATATACCACATCATCTTTATCTATTCCTCTGTCGATGGACATTTAGGTTGCTCCATGTCCTGGTTCATGTACTTCCATGTACCAGAAATGGTATGGACCTAACAGAAGCAGAAAATAGTAAGAAGAGATGGCAAGAATACACAGAAGAACTATACAAAAAAGATTTTCACTACCCAGATAATCACAATGGTGTGATCACTGACCTAGAGCCAGACATCCTGGAATGTGAAGTCAAGTGGGCCTTAGAAAGCATCACTACCAACAAAGCTAGTGGAGGTGATGGAATTCTAGTTGAGCTCTTTCAAACCCTGAAAGATGATGCTGTGAAAGTGCTGCACTCAATATGCCAGCAAATTTGGAAAACTCAGCAGTGGCCACAGGACTGGAAAACGTCAGTTTTCATTCCAATCCCAAAGAAAGGCAATGCCAAAGAATGCTCAAACTACCGCACAATTGCACTCATCTCACATGCTAGTAAAGTAATGCTCAAAATTCTCCAAGCTAGGCTTCAGCAATACATGAACCGTGAACTTCCAGTTGTTCAAGCTGGTTTTAGAAAAGGCAGAGGAAACAGAGACCAAATTGCCAACATCTGCTTGATCATCGAAAAAGCAAGAGAATTCAAGAAAAACATCTATTTCTGCTTTATTGACTATGCCAAAGCCTTTGACTGTGTGGATCACATTCAACTGTGGAAAATTCTGAAAGAGATGGGAATACCAGACCACCTGACCTGCCTCTTGAGAAACCTGTATGCAGGAGGTCAGAAGCAACAGTTATAACTTGACACAGAACAACAGACTGGTTCCAAATAGGAAAAGGAGTATGTCAAGGCTGTATATTGTCACCCTGCTTATTTAACTTATATGCAGAGTACATCGTGAGAAACGCTGGGCTGGATGAAGCACATGCTGGAGTCAAGATTGCCAGGAGAAACATCAAAACCTCAGATATGCAGATGACACCACCCTTGTGGCAGAAAGTAAAGAAGAACTAAAAAGCCTCTTGATGAAAGTTAAAGAGGAGAGTGAAAAAGTTGGCTTAAAGCTCAACATTCAGAAAACGAAGATCACGGTATCTGGTCCCATCACTTCATGGCAAATAGATAGGGAAACAGTGGAAACAGTGTCAGACTTTATTTTTCTGGGCTCCAAAATCGCTGCAGATGGTGATTGCAGCCATGAAATTAAAAGACACTTACTTCTTGGAAGGAAAGTTATGACCTACCTAGACAGCATATTATAAAGCAGAGACATTACTTTGTCAACAAAGGTCCATCTAATCAAGGCTATAGTTTTCCCAGTGGTCATGCATGGATGTGAGAGTTGGACTACAAAGAAAGTGGAGCACCGAAGAATTGATGCTTTTGAACTGTGGCATTGGAGAAGACTCTTGAGAGTCCCTTGGACTACAAGGAGATCCAACCAGTCCATCCTAAAGGAGATCAGTCCTGGGTGTTCACTGGTAGGACTGATGTTGAAGCTGAAACTCCAATACTTTGGCCACCTGAGGCAAAGAGTTGACTCTTTTGAAAAGACCCTGATGGTGGGAAATTTTGAGGGCAGAGGAGAAGGGGATGACAGAGGATGAGATGGTTGGATGGCATCACCGACTCAATGGCCATGGGTTTGAGTGAACTCCGGAAGTTGGTGATGGACAGGGAGGCCTGGAGTGCTGCGGTTCATGGGGTCACAAACAGTCGAACAGGACTGAGCGACTGAACCGAAGTGCCATACATCAACATGAATTACCCAGAGGTATACATATGTCCCCTCCATCTTGAACCTCCCTCTCATCTCCTTCCCCATCCCATTCCTCTAGGTTGTCACAGAGCACTGGCTTTGGGTTCCATGTGTCATACAGCAAATTCCAATTGGTTGTCTATTTTATATACACTAATATATATGTTTCAATGCTACTCTCTCAAGTCATCCCTCCCTCTCCTTCCCCACATGTGTCCAAAAGCCTGTGCTTTATGTCTGCATCTCCTTTGCTGCTCTACAAATAGGATTATCAGTACCATCTTTCTAGTTTTCATATATTTGCATTACTATACAATAGTTGTCTTTCTCTTTCTGATTTACATCATTCTGCATAATAGGGTCTAGGTTCATCCACCTTATTAGAACTGATTCAAATATGTTCCTTTTTTTAAATAGCTGAGTAATATTCCATTCTGTATCACAGGTTCTTTATCCACACAAATGTCAATGGACATCTAGGTTCTTCCTTGTAATAGCTATTGTAAATAGTGGTATGATGAACATTGAAGTACTCAGTTATGGTTTCCTCAGGGTATATGCCCAGTAGTGGGATGGTTGGGTCATATGGTAGACTTATTCATAGTTTTTAAAGAAATCTCCATACTGCTTTCCATAGTGGCTGTATCAATTTACATTGCCAGCAACAGTGCAAGAGGATACCCTTTTCCCCACACCCTCTCCAGCGTTTATTGTTTTTAGACATTTTGATCATGGGCATTCTAACTGGTGTGGGATGTTACCTCGTTGTAGTTTTGATTTGCATTTCTCTACTAATGAGTGATGCTGAGCATCTTTTCATTTGTTTATAAGTCATCTGTAAGTCTTCTTTGAAGAAATGTCATTTTAAGTCCTCTCTGCAATTTTTGATTGGGTTGTTTGTTTTTCTGGTATTGAGCTGCATGAACTGCTTATATGTTTTGGAGATTAATCCTTTGTCAGTTATTTCATTTGCTATTATTTTCTTCCACTCTGAGGGTTGTCTTTTCACCTTACTTATAGTTTTCTTTACTGTGTAAAAGCTTTTAAGTTTAATTAGGTCTCATTTGTTTATTTTTGTTTTTATTTCCATTACAGAAACAGAAGAGATTAAGAAGAGGTGGTGAGAATACACAGAAGAACTGTACAAAAAAGGTCTTACTGACCCAGATAAGCACAATGATGTGATCAAACACATACAGTCAGATATCCTGGAGCATGAAGTCAAGTGGGCCTTAGGAAGCACTACTATGAACAAAGCTAGTGGAAGTGACAGAATTCCAGCTGAGCTATTTTAAATCGTAAAAGATGCTGCTGTTAAAGTGCTGCACTCAATATGCCCAAAAACTTGGAAAATTCAGCAGTAGCCAGAAGACTGGAAAAGGTCAGTTTTCATTCCAATCCTACAATAATAGTAGTGGACTTTAACACCCCACTGGCATCAATGCACAAGCCATCTAGACAGAAAATCAGTAAGAAAACACAAGTATTAAATGCCACAATAGACCAGTTGTACTTAGTAGAAATCTATAGGACATTCCATCCAAAATCAACAGAATACACATTCTTTTTAACATTTTTATTGGAATATAGTTGACTTACAAAGATGTATTAGTTTCAGGTGTACAGTAAAGAGAATCTGTCATACATGTACATATTATCATTTTTTTTAGATTCCTTTCCCATATAGGCCATTACAAAGTATTGAGTAGAATTTCCTATGCTATGTAGTAGGTCCTTATTAGTTATCTGTTTTGTATATAGCAGTGTGCATATGTCAATCCCAGGGTCCCAATTTATCCATTCCCCTCATAGACCCTGGTAAACATGTTTATTTTCTATATCTGCAACTCTATTTTTGTTTTATAGATAAGTGTATTTGTATCATTTTTTTTAGATTTCACATATAAGTGGTAAATATTTGTCTTTGATTTACTTCACTAAGTATGACAATCTGTAGGTACATCTATGTTGCTGCAAATGACATTATTTCATTTTTTTATGGCTGAGTAATATTACATAGTATATATGTATCACATCTTCTTTGTCTATTCCTCTGTTGATGGATATTTGGTTGCTTCCTTCTCCTGTCTATTGTAAATAGTACTGAAATGAATATTGGGTTCATGTATCTTTTTGAATTATGGTTTTTCTCCAGATATATGCCCAGGAGTGGGATTGTTGAATCATACAGTAGCTCTATTTTCAGTTTTTTAAGGGACCTCCATACAGTAAGTCTCCTGCATATGAATGAATTCCATTCTGAGAATGCATTCATAAATCCAATTCATTTATATGTCCAAAAAAGTTAACCTAGGTATCCAACTAATACAATCAGCTATATAGTACTGCACTGTAATGGGTTTATAATACTTTTCACACAAATAATACACAAAAGGCAAACAAAAAATAAACATTTTTAATCTTATAATACAGTGTCTTGAAAAGAACAGTACTACATTGCAAGAGCTTGCATTCAGGGGTTGGCATCAGGCGAAAAGACAAGAAGACTTACTGACTAAAGGAGGGAGAGGAGGTGGAGATGGTAGAGCTCCACAGGAGACAGAGGACAAGTTGCAATTTCACTCACACCTGGCATTTGCATCTTTGAAAAGTCACAACTTGAAGGTTCTTTTGTAAGGGGATTACTATATAGTTCTCCATAGTGGCTTATACCAGTTTACATTCCCACCAACAGAGTAGGATGGTTCCCTTTTATCCACACCCTTTCTAGCATTTATTGTTTGTAGATTTTTGATGATGGCTATGCACTCATCTCACACGCTAGTAAAGTAATGCTCAAAATTCTCCAAGCCAGGCTTCAGCAATATGTGAACCGTGAACTTCCTGATGTTCAAGCTGGTTTTAGAAAAGGCAGAGGAACCAGACATCAAACTGCCAACATCTGCTGGATCATGGAAAAAGCAAGAGAGTTCCAGAAAAGCATCTATTTCTGCTTTACTGACTATGCCAAAGCCTTTGACTGTGTGGATCACATTCAACTGTGGAAAATTCTGAAAGAGATGGGAATACCAGACCACCTGATCTGCCTCTTGAGAAATATGTATGCAGGTCAGGAAGCAACAGTTAGAACTGAACATGGAACAACAGACTGATTCCAAATAGGAAAAGGAGTTCATCAAGGCTGTATATTGTCACCCTGTTTATTTAACTTATATGCAGAGTACATCATGAGAAACGCTGGACTGGAAGAAACACAAGCTGGAATCAAGATTGCTGGGGGAAATATCAATAACCTCAGATATGCAGATGACACCACCCTTATGGCAAAGTGAAGAAGAACTAAAAAGCCTCTTGATGAAAGTGAAAGTGGAGAGTGAAAAAGTTGGCTTAAAGCTCAACATTCAGAAAACGAAGATCATGGCATCTGGTCCCACCACTTCATGGGAAATAGATGGGGCAACAGTGGAAACAGGGTCAGACTTTATTTTTCTGGGCTCCAAAATCACTACAGATGATGACTGCAGCCATGAAATTAAAAGGTGCTTACTCCTTGGAAGGAAAGTTATGACCAACCTAGATAGCATATTCAAAAGCAAAGACATTACTTTGCCAACAAAGGTTCGTCTAGTCAAGGCTATGGTTTTTCTTGTGGTCATGTATGGATGTGAGAGTTGGACTGTGAAGAAGGCTGAGCGCCGAAGAATTGATGCTTTTGAACTGTGGTGTTGCAAGGAGATCCAACCAGTCCATTCTGAAGGAGATGAGCCCTGGGATTCCTTTGGAAGGAATGATGCTTAAGCTGAAACTCCAGTACTTTGGCCACCTCATGCAAAGAGTTGACTCATTGGAAAAGACTCTGATGCTGGGAGGGATTGGGGGCAAGAGGAGAAGGGGACGACAGAGGATGAGATGGCTGGATGGCATCACTGACTCGATGGACGTGAGTCTGAATGAACTCCGGGAGTTGGTGATGGACAGGGAGGCCTGGCTTGCTGCGATTCATGGGGTCGCAGAGAGTCGGACACGACTGAGCGACTGATCTGATCTGATCTGATGAGATGATACTTCATTTTAGTTTTGATTTTCATTTCTCTGATAATACGTGATGTTAAGCATCTTTTCATGTGTGTCTTGGGCATCTGTATGTCTTTCTTTGGAGAAGCTGTTTATTTAGATCTGCTAATTTTTTTTATTGGGTTGTTTTATTTTATATTGAACAATATGAACTGATTGCCTATTTTGGAGATTAATTCCTTGCCAGTTGCTTCATTTGCAAATATTTTCTCCCATTTTCCCATTTTTGTTTTGCTTATGGTTTCTTTTGCTGTGCAAAATGTTTTGAGTTTAACTAGGTCCCATTTGTTACTTTTGTTTTTATTTTTCACTCTAGGAAGTGGGTATAGAAAGGTTCTTATGGTGATTTATTTCAAAGAGTGTTCTGCCTATGTTTGCCTCTAAAAGTTTCATAGTATTTGACCTTACATTTAAGTCTTTAATCTTTTTTGACTTTATTTTTGTGTGTGTTGTTAGGAAGTATTCTTATTTCATTCTTTTACATGTAGCTGCTCAGTTTTCCCAGCACCACTTATTGAAGACACTGTCTTTTCTCCACTGTATATTTTCACCTCCTTTTTCATCGATTAGGTGACTGTAGGTGCATGAGTTTATTTCTGGGCTTTCTCTTCTGTTCCATTGATCTATGTTTCTGTTTTGGGCTAGCACCATACTGTTTTGATTACTGTAATTTTGTTGTATAGTCTGAAGTCAGGGAGTCTGATTTCCCCAGCTCCATTTCTTTCTCAAGATTGCTTTGGCTATTCAGGGCCTTTTGTGATTCCATATAAATTGTAAAATTTTTTGTTCTAGTTCTGTGAAATTTTTTATTGGTAATTTGATAAGGCTTGCACTGAAACTAGATTTCTTTGGGTAGTAGTACTATCATTTTCACAATGTTGATTCTTCCAATCCAAGAACATACTGTATCTCTCTATCTGTTTGTGTCATCTTTTCTTTCTTTCATCAGTATCTTATAGTTTTCTGAGGGCAGGTTTTTGTCTCTTTGGTAGGTTTATTTCTTGGTATTTTATTCTTTTTAATGTGATCATGAGTAGGATTTTTCTTTGATTTCTATTTCTGATCTTTTGTTGTTAGGGTATAGCAATGCAGGAGATTTTTGTGTATTTTGTATCCTACATTACCAAACTCACTGATCAGCTCTAGTAGTTTTCTAGGAGCATCTTTACAGTTTCTATGTATAGTAGTATCATGTCTGAAAGCAGTGACAGTTTTATTTCTTTTCCAACTTGAATTTCTTTTATTTTTTTCTCTTACTCCCAAGGCTAGGACTTCCAAAACTATGTGGAATAATACTGGCAAGAGTGTGTATCCTTGTCTTGTTCATTTCTTAGAGGAAATACTTTCAGTTTTTCATCACTGAGAATGATGTTTGTTGTGGTTTTGTCTTATGACCTATATTACATTAAGAGGCATGCTTGTTAAGTCACTTCAGTCATGTCTGACTCTTTGCAACCCTATGGACCATAGCCCATCAGGCTTTTCTGTCCATGGAATTCACCAGACAAGAATACTGGAGTGGGTTGCCATGCTCTCCTCCAGGAGATCTTCCTAACATAGGGATTGAACCCACATCTCTTATGTCTCCTGTATTGGCAGCCAAGTTCTTTATCACTAGCACCACCTGGGAAGCCTTATTATGTTGATATAGTTTCCCTCTATGCCCTCTGTCTGGAGAGTTCCATCCTCTTCAGTTTTGGGGAATAGTTTGAGGAGGATAGGCATTACCTTTCCTTTATATGTTTGACAGGATTCCCCTGTGAAGCTGTCTGTTCCTGAACTTTTGTTTTCTGTGAGCTTTTTATTAAGTTTTTTTTAAAACAAATTCTAATTCACTACTAGCTATTTATCTGTTCACATTGTCTATTTCTTTTTAATTCAGCATGACAAGCAAGCTGTGTATGTCACTAGAAACTTGTCCATTTCTCCTACACTGTTCAGTGTTTTGGCATATAACTGTTACAGTATCAGCTTAGGTTTTTTTTTTTTTTTTTGTATCTCTGTGGTATTGTTTATTATTTCTTTCTTTTCATTTCTTAATTTATTTATTTTTAACCCCTCTCTTTTCTTCCTCATGAGCCTGGTCAGAAAATTGTCAATTTTGTTTATTTTTTCAAAGACTCAGCTATATTCATTGCTATTGGTTTTATCGATATTTTCTATTGCATTTTTTTGACCAAGGGAGGGTACTCATACTTTATTTATATCCTTTATGATCTTTATTATTTCCTTCTTTCTGACTGTTGACTTTGGGCTTTCTTAATTGTTATTTTTCTAATTCTTTTAGATGACAGATTAGGTTACTTATTTGAGAGTATTTTTGTTTGTTTCTTGAGGTAGGCCTGTATTATCATAAATTTACCTCTTAGAACTGCTTTTGCTGCATCTCATATACTATGGAAAGTTGTGTTTCCATTTTAATGTGTCTCTAGGTATTTTCTAATTTCTTCTTTGATTTCTTTATTGAGCCATTGGTTTTTAGTAGCACATTGTTTATTCTCTATGTGTTTGTGCTTTCCTTGCATTTTCTCCTGTTATTGATCTCTTCTTTAATACCATTGTGATTAAAAAAAAGAAGAAGGAAAAGAGCGTTTGATATAATTCCTATCCTCTTAAATTTTTTGAGACTTGTTTTGTCTCCTACCATGGGAAGGACTGATGTTGAAGCTGAAACTCCAATACTTTGGCCACCTGATGCAAAGAGCTGACTCATTGGGAAAGACCCTGATGCTGGGAAGATTGAGCACAGGAGGAGAAGAGGATGACAGAGGATGAGATGGTTGGATGGCATCACTGACTCAATGGACATGGGTTTGGATAGACTCTGGGAATTGGTGATGGACAGGGAGGCCTGGCGTGCTGCGGTTCATGGGGTCACAAAGAATTGGACATGACTGAGTGACTGGACTGAACTGAACTGAACTGATGTTATCCATCCTGGAGAATGTTCCATGTACACTTGAAAAAATGTGTATTCTGATTAAAATTTTCCGTCAAACACCAGATAGCTTCACAGGCAAATTCTTTCAAACATTTACAGAAGAGTAAGCATCTATACTTCTGAAATTCTTCCCAAAAATTGCAGAGGAAGGAACACTCCCAAGCTCATTCTACAAGGCCACCATTGCCCTAGTACCAAAACTAGAAAAATATATCACAAAAAGAAGAAAATACAGGGTTTCCCTGGTGGCTAAGTGGTAAAGAATCTACCTACCAATGGAGGAGACACTGGTTTGATCCCTGATCTGGGAAGATCCCACATGCCATGAAGCAACTAAGCCCATGGGCCACAACTACTGAGCCTGTGCTCTAGAGGCTGGGAGTCAGCTGCTAAGCCCATGTACAGGAACTACTGAAGTCTGTGTGCCTAGAGCCTATGATCCACAACAAGAGAAGCCACTGCAATGAAAAGCCTGTGCATCACGATGAGAGAGTAGCCCCCTCCCCTGCTCTCCACAACTAGAAAAAAGTCCATGCAGCAATGAAGACCCAGCACAGTCTAAAACGTAAATAAATAAAATTATTTTTTAAAAGAAAACCACAGGCCAATATCATTGATGAACATAGACAAAAAAATCTTCGACAAAATACTAGCAAACCAAATCCAACTACATATTGAGAGGATCATACACCATGAACAAATGAGATTTATCTGAGAGATTCAAAGATTTTTCAATATCTGCAAATCAATCAGTATGATACACCACATCAAGTTGTAGAATAAAAACCATATGGTCTTCTCAATAGATGCAGAAAAAGCTTTTGACAAAATTCAGCACCCATTCATGATAAAAAAAAAAAAACCTCTCATCAAAATTACTATAGAGGAACCATACTTCAACATAATAATGTCTATGACAAACCATAGCTTACATCATACTCAACTATGAAAAGCTGAAAGCTTTTCCTCTAAAATCAGAAACAGGTGGAAGAACTTCCAAGATAATAGAGGAATAAGACAGGAAGATAACCTTCCGGGACATGAAAAATTTATCTAGATATGGAACAACTCATACAGAACACCATAGGGACATTGGCAGAAGACCCTAGACTTCCAAAAAGGCTAGCCAATTTCCTTAGAATGAGATAGGGCAAAAGATAAAGATAAAAAAAGAAACAAAGAATTTCAGCAAGGGGACCTGCACCCTGGGGAGTGAGTCATGAAAGAGGAAAAGTTTCCACACTCTCAGAAACTCCCTCATAGGTGAGGACAGAAGGGAGCTTAGGAACCTTAGGGGGGGAGCACAATGGAAGGTGCTTGGAAGACAAAATGAAAATAATTTACCACAGAGATCGTTGCTGAACAGCAAGCACATCCTAACCAAGGAGTGAGTGGCACACTCGCTCCAGCAGTGGAGGCCAGGGTGCCAAGACTCAGGCGCAAATGTTGGACCTGAGGGAGAGGACTGGAGCTGGTTGCTATGAGAATACTCTGAAGTGGCTAGTACAACAGAGATGATGGAGCCCAGATAAAAGATTAGGCATCCCAAAGAGGCAAGATATCATAGTCACTGAGACATTCTAATTCCACGCATGGCTGACAAACCCAGCAAAACCGGTAGGAGCGCAGCAGCAGGATTAAATGCCACTGCAGTTTATGATCCCAAAGCGGGAAATGCTGCCAAAACCAGCAAAACCGGTAGGAGCACCGGTGGTGGAATTAGACACAACTGCAGTTTATGATCCTAGAGAGGGAAAGGTAAACCACTAGCCACAACCAAAGCCAGGAAAAGTGCCTGAGGCAGCAGACAAAACCCTGCTGCTGCAGTCCCAACCCCAGAGGTGGCAGCTGCCACCAGGCTGTGAGTAGACACAGATTACTACCTGCATCTTGCTAGGAGTCTAAGCAGCTTGGCTCTCCCTAGGGACCCACTACCTGGGGCCACAACCTCTAGGAGAGTGCTTGATGCACCTCAGACTGTAACAGCATCCGGCAAGTCCCTAACACCACAGGCACTCCCCAGTGCATCCAAAGTGTGGCTGCCTTACCCCTCTTTCTCCTGAGCCCAAGTGAGCAAGTGAGCCTTAATAAGCTTTGGCCTTTCCCCTTTGTGTGGGTGGGGAACAGACACCAGAGGGACACCTACAAGCAGAGCTGGGCCTGAAACCAAAGCAGAACACAAGGGCCTAAGTGATTGGAGAACAGAAGGGGAATGAGCACCTAAAGCCACAGGTGCAGTGGATTAAATCCCTACAATTTAACCTGAGACTACGGACTTTAGGGGCAACTGTGGACTTTTGGAGCGAGTAAAAGCTGGAGCAAGGCCAGATCTGAGACTAAGCTGACCCCACACTACCCACAACAGGCCCAGAGACATTCCTAGAAATATTGGAGGACTTTGGTATGAGTTTCTTTGGGTATTCTGGGCTATTGAGTGTTGCTTTCACCAATAATCTTGGGGTTTTGTATTGTGTGATGTGTGGCCTATGAAGTCTTGGTGCTATAGTCAGGGACTGGGCCTGAACTCCTGAAGTGGGAGACCCAAGTCCAGGACTTTGAATCACCGGAGAACTCCTGACACCCTGGAAATTAATCAGTGAGAGCCATCACAAAAGCATCCACCTCAACATCAAGACCAGGCCCAGCCCAAATGCCAGCACGTTCCAATGCGGAACACCCCATGACACTTCCTCAGAAAAATAGGAACACATCCCTGCACATTAGCAGACAGGCTACCCAAAACCATACCAAACCCATTGACAACCCAAAACACACTACTGGACATGACACTGCTCTTCAGAGAGACAAGATCCAGCTCCATTCTCCAGAACAGAGGAATAAGTCCCCCAACCAGGAAACCTTCACAAGACACTGGTCCAATCCCATTCATGGGGGAAGACTCCACAATTGAGTACTATAACCATCTAGCCTGAAGAAAGGAGACCGTAAACACAGCAAGTTAAACAAAATGAAAAGACAGAGAAGCATGCAGCAGATGAAGAAACATAGTTAAAAACCCATAAGACCAAACAAATGAAGAGGAAATAGGCAGTCTATCAGAAAAAGAATTCAGAGTAATGATAGCAAAAATGATTCAAAATCTTGAAAATAAAATGGAGGCACAGATAAATAGACTGGAGGCATAGATTGAGAAGATGCAAGAAATGTTTAACAAGTACCTGGAAAAATTAAAGAATAGACAATCAGCAATGAACAATACAATAACTGAGATAAAAAAAAGTTACAGTGAACCAACAGCAGAAATAACTGAGGCAGAAGAACAGATAAGTGAGCTGGAAGATACAATGTTAGAAATAACTGAAACAAAGTAGAATAAAGAAAAAGCAATATAAAAGTGAGGACAGTCTCAGAGACAGTCTCCGGGACAATATTAAGTGCAACAACATTTGAATCATAGGGATCACAGAAGAAGAAAAAAGGAAAGGGTATAAGAAAGTATTTGAAGAGATTATAAATAAAACTTCCCTAAAATGGGAAAGGAAATAGCCAGCTAAGACCAGGAATCCAGAGAGTCCATACAGGATAAACCCAAAGAGAAACACACCAAGACACATATTAATCAAACTAACAAAAGTTAAACACAAAGAACAAATACTAAAAGCAGCAAGGGAGGGACTTCCCTGTGGTCCAGTGGCTAAGGCTTTGCTCCCAAAGCAGGGGCTTGGGTTCAATCCCTGGTCAGGGAATTAGATCCCAGATGCTACAACTAAGAGTCTGCATGCCACAGTGAAGATTGAAGATGCTGTGTGCTGCAACTAAGACCTGGCACAATCGAGTAAATTATTTAATTTAATAAATATATGTTTGTTTGTTTTTTAAATAGCAAGGAAAAAGCAACAATAACATACAAGGGAATCCCCACAAGACTAACTGCTGCTCTTTCAACAGAAACTCTGTAGCCAGAAAAAAGTAGCAATATATATTTGAAGTAATGCAAGAGAAAAACATACCACCAAAATTACTCTATCCAGCAAGGATCTCATTCACATTCAAGGGAGAAACCAAAAATCTTTACAGATAAGAAAATGTTAAGAGAATTTAGCACCACCAAACCAGCTCTACAACAAATGCTATAGGACTTTCTCTATATAGGAAACACAAGAGAAAGAAAAGGCTCATTAAAACAAACCCAAAATAATAAAACAAATGGTAATAGGATCATACATATCAATAATTGCCTTAAATGCAAATGGGCTAAATGCTCCAACCAAAAGACACAGACTGGCTGAATGGGTTAAAAAAAAAAAAAAAGACCCCCTCACGTGCTGTCTACAAGGGACCCACCTCAGACCTAGGGACGCATACAGACTGAAAGTGAGGGACTGGAAAAAGATATTACATGAAAATGAAAATCAAAAGAAAGTGAGAGTAGTAATACTCATATCAGATAAAATCAGTGTTAAAATAAAGACCATTACAAGAGACAAGGAAGGACACAACATAATGATTAAGGGATCAATTCAAGAAGAAGATATAACAATTATAAAAATATGTGCACCCAACATAGAAGCACCTCAATATATAAGGCAAATGCTAACAACTGTTAAAGGGGAAATTGACAGTAACACAATAATAGTGAGGGAATTAACACCCTACTCACAGCAATGGACAGATCATCTGGACAGAAAATTAATAAGGTTACACAGGCTTTAAACAATACACTGGACCAATTGGACTTATTTGATATAGACAAGTCATTTCATTCAATAAGTTTCATGCTTTTGAAAAAGATGAATATTAAGGATATGAAATAATAGAACATAAAGTTGATTCAAGCTAAATTACTGGATTCTGGATTTGCTATTCCAGCTTAGAGGAATAAAAGGGGGTCTGACAATTTGACTAGTTGACTAAAATAAGAACCAACATCATACCTTGGTGCCAGAACAGCTTTCATATACTACAGAGTGTGTGC
The DNA here is from genome assembly GCF_019923935.1 of Bubalus bubalis. NCBI lineage: Eukaryota > Metazoa > Chordata > Mammalia > Artiodactyla > Bovidae > Bubalus > Bubalus bubalis. The sequence goes on from NC_059159.1 coordinate 145,230,678, forward strand.
TTTGTCACTCAGTCGTGTCTGACTCTTTGTGACCCCATGGACTGTAGCCTGCCAGGCTCCTCTGTCCATGGGGATTCTCCAGGAAAGAAAACTTGAGTGGGTTGACATTTCTTCCTCCAGGGGATCTTCCCAACTCGGGGATCAAACCCAGGTCTCCTGCATTGCAGGTGGATTCTTTACCATCTGAGCCACCAGGGAAGTCCATATACTACAGAGGAAGAGATACAAATCCGTAGAGAAATTTGAATTTTAGGATGGATTCATCATGGTAGACCTGCCCATTCATTTCAGAAGCATCCAGAGGACACATTTTTCATGACAACTGCAAGCAATAAATTTGTGAAGGGAGTCCTAAAATCTTTGAAGAGCACAAAGGATTTCTCTGGAGGTCAGATTATAGTGGGAGCTGCTGCCACTGAATTGAAAACCTACATGCAATGGGAGATAATTGGATCCCAGGGTAGCAGCACCAAATAATCAAAAGTGAGATAGACATGGTTATTATAACAGACAGAAGAGTCAAAGCAGCAATCAGAATAGAGTGGCTTGCAGAGACCTATGACATTGGCAGGTTGACCATGGTCATATTGTCCGAATGTTTGTTTCCTGTCAAAATTCTTATATTGAAGCCTAACCCCAAGGTGATGGTATTGGGAGGTGGGGCCTTTATGAGTAATTAGGTCTTGAGGGCAGAGTACTTATAAATGGGATTAGTGCCATTATAAAAATGCCTACAGAGAGATCTTTTGCCCTTTCCACCAAATGAGGGTACAGAGAGAAGCCTGCACTCTGCTACCAAGAAGGCCTTCTCCAGAACCCAACATGCTGACACCCAGATTTTGGGTTTCTAGCCCTAAAATCTGAAAAATGAATTTCTGTTGTTTATAAGCCACCCAGTCTGTAGTATTTTGTTACAGCAGCACTACTGGACTAAGACGGGATGGGCAATCTATACTTGATCTGTATAAGCAAAAGAGCTCTAAATCAAGGGAGCAAAATTCTAACTTAAATTTAAAGAAAGAAAAAAAATAGAGTCATGGTCTTTCAATCAATTCCCAGACTTGAGCCAGTTTACAGACTACATAACCCTTTGAATGAAAGGAAAGTTGAGGAAGGACCCTGCTACTTTGCCAAAACATTATATCGTTAACCTTTTCACATAAAGGGACCTATGGCCTTTTATCAAAATGACAATATCTCTTTGGTTGAACAGTCAAAGTACTGGCTTATGGACGTCAGATGATCAATAGGGCTTCAGCTCATCTCCATCCCATCTGAGTCCAGTGGGTCCTCAAACTCACCCTGTTGCTATTTCCTCAGCCCTGGAATGGATCATTGGAATAACTGGCAGAATTACTATATTGTCTCCCTGAGTGAAGATCGTTATAGTGGCAAGGACCACCAAAGAAACTACCAGTAGAAACCACCAAAGCTGCCTCTGCCCAGAAAAATAGTAAACTAAAAGCAATGACACATTCCTGGAAGGACTGTTGAGATTTAATACTACCATCATGGACATGAAAGATGAAAGATGCAAAACTTGTGATTTTCACTTCATCCCTATTCATCTCACCTATTTGATCTGTGAAAAAAACAGATCTTGAAGGTTGACAGTGGATTATGCTAAGCTTACCCAAGTGATGATTCCAAAGCAGATTTAACAGATGTGGTTTCATTGCTTAAAAAAATTAACACATCCTCTGGTATCTGGTTCACAGCTATTGAACTGGCAAATGTGTTTGTTTCTTTTTTCTCCATTCCTGTTATTAGACTGAAAGTGAAAGTCACTCAGTCATATCTGATTCTTTGCAACCCTATGGCCTGTAGCCCACCAGGCTCCTCTGTCCATGGAATTCTCCAGGCAAGAATACTGGACAGGGTTGCCATTCCCTTCTCCAGGGGATCTTCCTAAGCCAGGGATCAAACTCCAGTCTCCTGTTTTGCAGACAGATTCTTTACCATCTGAGCCACCAGGGAAGACCAGCTGGGAAGGCCAGCAATATACCTTCATGGTCCTCCTTCAAGGATATATGAACTCTCCAGCCCTGTCATAATTTAGTTCACAGGGATCTTAATCATCTTTCTCTTCATTAAGACATCACATTGGTCACCTAATACTGATGACATTATGTTTATTGGACCTATTGAGCAAGAAGTAACAACAAGTATTCTAGATTTATTAAGATATTTGCTTTCAGAGGGTGGGAAATAAATCTGATATCAGGAAGCATTCTACCTCAGTGAAATTTCAAGGGGTCCAGTAATGCTAAGCATGTCTTCATAGCCCTTCTAAGGTAAAGGATAAGATGTCATATTTGGCCTTTCCTACAGTCCAAAACAAGATACAGTACCTAATGGGCCTCTAGATTTTTGTCAGTATGTTCATTTGTGTGTGCTTCTCCAACCCATTTACTAAGTGCTCCAAAAAGCTGTTAGTTTGGGGTGGGGCCCAGACCAAGAGAAGGCTCTGGCACAGATCCAGTCTGCTGTACAAACTGCACTGCCATTTGGGCCAGATTATCCAGCAGATCCAATGGTGCTTGAAGCACCAGTGGCAGATAGAAATGCTGTTTGGAGCCTTTGACAAGTCCCCTATAAGTGGATCACAGCACAGACTTGTAGGATTTTCAAACAAAGCCCTGCCATCCTCTGTGGATTACTGCTCTCTTTTGAGATACAGCTCTTTGTTAGCTACTGGGCCTTAGTAGAGAGACTGAACACTTAATCAGGAGCCACCAGGAGACCTGAACTCCCCATCATGAACTGAGCATTACCTGGTCAGAGATTGAAAGGAACATGATTGGGAAACTGGTGACAAGGAGCTCTAGAGAAGCTATATGAGGAGAGACTTCATTGAATTGGAGAAGAATGTGAAGATCTTAATTAGAGTCCCATGTGAATGCTTATCAAAGAGTGACCTCAGCTGTGGAGGATTTTGATAATCGAGTTGTTGGATGACCTCTTCTGTAGATAGCAGTCAGTCTCTTACTCCAGCCACTCCTGTCATTGCCCAGTGGGTTTATGAACAAATGCCATGGTCACAGAAATTGAGGTTACACAGTTGCTCAGCAAAATGGACTTCCACTCACCAAGTCCAACCTGGCCACAGCTATTGCTGGATGGTGCATCTGCCAGCAGCAGAGACCAGTGTGGTGTCCCCAGTATGGCAGCATTTCCTGGGGTGATCAGTCAACTATCTGATGGCAGGTTGATTACACTGGATTGTTTCTATAATGGAAGGCAAGCTTATTTTGAAACAGATACTTACTGTAGATATAGCATTTCCGACTTGCAAAACTTCTTATAGAATGCCATATCCAACATCATGGTATTCCATACAGCATTGCTTTAGATAAAAGAACACATTTTGCATCAATTCAAGCGTTGCAAAGGGCCCATGCTTATGGAATTCACTATTCTTACCATGTTCCCCACCATCCTGAATCAGCTGGCTTTATAGAACAATAGAATAGCCTTTTGAAGATTCAGCTATTACCAGGTAGGTGGCAATAGCTTAACAGGCTGGGACAAAGCTTTCCAGGAAGCTGTATATGCTCCAAATCAATGTATGTCTAGAATATGAAATCCCTTACCTGATCAATTAGTACTACTAGGTCCTGAGATTAAAGTCAATGGAAAACTATAATGACCTAATTCAGTCAGAACTACTAATAGCTCAGATCTTTCAGGAATTTAGCTTTGAAAGAACCACAATTAGCTGAGGCACTTTCTGTAAATAAAGGGAGTAAACAGAGAGTAGTGGAATAAGGTAGTTATAAATACCAGATATGACCATTACAGACCATTATAGCTATAGAAATTAGGGCTATAATTGTTATGTGATATAATAAATATAAATATGGGCTATAATTGTTATGAGTATTTTTTTATTATTTTTTATAAATGTGTATGTGTACATGTGTGTGAATATGTGTATTAAACTTTCTCTTCTGGGGAAAATGGTTAGTATTTTTTGGTTGTATGTAGCCTCTTCTTAATATTGCATAGGAACCTGGAATATCACATAGGAACAATTTGGTTGTATGTAGCTGATCCTCAATATCGCACAGGAACCAGGAATGTTAGGTCCATGAATCAGGGTAAATTGGAAATGGTCAAACAGGAGAAGGCAAGAGTGAACATCAACATTTTAGGAATCAGTGAACTAAAATCGACCAGAATGGGCAAATTTAATTCAGATGACCATTACATCTACTACTGTGGGCAAGAATCCCTTAGAAGAAATGAAGTAGCCATTATAGTCAACCAAAGAGTCCAAAATGCAGTACTTGGGTACAGTCTCACAAATGACAGAATGATCTCTGTTTGTTTCTAAGGCAAGCCATTCAATATCACAGTAATCCAAGTTTATGTCCCAAACACTAATGCCAAAGAAGCTGAAGTTGAATGGTTCTACGATAACCTACAAGACCTTCTAGAACTAACACCAAAAAAGATGTCCTTTTCATCATAGAGGACTGGAATGCAAAAAAGGACATCAAGAGATACCAGGAATTACAGGCAAGTTTGGCCTTGGAGCACAAAGTGAAGCAGGGCAAAGGCTAACAGAGTTCTGACAAGACAATGCTCTGGTCATAGCAAATACCCTCTTCCAACAACACAAGAGAAGACTCTACACATGGACATCACCAGATAGTCAATACTGAAATCAGATTGATTATATTCTTTGCAGCTGAAGATGGAGAAGCTCAATACATTCAACAAGACCAGGAGCTGACTCTACTCAGATCATGAACTCCTTATTGCAAAATTTATACTTAAATTGAAGAAAGTAGGGAAAACCACTAGACAATTCAGGTATACCTAAATCAAATCCCTTATGATTATACAGTGAAAGTGACAGGTTCAAGGAATTAGATCTGATAGACAGAGTGCCTGAAGAACTATGGACCAAGGTTCATAACAGTGTACAGGAGGCAGTGATGAAAACAGTCCCCAAGAAGAAGAAATGCAAAAAGGCAAAATGGTTGTCTGAGGAGGTCTTACAAATAGTTGAGAAGAGAAGCAAAAGGCAAAGGAGTAAGGGAAGATACATCCATCTGAATGCAGAATTCCAAAGAATAGCAAGGATAGATAAGAAAGTCTTCTTCAGTGACCAATGCAAAGAAACAGAGGAATACAATAGAATGGGAAAGACTAGAAATCTCTTAAAGAGAATGAGAGATACCAAGGGAACATTTCATACAAATATGGGCACAATAAAGGACAGAAATAGTAAGGACAGAAGCAGAAGATATTAAGAAGAGGTGGCAAGAATACACAGAAGAACTATGCAAAAAAGAACTTAATGACTCAGATAACCATGATGGTGTGATAACTCACCTAGAGCCAGACATCCTGGAGTGCGAAGTCAAGTGGGCCTTAGGACGCATCACTACGAACAAAGCTAGTGGAGGTGATGGAATTCCAGTGGAGCTATTTCAAATCCTAAAAGATGATGCTGTGAAAGTCCTTCACTCAATATGCCAGTGAATTTTGAAAACTCAGCAGTGGCCACAAGACTGGAAAATGTCAGTTTTCATTCCAATTCCAAAGAAAGGCAATCCCAAAGAATGTTCAAGCTACCGCACAATAGCACTCATCTCACACACTAGCAAAGTAATGCTCAAAATTATCCCAGCTAGGCTTCAACAGTATGTGAGTTGAGAACTTCCTGAAGTTCAAGCTGGATTTAGAAAAGGCAGAGGAAGCAAAGATCAAATTGCCAACATCTGTTGGATCATAGAAAAAGCAAGAGAATTTCAGGAAAATAATCTACTTCTGCTTCACTAATCACGCTAAAGCCTTTGTGTGGATCCCAACAAACTGGAAAATTCTTCAAGATATGGGAATAGCAGACCACCTTACTTGCCTCCTGAGAAATGTGTATGCAGGTCCAGAAGCAACTGTTAGAACCAGACTTGGAACAACAGTCTGGTTCTAAATTGCAAAAGGAATACGAAAGGCTGTATATTGTCACCCTGCTTATTTAACTTATATGCAGAATACATTATGTGAAATGCCAGGCTTGATGAAGCACAAGCCGGAATCAAGATTGCCAGGAGGAATATCAATTTTAACCTCAGATATGAAGATTGCACCACTCTTATGGCAGAAAGTGAAGAGGAACCAAAGAGCCTCTTAATGAAGGTGAAAGAGGAGGGTGAAAAAACTGGTTTAAAACTCAACATTCAGAAAACTAAGATCATGGCATCCAGTTCCACCACTTCATTGCAAATAGATGAGGAAACAATGGAAACAGTAACAGACTTTATTTTCTTGGGCTCCAAAATCACTGCAGATGGTGACTGCAGCCATGAAATTAAAAGATGTTTGCTCCTTGAAAGAAAAGCTATGACCAACCTAGACAACATATTAAAAAAGCAAAGACATTACTTTGCTGACAAAGTTCCATCTAGTAAAAGCTACAGTTTTTCCAGTAGTCATGTATGGATGTGAGAGTTGGACCATAAGGAAAGCTGAGCACTGAAGAATTGATGCTTTTGAACTGTGGTGTTGGAGAAGACTCTTGAGAGTCCCTTGGACTGCAAGGAGATCAAGCCAGTCAATCCTAAAGGAAATCAGTTAATATTCATTGGAAGGACTGATGCTGAAACTGAAGCTCCAATATTTTGGCCACCTGGTGCAAAGAACTGACTTACTGGAAAAGACCCTGATGCTGGGAAATATTGAAAGCAGGATGAGAAGGGGACAACAGTGGATGAGATGGTTGGATCATGTCACCAACTCAATGGACATGAGTTTGAGCAAGCTCTGGGAGTTGGTGATGGTCATGAAAACCTGGCGTGCTGCAGTCCATGAGGTCACAAAGAGTTGGACATGACTGAGCAAGTGAGCTGAACTGAGCCTCTTCTCAAGGACTTGTCAGTATCCTGGGAGTATAACTTCCTAAATGATCTACTATTTTATGGTAAGTCACATATTTACTTATACATGTGGTCAGATCTGCTACTGTTTTCCAAAGAAGGAAATGAACACTGATAGCATCAGGAGTCAAACTATCAAAAATTTCTGCAATAAAATTAACTGAAACTTCTGAGTGGACCAGAGAAATAGAAAATTCATGCCTATGGCCTAGTAAATCTTCTAGAGAAGTGTCCTCTATGGGTACTTATTGTAAAGAGGCTGGTAAAATGCTGAAATACTTAAGTACAGTTTTAACAAGTGAAGGGTATAATAGGATGAAAGTGCATAGAAAGCAAAAGTAAAGAGAAGACATTCAGTTTCAACACTTTGCAGCTCTCCAGGTCCTGCAGGTTAAATTCATTTGAACATTTAAGCTCTGTTCAGCTTGTACCATCTTTGAATTTTCCGCTGGAGACCACAGCTAGATATTTTTCCTCACCACATGCTGACTCCCAAGATCCAGAGCCAGAGAGAGATGTCCTAGACAGAAAAAACTGAATTGGTCTGCTTGTAGACTCAACTAATGAATTCCAGCTTCTTTTCCTGATGGTCTGCTACCCTGGGAGATGGACACTGGGAATATACACTCACATTGTGGGCCATAGCACAGAATGGGGCCACAATACAACTACTGAATTAAGCACAGCACAACATGTCTTCATCCAAAAGACACACTCACATCTCAGTTCTCAGTTCTATCTCTGGTTATGTCCTGGACTCAGCCTGTGACCCTATCAGGTTTATCCCATATCAGTCTCTTGCCCCTTTTCCTTCTTATCTATTTCTGCTACTTACACCTTGTCAAGGATATCACCCCTTGCCTGGATTGAGTCAGTTATGTACTAATTTAATCACTAGTATATGCTTTCTAAAAATCAATTTTTACCTTGCTAAGATATATAGTAACCTACACAAACAAACGTTTTACTATTTTAAGTCAAGTTCATACAATTCTCTTGCACAGGTCTTGCTACCAACTTTGATTGGCCCAACATACATCTTCAGTTTGATGTATGTATGTAACAAAACTCTGTTAGCCTTTGTCCTGCTTTATTTTGTACCCCAAGGCCAAACTTGCCTGTTACTCCAGATATCTCTTGACTTCTTACTTTTGCATTCCAGTGCCCTATGAAAAAAAGGACATCATTTTTGGTGTTAATAGATGCTTTTGAACTGTGGTGTTGGAGAAGACTCTTGAGAGTCCATTGGAATGCAAGGAGATCCTAAAGGAGATCAGTCCTGGGTGTTCATTGGGGGACCAATGTTGAAGCTGAAACTCCAATACTTTGGCCACCTCATGTGAAGAGCTGACTTCTTTGAAAAGACTCTGATGCTGGGAAAGATTGAGGGCAGGAGGAGAAGGGGACAGCAGAGGATGAGATGGTTGGATGGCATCACCGACACAATGGACATGGGTTTGGGTAGACTCTGGCAGTTGGTGATGGGCAGGGAGGCTTGGCGTGCTGCGGTTCATGGGGTCATAAAGAGTCGGACACGACTGAGCCAATGAACTGAACTGATACCCTCTCTTTTGAGCTTCCCTCCTGCTGAGCTCCCTGTGTCATGTGGCAATTTCTCACTAGCTATCTATTTTACACATAATAGTATATATATGTCAATGCTACTTTCTCCTTCCCCTACTGTGTCCACAAGTTCATTCTCTACATCTGTCTCTTCATTCCTTCCCTGCAAATAGTTTCACCAATAGCATTTTTCTACATTCCATATATACATTTTAATATATGATATTTGTTTTACTCTTTCTGACTTATTTTACTCTGTATAACAGACTCTAGGTACATTCATTCATTCACTACCACAGACTCAAATTCATTCTTTCACATGACTGAGTAATATTCCATTTTACATCTGTACCACATCTTCTTTATCCTTTCATCTGTAGATGGACATCTAGGTTGCTTCCATATCCTGGCTACTGTAAATAATGCTGCAATGAACACTGGTGTATGTGAATCTTTTTGCATTATGATTTTCTTAGGGTATATGACCAGTAGCAGGATTGCTGGTTGTATGATAGTTTTATTTTTAGTTTTTTGTGGAACCTACATACAGTTCTCCATAGTGGCTGTATCAATTGACATTCTCACCAACAATGCAAGAGGGTTGCCTTTTCTCCACACCCTCCCCAGCATTTCTTGTTTGTGTATTTTTTTGATGATGGTGATTCTGATCAGTGTGAGGTGATAACCTCATTGTATTCTAGTTTTGTATTTCTCTAATAATTATTGATGTTGAGCCATCTGCATCATTAGTGTTTATCGGCCATCTGTACATCTTCTTTGGAGAAATTTCTGTTTAGATCCTCTAACTATTTTTTCATTTGGCTGGTTATTTTTTTCTTTTTTTATCTGATATTGAGGTGTATGAGCTTCTTATATATTTTGGAGATTAATCGTTTGTCAGTTGTTTCATTTGCGATTATTTACTCCCGTTCTGAGGGTTGTCTTTTAATATTGTTTATTGTTTCGTTTGCTGTCAGTCCAGTTCAGTTCAGTCACTCAGTCGTGTCCGACTCTTTGTGACCCCATGAATTGCAGCACACCAGGCCTCCCTGTCCATCACCAACTCCCAGAGTTCACTCAGACTCACGTCCATCGAGTCAGTGATGCCATCCAGCCATCTCATCCTTTGTCATCCCCTTCTCCTCCTGCCCCCAATCCCTCCCAACATCAGAGTCTTTTCCAATGAGTCAGCTCTTCTCATGAGGTGGCCAAAGTACTGGAGTTTCAGCTTCAGCATCATTCCTTCCAAAGAAATCCCAGGGCTGATCTCCTTCCGAATGGACTGGTTGGATCTCCTTGTAGTCCAAGGGATTCTCAAGAGTCTTCTCCAACACCACAGTTCAAAAGCATCAATTCTTCAGTACTCAGCTTTCCTCACAGTCCAACTCTCACATCCATACGTGACTTAATTATGTCCCATTTGTTTATTTTCGTTTTTATTTCCATTACTCTAGAAGGTGGGTCAAGAGGATCTTGCTGTGACTTAAGTCAAAGGGTATACTGCCTATATTTTCCTCTAAGAACTGTATGGTTTCTGGCCTTAATTTAGGTCTTAAATCCATTTTGAGTTTATTTAGTATACGGTATTAGGAAGTGTTCTTTTACATATAGCTGTCCAGTTTTCTCAGCACCACTTACTAAAGAGGCTGTTGCTTCTCCATTGTATATTTTTGCCTCATTTTTCAAAGATAAGGTGCCCACAGGTGCATGGGTTTATCTCTGGGCTTTCAATCTTGTTCCATTAGTCTACATTTGTATTTTTGTGCCAGTACCATATTGTCTTGATGACTGTAGCTTTGTAGTATGGTCTGATATCAGAAAGCTTTATTCATCCAGCTCTGTTTTTCTTTCCTTCTTTCTTTTCGGTCTTGAGATTGCTTTGGCTATTTAGGTTCATTTGTGTTTCCATACAAACTGTGAAATTATTTGTTCTAGTTCTGTGGAAAATACTATTGGTAGTTTGATAGGGATAGCATTTAATCTATAAATTGCTTTGGGTAGTATAGTCTTTTTCACAATATTTCACATTCAAGAACATGGTATATTTCTCCATCTGTTTGTGTTGTCTTTGTTATCTTTCATCAGTGTTTTATGGGCTTCCCCAGTGACCCAGCAGTAAAGAATCTGCCTGCAATGCAGGAGACACAGGACACACAGATTTAATCCCTGGGTCAGGAAGATCCCCTGGAGGAGGGCATGGCAACCCACTCCAGCATTCTTGTCAGGAAAATTCCATGGACAGAAGAGCCTGGTGGGCTATAGTCCACAGGGCTGCAAAGAGTTGAACATGACTGAAGTGACTGAGCACATGCACATATCAGTGTTTTACAGTTTTATGCATACAGGTCTCTTGTCTCTTTAGGTAGATCTATTCCTAGTTACTTTATTTTTTGTTGTTGTTGCAATGATGAATGGATTGTTCCCCTAATTTCTCCTTTTGATTTTTCGTTGTTAGTACCGTATAGTAACACAAGGAATATCTTTGTGGTAATTTGTATTCTGTGAATTTACTATATTCATTGTTAACTCTAGTAATTTTCTGGTGGCATCTTTAGGGTTTTCTATGTATAGTATCTTGTCATCTGCAAACAGTGAGAGTTTAACATCTTCTTTTCCAATCTGGATTTTTTATATTTCTTTTTCTTCTTGGATTACTGTGGTTAAGACTTACAATACTATGTTCAATAGTAGTGACAGGAGTGGGCACCCTGTCTTGTTCCTGATCTTAGAGGAAATGCTTTCAGTTTTTCACTGTTGAGAATAACGTTTGCTGTCAATTTGTCATATATGTCCTTTATTATGTTGAGGTAGGTTCATTTTACACCTACTTTCTGGAGAGTTTTTATCATAAATGGGAGTTAAATTTTGTTGAAAGCTTTTACTGCATCTATAGAGATTATCATATGGTTTTTCCCTTTCAATTTGTTAATATGATGTATCACATTGATTTACTTGCATATATTGAAGAATCCTTGCATCCCTGGGATGTGCTTAGTTGCTCAGTCATATCCAACTCTCTGTGACCCCATAGACTGTACCCTCCAGACTCCTCTGTCCATAGGGATTCTCCAGGCAAGATTACTGGAATGGGTTTGCCAGGGCCTCCTCCAGGGGATCTTCCCAATTCAGGGATTGAACCCAGGTCTCCTGCATTGCAGGCAGATTCTTTACCATCTGAGCTACCAGGGAAGCCCCTGCATCCCTGGAAGAAAGCCCACTTGATGATTTATGAGCCTTTCAATGTGTTGTTAGATTCTGTTTGCTAGAATTTTGTTGAGGATTTTTGCATCTATCTGCATTAGTGATATTGGCCTATAATTTTCTTTATTATTGTGTGTGTGTGTGTGTGTGTGTGGCATCTTTTTCTGGTTTTGGTATCAGTGATAGTGGCTTTGTAGAATGAGTTTTGGAGGTTTTCTTCCTCTACAATGTCTTGAAAGAGTTTTTCAGGATAGGTGTTAGCTCTTCTCTAAACTTTTGGTAGAATTCACCTGTGAAGCCATCTGGCCCTAGGCTTTTGTTTGCTGGAAAATTTTGATTAAAGTTTCAATTTCTTTATTGTTTTGGGTTTGTTTTTGTAAGTCTTTTCTTTCTCTTGGATTTCTCATCTAAAGAGATTCCTTTAGCATTTGTTGTAGAGCTGGTTTGGTGGTGCTGAATTCTCTTAATGTTTTGCTTGTCTATAAATCTTTTGATTTTTCCTTTGAATCTGAATGAGATCCTTGCTGTGTAGAATAATCTTGGTTGTAGGTTTTTTACTTTCATCATTTTAAATATATCCTGCCACTCCCTTCTGCACTGCAAAGTTTCTATTGAAAGATCAGCTGTTAGCCATAGGAATCCCCTTATATGCTATTTGTTGCCTTTCCCTTCCTGCTTTTAATATTTTTCTTTCTTTCTTTCTTTCTTTTTTTTAGTTTGATTAATATGTGTTTTGTCATGTTTTTCTTTGAGCTTATGCTCTATGGGACTCACTGGGCTTCCTGGTCTTAGGTGGCTATTTCCTTTCTCAGCTTGGGAAATTTTTGACCATAATCTCCTAAAATATTCTCATACCCTTTCTCTTTTTCTTTTTTCTGGGACCCTTATAATTCAAATGTTGGTATGCTTAATGTTATCCTAGAGGTCTCTCAGACTATCTTCATTTCTTTTCATTCTTTTTTCTTTATTCTGCTCTGCTTCAGTTATTTCCACCATTCTATCTTCCAGCTCACTTATCCATTCTTTTGCCTCCATTATTCTGCTCTTAGTTCTCTCTAGTGTATTTTTAGGCATGGTGATTGTGTTTTTCGTTGCCAGTTGTCTATTCTTTATTTCTTCTAGCTCCTTGTTAAATATTTCTTGTATCTTCTCAATATGTACCTCCATTCATTTATCTGTGCATCCATTTTATTTCCAAGACTTTGGATCACCTTTACTATCATCTTTAGTATCATATCATCTTTACAAAATACTTTGAATTCTTTCAGATAAATTGCCTGTTTCTTCTTCATTTGCTTGATCTTGCGGGGTTTTATCATGTTTCTTCATTTGCTGAATGATTCTCTGTTGTTTCATGTTGTTTAATTTGCTGGGTTTGAGGTCTCCTTTCTATAGTTTGCAAGTTTGTAGTTCCTCTTATTTCTGGAGTCTGCCTCCTGTGGGTGGAGTTGCTCCAGTGCCTTGTGAAGTTTTCCTGGTTGTGAGGAATTGTGGCTATGTTTTGGTGGATGAAGCTGGATCTTGTCTCTCTGAAGGGCAGTGCCATGTCCAGTGGTGTGTTTTGGGGTTTCTGTGGACTTGGTATGGCTTTACACAGCCTATTTGCTAATGGGCAGAGCTGTGTTCCTGTTTTTCTGAAGGTTTGACATGAGACATCTGGCCTGGAGCTTGCTGGTCTTTGTGAAGGGCCTGGTCTTAGTGTTGAGATGGAGACCTTTGGGAGATCTCTAACTGATTAATTTTCCATGGGGTTGGGAGTTCTTTGGTGGTCCAAAGTCCTGGACTTGGGTCTCCCATCTTGGAGATTCAGGCCCAGTCCCTTACTGTAGCACCAATATTCCTCAAGTCACACAGCACAGAAGACAAAACCCACAAAAAATGGTGATAGTTACACTCAACAGACAAGAATACCCAAAAACACTTACAAAGAGAAAAGAAGAGAGTAAAAGAGGGGAAAAAGAGTAAAAATGGAAATAAAAAAGGAGAGAAATCAAGCCAATAAACAAATTTATAGGTGTACTGTTAAAATAGGAAAAAATAAAATATACTTATTTAAAGAGAAAAATGTTTTTAAAAAGGAAAAGTAAGTATAAAAACTAAAAATTAAAGGACACAGACATAGAGAACAGACTTGTGGACACAGGGAGGAGGGAGGAGAGGATTGGATTAACTGAGAGAATAGCTCTAAATATATGTATTACCATATGTAAAATCATATAGTCAGTGGAAATTTGCTGTATGGTGGTGCTCTATGAAAACCTGGAGAGGTGGGATGGGGTGGGAGGTGGGAGGAAGTTTTATGAGGGAGAGGACATACATATACCTATGGCTGATTCATGTTGATGTATGGCAGAAACCAACATAATATTGTAAAGCAATCATCCTCCAATTAAAAATAAATTAATTAAAATAAATAAAGTAAAACTTAAAGGAATAATAAAGAAGGAACAACATTAAAACAATATGAAAAAGAAAGAAGAAAAAAAAAAAAAAAACATGTGTAGAGTGGTAGTAAGCATGACCTCCTGAGTCCTCCATTGTCCTCTCCACACAGTGAGCACCAGAAAATCTACTTACTTAGAAAGTCCTGCAATGTTTCTAGAAAGGTCTCTGAACCTGCTGTGGGCACTGTGGGTCAGCTCAGACTCAGCTCTGGCCTTATCCCAGCTTGTGTGTACATGTTCAGCCGCTTCAGTCCTGTCTGACTCTTTGCGACCCTATGGACGTCAGTCCGCCAGGTTTCTCTGTCCATGGGATGCTCCAGGCAAGACTACTGGAATGGGTTTCTGTGTCTTGCTCCAGGGGATCTTCCCAACCCAGAGATCAAATTTGCATCTCCTGTATTGCAGGCAGATTCTTTACCACTGAACCACAGGGGAAGCCCATCCCTGCTTGTATTTGCTTCCAAATCCACAATTACACCTAGAGTACACAGTTTAAAGGGAATTTGCCACACCTGCAGGATTGAATTCCCTTCCTCTTCCTGGCTCACACATTCCCTGGTGCTCTGCTTTGGTTTGGGGCCCACCTCTGCTTCTACACCACCCTCCACTGACATATGTTGCTATAGTCTGAGGTGAATCATGTGCTCTTCCAGGGGAATTGGCCCCAGGTCAAGGGTCCCTCAGCAGAATCAAACTGCATAGGCTCATGGGAAGGTGTGGGCAGTAACCTGTGCCTATTCACAGCTTGGTGGCACTTGCTTCCTCTAGGGTCAGGGCTACAGTGGTGACTGTATACCCTGAGTACCCTGCCTCAGGCAGTCTCCCTGGCTTTGGCAGTGGCCCATTAGCTTGTGTTCTCCTCTCTGGGATTGTAAACTGTAGCCGTGTCTAGTTCTTCCTCTGGCATTTGCGCCAGCTTTGGCAGTGGCCAGGCATTTCTACCTCTGGGGTTGCGCAATTCACAGCTGCTGCTCATCCCATCTATTAGCAAAGGATGCTTCCTGTGGTCTGTGAGCATGTAGAGTTAGAGGGTCCCCATGGCAATGATCTCTTGCATTTCTGGAAGGTCCAGGCTTTTCCCTGGATTCCCTCAGCTGTGCCGTACTAGCCCCCTCAGAGTATCTTCATGGTAGTCAACCCCAGTCATCTCCCTGGAGTCCTAATCCTGAAGGCTGAGCTTCACCACTCAGCCCCCCTCACTGTAGCATGCGTGCAAGCTAGCTCTTGGCTGGGAAGTGCTGACTGACATGATCTCTGTGGTAAATTCTCTCTGTTTTGCCCTCCTAGCACTTGTTGCTGTGTTCCCCTCTGAGGAGACTGTGAGAAGCTTCCCCTCTGATGAGCTCCCCTCGTCCCTGCTTGGTGAGGGCATTTCTGAGAGTGTGCGGAGACCTTTCCTCCTTCACGACTCCCACCCCAGGATGCAGATCCTCCTCTCAAATTCTTTGTCTCTTTTTTTTTATCTTTATCTTTTGCCCTACCTCATTCTGAGGAGAATGGCTTACCTTTTTGGAAGTCTGGGGTCATCTGCCAACATTCAGAAGGTGTTCTGTAGGAGTGTTCCACATGCAGAATTTTTTTTGATATATTTGTAGGGGGGAAGGTGATCTCCCTGTCTTACTCCTTCGCCATCCTGAAAGCCCTGATGTGATTGTTTCAAACATATTTTTACTAACAGTGTACCAAATTTAGAAAATAATTCCCCTCTCAAGATAATTAGTATTTTTCTATCATAAACAGATTAGTATTGACTAAAAGTACACATGCCTACTGAAATGAAATCTGTGGTGTGTCTGGAGCTCTGGCCACTAGTTTTGTTCTGGTCCCTTATACTGTACTGCATTACTTTGGGTCAGCTAACCTATCTGGGTAAGATTCCTCCCTGAGAGAGACTCCTGTAGATTATTTCTAGAACTCCTTGGAGTGCTAAAATCCCAGATTATCTGTGCATTTATTTCCTTTCTCCAACATCATGCTCTGCTGCCAAATCAACCACAGACTTGCTTTTAAGACATGTGTACTATTGCTCATTCCTCCAAATGTGCACTTAGAACAAAAAGAAAGGAAAGGAAATAAAATTCTTGACTTGTGTCTGGTGTAGGCTATTTGATCACAGCAAGACTCTACTTGTATGGTTGACAGGTTTATCCTTCAGGCTTATAATGTAATTCCTATCATTAAATAACTGAGGGGATGAGGACTGTTAAAGGAAGAACACAAGAGAGAGAAATAATCAAAAAGACTGTTGAGTCACACAGTGGCTGTCCTAGAGAGATTATTGGGCAGCCCTGAGTCTCACCTAGACTTTAGCTCCACTCATGAGTGTCAGTGACAACTTCCTACCATATCCACACTTGGAGGCTTTTGTGTCCAGAATGAGCCTTCTGTCCATGGATTGAGTATGGGTGTCTGCTTTCCTGGGACTTTTATTCAAAGTTGAAAAAGAAATTTATATTTCCCATCCTATTATTCCCCACTCTAGGGCCAGAGCTACTCTAAGGAACCCTTAGAAGTAACCACCACTCCTGAATAGTTCCCATGAAATTCTTCACTTTATCATTGTGCCTCGACTTCTGATTAGAGATTTATTTGTTTAA
Organism: Bubalus bubalis; assembly: GCF_019923935.1. NCBI lineage: Eukaryota > Metazoa > Chordata > Mammalia > Artiodactyla > Bovidae > Bubalus > Bubalus bubalis. The sequence continues at coordinate 145,247,370 of NC_059159.1, forward strand.
CCAGTATAGTTCATCTGAAGCCAGCAGACAGATTACACTCCTTTGGTGTAATCAATGGGCTTTCTTCTGAACACTTACTAAACTTGGGTTGACCTGTGACACCTAATGGAGCAAGCATTAATGGGGTCAAGGGATGGAAGAGGGCGGGGTTTGCTACACTAAGTGGTCAGAGAATGTGAAGTATGTATATGAAGACAAAGAAAGAAACAAAAGGAGGCTTTTCAGACCTTGACAAAGATAACCTGATTTATTCAAACAGTTTGATCAGTGTCAGCCCTGCAGGATTTGTAGCACTAGAAAAGTAACCAGCAACCATGCTGCTGCTGATGCTGCTAAGTCACTTCAGTCATGTCCGACTCTGGGCGACCCCATAGACAGCAGCCCACCAGACTCCCCTGTCCCTGGGATTCTCCAGGCAAGAACACTGGAGTGGGTTGCCATTTCCTTCTCCAATGCATGAAAGTGAAAAATGAAAGTGAAGTCGCTCAGTCATGTCCAACTCTTTGCGACCCCATGGACTGCAGCAACCATGAGAGGATGTTAAATGCATAAGGAAGCAAACAAAATGATTTAGGGCCAGTTACTAGTTATTAGTTTTAGAACTGATTTTGTAGAGTCTAAATCTCTCAAGTTCACATCTACCGTTTATAATGAAGCCACTAGGAGTCAGCAGAGCACTGTGCTCTAAGATGGTGTTTGCTCTCCATTGTCAGCCTAGAACGTATTTTTAAATAAGTTTCATGATTTCTTCTCATGGCATGTTAAACTGCTTTATGTAATCACTTCAATATAGTTTCTTCCTTTGTTTTTATTACTTGTTTTCTTCCATGTATAAGCATACAATATGGAAAACAGGAGGATTTTTGACCAAGCTTCCTGGGGCTAATCTGCCCTCCTGTTAGCTCGGATCTCAGTCTGAATTATTATTAGTGTAGGTAAATGCCACGACTGGACCTTCAAAGCTCTTCTCTCAAAAAAAATTTTTTTTAAAACAAAATAATTTCCTCCAAAATTTTGACATACATTCAAAAGGCATATTTAAAAGTCTTAAATATGAAACAGATAAAAATATTGAATGTTTGCTGCTGCCGCCAAGTCACTTCAGTCGTGTCCGACTCTGTGACCCCAAAGACGGCAGCCCACCAGGCTCCCCCGTCTCTGGGTTTCTCCAGGCAAGAACACTGGAGTGTGTTGCCATTTCCTTCTCCAATGCATGAAAGTGAAAAGTGAAAAGGAAGTTGTTCAGTCGTGTCCGACTCTTCGCGACCCCATGGACTGCAGCCTACAAGGCTCCTCCGTCCATGGGATTTTCCAGGCAAGAGTACTGGAGTGGAGTGCCATCGCCTTCTCCGACTAAATGTTTCAGTTCAGTTTAGTCGCTCAGTCGTTTCCGACTCTTTGCAACCCCATGAATCGCAGCACGCCAGGCCTCCCTGTCCATCACCAACTCCCAGAGTTCACTCAGACTCACGTGCATCGAGTCAGTGATGCCATCCAGCCATCTCATCCTCTGTCGTCCCCTTCTCCTCCTGCCCCCAATCCCTCCCAGCATCAGAGTCTTTTCCATTGAGTCAACTCTTAGCATGAGGGGGCCAAAATACTGGAGTTTCAGCTTTAATATCATTCCTTTCAAAGAAATCCCAGGGCTGATCTCCTTCAGAATGGACTGGTTGGATCTCCTTGCAGTCCAAGGGACTCTTAAGAGTCTTCTCCAACACCACAGTTCAAAAGCATCAATTCTTCGTAGCTCAGCTTTCTTCACAGTCCAACTCTCACATCCACACATGACCACTGGAAAAACCATAGCCTTGACTAGACGGACCTTTGTTGGCAAAGTAATGTCTCTGCTTTTGAATATGCTATCTAAGTTGGTCTATCTAACTTTCCTTCCAAGGAGTAAGCGTCTTTTAATTTCATGGCTGCAGTCACCATCTGCAGTGATTTTGGAGCCCAGAAAAATAAAGTCTGACACTGTTTCCACTGTTTCCCCATCTATTTCCTATAAAGTGATGGGACTGGATTCCATGATCTTCGTTTTCTGAATGTTGAGCTTTAAGCCAACTTTTTCACTCTCCACTTAAATGTTTAGTTGCCTATAAAACAAATTCACTCAACAAATGTGGATCAAAGATCCACTTTGAGCAACTAAGATGAAAAGAGATTACAATATAGCCCTAGCATGAATTGACAATCAGATGTAATAAGAACTTAGTGCACTGTCTTTCCCCCAATTATCCTTTTTTAAAAAAACAACTCTATTGAAGTATAATTTATATCCAATAAAATTAATCTATTTGAAGTGTATAATTAAATTATCCCCACAATACATTATCCCTAAAAGATTCATGTCCATTTGCATCTAATTACATTTAAGTCTGATTGTTACAAGAAGATAGACTTATATTAAATTATTTAGTATTTAATTTGTTTAGTGGAAGAAAACATTTCTTTTCCTTTTGTAAATGTGTCCCTAAATTACCTATCAAAGGCTCCCTGAAGTCTCCCTGATTGTGCTGTTATCTAATTATTCTTACATCATTACTTCTGGTTTTGTAGAATCTGCTTTGTAGAACCTGAATGTACTCCATTCCTTTGCAATTTAACTTTGAAAGTTTTGAGTCTGGGCTAGTTAGACACACTTTGTCTCCAGCATCTCTGACCTCTGGTGCTCAATTCAACAAATTTGAGTTGATTATGGAACTGCAGAAGAAAAATAGTGGCAAAAGAAAAACTTGTTGACACTGCTGAATTGTAGTACAGGTAAGTTCCAAATTAGAGGGAAATATCAACCTTGTGTGCCTAGTGACTTTCTAAACTAGAAAGAGGGGAGAGGGGAAATGAAATGCCTTGGGGAACTATTTGCCAAGTAATTTTTTTTCATATAGTATTTTGCATAATATGAACAAGTTCACAGGTGAGGTAACTGGGGTTCAGCTAAGAAACATGACCAAAACCATAGAGCTTTAAATGAAGTCAAGATTCAAACCTAGGTCTATTTGGCAACAAAGACCAGGCATTTTGCACAAATGCATTTTTCTCCTATTGGGAGAAGAAGAAAAATTTCATGGAAAATGTGGTGTTTGAGATGAATCTTGTAGGTTTTCTGTTGTTTTGCTTGTAGTATATTATCTGGCTTTGCTATCAGGTAATGCTGGCTTTGTAAAATAAGTTTTACAACTTTTGGGAAGATAAAGTCAAAATATTTGATCCACTTGTTGTTTAAGACTGTGTTAATTTACATGTATATGAATTTTATGGTTTCTTCTTGTTATTGATTTCTAGTTTGACATGGTCAGTCAGATAAAATACTTCATATATTTTCAGTCTTTTAAAATTTGTTGAGACTGGTTTTGTGACCTAATATATGACTTGCTCCTTGGAAGGAAAGTTATGACCAACCTAGACAGCATATTCAAAAGCAGAGACATTACTTTGCCAACAAAGGTCCGTCTAGTCAAGGCTATGGTTTTTCCAGTAGTCATGTATGGATGTGAGAGTTGGACTGTGAAGAAGGCTGAGCACCGAAGAATTGATGCTTTTGAACTGTGGTGTTGGAGAAGACTCTTGAGAGTCCCTTGGACTGCAAGGAGATCCAACCAGTCCATTCTAAAGATCGGTCCTGGGTGTTCTTTGGAAGGAATGATGCTAAAGCTGAAACTCCAGTACTTTGGCCACCTCATGTGAAGAGTTGACTCATTGGAAAAGACTCTGATGCTGGGAGGGATTGGCGGCAGGAGGAGAAGGGGACGACAGAGGATGAGATGGCTGGATGGCATCACCAACTCGATGGACGTGAGTTTGAGTGAACTCCAGGAGTTGGTGATGGACAGGGAGGCCTGGCGTGCTATGATTCATGGGGTCATGGAGAGTCAGACACGACTGAGCAACTGAACTGAACTGATATGACCTATCCCGGAGATTATACCGTGTGGGCTAGAGCCGATGGTGTATTCTGCTATCTTTGGGTGAAATGTTCTGTGTATATCTGTTAAGCCTATATGCTCTAAAGTATAGTTCAGATCCAATGTTTCCATATTGATTATCTGTTTGAATGATCTATCCTTTGCTGAAAGTGGGGATATTGAAGTCCCCTTTATTGTACTGTTGTCTGTTATTGCCTTTGGATCTCATAGTGTTTGCTTGATATATTTAGGTGCTCCAATATTGGGTGCATAAATATTTACTGTGGTTATATCCCCTTGATGAATTTGTCCCTTTATCATCATACAATGATGCTTTTTGTCTCTTGTTATAGCTTTTGACTTAAAGCCAAAGCTGTATTTATTTATTATTTAATATAAATATATATACCTCTTTTTTAAACTTTTTTTACTTTACTTTGTATGGAATATCTTTTGCCATTGTGTGTCTCAATGTGTCACTTGAAGCTGAAGTGAGTCTCTTATAGGCAGCATGTAATTGGATCTTATTTTATTTTATCCATTCAGCCACTTCACTCCTTTTGGTTGGAGAATTTAATCTATTCATATTTAAATAATTATTGATAGGTAAGGACTTACTATTGCCATTTTGTTTATTGTCTTCTGGCTGTTTTGTAGTTTCTTTCCCCCTTTCTTTCCCTCTTGCTGTCTTCTCTTGTGAATTGATGATTTTATATAGTGGTATACTTTGATTCCTTTCTCCTTATCTTGTGTGTATCTACTTAAGTTTCTGTTTTGTGGTTACTCTGAGACTTATTTGAAACATCTTATTGATTTAACAGCCTGTTTTGAGAGTGGTCCCAAGATGGTGGAGGAATGAGACTAGGAGACCACTTTCTCCCCAACAAATACATCAAAAGTCATCTGCAGGTGGAGCAAGTTCTACAAAACAGCTTCTGAACACCAGCAGAGGACCCCCAGATACCTAGAAAGGCAAACCAATCTCTTCAAAATGAGGTAGAACAAAAGATAAAGATGAAAAGGGAGACAAAGAATTTCAGGACAGAGATCCATCCAGGGCAGGGAGTTGTGAAGGAGGAGATGTTTTCACACAATAGGAAACCCTCTCACAGGCAGGTCAATAGGGAATTTTTGAACCTCAGAGGGAAGCATAATCCAAAAAAAAAAAAAAAAAAATCATGACAGAATTTGCACCAAATGGCAATTACAAGCTGAGAAGCGGCTCACACACTCGTGTCTGCCTACAGGCAGCAAGTGGAGGCTGGATGCAGAGGTGCAGGCTATGTGGTCAGTCCTTAGGGTAAGGACTGGGGTTGGATGCCATGAGGACACTTTGAGGGGACTAATGTGACATAGCAACCCAAACCATGGGAATGCCAGAGAGACAAAGAGACAAAAGTCCTTTCCCATGGGAAGGCTCTAATACCACACTGTGACCTGGAGTGCTCACAGAACAAAGGATCAAAGGATTGTGCCCAAATAACAAAGGAGAGCAAGCCCGCTGCCATTTATAGCCCTCCCTGGAGGCACAGAGGCAGGTGCACAACAACCAGATGCAGAAAGCAAGGGGCCACTGCAATCTCCGCCGAGACCACACCTCCTGTCAAGCTTAGTGGGCCACCAGTCACTAACCAAGTCTTCCTAGGACCCTGGATGGTTCATATCTGCCAGGAGCATCACAGCCTGAGACCAGCTTGGCTGAGGAAATGTACAGCCCACCTAGGATTGTGCCCTCGCAGCACCCCTGGGACCCAGAGTAGCTTGGATCTGGGAAGTGCACACTGCCTTGGATTGTGGCAACCCTCCTTTGGTCCACCCGCTGTGAGCATTCCCCACACATGGCAGCTGTGTTTGTTTGCACTGTCCCTCTCCACAGCACAACTGAGCAAGTGAGCCCAAATAAGAGGCCACTTTCGCCCCCTCGTGTCAGAGCGGAGATTAGACACTGAAGAGACTTGAAAGCAGAGGAGGCCAACCTAAGCAAAGAAAAGAAGGGGGAATTGCCCCAGAAATGGCAGGTATACACAGATTAAAAATCCTTCAGTTAAACTCAGACTGCAGATTTGAGGGGCAACTGTAGACTTTGAAAATGAGTACAAGAAGGAACAAAAGGTTATCTGACACTAAAATGACACCACTCTGCCCACAACAGCTCCAGAGAAATTCCTAGGTATATTTTTCTATAATATTACTATTTTTTAATTAAAAAAAATTTTTTTTAAATTTTAAAATTTTTTATTCTTTTTTTAAACTTTATTTCTCATCCTCTTTTTCTTTTTTCCCTCATACTGTCCTAATATGGCTTTTTATGTCTGATTTAGGTTTTTTTTTTAAATATTGTTCTTTTGAGAGTCTAATTTTTATTCTAGGTTTTTAGGTTTTGCTTTTTTTATCTTTTTATATTAATTTTGTACCATTAAGAGTTTAATTGTTAATATCCATTTTCACTTAGGGATTTGATTACTGGCTTGATTGCTCTCTTCCCTTTTGACTCTCCCTGTTCTCCTCCTTGTCACCTCTTTCTCCTTCCTCCATCTTCTCTTCTCTATATAACTTTGTGAATCTCTTTGGGTGTTCCTGGCTGTAGAGAGTTTTTTCCCATTAATCTAGGGGTTTTGTCTTCAGTGCTGTGTGGACGGAGAAGTCTTGATGCTACTGTAAAAGTTGGAACCAAAAACCAGAGGCAGGAGGAGATAGTGCACTTTCTTTTGTTGGAACTCTCATTGTCCTTTTTTATATTCCATTGGCACAGAGTCTGCCTAGTTGATCATGTGGATTTAATCCACAACTTGTACATCTGGTGGGAAGATTTTGGGTCCTCTACTTTAGCCGCACTGCCCCTGAGTTTCAATTGTGATTTTATCTTCACCTCTGCATGTGAGTCATCCACAGGGGTTTTGCTCCTGAGTCTGCCCTGGAGGACTTGGGTCTGCCCAGTGAGGACCAGGTGTGGAGATGGCACAGCTGCTTGGATTGCAGGGGCCCTGGCACCACCAGGTACTTAGGAGAGCCGATGGTTAGGGCAGCAGGAAATATGGTGCTCTTAGGGTATTTTTCTAGCCTCTGGCATCTCTGTCCCAGTGGGAATCGAGTATGGAGGTGGTGTAGTCGCCTGGATCACAAGGACTCTGAAAATGCCAGATACAGAGGGGTGCCGGTGGCTATTGTCACAGGAGATGTGATGCTATTAGGGTTTTTTCTAGCCTCTGACAGCTCTGCCCCATTGAGGATTGAGTATAGAGGTGGCACCGCTGCTTGAATCATGGGGACACTGGAGACAAGAAGTGTGTAGGGACACTGACTGCCTCAGCCCCACAAACTATGGTCCTATCAGAGTCTTTTTCTAGCCTCTGGCAGATGGTGGTCAGACTGCCTCTTTGGCTGGTCCTTCTCTGTTGCTTGGCACATCAGGCACTTAAATAACCACACTGGCTGGGGTCCTTTTCTTTTGCTCCACATGTCAGGTGCTTAAAAAGCCAGCCTCTCTGGAGTCTTTTTCTATTGTTCAGCTGCCAGTGTTGGCGTGTGAAGAGAGAGAGGCCACAGTGATTGCTCCACCCGCTATGCATGACTCAGCAGTATCGCCTTGCCTCCATGGCTGCCTGGTTTTCCTCCACAGTCATTTCCCACTGCAGTCTCCTCCTTCATGTCCCCTCAGGTTGTCTCCCTGCAGTCAACAGCAGACATCCCCCCTGGTATTGCTCTCCAATCCCTATGCTCCAGCTTCCAGCTGCTGCACTTTCTAGGGGACTTGCATCCCTGTCTGGGGTATGTATGGCTGTGGCAACGATTGTTTGTGTGATTCTCACTCCATTTAGACTGTCATGGATCTGCTGCTTCACTCTCCAGCAGCCTCAAATACTTCCCCTCTGTCCCAAACAATTGCTGCGATCTGGGGATCTAACTCCTGCTTCAGTTCTCCCACCCACCAGGCGCAGGTCCAGTCGTGCTCACTCTCTTATTTTTTTCCCTTCCTTGCTTTGTCCTACTGAGTTCTGTGTGGTTCTATATATTCTTTTCCACTGGTCAGGTACTCTTGCCCGCTCTCAGCTGGTGTTCCACAAGATATTCTGTCTTAAGGTGTGTTCCTGATGTATCCATAGAGAGAGATGTACTCCACATCCACCTACTCCTCCGCCATCTTGTTCTCGCATTTGTAGATTTTTTGATGATCATCATTCTGGCTGGTGTGAGGTGATGCTTCATTGTAGTCTTGATTTGCATTTCTCTAATCCAGTGGTCATGTATGGATATGAAAGTTGCACTGTGAAGAAAGCTGAGCGCCAAAGAATTGATGCTTTTGAACTGTGGTGTTGGAGAAGACTCTTGAGAGTCCCTTGGACTGCAAGGAGATCCAACCAGTCCATTCTAAAGGAGATCAGCCCTAGGTGTTCTTTGGAAGGAATGATGCTAAAGCTGAAACTCCAATACTTTGGCCACCTGATGCGAAGAGCTGACTCATTTGAGAAGACCCTGATGCTGGGAAAGATTGAAGGCAGGAGGAGAAGGGAATGGCAGAGGATGAGATGGTTGGATGGCATCACCGACTCAATGGACATGGGTTTGGGTGGACTCTGAGAGTTGGTGATGGACAGGGAGGCCTGGCATGCTGTGGTTCATGGGGTCGCAAAGAGTCAGACACGACTGAGCAACTGAACTGAACTAAACTGAACTATTTATTTTTGTTTTTATTTCCATTACTTGAGAGGTGGGTCATAGAGGATCTTGATTTGTGGTTTATGTCTATGTTTTCCTCCATGAGTTCTATAGTTTCTGGTCTTACATTTAGGTTTTTAATCTATCTTGAGTTTATTTTTGTATAACACTTAGGAAGTATTCTAATTTCATTCTTTTACATGTAGTTGACCAGTTTTCCCAGCGCCACTTATTGAAGAGATGGTCGTCTTCTCCATTGTATATTTTTGCCTCCTTTGCCAAAGACAAGGTGCCCATGCTGCTGCTGCTGCTGCTGCTACTGCTAATTCGCTTCAGTCGTGTCCAACTCTGTGCGACCCCATAGACAGCAGCCCACCAGGCTCCCCCATCCCTGGGATTCTCCAGGCAAGAACACTGGAGTGGGTTGCCATTTCCTTCTCCAATGCATGAAAGTGAACAGTGAAAGTGAAGTCGTGTAGTCGTGTCCGACTCTTAGCGACCCCATGGACTGCAGCCTACCAGGCTTTTCTATCCATTGGATTTTCCAGGCAAGAGTACTGGAGTGGGTTGCCATTGCCTCTCTGAAAGTGCCCCTAGGTGCATGGATTTGTCCTGGGTTTTGTGCATTGTTCCACTGTACATATTCCACTGTCTATATTTCTATTTTGTGCCAGTACTGTACTATTTTGGTGACTCTAACTTTTTGGTAAAGTCTGAAATCTGAAAGATTGATTGATCCAGCTCCATTCTTCTTTCTCAAAATTGCTTTGGCTATTCAGGATCTTTTGTGTTTTCTACAAATTATGAATTATTTGTTGTAGTTTTGTGAAAAATGCCATTGGTAGCTTGATAGTAATTGCATTGAAAAATAGAGGAAATGTTTTCATTTTTTTACCATTGAGAATAAGTTTGCTGTGAGTTCGTCATTTTTATGTTGAAGTATATTCCGTCTATGGGCTTCCCTGATGGCTCGGTGGTAAAGAATCTGCCTGCAGTGCAGGAGTCCCAAGTTCAATCCCTGGGTTGGGAAGACCCCCTAGAGGAGGGCATGACAACCCAGCCCAGTATTCTTGCCTGGAGAATCCCATGGACAGAGAAGCCTGACAGGCTATAGTTCATAGTGTTGCACAGAGTCGGACATGACTGAAGTGACTCAGCACACCACATCATCTTGCTTCTATGCCTACTCTTTGGAGAGTTTTTTTCTTTATCATAAATGGTGTTGAATTTTGTAAAAATCTTTATCTGCATCTATTCAGATGATTATATGATTTTTATCTTTCAATTTGGTAATATGATGTGTCACGTTGATTGATTTGCATATTATGAAGAATCCATGTATCTCTGGGATAAACCTCACTTGATCATAGTGTCTGATCTCTTTAATGTGTTCTTGGATTCTGTTTGCTAGAGTTGTGTTGATGATTTTTGCATCTATGTTCATCTGTGATATTTTCCTTTAATTTTCTTTGTTGGTGGTATTTTTGTCTGGTTTTGGTATCAGGATAATGGTGGCCTCTTAGAGTAAGTTTGGGAGTTTTCCTTCCCCTACAATTATCTGGAATAATTTGAGCAGAATAGGTGTTTGCTCTTCTCTAACCTTTTGGTAGAATTCACTTGTGAAGCCATCTGGCCCTGGGCTTTTTGGGTAGGGGGGAGATTTTTTATTAAAGTTTCAATTTCTGTGTATGTGAAACACACATATGGTCTGCCCATATTTTCTGTTCCTTCCTGGTTCAGTTTTGAAGGTTATACTTTTCAAAAAATATATGCATTTTTTCCAGGTCCATTATATTGGTATATGAGACTACTCATAGTAGTCTCTTATGAGCCTTTGTTTCTGCATTGTCTGTTGTAACTTCTCCTTTTTCATTTCTCATTTTATTGATTTGATTCTTCTCCCTCTTTTCTTGATGAGCCTGGCTAACGGTTTGTCAATTTTATCTTCTCAGAGAACCAGCTTTTAGTTTTATTGATTTTTGCTATTGTCTCCTTCATATCTTTTTCATTTATTTCTGCTCTGATATTTATGATTTCTTTCCTTCTACTAACTTTGAAGATTTTTTGTTCTTCTTTTTCTTATTCATTTATATGTAAAGTTAGATTGTTTATTTGACGTCTCTCTGGTTCTTGAGGTAGGGTTGATTGCCATAAACTTCCCTCTTAACATTGCTTTTACTGCCTCCCATAGATTTTGAGATTTCTTTTTTCATTGTCATTTGTTTCTAGGTACATTTTGATTTCCTTTTTTATTTCTTCAGTGATCTGCTGATTATTCAATAGTATGTTGTTTAGCCTCCATGTGCTTGAGTTTTTTATAGATTTTTTTTTTCTTTCTGAAATTGATGTCTAATCTTACAGTGTTGTGGTCAGAGAAGATGCTAGAAATGATTTCTTTTTTCTTTTCTTTTTTTTTAAGTTTACCAAGGCTTGATTTGTGGCCCAAGATATGATCTATCGTGGAGAATGTTCCAAGTGCAATTAAGAAAAAAGTGGTCTTTTGTTTTTAGATGAAATGCCCTGTAGCTATCGTACATATCAATCAGGTACAAATGGTCCAATGTATCATTTGGTCTGGATGATCTGTTCATTGGTATGAGTGAGTTATTTAATTCCCCCACTATTATTGTGTTACAGTCAATTTCCCCTTTAATTGATGTTAGCATTGGCCTTATGCATTGAGTTGCGCCTATGTTGCGTGCATATATATTAATAATTTTTATATCTTCTTCTTGGATTGATACCTTGGTCATTGTATACTGTCTTTTCTTGTCTCTTGTAACAGTCTTTAATTTAAAGTGTATTGTATCTGATATGTGTATTGCTACTCCTGCTTTCTTTTGATTTCCAATGCATGGGATATCTTTTTCCAGCCCCTAACTTGCAGTCTGTGTGTGTACCTAGGCCTGGGGTGAATCTCTTGTAGATAGTATATATAGATGTCTCGTTTTTGTATCCATTCAGCCAAACTTTGACTTTGGTTGTAGCATTTAGCCCATGTACATTTAAGGTAATTATTGGTATGTATGACCCTGCTACCATTTACTTTATTGTTTTGGGTTTGTTTTTATAGGCCTCTTCTTTTTGTGTTTCCTGTCTAGAAAAGTTCCTTTAGCATTTGTTGAAGAACTGACTTGGTGGTGCTGAATTCTCTTAGCTTTTGCTCATCTGTAAAGCTTTTGATTTCTCCTTTGAATCTGAATGAGATTCTTGCTAGAATAATAATCTTGGTTGTAGTTTTTTCCCTTTCATCACTTTAAATGTGTCCAGCTATTCCCTTCTGGCTTGTAGAATTTCTGTTGAAAGATCAGTTGTTAGCCTTATTGAGATCCTCTTGAATCTTATTTGTTGCTTTTCCCTTGCAGCTTTTAATGTTTGTTCTTTGTGTTTAATTTTTGTTAGTTTGATTAATATGTGTCTTGATGTGTTTCTCCTTGAGTTTATCCTATATGGGACTCTCTGGGCTTCTTGGACTTGGGTGGCTATTTTCTTTTCCATTTTAGGGAAATTTTCAATTATAATCTCCTCAAGTATTTCCTCATGCCCTTTCCTTTCATCTTCTTCTTCCAAGATTCCTATGATTTGAATTTTGTTACACTTAAAGCCATTTCAAGTAGATCCAACCATTCTGAAGGAGATCAGCCCTGGGATTTCTTTGGAAGTGAAGTGAAGTGAAGTGAAGTGAAGTCACTCAGTTGTGTCCAATTCTTTGCGACCCCATGGACAGTAGCCCACCAGGCTCCGCCGTCCATGGGATTTTCCAGGCAAGAATACTGGAGTGGGCTGCCATTTCCTTCGCCAGGGGATCTTCCCAACCCAGGGATCAAACCCGGGTCTCCTGCATTGCAGACAGACACTTTTCCCATCTAAGTCACCAGGGAAGTCCATTCTTTGGAAGGAATGATGCTAAAGCTGAAACTCCAGTACTTTGGCCACCTCATGCTAAGAGTTGACTCATTGGAAAAGACTCTGATGCTGGGAGGGATTGGCGGCAGGAGGAGAAGGGGACGACAGAGGATGAGATGGCTGGATGGCATCACTGACTCAATGGATGTGAGTCTGAGTGAACTCCGGGAGTTGGTGATGGACAGGGAGGCCTGGCGCGCTGCGATTCATGGGGTTGCAAAGAGTCGGACACGACTGAGTGACTGAACTGAACTGAACTGAACTGAAAGCCATTTCACTGGTCTCTGAGACTGTCCTCATAGTTTTTATTCTTTTTTTCATTGTGTTCTGTTTCAGCTATTTCCTCCATTCTAATTTCTAGCTCACTTATCCATTCTTTCGTTTCAGTTTCTCTGCTGTTGGTTCCCTCCAGTGTATTTTTAATCTCAGTTATTTTGTTGTTCATTGTTTATTGTTTATTCTTTAATTCTTCAAGGGCCTTATAAACATTTCTTGTGTCTTCTCAATCTGTGCCTCCAGTCTGTTTATTCATACCTCCATTTTATTTTCATGATTTTGGACCATCTTTACTATCATTATGCTGAATTCTTTTCAAGTAGATTGCCTATTTCCTCTTCATTTGTTTAATCTTGTGGGTTTTTATCATGTTCCTTCATTTGTTGGATGTTTCTCTGTCTTTAAATTTTGTTTTAAATTACTGTGTTTGGGTGTCCTTTCTGCATGCTGGATGATCATAGTTCCTCTGAATTGTGGAGTCTGCCTCCCCTTGGTGGTATTGGACCAATGTCTTATGAAGTTTTCCTGGTTGGATTGATTTGTGATTGTGTTCTTTTTTATTTAGCTAGATTGTATCTCTCTGAAGGGCAATGTCATATCTGGTAGTGTGTTTTGGGTTGTCTGTGGCTTCAGTATGGCTTTGAGTAGCCTGTCTGCTAATGTGCAGGGTTGTGCTCCTGTTTTGTTGAAGGACTGTCATGGGATATCCTGCAATGAAGCTTGCTGGCTTGAGTCGGGCTTGGTCTTAGTGTTGAGTTGGAGGCCTTTGGGAGGGCTCTTGTCTATTCGTGATCTAGGATGAGGAATTCTGTAGTGGTCCAAAGTCCTGGAGTGCAGTCTCCCACATCTGGAGTTCAGGCCCAACCCCTTACTATAGCAGTAAGATTTCACAGCCCACATTGTACAGAAGATGAAACCAATTGACTAATGGTGAAATAATTTTCAATAATCAAGATCATTAAGGGAATGTGAAAAAAATATAAACTAGAACTAGAGTTTTGAAAAATGCCACAAACTGTGAATAGGGGTAAGCAATGTGAATTTCACTGGAAAAGACTTGAAAAAATACTCAGTAAGAGAGAGTGTAGGGGGGCGGCCCTAAAATGGTGGAGGAATAGGACTGGGCGACCACTTTCTCTCCCACAAATTCATCAAAAGAGCATTTGAACGCTGAGCAAATTCCACAAAACAACTTCTGAATGCTGGTGGAGGACACCAGGCACCCAGAAAGGCAGCCTATTCTCTTTGAAAGGAGGTAGGGCAGAATATAAAAGATAAAAAGAGAGATGAAAGAGTTAGGGATGGAGACCCATCCCGGGGAGGGAGTTGTGAAGGAGGAGAAGTTTCCAAACACCAGGAAACCCTCTCACCAGTGGGTCTGTGGGAGTTTTGGAATCTCAGAGGGCAACATAACCAAGGGTTAAAGAAAAAAAAAGAACCCACAGATTATGTGCCTAGCCGTGACTCCCAGCGGAGAGGTAGCCCAGACGCTCACATCCGCCAGCAGCAAACAGGGGCTGAACAGGGAGGCACGGGCTGTATGCATAGGGTGGGGACTGGGCCTAAATGCCCTGAGGACAATCTGAGGGCACTAACGTGAGATAGCAACCCAAACTGTGGGATAGCTAGAGAGAAAAAATGAGAGAGAGAGAACGTTCCCGCAAAAAGCTCTGAGGCACAGCCTGGCCTGCTCACAGAACAAAGGATTGAATAAATACCAGAGGAGAGCTAGCCAGCTGCAGACCGGCCCCTTCCCCCGCCAGAGGCAGAGAGGCAGGCGGGCGACAGCCAGAGCCGGAAGACAAGGGGCAATCTCGGCCCCAGAGACAGCATCCTCTACCAAACTATGAGAAGGCTTCCAGTTACTAACGAAGTCTTCCTGGGATCCTGGATGGTTGACATCTGCCAGGAGGGTCACAGTCAGAGACCAGCTCTCCAGAGGAGATACATGGCTCACCTGAGATGGCTGTCTCGCAGTGCACCCAGGGAACCGAAGAGCTGGGACTGAGGAGATGATAAGACTCACCACCCAACTTGGAGAGTGCACTTGCCAAGCACCTGGTCACTTGAGCTGCTCAGATCTGGGAAGGGCACAAAATGCAGGCCCAACCAACTCTGTGCCTTTGTGGAGTACCCAAGAACCTGAACCTGAGCAGCTTAGACCTGGGAAGAGCATGCAACCCAGGGCCCACTTTAGACAGTTCCCCAGCAGAGTAACCTGGAGCCTGAGCAGTGTAGACCAGGAAAGCACACACGCCATGAGCATGGGCAAACCCCGTGTGGCCCAGACACCACAAGCACCCACCCCACACACCAGTGATATTTGTTTGCAGTGTTACTCCCTCCCCACAACACAACTGAACAAGTTAGCCTAAATAAATGACCACCTTCACCCCCTTGGAAATTACACACTGAAGAGACTTGCAAACAGAGGAAGCCAAAATAAACAAGAAGAGGGAACAGCTCTGCAAGTGACAGATGCAACAGATTAAAACCCAGTAATTAGCACTGACTATATTGGAAGGAGCCTATAGACCTTGAGAAGAAGTATAAGCTGGAACAAGGAACTATCTGAAATTGAACTGACCCCACACTGCCCTCAACAGCTCCAGAAAAATTCCTAGATATATTTTACTATAATCAGTTTGTAATTAAAAATTTTTTTTATTTTTAAGTTCTTTATTACTCCTTTAATTTTCATTTTTATAACCTACTATTACCTTGAAAAAAAGACCATATTTTTAAAGCAAATTTCATATATATACATATATATATTTATAATTTTTGTGATTTTTTTAATATTGTATTTTTGAGAGTCTAACCTCTACTCTAGATATTTAATGTTTGCTTTTTTTTAAAATCAATTTTGTACCTTTAAGAATCCAATCTTCAGTACCAATTTTTACTTAGAAATGTGATTACTGGCTTGATTGCTCTCTCCCCCTTTTGACCCTCCTTTTTCTCCCCCAGATCACCCCTATCTCTTCCCTCCCCCTTCTCTTCTCTACCCAACTCTGTGAATCTTTTTGGGTGTTCTGGGCTGTGGAGAACACTTAGGGAACTAATTACTGGCTAGATCTGTCTCTCTCCTTTTGACTTCCCCTTTTCTCCTCCTGGTTACCTCTATCTCCTTCCTCACTCCTCTAGCTCCTCTATGTAACTCCGTGAACCTCTATGAGTGTTCCAGACTGTGGAGAGCACATAGGGAATTGATTACTGGCCAGATTGCTCTCGCCCCTTTTGATTCCCCCTCTTCTCCTCCTGGTCACCTCTATCTCCCTCCTCCCTCTTCTCTTCTCCATGTAACTCTGTGAACCTCTCTGGGTATCCCTCACTGTGGAGAATCTTTTCACCATTAACCTAGATGTTTTATCATTTGTGCTGTATGGATGGAGAAGTCTTGAGACTACTGTAAGAATAAGACTGAAAGCCAGAGGCAGGAGGCTTAAATCCAAAACCTGAAAACTCCAGAAAACTCCTGACTCCAGGGAACATTAATCAACAAGAGCTCATCCAAAAGCCTTCATACCTACACTGAAAAGAAGCTCCACCCAAGAGCCAACAAGTTTCACAGCAAGACATACCAAGCTAATTCTCCAACAACAAGGAACATAACCCTGAGCATTAAAATACAAGCGGACAAAACTCACACCAAACCCATAGACACCTCAAAACTCACTACTGGACATTTCATTGCACTCCAGAGAGAGGAGATCCAGCTCCACCCACCAGAACACTGATGCAAGCTTCCCTAACAAGGAAACTTTGATAAGCCACTTGTCCAACCCCACCCACAGTGAGGAACCTTCACAATAAAGAGGAACCACAAACTACCAGCATTCAGAAAGGCCAAACACAGCAATCTAAACAAGATGGAAAGGCAGAGAAATATTCAGCGGGTAAAGGAACATGATAAATGCCCACCAAACCAAACAAAGAGGAGGAGATAGGGAGTCTACCTGATAAAGAATTCAGAATAATGATAGTAAAAATGATCCAAAATCTTGAAAACAAAATGGAGTTACAGACAAATAGTCTAGAGACAAGGATTGAGAAGATGCAAGAAATGTTTAACAAGGACCTAGAAAAATAAAAAAGAGTCAATCAATAACGAATAATGTAATAACTAAGATCAAAAGCATTCTAGAGGGTACCAACAGCAGAATAACTGAGGCAGAAGATAAGATAAGTGAGGTTGAAGATAGAATGGTGGAAATAAATGAAGCAGAGAGGAAAAAAGAAAAAAAGAATTAAAAGAAATGAGGACAACCTCACAGACCTCTGGGACAATGTCAAATGCCCCAACATTCAAATCATAGGAGTCCCAGAAAAAGAAGACAAAAAGAAAGGCCATGAAAAAATACTTGAGGAGATAATATTTGAAAACTTCCCTAAAATGGGGAAGGAAATAGCCACCCAAGTCCAAGAAACCCAGAGAGTCCCAAACAGGATAAACCCAAGGCGAAACACCCCAAGACACATATTAATCAAATTAACAAAGATCAAACACAAAGAACAAATAATAAAAGCAGCAAGGGAAAAACAACAAATTACACACAAGAGGATTCCCATAAGGATAACAGCTGATCTTTCCATAGAAACTCTTCAGGCCAGAAGGGAATGGCAGGACATACTTAAAGTGATGAAAGAGAAAAACCTACAACCCAGATTACTATACCCAGCAAGGATATCGTTCAAATATGAAGGAGAAATCAAAAGCTTTACAGACAAGGAAAAGCTGAGAGAATTCAGCACCACCAAGCCAGCTCTCCAACAAATGCTAAAGGATCTTCTCTAGACAAGAAATACAGAAAAAGTTTATAAACTCAAACCCAAAACAACAAAGTAAATGGCAACAGGATCATACTTATCACTAATTGCCTTAAATGTAAATGGGTTGAATGCCCCAACCAAAAGACAAAGACTGGCTGAATGGATACAAAAACAAGACCCCTATATATGCCATCAACAAGAGACCCACCTCAAAACAAGGGACACATACAGACTGAAAGTGAAGGGCTGGAAAAAGATATTTCACACAAATGGAGATCAAAAGAAAGCAGGAGTAGCAATACTCATGTCAGATAAAATAGACTTTGAAATAAAGGTCATGAAAAGAGACAAAGAAGGCCACTACATAATGATCAAAGGATCAATCCAAGAAGATGTAACAATTATAAATATATATGCACCCAACATAGGAGCACCACAATATGTAAGGCAAATGCTAACAAGTATGAAAGGGGAAACTAACAGTAATACAATAATAGTGGGAGACTTGAATACCCCACTGACACCTATGGATAGATCAACTAAACAGAAAATTAGCAAGGAAACACAAACTTTAAATGATACACTTGACCAGTTAGACCTAACTGATATCTATAGGACAATTCACCCCAAAACAATGAATCTCAACTTTTTCTCAAGTGCACATGGAACCTTCTCCAGGATAGATTGCATCCTGGGCCATAAATTTAGCCTTGGTAAATTAAAAAAAAAAAACTGAAATAATTCCAAGCATCTTTTCTGATCACAATGCGATAAGATTAGATGTCAACTACAGGGGGGCAAAAAAAACTATTAAAAAAATACAAACATATGGAGGCTAAACAACATGTTTCTGAATAACCAACAAATCACAGAAGAAATCAAAAAAGAAATCAAAATATGCACAGAAATGAATGAAAATGAAAATACAACCCAAAACCTATGGGATTCAGTAAAAGCAGCACTAAGGGGAAAGTTCTTAGCAAAACAAGCTTACCTCAAAAAACAAGAGGAAAATCAAATAAATAATCTAACTCTACACCTAAAGCAACTAGAAAAAAAAAAGAACCCCAGGGTAAGTAGAAGGGGAAAAATATCATAAAAATTAGTGCAGAGATAAATGAAAAAGAAACAAAGGCGACCATAGCAAAACTCAACAAAGCTAAAAGCTGGTTTTTTGAGAAGTAGACAAACCATTAGCCAGACTCATCAGGAAAAAAAGAGAGAAGAATCAAATCAACAAAATTAGAAATGAAAATGGAGAAATCACAACAGACAACACAGAAATAAAAAGGATCATAAGAGACTACTATCAGCAACTATATGGCAATAAAATGGACATCTTGGAGGAAATGGACAAATTCTTAGAAAAATATAACTTTCCAAAACTGAACCAGGAAGAAATAGAAAATCTTAACAGACCCATCACAAGCACAGAAATCGAAACTGAAATCAGAAATCTTCCGACAAACAAAAGCCCAGGACCAGACAGCTTCACAGCTGAATTCTACCAAAAATTTAGAGAGCAGCACCTATCCTACTCAAACTCTTCCAGAAAATTGCAGAGGAAGGTAAACTTACAAACTCATTCTATGAGGCCACCATC
The DNA here is from genome assembly GCF_019923935.1 of Bubalus bubalis. Taxonomy (NCBI): domain Eukaryota; kingdom Metazoa; phylum Chordata; class Mammalia; order Artiodactyla; family Bovidae; genus Bubalus; species Bubalus bubalis. Next base: position 145,266,486 of record NC_059159.1, read on the forward strand.
ACCCTAATACCAAAACCAGACAAAGATGCCACAAAAAAATAAAACTATAGGCCAATATCACTGGCGAACATAGATGCAAAAATCCTTAACAAAATTCTAGCAAACAGAATCCAACAACATATTAAAAAGATCATACATTGTGACCAAGTGGGCTTTATCCCAGGGATGCTAGGATTCTTCAACATTCACAAATCAATCAATGTGATATACCCACATTAACAAATTGAAAGATAAAAACCGTATGATTATCTCAATAGATGCAGAGAAAGCCTTTGACAAAATTCAACATCCATTTATGATAAAAAAAAAAAACTCTCCAGAAAGCAGGCATAGAAGAAACATACCTCAACATAATAAAAGCTATATATGATAAACCCACAGCAAATACTATCCTCAATGGTGAAAAATTGAAAGCATTTCCCCTAAAGTCAGGAACAAAACAAGGATGCCCACTCTCATCACCACTATTCAACATAGTTTTGGAAGTATCAGTCACAGCAATCAGCGAAGAAAAAGAAATAAAAGGAATCCAGATTAGGAAAGAAGAAGTAAAACTCTCACTGTTTGCAGATAACATGATCCTCTACATACTGCTACTGCTAAGTTGCTTCAGTCGTGTCTGACTCTGTGCGACCCCATAGATGGCAGCCCACTAGGCTCCTCTGTCCCTGGGATTCTCCAGGCAAGAATACTGGAGTGGGTTGCCATTTCCTTCTCCAATGCATGAAAGTGAAAAGTGAAAGTGAAGTTGCTCAGTCGTGCCTGACTCTTAGCGACCCCATAGACTGGAGCCTACTAGGCTCCTTCGTCCGTGGGGTTTTCCAGGCAAGAGTACCAGAGTGGGGTGCCATTGCCTTCTCTGATCCTCTACATAGAAAACCCTAAAGACTCCTTCAGAAAATTACTAGAGCTAATCAATGAATATAATAAAGTTGCAGGATATAAAATTAACACACAAATCCTTTGCATTCCTATGCACTAACAATGAGAGAACAAAAAGAGAAATTAAGGAAACAATTCCATTCACCATTGCAATGAAAAGAATAAAATATTTTGGAATAAATCTACCTAAAGAAACAAAAGACCTACATATAGAAAACTATAAAACACTTATGAAAGAAATCAAAGATGACACAAATAGATGAAGAAATATACCACGTTCATGGATTGGAAGAATCAATATAGTGAAAATGAGTATACTACCCAAAGCAATCTATAGATTCAATGCAATCCTTATCAAGCTACCAACGGTATTTTTCAGAGAACTAGAATAACTTCACAATTCGTATGGAAATACAAAAAACTTCGAGTAGCCAAAGCAATCTTGAGAAAGAAGAATGGAATCAACCTGCCTGACTTCAGATATACTACAAAGCTACAGTCATCAAGAAAGTATGGTAATGGCACAAAGACAGAAGAATAGATCGATGGAACAAAATAGAAAGCCCAGAGATAAAGCCACACACATATGGACACCTTATCATTGACAAAGGAGGCAAGAATATACAAGGGAGAAAAGACAATCTCTTTAACAAGTGGTGCTGGGAAAACTGGTCAACCACTTGTAAAAGAATGAAACTAGAACACTTTCTAACACCATACACAAAAATAAACTCAAAATGGATTAAAGATCTAAATGTAAGACCAGAAACTATAAAACTCCTAGAGGAAAACATAGGCAAAACACTCTCTGACATAAAGCACAGCAGGATCCTCTATGACCCACCTCCCAGAGTAATGGAAATAAAAGCAAAAATAATCAAATGGGACATAATTAAACTTAAAAGCTTTTGCACAACTAATGAAACTATAAGCAAGGTGAAAAGACAGCCTTCAGAATGGGAGAAAATAATAGCAAATGAAGCAACTGACAAAGAATTAATCTCCAAAATATACAAGCAGCTCCTGCAGCTCAATTCCAGAAAAATATATGACCCAATCAAAAAGTGGGCCAAAGAACTAAACAGACATTTCTCCAAAGAAGACATACAGATGGCTAACAAGCACATGAAAAGATGCTCAACATCACTCATTATCAGAGAAGTGCAAATCAAAACCACAATGAGGTATCTTCTCACACCGATCAGAACGGCTGTTATCAAAATGTCTACAAGCAGTAAATGCTGGAGAGAGTGTGGAGAAAAGGGAACCCTCTTACACTGTTGGTGGGAATGCAAACTAGTACAACCTCTATGGATAACAGTGTGGAGATTCCTTAGAATACTGGAAAATGAACTGCCATACAACCCAACAATCCCACTGCTGAGCATACACACCGAGGAAATCAGAATTGAAAGAGACACATGTACCTCAATGTTCATTACAGCACTGTTTACAATAGCTAGGACATGGAACAACCTAGATGTCCATCAGCAGATGAATGGATAAGAAAGCTGTGGTACATATACACAATGGAATATTACTCAACTATTAAAAATAATGTATTTGAATCAGTTCTAATGAGGTGGATGAAACTGGAGCCTAATATACAGAGTGAAGTAAGTCAGAAAGAAAAACACCAATATGGTATATTAATGCATATATATGGAATTTAGATGGGGAAGGCAATGGCACCCCACTCCAGTACTCATGCCTGGAAAATCCCATGGACAGAGGAGCCTGGTGGGCTGCAGTCCATGGGGTCGCTAAGAGTTGGACATGACTGAGTGACTTCATTTTCACTTTTCATTTTCATGCATTGGAGAAGGAAATGGCAACCCATTCCAGTGTTCTTTCCTGGAGAATCCCAGGGATGGGGGAGCCTGGTGGGCTGCCATCTGTGGGGTCGCATAGAGTCGGACATGACTGACACGACTTAGCAGCAGCAGCAGCAGCAGCAGCATGGAATTTAGAAAGATGGGAACGATGACCCTGTATGTGAGATAGCAAAAGAGACACAGATGTAAAGAACAGACTTTTGGACTCTGTGGCAGAAGGCGAAGGTGGGATGATTCGAGAGCATAGCATTGAAACATGTATATTACCATATGTGAAATAGATCGCCAGTCCAGGTTCAATGCATGAGACAGGGTGCTCAGGGCTGATGCACTGGGATGACCCTGAGGGATGGGATGGGGAGGGAAGTGGGAGGGGTGTTCAGGATGGCAAACACATGTACACCCACGGCTGATTCATGTCAATGTATGGCAAAAACCACTACAATATTGTAAAGTAATTAGACTCCAATTAAATAAATAAAAATAAATGTTAAGAAAAGAGAGAGTATAAAACTAATTTCCTGTGATATTCTGTAGAGACTATGTTTAAAGGAAATAATAATTAGCTTAAGAAATCACCTATTAGGGAAGGATGACAGAACACCTTTCTTTTCTCTGGTGACCTCCAGAAAAGACAGAGTTCTTGCCTGTGTCTATTCTCTGATTCTCCCAGTGAGGCTAGAGGTCCTTGCCATCCTTTTATCTGTGGGAAGTGATGTACTAATCTCATGGCAGCTGAGGAGAGGTCTGAAACCTAGATTGGCAGTCATCAAAGCCATGATAGACACTTTAAAATAAATGTCTAGAGGGGTGGTAATTTTAAAAAAAGATTTCATGCAACCAGAGCCCTCAAAAAGCCTTTGAAATCCTGCCTACCAACTGTTAATATCACTGGCTTTCTCCCTTAAGAGAACTTCAGAAAATTAAGGAGGTATAAGCCACACTAAAATACTTCTGCAGCTTTAATTTCGGAAAAATCAATCTTGCTATTAACTTTCATGTTCCATGGGATGATCCAATCAATGATTTAATAACAACAGTAATAAAAACAGAGCAATAAGCTCTTCTAGAATGTTCAGAATCCAAGGAGTAATGGCATTCTGGCTTTGATGACTTCTTGTTTACACAGCAAATGAGACTAGTATTAACAGCCTTTGGAAATATGCCCTTTCATATTTGACACTGATGTCATTTGGCTCAAATATTAATAAAAAAAACTTTAAGAAAAGTGAGTCTGTCTTCTCTAGAGGCTGTCATTTATTCTTTAAACATGTAGATTCCCTTCATTGTCCTGCTGGATCTTTATGTCATAGTTACCCTGGCATATATCCAGCCCAACTAGTTGCCCTTTTATCAGCCCTTTGGATGGATCCACAGTTGCCTCACTTAGAAATGGGATCACCAGGCCTCTCTGTGCCCTGATGTCATTCCCCTCTGGTGCATTTGAATGTACTTTGCTAAATGGGACTTTGGTAAATGGAGACCAGAGACATGCTTCACCTGCTCACCACTGCCTGTGTATCTGGTCTCAAAAGCATCCTTGCAGAACACCATATACTGTAAAAATCAATCTAACATCTAAAATGTGTACATCCTTCAGTGCCTTATATATGCTTTGTGTTTTTCCATTTGAAAAACAAATATGTTCTCAATATCTATTACATAAGGAGGTATTAGTAAATTGAGATTTGCTTGCTAATGACTTGAATGTCCAAGGCAGGGCCTTGCATATGGCAGTGGGAAACAGATGTGCTGATATGAATGAAATGACGATGCTGAACGATTTTCATCATTATTATTAGTCTTATGGTGGGTAACGTTTAAGACACTTGCCAAATTATAGAACTGTTTCCTTATCAGCTTTGTCCCAGTTTTATACCTTGTTACCTGAAACAGAATTCCTTTTTTTTAAAGACATGTCAAAATTTATTTGACAAGTGTTATATTGATAGATGTTTTGGAGCAGAATTTCTAAAATGTGAAGAAGTACATACATGGAGGTGGATAAAGAAACAATTTGTTCAACCAAATGGCTAAATGCACTGTGATCAAGGCTCGGGATCTAAAAATAGTCATTTTTAGAACAGTTGCTTCAATTTACATCAAAGTAACATCTAAAGTTACATTAAGCCCTTGGCAGCGTTGCCATCTCTTTTGAGGGCCTGCACTACAACCCTCACCCTTCCCCACCCCCAAGCTATTAGATGCCAATATCTGACCGTGGACTGGCAAGAAGTTTGGTGGCTGTGGGGCTGGGTATTGCAGCTCTTGGATTTGCAAGTTGTTATGTATTTCAGATCTGGAAACCTCTAGGACAAGTAATCACAGAAACTGCAAAGAAGATATCAACTCCTAGCTTTTCATCCTACTATAAAGGAGGATTTGAACAGAAAATGAGTAGGTGAGAAGTAAGTCTTATTTTGGGTTGCAAGCCTATCTGCCAGCAAGGCCAAGATTAGAGCAGTTCACAGGAGAAGTATGACTTTGAATCACCCAGATAAAGGTGGATCTCCTTACTTAGCAACCAAAATTAATGAAGCAAAGACTTACTAGAAGCAACCACCAAACACTGATTGATGCTCAAGGACCACTCTGAAGGAGAAAAAGGAGGACTTTATAAAAAATGTCTTTTAAGTTAATCTAAACCATGGTCTTCATAATTTTCATATATATATATATATAACCACAATCATTTCTTCCACTACTACAATATATAATAACAAAAGATGAACAATCTTTTTTTGATGAACAATCAAAAAAATTACATTAAGCATGACACACCTGTTGCAGGAATTAAGAGAACACATAAAAAATGGCAATCCGTTGTCAACATGATGCAATGAAGTTTGCATGCCCTAAGTCCTGGATCAGGTCTCGGGTGCAAATGTTCTAGCCTGGGAGATCTTTGGCAAGTCACTAAATGTCTCTAAACCTCAGTGCCCTTATCTGTTAACCTCGTAGGGCTGCTATGAAGAATAAATGTGACAATCAATTTGGAGACCACTTTGTCAGTGCTATTCCAATGTTCTTATTTTAAACTTTATTGCTTTTAGAGCTATATGTGCTGGGTGCTGAGACATTTAAAAACTCTTTACCACATTTGGTGGGCTTCAGAGAGCCCTGATTCATGTGATGCTAATTTGTAAATGGCAGCCACACCCAGCTTTGGGGTTGTGTGGTAGTCTGTGACAAGAACTGTCTTCTCCATGAGCTGTAGCTTCTGCTGCTGCTTTCCCTCTTCTTCCTTCCATTTCTCCCCAGAATTCCACCACCATCCCCCACCAGTAGCTGTGACAGTAACTTTGAGCACAAGGTAGATTAAATACACTTTTCTAGTTGGCTTATATAGTTAAGTGCCAAACATAATTAAGCTTCCATGTCAGAAAATCTTGCAGTTTACAAAGGACTGACAAATACATTTTTGAAGACTGGTATATTTGGAAATTGAAGACTGCTCTGGCAATTTTTTTTTTTTTTATGTGTAGACCTGGCATGATTTTTCTCTAAATTAGATAAGGGACATTTGCAGGTAAAGGCAATACTCTAGCTAATGTTTAATGTTTAGGAGCAAGTAGTAAAGTCATGAGCTCTGATTTTTCTTTACATGTCTATAGCCAAAACTTAACCAAATTAGGAATGGAACTTCCTTAATCTGATCAATATTATCTACAAACCACTTAAAGGTAAATATGGTGAAATATTGGGCTTCCTAGGTGGCTCAGATGGTAAAGTATCTACTTGCAACACAAGAGACCTGGGTTCGATCCCTGGAGAAGGGAATGGCTACTCACTCCAGTATTCTTGCCTGGAGAATCCCAGGGACAGAAGAGCCTGGTGGGCTACAGTCCATGGGATCACAAAGAGTCAGACACTACTGAGTGACTAACACTTTACTTTACCTATGGGAGTTGAGAACAAGACAAGGATGTCCACCCACATCACATCTATTCAACTGGAGGTCCCAAACAGTAGGGAAAATCAAAAGTAAAGGCAAGCTACAAAGATGAGACACAAAGAGCTAGAGATGTCTTTGTTTGTACATGGTGATTGTGTACATAGAAAATTCAGTGTAATTCACATAATGAAACTTTCTAAGATAATGCAAATATTATATATTATACACAACAAAAATCTATATTTTGATCTAGGTGGTGATCACATAGGTATATACTCATGTAAAACTACTCAGCTGTACACTTAAGATTTATGAATTTTACTTTACATAAATTGTACCTCAAAATAAACTATAAAGCTTTAAAATAATTTGCATCTCTATATAACCATTGATGATTTTAAAACATGCCTGCAAATTATAACATCTGTCCCTTCAAAATGTACAGCTTGATTCCCATCCCCTTGAATGCTGGCTGGACATAGTGACCTATTTCTAATGAATAGAAGTGATGTTATGTGACTATTGAGACTGGGCCATAAATAGGATATAACCTCCACCTCTCTCATCACATTTGCTCTGTGGGAAGCCAACCATCATGTCATGGAGATATTCAATTAGCTTTGTGGAGAAGCCCATATGGTGGAGAACTAGGTACCAACTAGGTAGAGGCTAGGTACCAACAACCAGTACCTGCTGCCAGCCACATGAATGGGCCAATATGCATGTTGGTTTTCCAGCTCATCAAGCTATCAGATCCTGACAGCCCTTGCCTACTACAACCTTGTGAGAGACGGAGAGCCAAAACCACCCTAAGTTCTTTTACCTCAAATAAACTGTAAGAGATAATAGATATTTATTATTAAGTCAGTAAGTTTTGGAGTAATTACATAGCAATAGATAATATATGTGTTCAGGGCCAGTGATTATGTTTCAGTACGATACCTCGTGATTGTAAATGATGGAAATCTTTGAGATTCTTTATATCTTATATTCTAAATGTCTTATATTCTCTATATTTTATATTCTAAACTGTAAAACCAGTTTTAAGTGCTATATATAAGGTATTACTTAACATAAATATGACTTTTCATACTGTTGATGGGGTTCTTGAGGCAAGGATACTGGAGTGGTTTGCCATTCCATTCTCCAGCAGATCACATTTTGTCTTTTAGTAGAAAGTTGAGACCACTGAAGTAAGAGATGAAGGAACCCTGGAAAGATTTCTTTTTTAAACAAAGGAGCTTTGGAATACCTAAGATGGAGATAGATAATAAAAGTTTGTGGGATGGGTGCATACATTGCTGAGTGAGTAAAGCTGAATTATTTATGTTCTGCTCCAGTTAGATTTCATTTATTTCTTTTTGGCTGTGCCGGCTCTTCAGTACTGTGTGTGGGCTTCCTGTAGTCGCGCAAGCAGGGTCTACACTTAGCTTTCTCCCGTGTGGAACACGCACTCTAGGGTGTGGGGCTACAGTAATTGTAGTACGTGTGTTCCATGGTTGTGGCTCCCGGGCTCTAGAGCACAGGCTTGGTAGTTTTGGCACACAGGCTTGGTTGCCATAAGGCATGTGAGATCTTTCCCAATCAGGGATTGAACCTGCGTCTCCTGCATTGGCAGGTGGATTCTTTACCACTAAGCACCAGGGAAGACCTCCAGTTAGATTTTTGGCAGTTGATACTAAAAAAATGAGCTGTGGCCAAGGGGAGAGGAGGTAAGGGCCATAGGGAGCTGTGGGGAGCATGTGGCAGAGGTGACAAAAGGCAGATTTATAGATATGAAAAAAGGAAAACCTAACTGGGAGATGGGAAATGCCAGACTGAGGGACATTTTTGGTCACTGGAAACTTTGGCTCAGTGGGGCCAAGTATGAACATGGGTGGTGGTGGCGACGGGACAAGTGTCTGAAGGTTTTGGTCCATGACCTCATGACAGGCGCCTCTCTCCCTTTCAACACCTCTTCAGCCAAAAGCCAACAGGGTTATCTAAGCACGCTCTGATCCTGCAGTGGGAGAATTATGCATTTTGTTCTCACTTTGATCCAAGAGATTAGTGTGTTTTTCACCATGTTCTCTATGAAGAGGGTGGGAACAGGCAAGATTTAGAGGAAAACCAGCAGACCCAGCCTATCCGAGGCTGTGCTTGGAGGCAGATGGCATTAAGTGAAACTTTGCAGAATGCCAGGACAGGAAACAGCTTCAAGCCTGTACACAGTGGAATCAGAGCCTGGGGATAACTCATGGACCCAGAATTTTTAGGGTTTTGTGTGTTAACAAGCAGTCTTGATCATCATGTGATACCTCTAGACTTTTGATCAGCCAGTGAATCAAACACACTTATTGAATAACCACAAAGTGTGCAATTAAAGAGGTAGGTTAAGTCTTTGAGCACATTGTTGTTGTTCAGTCACTAAGTCATTACTGACTCTTTGCGACCCCGTGGACTGTAGCATGTCAGGCTTCTCTGTCCGTCACTATCTCTCACAGTTTGCTCAAACTCATGTCCACTGAGTCAGTGATGCCATCCAATCATCTCATCCTCTGTCACTCCTTTCTCCTCTTGCCCTCAATCTTTCTGAGCATCACGGTCTTTTCCAATGAATTGGCTTCTCATTAAAGGGCTTTATAAGTACAGGCCACATTTGTTTCTACTTTCTATGAATTCACCCATGGTGCAAAGTGGCCAGAGGAATTTATTTATACCATTTCTAGGATGCTGTTGGCATTGACCTTGCCTTTGAAAAAATGTGGTAGTTATTGACATATTGAGCAAAGTAGAGTTAATAAAGCAAGGGTTTAGGCATCAAAACTACACGCTAAATCTGACCTGGCTACTGGCTGAGGGATGTTGGACTAGTTGCTTGACCTCTGAATGTTTTCCCCTCATCTTTAAACTGAGGATGCTGTTGTTGATGTTGCTCCCTAAGAGCTCCTGATGTTATGAACAACCCATAAAGTATGAAAGGTCATGTGCATGTCAGCTGTTCTTTCTATAATTCAGGGCTGCTATCCTTGGTATCATGAAATCTCAAATCTATCCCAGTCTGGCCCATTGCAGGGCTTCTTGAAGTCAGGAATGACAAGTTCTCCATGAACTTGATGGGTGCAGACGTACCTCAGGTTCTAGAGAGAGCCATCTCCAGACCCCACTATGAGCCCCATTGAGTGGTGGGGACTTCTCTGCAGATGTGGTGGGGCAGCATCATGATGGGTATCTTTCAAGCTTTGGCAAAAAAAGCTATAGTTTACATTAGTTTTTGTAAATTACAAACTCCTTCAGAAGTCTGAGTGTAGATTCAAGAAGTATGAAACCTTGATGAATAGAATCAAAGGAAAACCTACTGTTTAAAGAATATCATATGATATTGCTTATATGTGGACTCTTAAAAGAAATAGTGTAAATGAACTTATTTACAATATACACACTGTTATATATAAAATAGATAACTAATAAGCACCTTCAATATAGCATAGGGAACTCTACTCAATACTCTACAATGACTTATATGGGAAAAAATCTAAAAGAGTGGATATATGTATATGTATAACTGATTCACTGTGCTGTACAACAGAAATGAACACATCATGTAAGCCAACTCTACTCCAATAAATATTCAAAAAATAAGGATCTCATAGAAAAATGGATACAATTATAAGTATTCAATTAAATATATTCAATTAATATAAAAAATAAAGACTATCAGGTATTTTCCTCTTTTATGAGAGATAAAGTCTGAATTAATAAGTCTTCTCTTTGAGAAAAGGGGAAAAAACACACTTTATCAATGATTTTAGTTTTTCAAAAGTCAAGTTCTTTCTCTGGAATGGAGTTCAAGGCAATGTAGAACTACAGAGTTTTCTATAATGTCAAAGATGGTCTTCACTGAAGGTAGAATTGCATTTCTTTGTTTATTCATTTAACTAGGATACACTGAGCTTCCACTGTGTACCTAGCATTCGTTTAGACAATGAGAACTGCCTTCAAGGAGTTCATAGTTTAGTGAGAGAGAGCAGATGTCAATGGAACAAGCATAAAACTCACACTGGGTGCTGGGCAGTCAAGGGGATGTATGACTTGTGATGGCCCTGGTCTTGGAAGGCTTCCCTGAATAAACACAGGATGAGTCAAACTTTACGGTCAAAAGGGAGAAAGTGCTCACTTCAGAAGCACAGAGACTAAAATTGGAACAATACAATTAGCATGGCCTCTGTTCAAGGATGATATACAAATTTGTGAAATGTTCTATATGTTTGCATAACAATGTGAAAGTGTTTAATGCTAATAAAGTATATACTTAAATTGGTTAAAATGGTAAATTTTGTGTTAGGTATATTTTGCCACAGTATAAAAAGGGGTATGGTGTTGGGATGGTTCCATTGCAGACAGAGAGAAAAGCAGGTACCAATGTCTTGTGGGAATAGAGAGCATGGATGAGAGGAAAGCCAGCAGGGCTGATATTGTAGGCGGACGCTTTATCGTCTGAGCCACAAAAGATTCCCCTTTCCATCCTAGTCCATGGCAATTTTTAAAAACATATTTCTGTTGCTGTCCTGTTGAAGGCTCAACAACAATCTCCCAGTGATCTCAGGACAAATATCAATATCCAGATTTTCTATGGCCTTTTCGCTGCCTGTGACCCCAGCCTCATCTCAGGCCATAAAACATCCTCCAAATCTTGACAAACCAGCCCTGCTGGCTTTCCTCTCATCCATGCTCTGTCTTCCCACAAGACATTTGTACCTGCTTTTCTCTCTGTCTGCAATGGAACCATCCCAACACCATACCCCCTTTTTATACTGTGACAAAATATGCCTAACACAAAATTTACCGTTTTAACCAATTTAAGTATATACTTTATTAGCATTAAACACTTTCACATTGTTATGCAAACAAATAGGATGGAAAGTGGGTAGTGTGGCAGTGGATGTGGCTGGCCAGTTGGGAAGTGTCAGGGTTCTTCAGAAGAGAGATGGAAGTCGCTTGAACTAGGGTGCTGAGGCAGAGGTGGAGAGAAGTGGATATTAATAAATCTGAGAAAAGTCAGAGGGCCAATGACTGAACTTGTTGAAAGGTTGCTATGTGGGATGAGGGGAGAAACCAATCAAGAAAGATCTCCATGCTTCTGGATGGATGGTGGTGCCAGTGCCTAAGTCAGGAACCTCAGATAGAAGGAGTTTGGAGGGGTGATCATAATTCTTGTTTTGGACTTGTTGAGTTTCTGAGTCTCAGGAAGTTTGCAGCCGCCAGTGCAGGGGATCCTACACGTGGGGCATTGGTGCAGGGTCAGCCGAGGCTCACACTGATTTCTGGGAGGGTTTCTAGTGATACTCTCTGGCTCACAGCATGACTTGTTCTCTGAGGCACGTTTGTCATGGGACATGTGAGAACCCATGACCACTCCCAAGACAGAAAACAGGTATAACACCCAGTCTGCTCCACTTGGCAGCTGACAAAAATAACTTTTTCTTCTTCTGAAAGGCTGCTCTGTGAGAGAATCTTACTAAACCATACATGGTGTGGGTGGTAGATAAAATGGGATTAGGTGAATATAACTAGGAAAGCATCCATGTCTTCAACTCTAGACTTTTAGACCCATGGATTACCAGTCTTCAGAGTGCTTCTGAAGCATCAAGCATAAAAGGCAGATGCTATGTGCTAATTCACTGCAGCTAAATGCCATGTTCAATCACAGTCCTTGAGTCTCTGAACAGCTGCCTTTTCATTTACTGATTTTGGAAAATCAAAAACATACACATTTGAGATCCACCCAAGGCAGAAGTAGCATCATATTTTTGAGCTTCTCTCCTCACTGCTTTAAACTTCTCTGTAATGCCTGCCACCATCCCAGTCCCATCTGAGGTAACACCATTCTTTATTCATGCCCCACCAGTGAAAGGCATGTAAAGGCTTCAAGTGAACAATAAAATGTCAAGAAAACACCATTTTAAAAGGTTCTAGCTTGTATAGGAGGTGATGGAATTCCAGTTGAGCTATTTCAAATCCTGAAAGATGATGCTGTGAAAGTGCTGCACTCAATATGCCAGCAAATTTGGAAAACTCAGCAGTGGCCACAGGACTGGAAAAGGTCAGTTTTCATTCCAATCCCAAAGACAGGCAATGCCAAAGAATGCTCAAACTACTGCACAATTGCACTTATCTCACACGCTAGTAAAGTAATGCTCAAAATTCTCCAAGCCAGGCTTCAGCATACATGAACTGTGAACTTCCAGATGTTCAAACTGGTTTTAGAAAAGGCAGAGGAACCAGAGATCAAATTGCCAACATCCGCTGGATCATCGAAAAAGCAAGAGAGTTCCAGAAAAACATCTATTTCTGCTTTATTGACTATGCCAAAGCCTTTGACTGTGTGGATCACAATAAACTGTGGAAAATTCTGAAAGAGATGGGAATACCAGACCACCTGACCTGCCTCTTGAGAAACCTATATGCAGGTCAGGAAGCAACAGTTAGAACTGGACATGGAAAAACAGACTGGTTCCAAATAGGAAAAGGAGTACGTCAAGGCTGTATACTGTCACCCTGTTTATTTAACTTATATGCAGAGTACATCATGAAAAATGCTGGCTGGAAGAAGCACAAGCTGGAATCAAGATGGCTGGGAGAAATATCAATAACCTCAGATATGCAGATGACACCACCCTTATGGCAGAAAGTGAAAAGGAACTAAAAAGCCTCTTGATGAAAGTAAAAGAGGAGAGTGAAAAAGTTGGCTTAAAACTCAACATTCAGAAAACGAAGATCATGGCATCTGGTCCCATCACTTCATGGCAAATAGATGGGGAAACAGTAGAAACAGTGTCAGACTTTATTTTTTGGGGCTCCAAAATCACTGCGGATGGTGATTGCAGCCATGAAATTAAAAGGCACTTACTCCTTGGAAGGAAAGTTATGACCAACCTAGATAGCATATTCTAAACCAGAGACATTACTTTGCCAACAAAGGTCCATCTAGTCAAGGCTATGGTTTTTCCAGTAGTCATATATGGATGTGAGAGTTGGACTGTGAAGAAAGCTGAGCGCTGAAGAATTGATGCTTTTGAACTGTGGTGTTGGAGAAGACTCTTGAGAGTCCCTTGGACTGCAAGGTGATCCAACCAGTCCATTCTGAAGGAGATCAGTCCTGGGTGTTCTTTGGAAGGAATGATGCTAAAGCTGAAACTCCAGTACTTTGGCCACCTCATGCGAAGAGTTGACTCCTTGGAAAAGACTCTAATGCTGGGAGGGATTGGGGGCAGGAGGAGAAGGGGATGACAGAGGATGAGATGGCTGGATGGCATCACCAACTCAATGGACGTGAGTCTGAGTGAACTCCGGGAGTTGGTGATGAACAGGGAGGCCTGGCGTTCTACAATTCATGGGGTCTCAAAGAGTCAGACATGACTGAGTGACTGAACTGAACTGAGCTTGTATAAAGTCCAAATTCTGGGGTAAGTTCAAAAATTTATGGCCCTGGAATTGGCTAGTCATAGTCAGTTTAAAAGTGGATACAAGTATGAGGTGAACCTGCAGGTTTGATGGTAAATATATATCGAGGGAAACCTGTCAATCTTCAAAGGTCAACCTAGATGACCTTTGAAGTATCCTCAAGAAAGTACAGTACAAATGTGAATGAGGCTACATGTAAACAAATATTACAAGTGTATCTAAGGAAAGCATTCCATCATGAAAATAGAAGGGTAATAGTATACCTGGAGTGAAAGAGAAAGGGTCAAAAAATGAGAATGTAGGGCAGTTTGCCACTGTTCTGATTCCTTAGTCACCAAGCACCATTCTCTTGTTAATTTGGCCCTGAATGTTAGCTTTGGTCTGCAAGTGGAAGAAGGCACCAAAAAGTTGGTACAATGATTTGAATCACCTAATAAAAACATTCAAATTGCATATTCAAAATATTCTAGTTGCAAAATACTGTATTGTTATTCAAATTTATATCACTTATTTGATAAGTTAGGTTGGTGCTAGTCTGTTTCACAGCCTCCAAACTGCTTTGGTCTCCCTCAGGAACACACAATCTGTGGGGTAGTCAGATGCTTTAGACTTGCCAGTAAACAGTGTGTGTGTGGTGGGGGGTGGGAGGGGCAGGAGTATGCACAGTCATGTTGGACTCTTTGTGACCCAATGGACTGTAACCCACCAGGCCCATCGGTCTGTAGGATTTCCCAGACAAGAATACTTGAGTGGGTTGCCATTCCCTGCTTAAAAGGACCAGGGATCAAACCCATGTCTCCTGTATCTCCTGTATTGGTGGGTGGATTCTTTACCACTGAGCCATATGGAAAGCCCCTGCCAGTAAACAGTATTTTGGTTTAAACAGAACATTTTGGATTTGATCATATGGTCTATTTAAAGTTCCATTGCATATCAGGACAGGTTTAAATAGTCTCTTATCTATGGCTTTTAGACAAAAGCTCAGTCTTTGGGATGTCACCATCCTGTTTTTCCCCTTGTCCCAGAGTATGAAGCTTGTTCCTTATAATAGAGTTTGCCTGATCTTTGTCCCTGGGAAGGAGACTAAATCCTAGGAATTTCCTGAGTAATAAGAATATCTTTGTTATTCATGAGCCTCTGGGATCATACCAGAGTTTCTCCTAACAAGATAACTCAGAATAGAGATTGGTCACCAGAAAGATGAACCATGTAATTAGAGGATTGAGGTTTTCAGCCAGTATGATCTCCTGGGAGGAGAGAGAAGCTGGAGATTAGGTTCAGTCACGTGGCCAGTGACTCCACCAATCATGGCTACACAATAAAATCCCAATAAAATCTCTGGACATTGAAGCTTGGTTAAGCTTCCTGGCTGGGGAACAACACAGTAATGTCTGAGGAAGGTGATGCACCCTGATTCCATGGGGAAGGGCATGGAAACTTTGTGTTCATAACAGTTTCAGATGTCACCCTATGTATCTCTTCTTTTGTCTCATCTGATTTGAATTCTTTTTAATAAGATTGTATTTATAAGGATAGTGCTTTCTTAAGTTCTGTGAGTCATTCAAGTGAATTGTTGAAACTAAGCGGAGTTATGGGGGCCTCCTGGAGTTGTAACCATTTGGTCAAAAGAATAAGTGGTCTGGGAATCCCTGAACTTGTGGCTGGCATCTCAAAGGGGGATGGTCTTGTTGGGGACCTGTGAAGTCTGATCCTAACTCTAGGAGTTTGCATCAGAATTGAATTGCATTGCCAAGCACAAAGGTTGTACTCTTGGCAGCAGAAGAGATATATCTGCTCTGTCCTGGTGTCCTTGGGATTCCTGCTGGGGCACATCCCCCAGGTAACTTTGCAGACCTGTGATTAGCTTCCATATCTGCCAACACCAAAATCTATACACTTAACCTCTTGAATCTACTAACAACTTTGTATTTGAGTCTTGGTCACAGTCCTAGCAAGCAACACTTGAAAGCTAGACTTGTAGATTTCTGTTCCCTCTGTTATTCACTCTCCCAACCACTATTCCATCCAAGAGAGTTGCCCATTAATAGTTGACTGCTAATTATTAAATATTTATTTTAAAATACTGTGAATTTAATAACAGGAAGAGTCTTGGAAGAAAAGTATCATCAGGTCACACTTGGTAAAAAGTTCAGTTCAGTTCAGTTGCTCAGTCATGTCCAACTCTGCAACCCCATGAACTGCAGCACGCCAGGCCTCCCTGTCCATCACCAACTCCCAGAGTTTACCTAAACTCATGTCCATTGAGTCGGTGATACCATCCTACCATCTCATCCTCTGTCATCCCCTTCTCCTCCTGACTTCAATCTTTCCCAGCATCAGGGTCTTTTCCAATGAGTCAGCTCTTCGTATCAGGTGGCCCAAGTACTGGAGTTTCAGCTTCAACAGCAGTCCTTCCAATGAACACCCAGGACTGATCTCCTTTAGGATGGACTGGTTGGATCTCCTTGCTGTCCAAGGGACTCTCAAGAGTCTTCTCCAACACCACAGTTCAAAAGCATCGATTCTGCTCTCAGAATCAATGCTTTTTCTTTAAAAAGTTAGCCCCAGTTAAACACTCTTATTTTTTTAACCAAGTTTTAACACCCAAATTTTATTACTTGGCGTTGTCCTCCCACTCATAAGACCTGACAGGGAAAGGATAAAACATGATAATTCAAGTGGTATCTTGTGGGACTCTTTCATGTCCACTTATCATCACAGGGTCCCCTCCCTGAGCTGTATTTGGGGCACTTAGTTTACTGCGTGTGCTTTAGTTGGCAGGTAGACAAAACAAGAACGATGTCAGATTTGTGTTGTTTCACTCTATGTTCAATATGTGTCAGACTAGGACAGCAGAAATTAGAGAACTAGAAAAAGAATACCTAGTAAATACCAACCAAGGAAAACTGGGGTAGCAATATTAATATTAGAATAAATCTAAAGTCTGTGATTTCTTTGTTGCACATTTCCAACCCACTGAGCAGCCACATTATTCAATCTTCTGTACTCATCTAGAGGATGAATTCTTGCATTTTATTTTTCAACTAAGTCTTATAAGAAAGCTTAAGGTTCTTCTTGGTTGTGATCTGGACATGCTCTTAGTGCAAGGTCAACAAGAAAAGTTCAACTTTGACCTGACCTGGAGGCATCACCATTGATTCTGAGGTCTTACACCAAGACTAATTCCTCTGAGACCTGGCTCTGTTTTCAGTTATTTTACGACCAAATCTTCAGAGTCAGACTTGTGTTTTAAATTAACTTCTGGAAGGAGGAGGGGCACTTGTTGGTTGACCAGGAAACAGAGATAGATCAACATGAAGTTTCATTCACTGATAGTACAGGGATCCAGGCAGTGCTGTGGGGCTTCACTCAGCTGGGCCCTCCTGGAGACACCAGGTGCTGGTAAGGAAATGGATACTGCAGAAAAGTGCTAAGTATCTGGTCTTAAAAAGTTAAGCCTACTCTGCCTCCCTCTCTTATTTAAGCTAGAGAAAGAGGTGAAAAAGAGTAATTACAGAGGGACAAATAGTCAAGGGAACAAGGAAGGAAGGGAAAGAATCAGTGTTTAAAATGCTGATCTTTGGAGGACGTTTGATCAGTATCCAGGACTGGGCTTTCCCTGCTCTCGCAGCTCACTCACCTTCCTCTGCTGTGGGAGCTTCTGAGGAAAAGCTCTGTGAGGGAACATTCCTCAGTATACTGTGAACTTTTATCTTAACCATGGGTATAAGCTACTATTTTAATTTTTAATACAGTTGACATTTGAATAATGTGGGGGATATGGTCCAGACTCCCTGCAGTTGAAAATCCATTTATAACTTTACAGTTGGCCCTCTATATCTGTAGTTATGCATGTAGGGATTCAACCAACTGCAGGTCCTGTAGTGCTACAATACACATTTATTGAAAAAAATCTGAGTATAAGTGGGTCTGTAGGTTCAAACCTGTGTTGTTCAAGAATCAGCTGTACACTGAAATAAATGTACCCCTGCCAACACCTATTTAGAGCTCTGTAGTGACCGGGACTTTTCATAGACACGGATCAGAACAGAACAATAGAGATCTCCTGTCCTGGTTTTACACTGGGGAAGGGTCCCAAACCTCCACTGTTCAACATCATAGACACTGTTCTAACATAACTGTGTACCATCTGTCTTGTTATTTGTTTAATATTTTTTTAAAAATGTGCTCACTTTCTTTTACTTAAATAAATATATATAAACATTTATAAATCTCACCCAGTTTTTTTTTTAACCAATATATACAAATACTTATGGGCTTCCCATGTGGCTCAGTGGTTAAAAAAAATCTAAAGATGCAGGAGATGTACCAGCACCATTTATTTTTTAAAAAATAAAAAAACTATCTTTCCTCTCAGGTGGCTCAGGTAAAGAACCCTCCTGCCAATGCAGGAAGTGTGGGTTCGATCCCTGAGTTGGGAAGATCCCCTTGAGTAGGAAATGACAACTGACTTCAGCATTCTTGACTAGAAAATTCCATGGACAGAGGAACCTGGCAGGTTACAGTCCATGGGATCACAAAGAGCCAGACATGACTGAATGACTGAACTGAGTGACTGAGCAGGTACACATGCACATAAATACTTATACACATCTATTAAGCATTTTTAAAAGCCTTTTACCATTATTTGTCTATCACATAGCAGGAGATACTGGTTGTGAGAAAAGACTCATTACCAGTTGGGATCAGGTAAAGGAGTCCTCTTTCATGCAGGGCTTCTCAGGAGTGGTACCACCTCCCTGAGGACGGATGGACTTTTAAGGAGCCAGTCTGTATTTATTGCACTGGAGTGACACCCTGGGCATCAAGGAAGTATCTGAAGACAAGAGAATGTTCCTTGTGGGAGGAACTATAACATACTTTGGTATCAACCCCAAATAAACAATGTTTAAAATATTGGCCTCATTCCTAATGTACCCTCTCCTGTCACATCAATGTACCCTGTTCTGTCATGGTCTTCCTTTGGGAAAGGCTTTGCTTCTCACCTGCACTTCAACTGTGCTTCAGTGCTCATGGTGTTTTGTAGGGAGGTGGCCCAGTTTTACAAACAATCCTTTGATTTATCCAAAGGTCACTGAGCTCATCTTATCTGAATGTGTAGGACAGTAGGTCTTTTTAAGCAGTGTCCACTTCCCACTCCATTCCCATCCACCGTGTCTCCAGTAGCAAAGCCTGTAAGTTCCATGTTGTCTACTGGCTGGACATGTATTTCAGCTAGTCTGCACCAAAAAAGTCAGTCTGAGGGCTTCAGCACTGATGTGGATGCTGACAGCTCTTCACAGTTTTACCACTTAATTGCTTTGTGAAAAGAGAGAACTGCTTTCATTTCTTCTGTCACTGATACTGGATTGTTTGTCCAAAGACAAAAAGATCTTTTATAGTTATTTATCAATCATAAATGAAGCTGTGGTTTAAATTCAGTAAAACCTTTTTGAGTGGTGCTCATCTCTAATCTGCTGCAATTCAAGATTTTACCATTTTCAGTGTATGTTTCCACATAACACATCACATGACACAGGATAATTAAAGGAAATGTGCTAATTAATTTTGAAATAAAAAGCTGTATGTTTAAAGGTGTTTGTTTTAAGTCAAAACATAAGGCAAATTAGTCATGTTTTGGTCTCTATAGTTCATCACTTAAGACCACATTCTTATTTGTACTTTCACTCACCTTGAATGAAGTGGAGATCTCGTAAAGGGTACATTTTCCAAATTAAATTATTTGGATAAACATAGTTTTAATAAAGACAATCCCTAGCATCTGTAGAGTGCATTTTCCACACTACTGCCAGGATTGTTTTATCAGTCACTAAGACAAGTTCTTAGCAAGTTACTGCCCTGCTTAAAAACCTTTGATGAGTCTCCGTTGCCATTGGAGACTCATCAACTTTGGAGACTCATCAGCTCCTTAGCCAGCGTTTTAAGGGCCTCCTCATTTAACCCCAATGCATCTCTCCAGCTAAAATCTCAGCTCATTCCTCAGGAATGCTGTTCCCCATCCTTGAAGGCCTGATCTTGACCTCTCTATGAGACCTCCATGCCTCTTTCAAGCTGGATCCTTATGCCTTTTCTATGGCCTTACCATGCTGACTCAGTTTCCATCCCTCTTTCCTGAAATAAAATTGACAAATTATATATATTTAAGGTATACAACATAATGATTTGATACATATATATTTTGTGAAATGATTACCACAGCCAAGCTAATTAACATTTCCATCATCTCACGTAGTTACCTTATTTTGTATGTGTATGTATGCTGCGAACACTTAAAGTCTACTCTTAGCAAATTTCAGATACACAATACACTGTTATTAACCACAGTGGTTGCCAGGGGCTGGAGCCTGGATGAAATGGAAAGATGGTACAACATTTCAGTTGTTCAGGATGACTAAGTTTTAGAGATCTAGGGTACACCTTGGTGATTGATTCAGTTTTGTTTGTCTTTCTCCATTCAATCCTGTCCCCTCAAGAGAAGCCATTCCCAAGTCTGGCTAAGCATCAGAATCTCCTGTGTAGCTCAAATGAAAATGCAATAATTCCTGAGTGCCATACTAGACCAATAGAATTAGAATCTCTGGGGGTGGAGTCCAGGGATCCATAAACTTTAATAAAAGTTTTCTAGATGATTCTGACTGAGGCAGAAGGTAGATGCATCCCCCAGTGTGAGCAATTGGAGTTCATTCCCTGTGCACAGGAACTCCAAAATATTAATAGCAGGACAAATCTAGAGAGGAGGCTGGGCCTGCCAAGATAAGAGATAAGAGAACACGTATTTCTCATTCTCAAAGTCAGGGAGATCTTCTGACTAGAAAACTCCTTGGAAGTAAAAAGGGGAGTGATGCCAAGCTACCCATAGTCCTCTTCCCTGGAATCCATCCTGGCTAAGGATGTGAGTGCACACATAGGAGGATCCTGAGATATATAAAATGAGATATATCAAATGCAGACTCAGAACCAGTCTGCAGAATGACTGGCCAAAGGAAACCTGGAAGAAATGACTCGTATAAATGACAGACTATCACAAGGGCATGACTCTCTCTTTGAGTTTACCTATGTGTCTATCTACGTGTACTGAACTCTTTTTTTCTCTTCCTGATGAGGAACAGAGTACATCATGAGAAATGCTGGGCTGGAAGAAGCACAAGCTGGAATCAAGATTGTTGGGAGAAATATTAATAACCTCAGATATGCAGATGACACCACCCTTATGGCAGAAAGTGAAGAAGAACTAAAGAGCCTCTTGATGAAAGTGAAAGAGGAGAGTGAAAAGTTGGCTTAAATCTCAACATTCAGAAAACGAAGATCATGGCATCTGGTCCCATCACTTCATGGGAAATAGATGGGGAAACAGGGGAAACAGTGTCAGACTTTATTTTTGGGGGCTCCAAAATCACTACAGATGGTGATTGCAGCCATGAAATTAAAAGGTGCTTACTCCTTGGAAGGAAAGTTATGACCAACCTAGATAGCATATTCAAAAGCAGAGGCATTACTTTGCCAACAAAGGTCCATCTAGTCAAGGCTATGGTTTTTCCAGTAGTCATGTACGGAGGTGAGAGTTGGATTGTGAAGAAAATTGAGCGCCGAAGAATTGATGCTTTTGAACTGTGTTGCTGGATAAGACTCTTGAGAGTCCCTTGGACTGCAAGGAGATCCAACCAGTCCATCCTAAAGGAGATCAGTCCTGGGTGTTTATTGGTAGGACTGATGTTGAAGCTGAAACTGATGTTGAAGCTGAAACTTTGGCCACCTGATGTGAAGAACTGACTCATTTGAAAAGACTCTGATACTGGGAAAGATTGAGGGCAGAAGGAGAAGGGGATAAGAGAAGGATGAGATGCTTGGATGGCATCATGGACTCAATGGACATGGGTTTGGGTGAACTCTGGGAGTTGGTGATGGACAGGGAGGCCTGGCGTGCTGCAGTTCATAGGGTTGCAAAGAGTTGGACACGACTGAGCAACTGAACTGAACTGAACTGATGAGGAAATTAAACCAATAAACAAATGGAAAGAAATCCTCAACCACTAATGGTCAAAGAAGCAACATGATGTCACTCAACACTCCTCAGATTAGAAAAAAATTAAAAACAGCTATGATACATATTACTGGCAGCAATTTAGAAGGAGGGTACTCTTATAGACTGCTGGTTCACAGGGGAGTTTCACCAGCCTTTTTGGGATGTGTTCTAGTAACATTTTTAAAGTAGAAACTGCAATAATGTTTGCTTTAATTTCCTATTCCTCAAAATCAACTTACTTTCCAGTTCAAAACCACTAGAATAAAGGAACTGTATTTACTGCTGCATTGTTCAAATGGCAAAAACCTGGATGTAGCATGACTGTTTCATCTCTAAAGGAACTGCTGACTTTATTATGGTGCATCTGCACCATAATATGATCCCATTAAAAATATGTATTTAATATTAAATATGTATTAAAATATATTTTAATATATCAGGAACAGTTGAGTAAGGAAATCAAGATGCAGAAAAACTGAAATCATCTTATTTTGTAAATTGTTACCACACAAATATATTCACACAAAGTCCTGTAGATGTAGAGTGTGTGTAAGTGTGTGTTTGTTGTGTATGTGAGTGTGTGTGTTTGTACATGGCTATGTGAATACAGGAAAAACTACAGGAAGACTCATATTGGGTAATTAATATGGGTTAAGCGGTACAAGTGTTGCTGATGGTAGAGAGTACAGAAAAAAGGGAGGGAGCAAGCCAAGACAGTAAAAACAAGATTAATAAAAGATTAATACAAACAGTAATAAAATCATATCAGCATGTATATTTATGCACTTCTATAAAATTATATACACATATATATGTATACCCAAAATTTGAAAAAATTAAAAATGCATATCTAATCTGTTCATTTCACTACCTGTCAAGGACTTCCTAATTCCCTGTAGATCAATACAGAATCTTTAGCTTGGGCTCCAGAGGTCCCTGCTCACATCTCTACCCTCCTATGAAATATAAAATAGTTGCCCTCTTCATTCTGTGTCACAGACACGTATTTCCAGGTCCATCACTTCCCAGGACCCTCTCCTCCTCTACCCTGCAGTCCTGCTGCTCCTCTTTAGTTCTTCTTTCATGCTGTTTCTTTTCTTCTGCATGACTCTTACTCATTTTTATAGGCCTCAGCTTAAACATCAGTGTCTCAAGGGGCTTTCTCTGACCCTCCGATGTAGTTAGGTACTCTGATGTTTATTCCCATGGTTCTCTGTCCTTACTAAATTTCCATTTTATTATTAGCCTCTTTCCCCAAACTTTGCTCAATTTTTCCCAGCTGTAATTTACTACTTATTAGATGTATCTGGGCTTCCCTGATAGCTCAGTTGGTAAAGAATCTGCCTGCAATGCGGGAGATCCTGGGTTGGGAAGATCCACTGGAGAAGGGATAGGCTACCCATTCCAGTATTCTTGGGCTTCCCTTGTGGCTCAGCTGGTAAAGAATCCGCCTGCAATGCAGGAGACCTGGGTTCGATCCCTGGGTTGGAAAGATCCCCTTGAGAAGAGAAAGGCGACCCACTCTAGTATTCTGGCCTAGAGAATTCCATGGACTGTATAGTCCAAGGAGCTGCAAAGAGTCAGACACAACTGAGCAACTTTCACTTCACTTAGTTGTATCTGAATTGGATAAGAGGCTATAGCAAACAAAGATTTGAGCATTGTACTCTGTATCTCATAACTGAGGGATTGTGGAATCACCTCTCTAGCCCTCTTGCCACCCCGTGACCGCCTCAGCCATAAGGATCTCTTTTAGTTTTACAGTGGAAGAAGTTTATGCCACCACATAGCATCTGTGAGTGCTGTGATACTCTCCCCAACACTGTGCGTGTCATTCTCTGGGTCCCTCTGGCCATTTGGGCTCTTTGGCTGGCTGGGCCTTCTCACTCTGCTCCTGTCCACAGTGAAGCATCCCTGGGTAGAGGAGTGGAGGAGCCCTAGTGCCTGTGACTGACAGAATCCCTCCTGATCTGTGTCCATGATCATGTCTGGGCCCAAGAGGAGGCTTCAGTGAAAGTGACTTTAAATTCCAAAATGTGTCTAAAGGCAGCTGGAACTGACACTTGCTAGAGCTTCAGAGAACTAACCATGACAGGCATGAGGGAGTTAACACAGGGCACACACCATTAGGGCACAACAACCAAGTTTATTAACATTCTCTTGCTTTCACTGCATGCTTCTAATTAAAAGTTCATAAAAATTTGTATGAGGAGAAAATAATTTAGTTCAGTTCATTTTCAAACCATAATGTTAAGAATTATTCTTTTTATAAGAATGATTTCTTTCTTTCTTTAGCTTTCTTTCTGTTAGCAGTAGCATTTCTGTCTTCATTTAGAAAAAGGGTGTGGGGACAGGAAACAAGATTGAATGACTCTGTTTTTCCAGAATACTTAGGGAAGCCAGGTTCCCAAACAGTAACTGCCCCTGGTAAGCCTGGATAAAATATTCAGATTTCAAAATGAGAAGAAAATGTGGAAATAAATTACATTACGTGGATCTTTGAAACTTGGAAGTGCTAATTCCAAGAGATTTTTATATTAGATACCCCAAGCTTCGCATCCCATTGGCGGTCATCCTGTCCTCTGTGACAGGGAGGATTGAGATGGATAAAGAGTCCCATTAGCACTAGGGGAGGTTTCACATGTAAATCCCTTCACAAATGGGAGAGCAAATAAAGAGCGTCCTGCTTAGTAAGTCAACATAACTTGGGTGTTAGTTTTTTCTCCTAGAAAAGTGCCCTTGGTGGTTTGTCATCTTTGAAGGCTATGAGGCAGGAAGCTCTCAGCCCACAGTGTTTGCCTGCTTCTCCTTCCCATCAGGATTGTCCAACATCCTCAGCCTTTTCTCCAGTCTCTGCTTCCATTCTTCTCTGAGCCTGAGGAGAAGAAACAATATTCATGGTTATTGCATTTGTTTCCACATCTGCTGGTCCAGTGAAGTTTATTTTCTTCTGAAGAATATTTTTAAGAGAAACAATTGGCTTTTACAAATTAATGAAGAAAATAATTAATAAGAGTAATGAACAGTCTATGAATGTGTAGTTTTCTCCAAAATTTACTTCTTCTGAAATCCATATGTGGATTCAGTGTAATATCAAGCAAAATCCCAGCAGGACTTTTCTGTAGCTATCAACAAGCTGATCCTAAATTTTATATGGAAAGGCAAAAGAAGTTGATTAGCAAAACAATTTTAAAGTAGAAGAAAGTTGGAGGATATAGACTATGTGATTTTGAGGCTTAATATAAAGCTACCATCAAGACAGTGTAACATCAGTGAAGGAACAAACAGATCATAGAACAGAATAGAGTATAGATATAAATACACACAAACACAGACAACTGATTTTTGATCAGGGACAAAGACAACTCAATGGAGGAAGGATGTGTGAATGCTCAGTCGCTCAGTTGTGTCCACCTCTTTGTGACCCCATGGACTGTGGCCCACCAGGCTCCTCTGTCCATGGGATTTTCCCAGCAAGAATACTGGAGTGGGTTGTCATTTCCTCCTCCAAGGGATCTTCCCAACCCAGGGATCAAACTCACACCTCCTGCATTGGCAGGCAAGTTCTTTACCACTGGGCCACCTGGCACGGAGGATAGCTTTAAAAAAAATGGTACTGGAACATTATACATCCATATTAAAAAAAAAAAAATATGGCCCTTGACCCACACTCCACATCTTATGCAAAATTAACTAAAAATGGATCATAGACTTGAAGGTAAATAAGACTAAGGCTTCAACAAAAAAGCCAAAAAATAATATCTTCATGATCTTGTGATCAGGAAAAAATTCTTATATACACCACAAAAAAGCATGATTCATAAAAGAAGAGAAAATTTGGGACTTTATCAAAATTAAAACATTTACCCTGTGAAAGATACTGTGAAGAGAATAAAAGATAAGCCATTAACAATATTTGCACATAACATGTCTGATAAAAGACTTGTTTCTAGAAAGTATAATATTTCAAACTCAATAATAAGAAAATAATATAATGGATAAAATATTTGAACAGCCATTTTTCTAAAGAAGCTATATGAGTGGCAAATAAACTCACAAGACATGCTCAACATAATTAGGATGAGTGGCAAATAAACAGATAAAAGATGCTCAATATAATTAGGAAAATACAAATTAAAACCACGAAGAGGTATCACTCACTTGACAGAATGATCAAAACAAAAACAAAGCCAACTCTGTCACTCTCCACCTCCCCTGGCAAAACTAAAATTCAACCTTCACCCACCAAACCAAAAAAACCTTCACAACAAAACTCAAACCAAGCATTAGTCAACATGCTGAGTAACCAGAATTCTCTTACATTATTATTAAAATGCAAAATGGTGCAGTCAGTTTGTAAAACAGTTTCTTACACAATTAACCGTATGTTAACCATATGACCCAGTAATCTCAATCCTGAGAGTTTACTCAAGAGAAATAGAAATTTATGTTCACACAGAAATCTGTATGTGAATGTTTATAGCACTTTATTTATAGTCATCAAAACCTGGAAATAACCTAAATGTAATTCAGTGGGGGAGTGGATCACCAAGTTATGATACAGTCCTACCATAGAAAAGTACTCATCAATGAGAAGGAATGGATACACACAATTGATACACACAAGAAGAAGAAATCCTAAGTACATTGTGCTAAATGAAAAGAACCAGACGTAAAAGATTAGTACTGTATAATTCATTTATGACATTCTGGAAAAGGCAAAACTATAGTAAGGTAGAACAGATCAGTGGTTGTTATGGACTGGAAATTGGTACAGAGGTTGACTCAAAGCAGAAGCATAGGGGATTTTTTTCAGAGTGATGGAATTATTCTATATCTTGACTGTGGTGATTACATGATTCTGAGCATTTGCTAGACTCAAAGATCTGTAGACAAAAAGAAAAGAAATGCAGGCTTATAAGTCAATTAAGAAGAAGAAAGTCTATAATCTACCAGGCACAGGCTATATGTATACAAATATAGTTTCCTTAGAAAAAAAATCCAGCTAGTTCCTATGCATATGAAAAGATCTCAACCACACTTATAATTAATTAAATTCAGTTTGAAACAGTGAGATGCCATTTTCACCTGTTAGATTAAAAGTGATTAAGAGTTTGACAACACACAGTATGAGTAACAGTAAAATTTGGCATTCCCACACTTGAGTGGAAGTTTAAACTAAAACAACCTCTTTGCAAGACAAGAGGGCAATAGTTATCAATATTTTAAACATTCATCCTTTGACATAACATCTTCATTTCTATGAACTTATCCCATAATATTATCCATGTATGAAAAACGTATGTGTAAGTATTCTTATTGCAACATTGATTGCAAAGTCCCCAAATGAAAAACAACCTAAACGTCCTTCAAGGTGATTGGTTAAATTGTCACATCATTACAGCAGAAAACATTTAAGAACTGAAAATGTTTATAGAAAAACTTCCAAGAGTAAGTTAAAAAAGGAAGTTGCCGAAGAGTGAAGATTGTATAGGTCCCATTTTGTATAGAAATATAGCACACATATTTATTTACTTATTAAAACTAAAGTTTTGGGGAGACATATATAAGAAATTGTTGATGGCTATTTTCTCTGGAGAGCATGTCAAGGAGCCTAACTGAGAAGGACACTGGTTTTCCAAGGTATACACTTGGTTAGTTTCTTAAGTTGGATAAATGCTTGTATTCATTTATGAGGGCAGCCATAAAAAAAAATAACACAGACTGGTTGGCTTAAACAACAGACATTAAAAAAAAAAAACAAAAAACAGACATTTATTGTCTCATAGTTTTAGAGGATGGGAGCTCGAGATGGAGGTGTCAGCAGGTTTGATTTCTCCCAAGGCCTCTTTCCTTTGCATGCAGGTGGCCTCCTTAATCCATCCTTTTCTCTGTGTTTGTGCATTCTTGGTGTCCCTTTGTGTATCAAACCTCCTCTTCGTATCAGGACAACACTTAGATTGGACTGAGACCTATCATAAAAGGTCTCATTTTAACTCTCATCTTTTCTAAAGGCGCTATCTCCAAATACAGTCACGTTCTGAGGTAGGTCTGGGGGTTAGGACTTCCACATACAAATTTTCAGGGTGGGAGGCACAACTCATAACAATGCTAAAGCAGTGCATGATTATTATGGATTAATTAGAATATATAATAAAGAATAAAGAAAACTTGGATTCAGCTTTATTTTACAGTCTTGTAAATAACCCTAAAATGAATACGATAATATGTAATACTCTTTCTGTATACTAGTCTACTTTCATTGAAGAGATTCCCAGAGGTGAATAACGAGAGGGTGTAATTTTTTTAAAATTTATTTTTATTTTTGACTGCACTGGGTCTTCATTGCTGTGCTCAGGCTTTCTCTAGCTGTGTCTAGGAGGGGCTACTGTCTAGTCCCAGTGCATGGCTTCTCACTGCAGTGGCCTCTCTTGTTGCAGAGCATGGACTCTAAGGTGTGCAGGCTTCCATAGTCGTAGGGTGTGGGCTCAGTATTTGTGGCATATGGGCTGTCGTTGCCCTTAGGCTTGTGAAATCTTCCCAGGCCAGGGATCGAACCCATGGTCCTCTGCATTGTCAGGGAGATTCTTAACCATTGGACCACCAGGGAAGTCTGAGGGTATAAATATTTTGAAAGCTCTAGGCATCTATTACCAAACTGTCTCCAGGAAACTTCTTACTTAAAAGTCTGCTCAATTATGGGCTCAAGAGAGAATGCAAAGAATTTGGAATGTTGGCCTGTTGTTTGGTGGTAGTTGTTGCTTAAGCACATTAGCAACCAAGGATGGAAAGTTGAAATATTGAGAGAATTGAATACTGTAAAGACATTGGTTATCATTCTCATTCTGCTTCAACTTTAAATAGAATGAATGACACAAAGATATAACTTTCCAGTTTGAAAGGGGAGATAAAACTTGTAACTGATGCTTTTCTATTAGTGGGCACATACCTTACACATGGACTTCCCTGGTAACTCAGTTGGTAAAGAATCCACCTGCAATGCAGGAGACCCCAGTTCGATTCCTGGATCAGGAAGATCCCCTGGAGAGGGTTGCCATTTCCTTATCAAAAGGATCTCCCCAACCCAGGGATTGAAACTGTGTCTCTGGCATCTTCTGCATTGGCAAGCAGATTCTTTACCACTGTGCCACCTGCGAAGCCCCAGTATCATGTAGGTTCATCATTAATTAAAGGGGCTTTAACTTTTCCTTTGTGTGGCGAGCATGAAAATGTGTTGCTCAGAGATCCAGCTGGCCAATTGCCTGTTTTGGGCAAACTTTTATCAGAATATAGCCCTGCCCATTTGTTGACATACTGTCTGTGACTACTTTCACACAGAAGCAGAATAGAATAGTTGCAACACAAGAGCATATGACCCACAAAGCTGAAAATATTAAGCATTTATTGTTTGTCTGATTTCATCAAATCATAGCTGAATTGCAATCACAGGTGGACTATAGACACAAAGGTTAGCAAAAGCCAATAGAAAGATGCTATGAGAATCCATTGGCTATATTAAATGTGTAATAAAAAGCATTGTATATTTTCTTATGATTTGTAAAGATTTGTGTTACACATCTTTATATCAGTAAAATTTATAATAAACTTATGTACATATATGTGTATATATATCAGTTCAGTTCAGTTCAGTCGCTCAGTCGTGTCCAACTCTTTGCGACCCCATAACTGCAGCACGCAAGGCTTCCCTGTCCATCACCAACTCCTGAAGCTTACTCAAACTCATGTCCATTGAGTCAGAGACACCATCCAACCATCTCATCCTCTGTCGTCCCCTTCTCCTCCTGCCTTCAACCATTCCCACCATCAGGGTCTTTTCAAATGAGTCAGTTCTTCGCGTCGGGTGGCCAAAGTATTGGAGTTTCAGCTTCAGCATCAGTTCTTCCAATGAATATTCAGGACTGATTTCCTTTAGGGTGGACTGATTGGAACTCCTTGTTGTCCAAGAGACTCTAAAGAGTCTTCTCCAACACCATAGTTCAAAAGCATCAATTCTTCGGTGCTCACCTTTCTTCATAGTCTAACTCTCACATCCATACATGACTACTGGAAAAACCAAAGCTTTGACTAGATGGACCTTTGTTGGCAAAGTGATGTCTCTGCTTTTTAATATGCTGTCTAGGTTGGTCATAACTTTTCTTCCAAGGAGCAAGTGTCTTTTAATTTCATGTCTGCAGTCACCATCTGCAGTGATTTCGGAGCTCAAAAAAATAAAGTCTGTCACTGTTTCCATTGTTTCCCCATCTATTTGCCATGAAGTGATGGGACCAGATGTCATGATCTTAGTTTTCTGAATGTTGAGTGTATATATATATATATATATGTATATACTCCACAGAGAAGTAGTTGTTAAATATTTACCAGCACACCATAACTTGCTTCCCATTTTTCTTTCACAGGAGCTTCCCCCAATAAATCTCATGCTCATCTAACTTCATCTTGCCCTCTGCTTCTTGGAGGACCCAAATGAACACATTTGGAATGATTAATTTATTATAGGAACAGAATTTAGGAATCTGGGGTTTATGACACATTTATTCACTTTTTTATAATAGCTATATCACTATATATTACCAGATGGATGATAGATGCCACTATCCACCTAAATCCCCATTAAATCCTGTTTTATGAGTATTTGTACTGTTAACTGCCCCTTTCTGGTCACTATCTTTCATTACTGTGCTGCTTCTCTATCTTTGTGCTCTCAGTAATTTGGTGAATGGAAGTGTGTATATGGACCTTTTAGTCTGTAGTAAGAAAGGTCAATATGAAAAAGATAATACTTAAAAATTGGTATACAGAGTCAGATACAGTAGAAGAGTAATTAAACAGATATTAAAGCTTGAAGAGAAATTTTTTTCCCTTAAGCTTAGAAATATTGACCTCCCTTTTCAAATGGAGACCAAATAATACTTACTATTTATTGTTCTAGATTCATCTGATTTGTGGAGGAGTTGTAATTAATATCTAGGAATACAAATTCTGCTTGATTAGTATGGGTTTTGACTAGAAAGCAGGATTTGGTGAAGGGGGGTGGTGAATCTTAAACCAGAATCCTAAGAATCAGAGATCAGTTGGGCACATAATTAGTGTTTTTCTATCACGTGCTTGCTAGGCCCAAATAAATGTGTTGGTTTGGGTCCTCCAAGAAGCATAATTGAAGGAATTACCTATGGAAAATAGAGCAGGGGCTGGGGGGTGGGGTGGGGAAGGAAAAAATGATTGGATAGGAAGAACCCCAAACCACAGCATAGTTGACATAACTGATAAGCAGGAATCAAAACAGAGGAAGGTGAATGGTCTTGGGGTGAGGACTAATAAACCCCTCTCATCACACAAGTCAACCAGATTTAATGTATACTGACATTGTGAGTTCTGCTAAATTCTGAATAAGAATTTTGAAGGTCATACTTATTGCATTAAAACATTATTTTTTTCATATAAGTATTATACAGTTACTCAAATATAGTTTCAGCCTGGTTATTTAGACTTAGATGTTCATGTAAGTTATCATCTAAATTGAGATTCTTTGGAAAATAAAAGGGAACATAATACATGATGATAACAAAATGATATACATACACCTGGACTGTCCCAGCACACCAGGAGATTTGTTCATTATTCCCACAGTACGCTTGACTTCTCTCAGATTGCCTCAACGGTTATTTCAAACCCGTTTTCTACTTCTCCAGGGGACTGACACCCACTGTGTTGCTTCTTTTTAGCCAGACTCAGAGAGAGTAAGAGGATTTCTAGTTCTGAGACCACCCACTTTGACTTGTGATCTCATCGCCGGGACCTCTTCAACTCACATGTGTTGCCAGGGTAATTGGATTTCTGCAGCTCTGGCTGCATTCCTCCCCATCAGTGAACCCATAGGCGTGTACTAATAAGCATGTCCATGGTAAAACACCTGTTTCCACTCTACCCAGATTTGGCACAGGGTCTTGCTGGTTAGCTCAGCTGGGGAACAGAAGGCATTATTGGCTCTGGCATCAGTGAAAATTTTTGAGATTTTTTTTTTTTTTTTAGATTTTTGTCTTCTTCCGTTCATTTAGAACATTTCTTGATTGCACAGTGGCTTGAATTTGCCACTTTTTTAAATGGAGGGTAAAATTTTTTTTATAGTGTTGGTGTTATATGTTTGTTTGTCACCTACATATATGCATTTTGGAAAGTCATAACCCAGGGGGCTGAAATAGGAACCCAAGTGTTTATGCTATTCATTGGTCTGGTCAAGTGTACGCTGGAAAATAATTATTCTAGGACAAAGTTTCAAACTGTATGGTTACATTAGCAATATATAAACAAATATTCTGACATTTTGTTTTGATTTCTCTGGGTACTGAGAGGCTATTTCCC
Organism: Bubalus bubalis; assembly: GCF_019923935.1. Taxonomy (NCBI): domain Eukaryota; kingdom Metazoa; phylum Chordata; class Mammalia; order Artiodactyla; family Bovidae; genus Bubalus; species Bubalus bubalis. The sequence goes on from NC_059159.1 coordinate 145,298,965, forward strand.
CTTAGGAGCTGAAGAAGAAGGGTTTTAAGAAGTTAATGTTGGTACAACACAATACATGTGAATTATATGTGTTTTTAGCTCAGCATACTCAGAAACATGGAGGCACATGCCTCGTTGTCCCTCAGAACACAGATGCCATTACACTTGTGAATAAGCATCTTAGCAAACAGACAGCTTGGCTGGGCTATTCCCATTTCAGTGATGGAGAACCCAGACAGTCCCTGAAAAGGTGAGCTGATTCGTCTGCTCCAAGGCACTACACACGTGAGGGCAAGTGCTGGCCATTTCAGTCAGAGCAACGTTGACACATGTGACACATGTCTTCTCACATAAATAAATGTTCCCCTCTCAGCAGACTGTTTTAGCTAGAACAAGTTCAACTGCCAGTGAAGGGAAGACCACATTATCCTCCCCACCCCAGATCTTAATATGTAGGATCTCAAAGGTGGAATCTTTCACACTTTTACACATCTGTTGATCTAACTCTGAAATTCAGTGTAACCTTGTGTCCTGGGGATTGCAACAGAGGCAGGGTGAGGAACAGATTTTTTTCAGTTCATTAAGATATAAATAACAGAAACTCAATTTTGTTTATACCAAAAAAAAGCTTGTTCATATCTATATCATTTGTTCTCAATCAGGGGCGACTCTGTCCTCCAGGGGACATTTGGCAATGTTGGGAGATAATTTTGGTTGTCACAATGGGGGAGGGGAATCCTACCAGCATCTAATGTTTTGAGGGATACTGCTAAACTTCTTACAAAGCACAGGACAGCCACTCCACTAACAAAGAATTACAAGGCCCTAAAAGTCAGTAGTGCTAAAAAGTTGAGAAATCCTGATATAGATGGTGGCATGAGTAGATGAATAAATCATGTCTGTAATTTTCTATATTTTATGATATTTTGACATCTTAGAAAGCTTAATGGCCACAGAAAGGCTGCCCTTCCCAGGGCTAGCCCTTTCTTTTGCATGCCAACCAATCCTGAGTCTGTGGCCCCTAACACCTCCTTATCTCTCTATCATACATAAAGCCATATTTCTTCTGCCCTATACCATCCCAGGGCCAGGACAAGCACCAGACAACTAGAGACCACCCATAAATCCCAAAACCCCTGGGCATTATTCAAACTAGCCAATCCTAAGCTGTTTACTCTGCCTTGACTTGTCTTTTCCTTGGAAATGCCAATAAAGGCTCTGGCTTAGACTTTCCCCTTGCTTTCATCTTCTGTCACCTGGCCAAAACCTGGTGCTTCCCCTGTGGCACTGCATGGCATGCAGCGATACTCTCACTGAAAGCTGTGAATATAATAAACACCTTCTTTCTAAGCCTTGTTCTCCTTTTGATTTGTGGCTGCACTGGCCTAACAATATCGCTTCCAACATTTGCATCATTAGCACATGGGTAATGAAAATAATTCAGCTTCTCCATCTTCACATCTGGTATATTTCTGGGGAAATCTCCCTTGAAAAACAGTGAAGAAACAATTCACATACTTTCTCAGGGCACTCCTTCCCTGGCGATCTTCCTCCAGTTCCCGGTAACAGGTCTGTTTGCTAATTTCCTTCTCCCAGAAGCTTTTGAGCTCATGACAGGTTTCACAGCAGAAGACTTCTCGACGAATGTATTGATTGTTCATCCTCTAAAAATAAAAAGAAAAACAAATCCAAGTACTTAAAATAAAGCCACTCTAATTTTGGAATGATGAAAGATGTTTGAATCCATACACTGCTATTTACAGATTTTGTGACCTCATGGATTATAGCCCTCCAGGCTCCTCTGCCCATGGAATTATCCAGGCAAGAATACTGGACTGGGTAGCCATTCCCTTCTCCAGGGGATCTTCCCAACCCAGAGATAGAACTCAGGTCTCCTGCACGGCAGGCAGATTCTTTACCATCTGGTCCACCAGCGAAGCCCTGATTGCCTAAATATGTGGGGTTTTTTAAATTCCCCTTAAATCAGTTTTAGTATCTTACTAATTTTGTCATTAAATAAAGTAAAAAATTTGATACTAGTTCATCTCATATTTGTGAGAGTCATGATTTTAACTTAAAAAATTATCCTTTAACAGTTATTTCCCAACTCTGTGTGTGTGTGTGTGTGTGTGTAGATTGAGATGGTATGTGCAAAACTCTAGATGCAATGCATGGCAAATAGCAGGCACCCAACAAATGTTATGCTCTTTCCATCCTTCCTCACAGAATAAAAATACCATCTACCATTTACAGATATCAAAGGAACACTTCATGCAAAGATGGTCACAATAAAGCACAGAATGGTAAGGACCTAACAGAAGCAGGAGAGATTAAGAAGAGTTGGCACGAATACACAGAACTATACAAAAAAAGTTCTTAATGACCCAGATAACCACCATAGTGTGATCACTCACCTAGAGCCAGACATTGTGGGATGTGAAATCAAGTGGGCTTTAGGAAGCATTACCATGAACAAAGCTAATAAAAGTGATGGAATTCCAGCTGAGCTATTTCAAATCCTAAAAGATGATGCTGTTAAAGTGCTGCACTCAACATGCCACAAATTTGGAAAACTCAGCAGTGGCCAACAGACTGGAAAAAGTCAGTTTTCATTCCAATCCCAAAGAAGGACAATACTAAATAATGTTCAAATTACCACAAAATTGTACTCATTTCACATACAATAGCAAGGTAGTGTTCAAAATTCTCCAAGCTAGATTTCAATAGTATACAAACTGAGAACTTTCAGTTCAAGCTGTATTTAGAAAAGACAAGGGAACCCAGAGATCAAATTGCCAACATCTGTTGGATCATAGAAAAAGCAACAGAATTTCAGGAAAACACCTACTTCCGCTTCATTGACTATGCTAAAGCCTTTGACTGTGTGGATCACAACAAACTGTGAAAAATTCTTAAAGAGATCAGAATACCAGACCACCTTATCTGCCTCCTGTGAAACCTGTATGCAAGTCAAGAAGCAACAGTTAGAATCAGACATGGAACAACAGATTGGTTCAAAATTGGGAAAGGAGTACGTCAAGGCATATATTGTCACCCTGCATATTTAACATATATGCAGAGCACATCATGTGAAATGCTGGGCTGGATGAAGCACAAGCTGAAATCAAGATTGCTGGGAGAAATATTAATAATCACAGATATGCAGATGATACCACCCTTATGGCAGAAATTGAAGAGGAACTAAAGAGCCTCTTGATGAAGGTGAAAGAGGAGAGTGAAAAAGCTGTTTTAAAGCTCAACATTAAAAAAACTAAGATCATGACATCCGGTCACATCACTTCATGGCAAAGAGATGGGAAAACAATGGAAACAGTGACAGACTTTATTTTCTTGGGCTCTAAAATCACTGCTCATGGTGACTGCAACCATGAAATTAAAAGATGTATGCTCCTTGGAAGAAAACCTATGACCAACCTAAACAGCACAGACATTAATTAAAAATATTAAAAAGCAGATATTAAAGATATTAAAAAGCAGAGACATTACTTTGGCAAAAAAGGTCCATATAGTCAAAGCTATGGTTTTTTCAGTAATCATGTATGAGAGTAGAACCATGAAGAAGGCTGAGTGCCAAAGAATTGATGCTTTTGAACTGTGGTGTTGGAGAAGACTCTTGAGAGCCCCTTGGACTGCAAGATCAAACCAGTCAGTCCTAAAGGAAATCAACCCTGAATATTCACTGGAAGGACTGATGCTGAAGCTGAAGCTTCAATATTTTGGCCAACTGATGCGAAGAGCCAACTCATTTAGAAAAGACCCTGATACTGGGAAAGATTGAAGGTGGGAGGAGAAGGGGACAACAGAGGATGAGATGGTGGATGGCATCACTGACTCAATGGACATGAGTATGAGCAAGATCTGGGAGATGGTGAAAGACAGGGAATCCTGGCATGCTGCAGTTCATGGGGTTGCAAAGAGTTGGACAGGACTGAGCGACTGAACAACTACCATTTATTGAGCATATCGTATATAATAGGCATTTCTTACACATTGTCCCATTTGATCCTCACAACAGTTCAGACAGAGGGATGTATAAATGTCTTAAACTCTCTAAGTTTCTCCATCTGAACCATGAGTTCAGAATCAATTCTGAATTCATGTTTCAGATGGAGAAACTGAAAGACAGAATTTGCCTATAGCCTCATAACTGAACATAACTGAAAGAGCAGAAATTTAGATCTTGGTCTGTCCATCTTAAAAGTGTATACCCTCTATTTCTATTAATCCTCATCGCAAGAAATGTTGACTATTTTGGATCTGAGCATATCCAGAGCAAGTTCATGTAGCATATGTGTGTATGTCCCATGAAAGTATACATGTTTAATACTAAAAAACATTTACTTTTTACCTAAACTTTGCTCATTTTTCATCTTAGTGGCTTTTGGGGGCAAGTAGATTCAAAGACTGTAAAACAAATCCTTTTCTACTTACTGGTGAGTGCCTACTCAGAAAAGCTGTGTCTCCAGCTGGAGATTAGAAAGGACCTTGACCTTCACTCCCTCACTACAGAGTGCCAGTGATCCCATGCAAGCTGAATTGCCTAGGTGGGCAGCCCAGAGGATTGAGAGTGAGAGAGAAGTTTAGAAAAAGTTTCAGGGAATAAGTAATCCATTTATTATATAGCATTTATCAGTTCAGTTCAGTTCAGTTGAGTTCAGTTGCTCAGTCGTGTCTGACTCTTTGTGACCCCATGAATTGCAGCACACCAAGCCTCCCTGTCCATCACCAACTACCGGAGTTCACTCAGACTCACGTCCATCGAGTCAGTGATGCCATCCAGCCATCTCATCCTGTCGTCCCCTTCTCCTCCTGCCCCCAATTCCTCCCAGCATCAGAGTCTTTTCCAATGACTCAACTCTTCACATGAGGTGGCCAAAGTACTGGAGTTTCAGCTTCAGCATCATTCCTTCCAAAGAAATCCCAGGGCTGATCTCCTTCAGAATGGACTGGTTGGATCTCCTTGCAGTCCAAGGGACTCTCAAGAGTCTTCTCCAACACCACAGTTCAAAAGCATCAATTCTTGGGTGCTCAGCCTTCTTCACAGTCCAACTCTTATATCCATACATGACCACAGGAAAAACCATAGCCTTGACTAGATGGAACTTTGTTGACAATGCTATCTAGGTTGGACATAACTTTCCTTCCAAGGAGTAAGTGTCTTAATTTCATGGCTGCAGTCACCATCTGCAGTGATTTTGGAACCCAAAAAAATAAAGTCTGACACTGTTTCCACTGTTTCCCCATCTATTTCCCATGAAGTGATGGGACCGGATGCCATGATCTTTGTTTTCTGAATGTTGAGCTTTAAGCCAACTTTTTCACTCTCCACTTTCACTTTCATCAAGAGGCTTTTTAGTTCCTCTTCACTTTCTGCCATAAGGGTGGTGTCCTCTGCATATCTGAGGTGATTGATATTTCTCCCGGCAATCTTGATTCCAGCTTGTGTTTCTTCCAGTCCAGAGTTTCTCATGATGTACTCTGCATAGAAGCTAAATAAGCAGGGTGACAATATACAGCTTTGACATACTCCTTTTCCTATTTGGAACCAGTCTGTTGTTCCATGTCCAGTTCTAGCTGTTGCTTCCTGACCTGCATACAGATTTCTCAAGAGGCAGGTCAGGTGGTCTGGTATTCCCATCTCTTTCAGAATTTTCCACAGTTTATTGTGATCCACACAGTCAAAGGCTTTGGCATAGTCAATAAAGCAGAAATAGATGTTTTTCTGGAACTCTCTTGCTTTTTCCATGATCCAGTGGATGCTGGCAATTTGATCTCTGGTTCCTCTGCCTTTTCTAAAACCAGCTTGAACATCAGGAAGTTCATGGTTCACATATTGCTGAAGCCTGGCTTGGAGAATTTTGAGCGTTACTTTACTAGCATGTGAGATGAGTGCAATAATATAGAATAATTATAATTTTATGATATAGACTTATATAATTATAATATTTAATATTATAGAATATGCAATTTATTAATAAAACATAATATTTAAATACAGAATAATTAAGAATATTTTATTTATATTTATAATAGTAGACTGACACCTGTACCAGTCAGTCTTCCCTGGTGACTCAGAGGGTAAAGAATCTGCCTGCAATGCAGCAGACCTGGGTTTGATCCCTGGGTCAGGAAGATCCCCTGGAGAAGAGAATGGCAACCCACTCCAGTATTCTTGCCTGGAGAATCCCACGGACAGAAGAGTTTGGCAGGCTTCAGTCCATGGGGTCATACAGAGTCAGACACTACTGAGTGACTAACACTCTCACTCACTGTACCAGAGAGGTGGCAAGACCTTCCCACTTAGAGGGATGTATAAATGTCTTAAAGTAGAAAGAAACTTGATTTTTCTGGAACTGAAGGCAGCTTTAAGTATTCCATAAAGTTTTTTTCCAAATCCACTCCTATTTTTATTCCTAGACCCATCTTCTAGTCATCTGGTCATTTCTGTAGTCACAAATGACTCAGACAAAACTGTGCCAGGAGCATGAGGGAAGGTGCTGTACCCTAGAGTCTCTGCAGATTCTCTCTGACCCTGAGTCTTAAGAGTAGAGCAAGGCCCATCCTGCAGCCTGATGGGAGCATGTTCTGTTTTATAAGGGTGTATTTCCCATTTGTTTTCTGTCCTTGGCTATAGGATTTAATGCACATATTTCTGATAAATTCCTGGTCATTTGACATTAAAAGAGTTGTTAATAAAAGTATATATCAGATTTTAACAAGTATATATCATATCAAATTTTCATTCATAGAATTAGAGTATAGAATGTGTGCAATTAGGTTTCCTATGAATTTAGTTCATACTATCTAAGGCCTCTTACTTTCTTGATGTGATTTCTGCCTCTATAAACACTAGATAAGAAAATACCACTTGCTTTTACCTGGGAGGAAAGTCTTAATGCAGACTTGCAACTAAAGTAGATAAAAAGTAATGCAAGATTTATTCACACATTCTTTTATTACAAAATGTCCCCCAAAATTTCAAGTTTATATTAGGTATCTAGTATTCAGAAAAAGGATAGTTTGTTCACTACCTTCTTTTCTTGATATTTAGAATATTTTTTCTAAAGAGATTTTTATTTTTAAAAAAGAGGCCTATGCATGAACATAGATTGCTCACATCATCATGTCATTTCACATTCATTCCGTTCAGAAAAAAAGGTGCAATTTGAAGATTTATTTCAAAAAACATTTCAGTTGTGTAATTAAGAGTTAGGTTAAGAGAAACAGCTGAAAGCAGGGTGATATCTACACATCCAAGGAATAAATTAAGTCAAGGTGAGCCTTTGGGAATTCAAGCAGCAGGCTCTGAAGAATCTGATGCATGCTAGCACTGCTTCCTGTTCCCTTTGTGTCAGAAAGCACTTCTGAGGCTGTGACATTTGGGAGGACTTGAAAAAGGGTCAAACTCAGATATTCTCAGGGGTCAAGCCAGGCTCCCTCTACTCCTAGGGGAGTGAAGCCACTAGACCTGAGCAACAGGAAGCAGGAAAGACATGGTCATTTGCAGAGCACATGCTCTGCTTCAAGACATCACATTCAAGATGGAGGTGAACACTGGGCTTGCTGAAGAAAAGAGGGTTTTCAACTGCGTGCTGTCTGACGGCTCCCTAGTTGTTTCTCTTAAGGGATGTGTTCTCTATCTAAGACTTTAGCTTTACATCTCTCTTCCTTTTCTCAAAACCCCCTCCACAGCCTCTCTCTGCAGGGCATCCTGTACTATTTCACTTTGTCTCCCTTCTTCCTGCCAGTCTCTCTGAGCAGCCACTTTCCTGCCTCCAAACCTGAATGTGCAAACACCATCCTCATTGGCCAGAGTGGCTCTTGCTATCATCCCAGCAGCAACGGGGTTGAAACTTCCCACCAACCCTCACCTCACTTACTAGATAACATACAGCTACGGTGGCCTACCAAACACAAATTTGGTTCTGGCCCCATTCACCACACCTAGAGGATGGCCAAGGAGCTAAGAAGGAGGACAGAGAGCTGTTGTTACTGCTATGACTTTGGGCAATAACTCCTTCGGCTGCTCTGAGCCGCAGTTTCATTATCCATAAACTAGAGATTAGTTGTGGTAATGTAGAGAAAATCACCTAATACACTGCCATTCATTCCCCCAAATGTTCATCTACCAACACAACACATGCCTGCCCTCAGGGAGCTCACAGTCTATTGCCCTATCCCTGGTAAAAGATCAAAAAATGTTAATGAATTTGAACCATCACCTAAATAAGCTGTTATCATCTTCACTTTAGGGATTCCCAGGCGGCTCGGTGGTAAAGAATCCTCCTGCCAATGCAGGAGACATAAGTTCAATCCCTGGGTCAGGAAGAACCCCTGGAGTAGGAAATGGCAACCCACTCCAGTATTCTTGCCTGGGAAACTCCATGGACAGAGGAGTTCTGGCAGGCTACAGTCCATGGGGTTGCAAAGAGTTGTACACGGCTGAGTGACTGAGCACCTCTTTACTTTATAAATGGTATTAAATGTTTTACTCTTTCTTGGCTCAGATTGTTTAAGGTTTATTTATCTCTGTGGATGAGCTGTCAGAACTGGAAAGCCTTATACTTAAGGGATAAGATGCTTCCGTGTTTGTTCAAGGCCCAGAGCTGGACAATGTACAGAGAGCACTTTAGCAAAAGTTCTTGGTTATGTTTCACCTTCACATCATGTAGGATACTATATGTGGGGATCCTTGTGGTCAGATTTTATAATCCCATTCACTAAATAATGTCCAATATGTTTAAGAAGTGATTGTCTCACTAAAGCTGACAGTTGCTACGCTGCCAAGGTGGACTCAATCCTCCCGTGTTACTTCACAATCTGCTTGTTTTGCTAGAAACTGCTGGAAAATGTGAACTTCAGCATTTAGGATCATGATAGCATGTAAGAATGTACATTCAAGGAAATATATTTTATTTTAGATGAGCTATGCCACCTGTACTCCTTTATTTTTACTTGTTTTATATCTATTGCATCATATACCATGCTATAAGCAACATGGTAGTAGCTCTTCTCATTTTTAGTCTCAAGAAACAGAATTAACAGTAACTCTAGAAAAACATTTTTTAGGAAAATATCAAAATGAGGCAGGGGATATAAAATTAAAAGTGTCCAGCTTTCCCTAGGAGGGCTAATGGGAAACCTAAGCATTGATAGTTACTTTCTCTGCATCCTCACATGTCTCATCAACTACATCTGTAGTGCTGCCCCCGTAGGGGCTCCAATGAGACTGAAAAAGCATTACTTTCCTAAGATGCTCTCTGAGTGGAGTCAGGAAGAAGGGAAAACCACTGTAATCTACTATGGGACAGATCAGTGTTGCTTATATAGTCACAGGGATAAAAAATGCTAAGGAATGTCCGGACACATAAACTCATTAGGTAGCTGAAAACTCCTGAGTCATTTTGAAAGATCTTTGGGATTAAGATCTTATCTTTTACTGAGAAAATTTTCAAACTCAGTTGTTTCCATTATGTTCTTGTGAAATTGATTTTTTTTAATAAACCCAAATTTAGATCTTTACCCTCATCCCTTTTATATTTCAACTTGCTACTTTCATCCCGTGGTGTATGCAGATTAGAGAGGAATAGACCCTTTAGATGAATCTATGTGTGTGCTCTTAAAGTCTTTTTAAATTCTCAGTAGGGTTTCCATAGTAGCTCAGTGGTAAAGAATCTGCCTGCTAATGCAGGAGACATGGGTTTGATCCCTGGGTTGGGAAGACTCACTGGATAAGAAAATGGCAACTCATTTCAATATTCTTGCCTGAAAAATCCCAAGGACAGAGGAGCCTGGCAGGCTACAGTCTATGGGGTCACAAAACAGACAGAACCTAGCAACGAAACAACAACAATCCTGAGATTCTCTAAGAATATAAGACAATTACTTTTTCTTGACACCTAGAGGATTTCCCTGGTGGCTCAGATGGTTAAGTGTCTGTCTACAATGTGGGAGACCTGGGTTTGATCCCTGGGTCGGAAAGATCCCCTGGAGAAGGAAATGGCAATCCACTCCAGTACTATTGCCTGGAAAATCCCATGGACAGAGGAGAATATAAGACAATTACTTTTTCTTGACACCTAGATAGCTATGTTTCCCCCACCCCCAATGGCTCGAAAATCAGGAGCAGCAAATTTAAATAGCTATCATGGCCATGTTGTGCTGTGCACAGCCATATCTGACGCTGTGACCCCATGGACTGTAGCCCCCCAGGCTCCTCTACCTATAGGAGGGGTTGCTATTTCCTCCTCCAGGGGATCTTCCTGACCCAGAGATCGAACTCTCATCTCCTGTATTGCAGTCAGATTCTTTACCCACTGAGCTAACTGGAAATGTTCACATAAGAGTTATTTTTTTATAAGAAACTCTTAGGAATAAGTGATTCCCAACCTTTAAAAATATATATCAGGTTTACTGTATTGATCTTTTCATTTTCCAAATGTTGATAAAAACATGGATAAAGAGAAATAATTCTCCTCTTTAACATAAACAATAGAATAAAATGCATTGGTATTGGAAATTAAAAAGCAAGCGAGTTCCAGAAAAACATCTACTTCTGTTTTATTGACTATGCCAAAGCCTCTGACTGTGTGGATCACAATCAACTGTGGAAAATTCTGAAAGAGATGGGAATACCAGACCACCTGACCTGCCTCTTGAGAAATCTGTGTGCAGGTCAGGAAGCAACAGTTGGAACTGGACGTGGAACAACAGACTGGTTCCAAATAGAGAAAGGAGTACACCAAGGCTTTATATTGTCACCCTGCTTATTTGACTTATATGCAGAATACACCATGGATGAAGCACAAGCTGGAATCAAAATTGCCAGGAGAAATATCAATAACCTCAGATATGCAGATGACACCACCCTTATGGTAGAAAGTGAAGAAGAACTAAAGAGCCTCTTGATGAAAGTGAAAGAGGAGAGTGAAAAAGTTGGCTTAAAACTCAACATTCGGAAAGCTAAGATCATGGCATCTGGTCCCATCACTTCATGGCAAATAGATGGGGAAACAGTGGAAACAGTGGCTGACTTTATTTTTCTGGGTTCCAAAATCACTGCAGATGGTGACTGCAGCCATGAAATTAAAAGACACTTGCTCCTTGGAAAAAAAGTTATGACCAACCTAGACAGCATATTAAAAAGCAGAGACATTACTTTGCCAACAAAGGTCCGTCTAGTCAAGGCTATGGTTTTTCCAGTAGTCATGTATGGATGTGAGAGTTGGACTACAAAGAAAGCTGACTACCAAAGAATTGATGCTTTTGAACTGTGGTGTTGGAGAAGACCCTTGAGAGTCCCTTGGACTGCAAGGAGATCCAACCAGTCCATCCTAAAGGAGATCAGTCCTGAATATTCATTGGAAGGACTGATGCTGAAGCTGAATTCCAGTACTTTGGCCACCTGATGCAAAGAGCTGACTCATTTGAAAAGACCCTGATGCTGGGAAAGATTGAAGGTGGGAGGAGAAGGGGACGACAGAGGATGAGATGGTTGGATGGCATCACTGACTCGATGGAGTTGGTGATGGACAGAGAGGCCTGGCGTGCTGCAGTCCATGGGGTCGCAAAGAGTCAAACACAACTGAGCAACTGAGCTGAACTGATGATATTTGGGTCTTAAGAAAAGGCATAGGTGAAATAAAAGGCTGCCTGGGACGGTACAAGTGAATTCTGAGATAGCTAACGATTTTAAGTAAGAGAAGACTAATAAGAAAATAACACTTGTATTGAATGTGCTCATAAAAATTCAGTCCTCTTGTTTCCCCTGGGACTTATCTGATTTAATTGGAATGACAGTAAGTCATGCAGGAGGAATACCAATAATTATTAGGCAAGTAGTTAACTAAATACAGAAGTGGCCTTGAGTCCATATAACCCTGGGAAATTTCTACAACCATTCTAAAACTTAAAGTTCTCATACCAAGAAAGATTGTTCTGATAATTAAATGAGATTAGATCTAAAATACTTAACATAATAACTGGCTCATGGGAAAACATCCTCATCATTTTCATCTATATTCAGATTATCCATCTGCATCAAGTACAGTACCAAATGTTGTCTCATTTAACCCACAAAATATTGTGGTAGGTTTTATTATTTCTGTATTTGTGGATAAGAAAGTAAGTCTAAGAAGTTTAGTGACTTACCCCCAGCCACAGAGTTAACAACGGGGTTAAGTCATGAATCTACCCCTGACCTGTGGATTTCATGGTCCCTGGTCTGTTCATTCATCAGATTTTGACATCACACAGAAGTAGCAGCAGGTGATGAATCATGCGTTGCAGTTGCTAATGAGATCTGGAAAATTATCTGATTTAATTATATAAATAGCCCTAGGAAGTAGATCTTATTTCCTGTTATCAGGCAAAAAAACAGGTTTAGAAGGTTTAAGTTTTTGTTCAAATCACAGAACCAGTAAACACTGGTGCTGAGCATTGAACCTATGCTGTCTGATCCAAAAGTCCTGCCATCACCTCCCACAATTTGAACCACTTTCCTCACTCATTTAGGGAAAAGTTCACCTACCCTAGAAAAAATAAAGACTACTTAGTTTCTGTCATCAGAGAATATAATTATTCTCTGCAAGGGCATTGGTCGGACTCACCTAGGTCCAACCTATGCTCTCAATCCTGAGAAGCCCTGTGTCTCTGTGGGCTTAGACTGGGAGGCTTGGTAACTAGATCAAAACTATTCTTGTAACATTTCACAATCTTGACTTTTTTTTCCAAATAAGATGTTAAAAAACTAAAAATTACTGCTCTCTTTCTTTCAAGAGAAAAATTGCCACTGGGGTCTCAAAGAGTCGGACACGACTGAGCGACTTTCCCTTACTCACTCACCTTACTTCTCTCACGTTTACCACACTGCCTTGCCAACTTCGTATGCAGAGCACTGACCTCTGGTAAATAAACCTTCGACACATGTTACCTATTAAAATCCCTGCTACTGAGCATTTTGTAATGCCAAAAAGTAAGAAAAGTCTTTTAAAAAGTGAAGGGAATTGCAGAAAGATGGGAGACCAACTTGAAAGAGCTCCCAATATCCAAAACTGGGAACAATTTGAGCAACAAAATAAATAACATGATATTAGTTATAACCCAAAGGATGAACCTCATATAAATTAGTGAAATAAATAAATGGGATAGAAGGGAAAATCATCCCTTTTAGAAGAATTCCAATGAATAAATGTAGAAGGAATGAGGGGGATTGAAATATCACCATAAGAATACCACATAGCTACCTCAGGTGGAATCCTTTGATGAATGATAAAATTAGTGGAGGAAACTTTAAGAAACAGGGTATTTGTATAGCCTCAAAAAACCGCTCCAAAAATTTAGTAATTATTGTGGTAATTTTAACTTATAACCATAAATTGTTGATTGCTATTGCTATTGCTAAGTCACTTCAGTCGTGTCCGACTCTGTGTGACCCCATAGACGGCAGCCCACCAGGCTTCCCCATCCCTGGGATTCTCCAGGCAAGAACACTGGAGTGGGTTGCCATTTCCTTCTCCAATGCATGAAAGTGAAAAGTGAAAGTGAAGTCGCTCAGTCATGTTCGACCCTCAGCGACCCCATGGACTGCAGCCTTCCAGACTCCTCCATCCATGGGATTTTCCAGGCAAGAGTACTGGAGTGGGGTGCCATTGCCTTCTCCGATAAATTGTTGATTACTCACCCCCAACCTGAGAATGAAGCTGAATTCCACTACCCTTGAGTTTTGGATGACTTGGTGACTGAGGAGAAAATAGTAAATTTACAGTAGAGAAATAAATAGCATCCTTAGCCATATGAACAAGGTTCACATCCCTAGTAATAAGCAGTGTTGATATCACATGTCCTCTTATATAAGACAGAGGGGCACATCATCTCTGTGGTATACTTTCCTTAACTCCAGACAGTTCTCCGTCTAGTCACAAGAAAACTGCAGACAAATCAAATTCAGGAACACTCTACAAAATACCTGACCACTTCCCATTAAAAATGTTAAGGTCACAAAAGATAAGGAAAGACTGAAAAACTGTTACAGACTGGAGGAAACTAAGGATATATATTTACACACACACACATATATACATATATCTCATCTAAATTACATGAATACAATGTAGTGTTTTGGATTGGATCCTGAAACAGGAAAAAAAAAACATTAGTGGAAAAATTGGAGGAATCAAAACAAAATCTGCAGTTAATTTTATTGTACCAATTTTTATTATATAGTTTTGGTAACTGTACCTGATTATGTACGATGTTAATATTAGAGAAAACTGGGTGACAGATTCACAACTTCGTCTAAATCTAAAATGGTTTCAAAATAAAAATCTAAAAAAAGGGTTTATATTAAGCAGATGCATTTTCCTGACACTATTGACAGTTGTGAATTATGGGTCCTTCTCTCTCAGAGGAGCATTTTCAATGAGTTTAGAATTAACCCCTTCAAGAGCACAGCCTAACCTGAGTCATGGAAAGAACCCTGAACTACGAATTAGGGCATCTCTACATTCCACTTGGGCAAGTTACTTGAACCAAGTCTGTTTTTTCATCTGTAAAATGGAACAATATATACTTCTGCAAGATTAGTAAGTTTACCATTGAAAAAACTGCTGTGATAAGCATTCAGCACCCAACTACAGTGGTGCTTAATAAAATCCTGGGTTGTCTATTTATATTTGTAATACTGATTGTGAATGAGGGAAAAGACCCTGATGCTGGGGAAACTGAAGGCAAAAGGAGAAGAGGGCAGCAGAGGAAGAGATGGTTAGATAGCATCACTGACTCAACAGACATGAATTTGAGCAAATTCTGGGAGATAGTGGAGGACAGAGGAGCCTGGTGTGCTGCAGTCCATGGGGGTTGCAAAGAGTTGGATGTAACTTAGTGACTAAACAACAACAGCAAATGCTGATTGCCTACAAATCAAGGGCTACAGACTCAGAAGCCTGCAGATCCAGGTTTGTTTAGACAGCTCTGTAACAAATTCTAGAATACATGGCCCATTTAAAGGAGACACTGTCACTTAGCTCTAACTGACTTTTGCCAGCAGTGCCTGGTCCCAGAGCTGCCAAAAGTTTTTCAAGTGAAGCTGAAAACTCTGTTTTAAAAATATGTAATCTCCTTATTTTAAAATGTTGATAGTCAATTTAAGACATTTTAAGCATTGTGTAAATATCTGAACATGTCTGTTGGCCAGATTTGGCTCTTTGGTCACCAGTTTTTGAGTCCTACATGGTCTAATGGGAAAAACCACGGAGTTCTCCATGGGCTATGTAGCTATGCCTTAGTGTGTGAGTCACTTAACTGTATCTGACTCTTTGCAACCCCATGGACTGTAGACCCCAGGCACCTCTGTCCATGGAATTCTCAAGGCAAGAATACTAGAGTGGGTTGCCGTTCCCTTCTCTAGGGAGAAATATACACTCAGCACATGTAGAGTTAAAATTAAAAACTGCAAAGCGAAAGCAAACAATTTGGCCTCCTGCACCTTTGTGATCATTGCTAACCACTGTAGGTTTACATTGGCCACATCTAGATTGCTGCTCCATTGATGTCTAGTCATCTGATTGGGGTTGAAAGGGAACTGGGGAGCTATAAAGCCCATCCTGCCCATCACAGAGAAACCCTGGGTCTGCATTTGCCCAACTCCATTGAAGCACAGAGAACCTCTATGCCTGGCTGTGTTGGGACCAAGAGACAGGTCCCAACTCCATTCCCTTGTCCCATTAACTGTACTCTAAACACTGTAGGCCAAGTACCTTGCTTAATACAGCACCCTTCACTCAGTGCATCATAAACTTACCTGTCCAATGGGCAGAATGCCTGTGATTTCCTCATGATGATATCACTCATCTGATAAGCCAAAATTCTCCAATGAATTTTGAGTTATAAGTGATAGCTCCTCTAGCAAATTTTATATTTTTTGAAAAAGCTTTAAAGGTAAGTGGTAAGGTAGCTAAAATAGAAAATCTGACTAAAATATTGTTCTCCCCCATCGTCACCAACCCCACCCCAGCAAATTCTAGCCCATTGGCTATTTGACTGTCACTAATCAATGTTACTTTTTTCTGAACAAAATATGAACTGAGCATCTTCTTTAAAAGAGTGGGCATTAGAGTCTGATTTCAACCAGAGTCTGATTTCTCAATATAGTTGTGTCCAGAAACATTTTTTTTCTTTTAGAAAATGGAATATCTGGAACAAACCTCCTTAATCATCTTTATTGCTCTGTTGAGGGAGAATAAAAATCAAGATGGTTGTTACTCACATTTTTGCACCATAGATGATGGTTTCTAAATAAACTGGATCATTGTGATTAATAAAACATAATTCATTCGAAAATCAAGAGATGTAAGAGAGGCAGCTGTGTCTAAACAGAAAAAGTCAGGAAGATTGGAGTGTGAGGAGAAAACAATGAGCAGGGATGACAAGGAGAATAAACACATTTGGCACACTTCGTGGTGATATTGATGGAGATAACACATTTGAAACCAAAATATGGAGACTTAAGGAAACATTTGCTCTCCTTTTTCTCTCTGAGTATTGTAGGTCCGTTTAAATTTTTTTCCCTTTCTTGTGACCATCCATATATTTGGGGATATGTATGAAAAGTATTGCATGCCATAATTTATTCAATATTTCTTGTCAGAAAAACCCCCAAATAATTTGATCAACAAATTTCAAAATTTTACACTATTAGCAAAGATGCTCCTTGAAGAATATGAAAATATGGTAGTACACAGCAAACCATTTCAAAAAGTACTAAAAGGATATAATACTCAAAGTCTTCTCTTTCCTTGCTGCTGCCAGATATACTTTTCAAAGATATCCACTGTGAATGATGTCTAAAGTATATTTCCATTTTTATGAAACCACGTGTGCATGTTTTTTCACAGGTAGAACTATACTAAATACACTGTCCTCCATTTTTCATTTTTCACTCTAAAAAATATTTCCTTTCCAGCCTGTACTGTTTTTATGGTCAGCATTTTTAATAGATTTGCTATAATTTATTTAAGCATGCTTATATGGATGGACCGGAGAAGGCAATGGCAACCCACTCCAGCCTATACTCCAGCCTAGAAAATCCCATGGACGGAGGGGTCTGGTGGGCTGCAGTCCATGGGGTTGCTAGGAGTCAGACACGACTGAGCGACTTCACTTTATTTTTTCACTTTCATGCACTGGAGAAGAAAATGGCAACCCACTCCAGTGTTCTTGCCTAGAGAATCCCAGGGACAGGGGAGCCTGGTGGGCTGCCATCTATGGGGTCGCACAGAGTCGGACACGACTGAAGTGACTTAGCAGCAGCAGCAGCAGCAGCATATGGATGGACATTAAGTTAATTCCTATTTGGATCTATTACAAAAAAATTATAGAGTGAATTATTCATTTTGTTCACAAGTTTATATGGAGCATAAACTCCTAGAAGTATAATTATAGGTCAAAGGCTATGTATTATTAAATGCTGAAAGTATAATTCCATATTGTTCTGCAGTTATGTGAGTGTTGGAATGTTTATATACTTAGAAATTCAATTGTGTTCAAACATAAAAAGAACTCATCATTTAAACAAACATAAATTTCAACAAGTTTAATTGCATTCTTATGCTAATCAGAAAGACACATATTTTGAGATAATTTTTTTAAATGTTCAGAGTTCTCACAGTAGGTAGATAATCTAAATGGCCAATTATTGCTTTCTATTTTTCCTCTTTTCTTTTGATGATATGTGGTCTCTAGTTATCCCAACTGTATTATGATTAACATATTCATTTCTTAAATATATATTTAAATGCTTTTTATTTGTGAGTTTCATTCACTTTGCTTACTGAATTTCCTTTTAGATTTTGGCAAGGACACTTCACTTCAGTCACCTCATCGTGAATTGAGCTATTTGGTTTAGACGTTCACCAAGCTTCCCTTCTACCTCTAATAGTCAGGGAAATCCATTAGTATTAAGTTCAAGGGAATAATCTGTACTTTCAGCATTATAGGAGCTTTGTATTTCAATTTATATCTTCCAAATGAGGATATCTGTTTGCTTTGCACATATGCGAAGGGAAAATATCAACAATTAGACAAAAGGCACTGTAGCAAAAGGGAACTATTCTTTGCCAAATGAGCAGTTCTGTTCCTCTTCCTCTCCACAGCAAAGTACTTTTTACTAAAGTTTATATCTATTAAAATAATTAGTTTTATTTGCAGCAACTCAATACCAATTTGGGAAAGTCACAGTTCCTTTGGAAACTGGTAAATTTGCTAAATAACTTATACTGAAAGAGTACCAGAACTTCCTTTAAATAAACATCAGTTTAATCAAATAACATTTATTGACCTTTGATTTTGTTTGAGGCTCAAGCACTTATGTCATCTTATGAGAGGCAAGGCAATGGTGAATTATATAAACTAAAACAAAAAAACTTCTACAGTTTAATTACCCAAGTTCCAGGTAATTCAGTCAAGTGAAAAACCCAACTAAAGATTAATTCTCCTGACCTTCAGCTTTCTGAGAAGCCTCCATGCTTCTGGCATTCACAATCAATGTTTCATTGGGACTAAGTTATCCATTAATCAACATGAAATGTATTCTGTATTTTATTTAATCTTAAGAAAGCCTTGCTCAGTCAGATAAAAAGCTAATTTCTGCTTTCTCACACTCTTTAACTTGAAATTCATGCATAACTGACACGTAGAAATCAGAGACAGAAAAACTCTGTTGGCCTAACTCTATTTCCAAACTGGTGCAGAAGAGGGTGAAAAAAATGAGTCCAAGTGGCCAAAAAAGAACACATGTATAAGAATTGGGATTCAACTCCCAGCTCCAGAGGTAAGCTGTTCCCACACCTGACAACACAGAGCTGAACACACTGTACCTTAAAGATGAATTTGCAGGTGAACTGATATCCTGCTGGGTTACAACAGAGGGCAAGTCTCCCAGTCCCACTCCTGGATCCTTAGCTCTGATTTGTGAAGACTTCAGGTGCTGCCCTGAAATCTCATTGTTACGGCCCTTTATATATGAGGAGTTACACAGAAATCCCTCAGTTTTTCAAGGTCATCAGAACCAAATTAGTAGCAGAATTAGACAGTATCTTTCCAGGGACATTGTAGCCTTCCCTAGTGGTGAGAGATGTCTCTAAACAAATTCCATCTCTTGCTACCCCACCCACCCCAGGACAGGGGAGCTTCTGTTTTGGCAGATCCCACAAGTGCCATGACTTGGCCTGAACCAAACGAGATGATTTAGAACATGAACCGGATTATTCATGTGCCCTGTTTCTCTGAGACTTGTAAAAAGCCATCCTCTGCCACTCAACGTGCAAAGGGGGCTGGAATGGTGGGACAAGTCACTACTGGGTGTAACATTACAGGAAGACTTAGAGAGGCATCTTGCTCTTTGGAGCCATTAATCCTTGAATGGAATCTGGTGATGACATATCACGGTCTGCCCAGTTCTCCACCAGTTGAAACAGGAACTGACCCTTATTGAGTGTCTTCCAATAAAACACATCCAAGTGAGATGACTTCTCATTTTAGAGTGGCTCTTATCCCATTTTGGAGGCGCACACTTTGTCCTTAGGGAAAAACATTCAGAATACTCACTCATCTGATAACAAAAATAGCTCTGGTTTTCAGCAAATCCTTCTACTGTGCTATTAATTGCATGCCCATTCATTCAGTGGGTTATAATTGTTCAAACTTACATTACATGTGACAACCTTATCTAACATTGATGTTTAAATTTTATCTTATTAAAGTGTAATATTTAATTTTGAGTCTATGAAAGTACTTTCAGTTCATTTTTTCAGCTTATTTGTGTCTGACTCTTTTGGACCCCATGAACTGCAGCACACCAGGCTTCCCTGTCCATCACCAACTCCCAGAGCTTGTTCAAACTCATATCCATCAAGTCAGTAATGCCCTCCAACCATCTCATCCTCTGTCATTCCCTTCTCCTCCTGCCTTCAATCTTTCCCAGCATCAGGATCTTTTCCAATGAGTCAGTTCTTCGCATTGGGTAGCCAAAGTACTGGAGCTTCAGCTTCAGCATCAGTTCTTCCAATGAATATTCAGGACTGATGTCCAGGATTGACTGGCTTGATCTCTTTGCTGTCCAAGGACTCTCAAGAGTCTTCTCCAACACCACAGTTCAAAAATATCAATGAAAATACTTTAATAAGACCATTTACTTTAAACTGAATGCCTACTTTAATAGTGGAAACAAATTTTACAGAAGAAAAATTTTTTCATAGGGAAAGAGAGGAATTAATTCTGAAACCATATTGTAGGTTACCACCAATACAAAAACAACAATTTACAGTAAGAAAAACTCAGCAAAAATGTTTCCAATGAGCACATTGAAACCTTAGGAAAAAATACAGTGAAGCTGAATAACTAGCAGATGACAGATTACTTGATGACAGTTTCTTTCTCTCCCTCTTGATGAAATAAAATTCATATTTTATGGCAAGATAGGAAAGTTTTATACGTAAGATTTTTCTTTGATCATTTGGGCTTCCTCCCTCCCCTTTAGTGCCTGTTGTGCATTTGTATTAACCAGACCTCCTTAGGAGATAACATTCCTTCTTAAGCTCATCCAGGGTCACAACTACTTAGGAGGTAATCTTTTGTCTTCATCTTGTAAGGGGCTATGATGACCCATGACCTACCACTTGCTTTTTACAATGTAGATCTGGACTATGTAAACTGTTAACAGTGCATCATTTGACATATAACCCTTTGTCTCAAACTTATTTAACTGTGTTTTGACCTCTAATGGGTAGGAACAGTCCTCAGAGCTTTCTGAAAGACTGTCCCCTGGGTTGTAATCTTCAGGGTGGTTTGAATAAAATTTTCCTCTTTTTTCTTAGGCCTATTGATTTTTTTTTTTCAAACATTCATAATGTAGCTAGTAGGATATCAGAGATACCCACGAGAGGGCACCTAGGGTTTCCCCAAACTAGTGCTTAGAGCAAAGCAGGGGCCCATTGAGCCTCACTGACTTCTCAGTACTCCTCAGGAGTTCTTGTCAGTTATCCTGGCATCCAACTTTCATTGTTTCAGCAGTGATCCTGAAAGTTTTATTCAAGCTGTTTTTACTTAAGAAAGACTTGGAATCTTTTTTTTAATTTTATTTTATTTTTAAACTTTACAATATTGTATTGGTTTTGCCAAATATCGAAATGAATCCGCCACAGGTATACATGTGTTCCCCATCCTGAACCCTCCTCCCTCCCCATACTATCCCCCTGGGCCGTCCCAGTGCACCAGCCCCCAGCATTCAGCACTGTGCATTGAACCTGGACTGGCAACTTGTTTCATATATGATATTATACGTATTTCAATGCCATTCTCCCAAATCATCCCACCCTCTCCCTCTCCCACAGAGTCCAAAAGACTGTTCTATACATCAGTGTCTCTTTTGCTGTCTCATATACAGGGTTATCGTTACCATCTTTCTAAATTCCATATATATGTGTTAGTATATTATATTGGTGTTTTTCTTTCTGGCTTACTTCAGTCTGCATAATAGGCTCCAGTTTCATCCACCTCATTAGCACTGATTCAAATGTATTCTTTTTAATGGCTGAGTAATACTCCATTGTGTATATATACCACAGCTTTCTTATCCATTCATCTGCTGATGGACATCTAGGTTGCTTCCATACCCTGGCTATTATAAACAGTGCTGCGATGAACATTGGGGTACACGTGTCTCTTTCCCTTCTGGTTTCCTCAGTGTGTATGCCCAGCAGTGGGATTGCTGGATCATAAGGCAGTTCTATTTCCAGTTTTTTAAGGAATCTCCACACTGTTCTCCATAGTGGCTGTACTAGTTTGCATTCCCACCAACAGTGTAAGAGGGTTGGTTCCCTTTTCTCCACACCCTCTCCAGCATTTATTGCTTGTAGACTTTTGGATTGCAGCCATTCTGACTGGTGTGAAATGGTACCTCATAGTGGTTTTGATTTGCATTTCTCTGATAATGAGTGATGTTGAGCATCTTTTCATGTGCTTGTTAGCCATCTGTATGTCTTCTTTGGAGAAATGTCTATTTAGTTCTTTGGCCCATTTTTTGATTGGGTCATTTATTTTTCTGGAATTGAGCTGTAGGAGTTGCTTGTATATTTTTGAGATTAGTTGTTTGTCAGTTGCTTCATTTGCTATTATCTTCTCCCATTCTGAAGGCTGTCTTTTCACCTTGCTTATAGTTTCCTTTGATGTGCAGAAGCTTTTAAGTTTAATTAGGTCCCATTTGTTTATTTTTGCTTTTATTTCCAATATTCTGGGAGGTGGGTCATAGAGGATCCTGCTGTGATTTATGTTGGAGAGTGTTTTGCCTATGTTCTCCTCTAGGAGTTTTATAGTTTCTGGTCTTACGTTTAGATCTTTAATCCATTTTGAGTTTATTTTTGTGTATGGTGTTAGAAAGTGCTCTAGTTTCATTCTTTTACAAGTGGTTGACCAGTTTTCCCAGCACCACTTGTTAAAGAGATTGTCTTTAATCCATTGTATAGTCTTGCCTCCTTTGTTAAAGATAAGGTGTCCATATGTGCGTGGATTTATCTCTGGGCTTTCTATTTTGTTCCATTGATCTATATTTCTGTCTTTGTGCCAGTACCATACTGTCTTGATGACTGTGGCTTTGTAGTACAGCCTGAAGTGAGGTAGGTTGATTCCTCCAGTTCCATTCTTCTTTCTCAAGATCACTTTGGCTATTCGAGGCTTTTTGTATTTCCATACAAATTGTGAAATTATTTGTTCTAGCTCTGTGAAGAATACCATTGGTAGCTTGATAGGGATTGCATTGAATCTATAAATTGCTTTGGGTAGTATACTCATTTTCACTATATTGATTCTTCCAATCCATGAACACGGTATATTTCTCCATCTATTAGTGTCCTCTTTGATTTCTTTCACCAGTGTTTTATAGTTTTCTATATATAGGTCTTTAGTTTCTTTAGGTAGATATATTCCTAAGTATTTTATTCTTTCCATTGCAATGGTGAATGGAATTGTTTCCTTAATTTCTCTTTCTGTTTTCTCATTATTAGTGTATAGGAATGCAAGGGATTTCTGTGTGTTGATTTTATATCCTGCAACTTTACTATAGTCATTGATTAGTTCTAGTAATTTTCTGGTGGAGTCTTTAGGGTTTTCTATGTAGAGGATCATGTCATTTGCAAACAGTGAGAGTTTTACTTCTTCTTTTCCAATTTGGATTCCTTTTATTTCTTTTTCTACTCTGATTGCTGTGGCCAAAACTTCCAAAACTATGTTGAATAGTAATGGTGAAAGTGGGCACCCTTGTCTTGTTCCTGACTTTAGAGGAAATGCTTTCAATTTTTCACCATTGAGGATAATGTTTGCTGTGGGTTTGTCATATATAGCTTTTATTATGTTGAGGTATGTTCCTTCTATTCCTGCTTTCTGGAGAGTTTTTATCATAAATGGATGTTGAATTTTGTCAAAGGCTTTCTCTGCATCTATTGAGATAATCATATGGTTATTTTTTTTTTCAATTTGTTAATGTGGTGTATTACATTGATAGATTTGCGGATATTGAAGAATCCTTGCATCCGTGGGATAAAGCCCACTTGGTCATGGTGTATGATCTTTTTAATGTGTTGTTGGATTCTGATTGCTAGAATTTTGTTAAGGATTTTTGCATCTATGTTCATCAGTGATATTGGCCTATAGTTTTCTTTTTTGTGGCATCTTTGTCAGGTTTTGGTATTAGGGTGATGGTGGCCTCATAGAATGAGTTTGGAAGTTTACCTTTCTCTGCAATTTTCTGGAAGAGTTTGAGTAGGATAGGTGTTAGCTCTTCTCTAAATTTTTGGTAGAGTTCAGCTGTGAAGCCATCTGGTCCTGGGCTTTTGTTTGCTGGAAGATTTTTTACTACAGTTTCAATTTCCATGCTTGTGATGGGTCTGTTAAGATTTTCTATTTCTTCCTGGTCCAATTTTGGAAAGCTGTACTTTTCTAAGAATTTGTCCATTTCTTCCATGTTGTCCATTTTATTGGTATATAATTGTTGATAGTAGTCTCTTATGATCCTTTGTATTTCTGTGTTGTCTGTTGTGATCTCTCCATTTTCATTTCTAATTTTATTGATTTGATTTTCCACCCTTTGTTTCTTGATGAGTCTGGCTAATGGTTTGTCAATTTTATTTATCCTTTCAAAGAACCAGCTTTTGGCTTTGTTGATTTTTGGTATGGTCTCTTTTGTTTCTTTTGCATTTATTCCTTCCCTAATTTTTAAGATTTCTTTCCTTCTACTAACCCTGGGGTTCTTCATTTCTTCCTTTTCTAGTTGCTTTAGGTGTAGAGTTAGGTTATTTATTTGACTTTTTTCTTGTTTCTTTAAGTGTGCCTGTATTGCTATGAACTTTCCCCTTAGGACTGCTTTTACTGTGTCCCACAGGTTTTGGGTTGTTGTGTTTTCATTTTCATTCATTTCTATGCAAATTTTGATTTCTTTTTTGATTTCTTCTGTGATGTGTTGGTTATTCAGCAGCGTGTTGTTCAGCCTCCATATGTTGGAATTTTTAATAGTTTTTCTCCTGTAATTGAGATCTAATCTTACTGCATTGTGGTCAGAAAAGATGCTTGGAATGATTTCAATTTTTTTGAATTTACCAAGGCTAGCTTTATGGCCCAGGATGTGATCTATCCTGGAGAAGGTTCCATGTGTGCTTGAGAAAAAGGTGAAATTCATTGTTTTGGGATGAAATGTCCTATAGATATCAATTAGGTCTAACTGGTCTATTGTATCATTCAAAGTTTGTGTTTCCTTGTTAATTTTCTGTTTAGTTCATCTATCCATAGGTAGGACTTGGAATCTTAAGGGACATTTCCTAGACAGGGTCTTAGGAGGATGTGAGCAGAAGGCTGAGGAAAACAGGTGGCTGGGTTTTTGTTAAATTTGGCTTTGAAAAAAACCCAACAGCTTGAAACCTAAATGTTCATTGATAGGTGAATGGATAAAGAAGAAGTTATATGTGTGTGTGTGTATATATATATATATGAAACTAAAGAGCCTCTTGGTGAAAGTGAAGAGGACAGTGAAAAAGTTGGCTTAAAGCTCAACATTCAGAAAACGAAGATCATGGCATCTGGTCCCATCACTTCATGGGAAATAGATGGGAAAACAGTGGAAACAGTGGCTGACTTTATTTTTGGGGCTCCAAAATCACTGCAGATGGTGACTGCAGCCATGAAATTAAAAGACGCATCACTACGAACAAAGCTAGTGGAGGTGATGGAATCCCAGTGAACTGTTTCAAATCCTGAAAGATGATGCTTTGAAAGTGCTACACTCAATATGCCAGAAAATTTAGAAAACTCATCAGTGGCCACAGGACTGGAAAAGCTCAGTTTTCATTCCAATCCCAAAGAAAGGCAATGCCAAAGAATGCTCAAAGTACCGCACAATTGCACTCATCTCACATGCTAGTAAAGTGATGCTTAAAATTCTCCAAGCCAGGCTTCAGCAATACGTGAACCGTGAACTTCCAGATGTTTAAGTTGGTTTTAGAAAAGGCAGAGGAACCAGAGATCAAATTGCCTACATCTGCTAGATCATCGAAAAAGCAAGAGAGTTTCAGAAAAAACATCTATTTCTGTTTTATTAACTATGCCTTTGACTGTGTGGATCACAATAAACTGTGGAAAATTCTGAAAGAGATGGGAATACCAGACCACCTCACCTGCCTCTTGAGAAATCTGTATGCAGGTCAGGAAGCAACAGTTAGAACTGGACATGGAAGAACAGCCTGGTTTCAAGTAGGAAAAGGAGTACGTCAAGGCTGTATATTGTCACCCTGCTTATTTAACTTATATGCATCATGAGAAACGCTGGGCTGGAAGAAGCACAAGCTGGAAACAAGACTGCCAGGAGAAATATCAATAACCTCAGATATGCAGACGACACCACCTTTATGGCAGAAAGTGAAAAAGAACTAAAAAGCCTCTTGATGAAAGTGAAAGAGGAGAGTGAAAAGGTTAGCTTAAAGCTCAACATTCAGAAAACTAAGATCATGGCATCTGGTCCCATCACTTCATGGGAAATAGATGGGGAAACAGTGGCTGATTTTATTTTTGGGGGGCTCCAAAATCACTGCAGATGGTGATTGCAGTCATGAAATTAAAAGATGCTTACTTCTTGGAAGGAAAGTCATGACCAACCTAGACAGCATATTGAAAAACAGAGACATTACTTTGCCAACAAAGGTCCGTCTAATCAAGGCTATGGTTTTTCCAGTAGTCATGTATGGATGTGAGAATTGGACTATAAAGAAAGCTGAGCACAGAAGAATTGATGTTTTTGAACTGTGATGTTGGAGAAGACTCTTGAGAGTCCCTTGAACTGCAAGGAGATCCAACCAGTTCATCCTAAAGGAGATCAGTCCTGAATATTCACTGGAAGGACTGATGTTGAAGCTGAAACTCCAATACTTTGGCCACCTGATGCGAAGAGCTGACTCATTTGAAAGGACCTTGGTGCTGGGAAAGACTGGGGGCAGGAGGAGAAGGGGACAACAGAGGATGAGATAGTTGGATGGCATCACTGACTCAATGGATGTGGGTTTGAGTGGACTCTTGAAGTTGTTGAAGGACAGGGAGGCCTGCAATGCTGTGGTTCATGGGGTCGCAAAACATCAAACACGACTGAGCAACTGAACTGAACTGAACTGAGTGCAACACTTTTACAGCATCATCTTTTAGGATTTGAAACAGCTCAACTGGAATTCCATCACCTCCACTAGCTTTGTTCATAGTGATGCTTCCTAAGGCCCACTTGACTTTGCATTCCAGGATGTCTGGCTCTAGGTGAGTGATCACACCATCATGATTATCTGGATCATGAAGATCTTTTTTTGTATAGGTTTTCTGTGTATGCTTGCCACCTCTTCTTAATTTCTTCTGCTTCTGTTGGTCCACACCATTTCTGTCCTTTATTGAGCCCATCTTTGCATGAAATGTTCCCTTGGTATCTCTAATTTTCTTGAAGAGATCTCTAGTCTTTCCCATTCTGTTGTTTTCCTCTATTTCTTTGCACTGATCGCTGAGGAAGGCTTTCTTATCTCTCCTTGCTATTCTTTGGAACTCTGCATTCAGACACTTATATCTTTCCTTTCTCCTTTTGTTTTCACTTCCCTTTTTTCCACAGCTATTTGTAAGACCTCTTCAGACAGCCATTTTGCTTTTTTGCATTTCTTTTCCATGGGGATGGTCTTGATTCCTGTCTCCTGTACAATGACATAAACCTCCATCCATCGTTCATCAAGCACTCTGTCTATCAGATCTAATCCCTTGAATCTATTTCTCACTTCCACTGTATAATCATAAGGGATACGATTTAGGTCATAGCTGAGTGGTCTAGCAGTTTTCCCTACTTTCTTCAATTTAAGTCTGAATTTGGTAATAAGGTGTTCACAATCTGATCCACAGTCAGCTCCCGGTCTTGTTTTTGCTGACTATATAGAGCTTCTCCATCTTTGGCTGCAAAGAATATAATCAATGTGATTTCGGTGTTGGCTATCTGGTTATGTCCATGTGTAGAGTCTTTTGTGTTGTTGGAAGAGGGTGTTTGCTATAACCAGTGTGTTCTCTGGGCAAAACTCTATTAACCTTTGCCCTCTTCATTCTGTACTCCAAGGCCAAATTTGCCCGTTACTCCAGGTGTTTCTTGACTTCCTACTTTTGCATTCCAGTCCCCTATAATGAAAAGGACATCTTTTTTGAGTGTTAGTTCTAGAAGGTCTTATAGGTCTTCATAGAACCATTCAACTTCAGCTTCTTTAGCATTACAGGTAGGGGCATAGACTTAGATTACCGTGATATTGAACGGTTTGCCTCGGAAATGAACAGAGATCATTTTGTCATTTTTGAGATTGCATCCAATTACTGCATTTCAGAATCTTTTGTTGACTATGATGGCTACTCCATTTCTTCTAAGGGATTCTTCCCACAGTACTAGATACAATGGTGTTTTCAGAAGCAATCAAAAGCCCATCAATCGTTTTACCACTCCCAAAACCTCCTCTATTTATCTTAAGAGGCTGGTAAGTGTTAAAAAATTTTTTTCTGGCCCTAAGAGAACTAAGACTTCCCCAGAGGGACTTGCCTTTTTCCTCCTATGCATTTGATATGCAAATATTCTAACTCGTCTCCTCCAGAAGACGAGTTTCTTCTCCAGAAACTCTTATGTTTAAAATACAAATTTCAAAAAGGTAAAACAAAGAAGGAGAGATAATTAGGAACTTGACTTGTCAAGGACAGAAAGAGATCTTAAGTGTCTTCTCCACAAGTATTAGTAAAAAGGATGTAGCCATCTGGACAGGTAACCTTGATTTGTTTCATCTGCCAGAAACCCAATTTGAATCCATCCCCTTTTGTAACTGATGAACCCATCAGTTTATATTATTGTAACCAATTCATGGATGTAATTTTGTGATGGTAACTATGGGGTGTCTGTTTGTGTTTTTATATACATGTGTTGTAGATGTATGGTATTCTCAAAAAGTTAATTTGTAAAAGAGCTCTATTTAATTGGTTTATAGGAAATTAAGCATTTCTATAAATACTCAGAAATATAAAAGAAACTGGTCAGCATGAGTTTGGAGTTCGCATAATCTGGGAAATATTTAGTACTGTGTTAAAATCTGGTATTAAAGATATTGTTTCTTTGGCTTAATTATTAAGACATGTCTTTAGAGTTATCAACATTGTCAACTACAAATTGGCACTTGCCATATACCCTTACAGGGATTAAACTATGTGATGTTGTGACTGGTGATTTTCAACACCCCCTGAAAGGAGTTCAAGGTAGAGAGCAGAAGCGAGGCACTCTGTCCTTGGGAAAAATCTGTCAGGACAGGACTTCAGATATTTAGATATATTCAGGATCTGATGTTATGAGTGCAATTCTTGTATCTCCTCATGTCTAGAAATGCACTGAAATCCTTCATGGTGATAATTGTTTCTCATGACTAGCAGAAATCTGGAAAAATATGTGCTTGATTGCATGTATTTCCCCATCACCAGACTCACATATACACTGACCTTCCCCTTGGCCTCTTTGGAGCAGTTTCTCAGAGCTATTTGAGGTCTTGTCTCCTAGGCTGCAGTCCTCATTTTGCCCCAAATAAAACTGACCTCACAGCTCTCACGTTGTGCATTTTTTCTAAGTCAACATTAAATATAATACTTTTATTATACCCAGGTTTATTAGAAATCAAATAAGATATTATTCCTGTTAAAAATTTTGTCAGCAAGAAAAATAACTTGGTATGATGAAATTTTTAAGTAAAAGAAGAAAGGTAAATGAGATAAAATGTGTTAGATAAACTCTTCAGGAATGATTACATTTTGGGAGTAACCTTTTAAAAATAGTCTCTCCAGATTTTGGTAAGTTGAGTTTTGTTGAAGTAAAATGATGGGACTCCATTAAAAATCCAGGTCATTTCCAAATAAGATATTGGAACGTTAATTGCTGAACACTGACTTCCTTTTACAGAGAAACTAAAGATCTTTATGAATATTAATAAATATGTTTGGTGCCACATTAAGAAAATTTCTATTTAAAGAGCATATATTTTCTAGAAACTGTAAGTAGTATTTATGTTTGCTAAATCTATTTAATGCTAGACAGTTCATAATTGAAAAATAAAAGACATTGAAGCAGTAAAAGACAGTTCATACTTGCTTACTTAGTTTTTTAAAGAAACCAGGTTTTAAGATGAAGAATTAAAATATATGCTAAAAAAAACTACTAAAATAGTATGGGAAACATTTCAGTATGTAAGGAAAATAGGAGGTGTGTTTTTAGTAATAGAAGATGTGAGAAATGGAAATGAGCTCTATTTAATTGGCTTATATGAAATTAAGGGAAAAGAAACCCTGAAGGAAAAATTTTGTGCATAATAAATATTGGTTAATATTATATTGACTGATTAAGTAAAATTTGATATTAAAGGTAAAGTGATACAAAATCTGACTCTGGTTTTCTGTTAAAAGGATAAATATTTCTTAAAATACTGATCTGCTTTTGATAGCAGATTGCAAAGTTTCTCTGCCTTTAACTGGCAATCTATTATGACTTTCTGTATTTTCTTTCAAGATCTTTTATTGTCACTTTCATTAAGTGAATAAGCATTGTTCCATAGTAACCTATTTGACCAAGTGTTTTGAAACCTCTTGACATTTTTTTTTCCAAGAAGTTTTTCTGTTTGTTTTAAAATATTTATTTGTTTGTCTTCTCTGAGTCTTACTTGCAGCTCTCGGGATCTTTGATTTTCCTTGCGGCACACAGGACATTTAGTTGCTATGTGTGAACTCTTAGTTGTGGCATGTGGGATCTAGTTCCCTGACCAGGGATCAAACCCAGGTCCCCTACATTGCAGGCATGGAGTCTTAGCCACTGGACCACCAGGGAATTTCCAAACCTTTTGATATTTTTGACAAACTTCCCAATACCAAGTTCTAATAATATTTTGACCTCTAACCTTGGGATGTTTAACTCTTTTTCTCAGAGACAGAAATATTAAGCTAATTAGGCTTATTTGGTATGTTAAATTACATGGGAAACATTGTCAAATGAGTAGTGATAAACAGGTTACATTTTATGGGTAAATGTTACTAATATAGATTTCTAGAAATAATGTGGAAATCAAAAAAATCAGGTATGTCCTGGTAGAATCTTGCTGTTGTTGATATTCAGTTGCTAAGCCATGTCCAGCTCTTTGCAACCCCATGGCCTAGAGCACACCAGGCTTCCCTGTTCTTCACTATCTCCTGGAGTTTTCTCAAGCTCATGTCCACTGAGTCAGTGATGTTATCTAACAATCTTATCCTCCGGCCGCCCCCTTCTCCTCTTGCCCTCAGTCTTTCTGGACCTCAGGGTTTTCCCAGGAGTCAGCTTTTCCCATCAGGTGGCCAAAGTACTGGAGCTTCAGCTTCAGCATCAGTCCTTCCAATGAATATTCAGAACTGATTTCCTTTAGGACTGACTGGTTTGATCTTCTTGCTGTACAAGGGACTCTTCTCCAGCATCACAATTCAAATGCATCAATTCTTGGGCACTCAGCCTTCTTTATGGTCCAACTTTCACATCCATTTGACTAACATAGCTTTGACTATACAGAACTTTGTCAGCAAAGTGATGTCTCTGTTTTTTAATATGCTGTCTAGGTTGGTCATAACTTTTCTTCCAAGGAGCAAGTGTCTTTTAATTTGATGGCTGCTGTCACCATCTGCAGTGATTTTGGAGCCCAAAAAAATAAAATCTGTCACTGTTTCCATTGTTTCTGCATCTATTTGCCATGAAGTGATGGGACCAGATGCCATGATCTTAAGTTTTTTGAATGTTGAGTTTTAAGTCTGCTTTTCCACTCTCCTTTTTACCCTCCTCAAGAGGCTCTTCAGTTCCTCTTCGCTTTCTGCCATTAGAGTGGTTTCATCTGCATATCTGAGGTTGTTAATATTTCTCCCAGAAATCTTGATTCCAGCAATCTTGATTCTACCTGTACTTCAGCCAGTCTGGCATTTCGCATGATGCACACTGCATGTAAGTTAAATAAGCAGGCTGACAATATAAAGCCTTTACATACTCCTTTTCCAATTTTGAATCAATCCATTGTTCCATGTCTAGTTCTAACTGTTACTTTTCAACCTGCATACAGGTTTCTCAGGAGGTAGGTAAGGTGGTCAGGTATTCCCATTTCTTTAAGAATTTTCCACAGTTTGTTGTGATCCACACAATCAAATGCTTTAACATAGTCAATGAAGCAGAAGTAGATGTTTTCTTGGAATTCCCTTTCTTTTTCTTTTTTTTTTTTTCCCTTTCTTTTTCTATGCTCCAAAAATGTTGGCAATTTGTTCTCTTGTTTCCTCTGCCTTTTTTTTTTTTAATTTTATTTTATTTTTAGACTTTACATAACTGTATTAGTTTTGCCAAATATCAAAATGAATCCGCCACAGGTATACATGTGTTCCCCATCCCGAACCCCCCTCCCTCCTCCCTCCCCATTCCATCCCTCTGGGTCGTCCCAGTGCACCAGCCCCAAGCATCCAGTATCATGCATCGAACCTGGACTGGCAACTCGTTTCATACATGATATTTTACATGTTTCAATGCCATTCTCCCAAATCTTCCCACCCTCTCCCTCTCTCACAGAGTCCATAAGACTATTCTATACATCAGTGTCTCTTTTGCTGTCTCGTACACAGGGTTATTGTTACCATCTTTCTAAATTCCATATATATGCGTTAGTATACTGTATTGGTGTTTTTCTTTCTGGCTTACTTCACTCTGTATAATAGGCTCCAGTTTCATCTACCTCATTAGCACTGATTCAAATGTATTCTTTTTAATGGCTGAATAATACTCCATTGTGTATATGTACCATAGCTTTCTTATCCATTCATCTGCTGATGGACATCTAGGTTGCTTCCATGTCCTGGCTATTATAAACAGTGCTGCGATGAACATTGGGGTACACGTGTCTCTTTCCCTTCTGGTTTCCTCAGTGTGTATGCCCAGCAGTGGGATTGCTGGATCATAAGGCAGGTCTATTTCCAGTTTTTTAAGGAATCTCCAGCTTGTACAACTGGAACTTCTTGGTTCACACACTGCTGAAGCCTAGCTTGAAGGATTTTGAGCATTATCTTGCTAGCATGTGAAACGAGCACAACTGAACAGTAGTTTGAGCATTCTTTGGCATT
Organism: Bubalus bubalis; assembly: GCF_019923935.1. Classification (NCBI taxonomy): domain Eukaryota; kingdom Metazoa; phylum Chordata; class Mammalia; order Artiodactyla; family Bovidae; genus Bubalus; species Bubalus bubalis. Next base: position 145,331,695 of record NC_059159.1, read on the forward strand.
GCCCTTGTTTGGGATTGGAATGAAAACTGACCTTTTCTAGTGCTGTGGCCACTGCTGAGTTTTCCAAATTTGCTGGCATATTGAGTGCAACACTTTCACAGCATCATCTTTTAGGATTTAAATAGCTCAGATGGAATTCCATCATCTCCACTAGCTTTGTTGTTAGCACTGCTTCGTAAGGCCCATTTGACTTCACACTCCAGGATGTCTAGCTCCAGGTGAGTGACCACACCATCAAGGTTATCTGGATCATTAAGACCTTTTTTGTATAGTTCTTCTGTGTATTCCTGCCACCTCTTCTTAATCTCTTCTGCTTCTGTTGGGTCCATACCATTCCTGTCCTTAATTGTGCCCATTTTTGCATGAACTATTCCCTTGATATCTCCAATTTTCTCGAAGAGATCTTTAGTCTTTCCCATTCTATTGTTTTCCTCTATCCCTTTGCATTGTTCACTTAAGACCTTTTTATCTCTCCTTGCTATTCTTTGGAACTCTGCATTCAGATGGGTATATCTTTCCCTTACTCCTCTGACTTTTGCTTCTCTTCTTTTCTCAGCTATTTGTAAGGCCTCCTCAGACAACCATTTTGCCATGCTGCATTTCTTTTTCTTGGGAATGGTTTTTGGTCACCACCTCCTGTACAATGTTACAAACCTCTGTCCACAGTTCTTCAGGCACTTTATCAAATTTAATCATTTGAATCTGTGTCACTTCCACTGTATAATTATAAGGGATTTTATTTTGGTCATACTCGAATGACCTAGTGGTTTTCCCTACTTTCTTCAATTTAAGTCTGAATTTTGCAATAAGGAGCTGATGATCTGAACCACAGTCAGCTCCTGGTCTTGGTTTTGCTGACTGTGTATAACTTCTTAAACTTCAGCTGTAAAGAATACAATCAATCAGTATTGACCATCTGGTTCAGTATTGACCATCTGATGATGTCCATGTTTAGAGTTGCTCTTGTGTTTGCTGTAACCAGTGTGTTCTCTTGGCAAAACTCTGTTAGCCTTTGCCCTGCTTCATTTTGCACTTCAATGTACAAAATGAAGCTTATTTTGTACATTGTACAATGTAGCTCAGCTCAGGTCCTTCAGAGACCCGATCACTTCTGATGCCCTATCTGTGTAAGCACAAGTAATGGCTGTGCCTGCATTGTACGGATGATGCTCCAGGTCTGAGGCACCCTTTCCTCTTAGAGTTGAGCTTTTTCCTCAGCTTCAGCAGCTCTTCCTCTGGTGTGGAGCTGTGTTGTTAAGGGAGTGGGACTAGCATAGTTGTTTTCCTCAGGCTGGGGTGTGTGCCAGAGTGGTCAGGGGAAACTGGCCAGTAACCAGTGCAGTTCTAGTTGCCTCTCTCTGTCCTGTTTCGGGAGTAAACAAGCAGGCACCTGCTTCCCTCAGCTGAGTCCAGGCTTCCCACACCCCTTCTATTAGTTGCTCCAACCAACCAAGCAGACTGGTTTTCCTGATATTGGATCCCAGAACGGGGGCACCCAAAATGTGACTTGAACCACTCACTCCCCAGTGAGGATCTCTGCCCATGTTATCTTCCTCCTCTCCCTCCTACCAAGGGCACAGGTCCCAACCTTATCACTTCTAGTCCCTTCCTGCCCAATTGCATGTGATCTTTCTCACAGAATTGGTTATAAAGAAATCTTTCTGCTAGTCTTCAGTTAGTATTAAGTGAGAACAGTTCCATAAGTAGATATATTGTGATGTGTTCATGAGGGAAGCAGAGTTCCATGTCCTCCTACTCCATCATCTTTATCTCCTTCTCTTTCTTCATTTTTTTCTTTCTATCCCTAACACTCAATATCCATTTGTCCTATCTTCAGGTTGGCTAATTCTTTAAACTTCTGCCTGCTTAAATCTGCTAGTATATTCCTCTTGGGAATTTTTCAATTCATTTCTTGTACTTTTCTGCTCCAGAATTTGTTTGGTCCTTTTTAAAAAATACTTTCTATTTTTTGTTGGTATTCTCATTGCCATATAGTTTTCTTGATTTCTGTTAATTCTTTTTCCTTATTGTCCTTTAGTCTTTTGAATACATGTAAAGCAATGGTTTTAAAATATTTCTTCTGTAAATCTGATGTTTGAGCTTCCTCAGAGATGATTTCTGTCAATTATTCTCTTCCTTTGAAGGGTCGTGTTTTTCTGTTAATTTGCATGCCTGTGATTCTTTTGTTGAAAGCTTGGCTTTGCAGCAACTATGGAAATCGAATTCACCCATTCCCCAAAGTTTTTTTTTTTTATTGTTGAAGGCTGTAATAGTCGGTTTTGTTTTGAGAATTTTCAAAAGTATTTTTTAAAGGCTGTTACTTTTTGTTTCTTATTACCGAAGTCTCTCTTACATTAGCTCATGTTCAGCTAAAGTCTGGACAGATGTACTTGAATGGTAGGGCCCCTCTGAATTTCATGTATTAGCTCTGTTCTGGAGCAATCCTTCAACACTTAGCTCTGAGCCTAGGCTAGCTTTCAGCCCAAAGTGAAAGCCTGAAGTCTTCTCAGGTATTTTCTGAGCATGTATCTTGCCTGGGCTTGTGCATAGTTTCTAAATTCTCCAGTATAAACCACTGATTTTGAATGTCCTAATTTCCCAAACTGTCTCACCCTAACTCCTCCTTCCTCATATGATCTTTGGTATGTTTTCATCTGGAACCTCTTGCTCAATTCACTATGGGTCTGTATAAGCCGTGCCTATCATTTTTGTACCTGAGTTCTCAGTTAGGCAAAAAAGAGATGAGCATCTTGTATCAGCCACTGAGATATCCCCTAGATAGGTTAGAATAGATGTACACAATAATATGCAACAAATTCAGCTTCCTGTGGTTGACAGGGAATAACTGGGAACTGTGATGCTACCGTGTAGACATAGGAACTGCCACTGTGTCAGAAGGTATTGGCACAAGGGCGAGTAAAAATGCCACATAGTTTTCCTTACATTTTGAAGATGATTTTTCTTAATTGGGCATTTTCTTTGTTATTATAAATCTTTCACTGTTTTCCAGAGCTCTAACAAAGTTGTTTCAGTTTCTGCTTTAAAAAACAAAAAGTTTCTATGAGACAATGAGAGCTTAGAGCTTTTGAGTCTGCCATTCTGCTGCCATCCCCTTTGAAAACAAAGTTTTAAACAAAACGGTATATTGCATGAGGAATCAGGGCAAGAAGGTAGGAAGTGTGGAATCTGAATTTTATTCATGAAAGAGTGGCTTGATAAATTATTTTAGGTGTTGAGAAAAAAAACAGAGTAAAATGAAATTCTTAGTTTAAAATGGGAGAAATGAAGTTTTATTTAAAAGGGATTGAAATAAAAAGATTTGCTTTCAATTTTGACATTATAGTTTTCTTTCAGCCTTCTCACAAGTGTTATTAGGTCATTAAATTATTGAAATTGGTCAAATGCCCTTCTCCAAGAAGAGAGATGAATGAGACCCTCATCATCACTAGAGAAGCTGCTGACAACACTCTCTTGTTAGCATTAATCTCACAGTAATCAAAATTAAATAAGTTGCCCTGGTAGAGACAGGCCAGTTACATATGCTGTAAATGGTAGGTAGACATAAACTTGAGGTTGACATACACTTTGGAAGAATAAAACCCAATGTATGTAAAGAGGAGTTCATGAAGAAATTCTTTAATTAACATTCAGTTTGATAAGCGCTCCCAACCCAGGGATCAAACCTGGGTCTCCTGCATTATTTACCATCTGGGCCATCAGGGAAACCAAGATTTGTTGTGATGCTTAGAAAGATAATGTATTTATTACTTTTGAAAATTTAAACAGATGGGCTAACCCAGGTCTAAAGCAGTGATTTTTAATGCTGACTTAACTTTGGAATCATCTGAGGAAACTCAAAATTATGGCTGACCAGAGTGATCAGAGGCTTTCCTGATGGCTGAATTGGTAAAGAATCTGCCTGCAATACAGGAGACCTGGGTTCAATCCCTGAGTTGGGAAGATCCCTTGGAAGAGGGCATTACAACCTATTCCAGTATTTTTGCCAAAGAATTCCATGGACAGAGGAGCGTAGTGGACTGCAATTCTTGGGGTCTCAAAGAGTCAGAGATGACTGAGCAACTAACGTTTTCAGAGTGAACCACAGACTAAGTCAGAATCTCTGGAGATTTTTTCAAACATATTTATTGAGGTATAGTTTACATAACATAAAGTTAACCTATTTAAAGTCTACAGCATAATGATTTTTAAAAGTAAATTTATAAAGATGTATAATTACAGTGGCTCAGATGGTAAAGTGTCTACCCACAATGTGGGAGATCCGGGTTCGATCCCTGGGTTGGGAAGATCCCCTGGAGAAGGAAATGGCAACCCACTCCAGTACTCTTGCCTAGAAAATTCCACGGATGGAGGAGCCTGGTGGGCTACAGTCGGTGGTGTTGCAAATAGTCAGACATGACTGAGCGACTTCACTTTCACTTTCACTTTCATAATTATTAGCATGATCCAATTTCAGAACATTTCCATCATTTCCAATAGATTTATCTTGCTGGTTTGCTGTTAATCACCACCTTTTTTTGGAACTTTCATAAAAATGGAATCATACAGTATGTGGTATTTTACATCTTAGTTCTCTCTTCTTACGTTACACATACATTCAAGTATGTTGTTCACCTTTTCACATTAGATTGCTTAGCATATATATTGCAGTTGCTTTAAATTCCTGGTCTGATAATTCCGACATCTCTGCTACATATGAGCCTGGTTCTGATTCTTCCTCTGTCTCTTGACACTGTGTGTTTTCTTTTAGTATGTGTATAATTTTTTTTTTTTTTTTTCCCGAAAATGAAACAGGCTGTTAGAGTGAGGTTTCAGTTGTCTGGCTGGAGTTAGGCTGAGTTTAGTGTTTGCTGTAGCCGTAGGTGTCAGGGGCTAAAATTTTCCTCTGGTGTCCTTGTTTTTGTCCTTCTTACTACCTTTAGGTTTTCCTAGAGACTTCTGATGGAGAAGGCGATGGCACCCCACTCCAGTACTCTTGCCTGGAAAATCCCATGGATGGAGGAGCCTGGTGGGCTGCAGTCCATGGGGTCGCGAAGAGTCGGACACGACTGAGCGACTTCACTTTTACTTTTCACTTTCATGCATTGGAGAAGGAAATGGCAACCCACTCCAGTGTTCTTGCCTGGAGAATCCCAGGGACGGGGGAGCCTGGTGGGCTGACGTCTCTGGGGTCGCACAGAGTCAGACACAACTGAAACAACTTAGCAGCAGCAGCAGCAGCAGCAGCAGAGACTTCTGAAATGAGGTTTGAGACATGCAGTTTTTTCGATTTGGACCTCTTGTTACTTAACAAGAGCCTTATTGATGTGGCAGTAAATTATGAGGGTGAACAGGGAAGTAGTCTATAGGCTTATGCTTAAGTCTCAGTCTTTTAGTGATCCTGTGACCATGGGCTGTGACCTTCACAAGTGCTTCTCAGTTTTTTCTTTAGGTGGCAAAGGTATACTAGAGAGCCTGAAGTTGGATATTTTCCTTCTCCCAACTAGTTGAAGGCTAGTTGGAGCTGGAGTTGGGTACTTTTCTTACCCTGTTCAATTAAGCCCAGTTAGTTAAGGTTTTGCAGAGTAGTTTCTCTTGATAAAGCATATTATTGAAAATACAATGCTTTGCATGCATTACAAAATTACTCCTTTCCCCCCTCTTCTTCCCAGAAGCATAAGGAAACTTTTCTCAGATATTCACTGTGAGAGCCCGGTTGGCCTCTTAGAAGTAAAACACAGAAGTTGTGGGGCCTCCATTAAGACTGGTTTGCCCTGGCATTTTTAACCTATCAAATTTGTCCACAGTGAGCCTCCAACAATTTGTCAATTACATTTTAATTTTTTGGTATAGTATAGTCAAAGCTATAGTTTTTCCAGAAGTCATATACAGGTGTGAGAGTTGGGCCATAAAGAAGGCTAAGCAACCAAAGAATTGATGCTTTTAAACTGTAGTGCTGGAGAAGACTCTTGAGAGTCCCTTAGACATCAAGGAGATCAAATCAGTGAATCCTAATGGAAATCAATCCTGGATATTCATTGGGAGGACTGATACTCAAGCTAAAAGTCTAATACTTTGGCCATCTGATGCAATGAGCTGACTCATTGGAAAAGACCCTGATGAGGGCAGGAAGAGAAGAGGGTAACAGAAGATGAGATGGTTGGATGGCGTCATCAACTCAATGGACATGAGTTTGAGCAAACTCCGGGAGATAGTGAAGAACAGGGAAGCCTGGCATGCTGCAGTCCATGGGCTCCCAAAGTCAGACACAACTGAGCAACTAAACATGATATGAAACCATTTCAATATTAAAAGTTCCAAAATTTCAAACAAAGTAAGTACCCTTGACCTATAAAATGAAAGTTGCCAAAAGGGGGAGAAAATAAGCAATAAGGAAAATATAGAAAATAAAGCATAAAATAAGATGACAGAAATAGATCACAATAGAACAATAATTAAATAAATCAAAATAAAAATTGTCATACGATTTTTAAATCTCAAAAGAAATAAAATAATATTGAAAATAAAGTAATAGAGAAAACTTAGAGAGCAAATGTGAATGCAAATTTAGACCTAAGTCTAAATTTTGATAGAAGGTTGAATTAGTGATAAGAATATTATAAAGAAGGAAAAGACTGTTGACTATAGGAGCAACAATTGAAGTATACATTCATTGCAATATAGTTAAATAAACCCACAGGCCCACGTTCCCACTAAAGCTATATGAAAACATTATAACCCACAAATAGAGAAATACACGTTATTTAAAACCTCCATGGAGCATTAAGACAAATCTACCATGTGAATCCCTCATTGGATCCTGTGTTACTAAGGGTTAGAGAATTGCAACAAAAGGGAATTTTGTATAAGACTCAAAGCTCCTTCTCTATATAGTTCAGGCTAGACTTAAAGCTTCAGGAGGATGCAGTGAGGGGAATGGTAACGCACATTCAGAAAACAGAGTATGTACGTAACATTCTAGGCCTGTCTGAAGAGGCTGCTTAAAAACAGACTCAGCCCCAAGGGTTTGACCCCTAGTCCTACACTTCACCCTACTGCCGTTTAAGGTCAGTACCTAAGCTCACCCTAACTCATTCCTGGCTTCTGGGTATGGCACAAGTGCACATGTCTGAATGTTCATGTTCCCTAAAAATTTAAATGTTGAAATCCTAACTCCTAAAGCTGGGAGGTGAGGACATAGGAATGTGCTTATGAGCTTTCATGAATGGTATTAGTGCCTTATAAAAGAGCTTCCTCCCATCATGTAATAATACAGAGAGAAGACTCTGGCTTTGAACCAGGAAGAGAGGTCTCACTAAGGTGACCGTGCTGGGTGGGAATTTGATCCTGGATTTCCCAGCCTCCAGAACTGTGATAAATAAATTTCTGTTGTTTTTAATCACCCCAGTCTAAGATATATTGTTATAGCAGCCCTAACAGATTAAAACAACATGTTCCAAAACTTATGTAGAGAGTAGGGACTGTCTTATTGTTACAAACTAAGAAGTTGTGGACAAGGAAATGGCAACCCACCCTAGTAGTCTTGCTGGGAAACCCCATTGACAGAGGAGCCTGTTTTGCTACACAGTCCATGGGGTTGCAAAGAATTGGACATGACTACTAAACAGCACTAAACAGCAGCAGCAAGCAGTTGAGTAGAGACAACATATGACAGGTTTTAAAATGAAAATTATGGGTTATTAGATTTGAAAGTACTGGATTGATTAAGGAAAGATGAGTGTATGTGTGTAAAAGTGTGTTTGTAGTATGTCCCAAAGCTCTCTGTGCAGTTTAAAGCTTTACTAACTCCAGAATTATAAATGCTTCAAACTTACAAAAATATCATCTGAAGGTTTAACTGTTACCAGAGGCAAGCATGTGTGTGCCCATTTTAAGCAATATTGAAACGTCAGAGTTTGGAGCAGAGAAAGGTTTATAGCAGGGCCATGCAAAGACACAGGTGGCTCATGCCCAAGAAAAACCCTTGAAGCCTTTTAGAAAACCTTTTTAAAGGCAAGGTGAGGGAGGAGGATGGTTAGATGTTGCAAACTACTGTTTGGATCCTTTGTTCTAGCAGCTGTCCAGGTAGGTCAAGTCACAGTCATGTCATATTCCTGTAAACCTCCAACAAAACAAATGTTATTTTCTGTTCTGCAACTTTTTATCTCCATATGAATGAGCTTTTAAAAGTCAATGCCATGAGAATAGGCTATCCTGTATGTTTCAAGCTATAGACAACATTCTTCTACAAAAAGTACAAAGCCAGCATGACTAAACACAGTTTACGTCTGTTTACAAAAGATGCAGAGCCATTCTGCAGTCCAGGGAATGGGTGAGGTCAGCCTGGAGTCACAGGGATGGGCAGAGTCAGCATGAATAAACAAAAGCAACAAAGCACAAAGATTAAAGTAAAAAGGAACAGATCTAATGTGGAGTCAGATATGTTCTTCCTTATTACATAACTACTTATAATTCTTTCATGTTTATGAATTTTTAAAAATAAATTAGTTTTGCATTTGCATGTTGGTCTGATAGAAAATGGGATAAAACATATACTAGTCAAAATTCACAAAACTAAACAAGTCTCTAGGTTTACATAAGACACAAATACGTGGGGAAGTTGGAGTTGAGGATAAAAGAATTTCTGAGTGCAAAAATTGCGGGCCAATAGCCAAACTTTCAGGGTCAACTTCAGATTTTTAAGGGTTCTAAAACTGGTAGGCCTTGGATCAGGATCTCTAATGGATGAAGGAACCCAGTAATATCTGTATTCCACGTGGAATGAATAGAAAATTGGCTAAGGTCTCTCTGAGTGGATGAGACTAGTGGGAAGGAGGGATCTAGAAGCCTCAGGAGGGGGCAGGGATCTGTGCGGCTCGGCTCATAGAGAAGGAGCCATGATTGAGCCTACTCCTCTTCCTGCCCTTCCCCCACCCTTAGGACCCCCTTTGTGACAAGGCCGGAGCTCTGTGATGCAGGTTTGAGGTTCCGACCTCAAGTGAACTCCCAGTACTCTGTTGCCTAAGGGCAACAGTGCAATTCAGAAAATGGAGAGTTTCTTTTCTTTGAAAAGCATTATTGCTACCTTGCTGAGATCCAGCTCAACTTCCTGGTTGACTGATATCATTCTTGCGTTCCTCTGTGGACTGGGGCTCTTCCTTCTGTTACTCCCATGCTTGCAGAGTAATCCATACTTACCACCATCTAGAAAACATAGAAACATCAGGAAGGTAAGAAACCTTTGCCTCAATCCCAAAAGAGATTATCTCTTTTTTTCTAATTCTTATATCCACTTTTTTTTTCAAGTCAGAGAAACTTTTTTTTTCTCGTTTCATATATGATATTATACATGTTTCAATGCCATTCTCCCAAATCATCCCACCCTCTCCCTCGCCCACAGAGTCCAAAACACTGTTCTATACATCAGTGTCCCTTTTGTTGTCTCGTATACAGGGTTATTGTTGCCATCTTTCTAAATTCCATATATATGCGTTCAGTTCAGTTCAGTTCAGTCGCTCAGTCCTGTCCGACTCTTTGCAACCCCATGAATAGCAGCATGCCTGGCCTCCCTGTCCATCACCAACTCCCAGGGTTCACCCAGACTCACATCCATCGAGTCAGTGATGCCATCCAGCCATCTCATCCTCTGTCGTCCCCTTCTCCTCCTGCCCCCAGTCCCTCCCAGCATCAGAGTCTTTTCCAATGAGTCAACTCTTCGCATGAGGTGGCCAAAGTACTGGAGTTTCAGCTTTAGCATCATTCCTTCCAAAGAAATCCCAGGGCTGATCTCCTTCAGAATGGACTGTTTGGATCTCCTTGCAGTCCAAGGGACTCTCAAGAGTCTTCTCCAACACCACAGTTCAAAAGCATCAATTCTTCGGGGCTCAGCTTTCTTCACAGTCCAACTCTCACATCCATACATGACCACTGGAAAAACCATAGCCTTGACTAGACGAACCTTTGTTGGCAAGGTAATGTCTCTGCTTTTGAATATGCTATCTAGGTTGGTCATAACTTTCCTTCCAAGGAGTAAGCGTCTTTTAATTTCATGGCTGCAGTCACCATCTGCAGTGATTTTGGAACCCAAAAAAATAAAGTCTGACACTGTTTCCACTGTTTGCCCATCTATTTCCCATGAAGTGATGGGACCAGATGCCATGATCTTCATTTTCTGAATGTTGAGCTTTAAGCCAACTTTTTCACTCTCCACTTTCACTTTCATCAAGAGGCTTTTTAGTTCCTCTTCACTTTCTGCCATAAGGGTGGTATCATCTGCATATCTGAGGTTATTGATATTTCTCCCGGCAATCTTGATTCCAGCTTGTGTTTCTTCCAGTCCAGCGTTTCTCATGATGTACTCTGCATAGAAGTTAAATAAGCAGGGTGACAATATACAGCCTTGATGTACTCCTTTTCCTATTTGGAACCAGTCTGTTGTTCCTTGTCCAGTTCTAACTGTTGCTTCCTGACCTGCATACAGATTTCTTAGGAGGCAAGTCGGGTGGTCTGGTATTCCCATCTCTTTCAGAATTTTCCACAGTTTATTGTGATCCACACAGTCAAAGGCTTTGGCATAGTCAATAAAGCAGAAATAGATGTTTTTCTGGAACTCTCTTGCTTTTTCCATGACCCAGCGGATGTTGACAATTTGATCTCTGGTTCCTCTGCCTTTTCTAAAACCAGCTTGAACATCTGGAAGTTTATGGTTCACGTATTGCTGAAGCTTGGCTTGGAGAATTTTGAGCATTACTTTACTAGTGTGTGAGATGAGTGTAATTGTGCAGTAGTTTGAGCATTCTTTGGCATTGCCTTTCTTTGGGATTGGAATGAAAACTGACCTTTTCCATTCCTGTGGCCACTGCTGAGTTTTCCAAATTTTCTGGCATATTGAGTGTAGCACTTTCACAGCATCATCTTTCAGGATTTGAAATAGCGCAACTGGAATTCCATTACCTCCACTAGTTTTGTTCGTAATGATGCTTTCTAAGGCCCCCTTGACTTCACATTCCAGGATGTCTGGCCTAGGTGAGTGATCACACCATCGTGATTATCTTGGTCATGAAGATCTTTTTTGTACAGTTCTTCTGTGTATTCTTGCCACCTCTTCTTAATATCTTCTGCTTCTGTTAGGTCCATACCATTTCTGTCCTTAATCGAGCCCATCTTTGCATGAAATGTTCTCTTGGCATCTCTAATTTTCTTTTTTTCTTTTTTTTTCTTTTTATTATTTTTTTTTAATTTTATTTTATTTTTAAACTTTACATAACTGTATCTAATTTTCTTGAAGAGATCTCTAGTCTTTCCCATTCTGTTGTTTTCCTCTATTTCTTTGCATTGATCACTGAAGAAGGCTTTCTTATCTCTTCTTGCTCTTCTTTGGAACTCTGCATTCAGATGCTTATGTCTTTACTTTTCTCCTTTGCTTTCTGCTTCTCTTCTTTTCACAGCTATTTGTAAGGCCTCCCCAGACAGCCATTTTGCTTTTTTGCATTTCTTTTCCATGGGGATGGTCTTGATCCCTGTCTCCTGTACAGTGTCACGAACCTCATTCCGTAGTTCATCAGGCACTCTATCTATCAGATCTAGGCCCTTAAATCTATTTCTCACTTCCACTGTATAATCATAAGGGATTTGATTTAGGTCATACCTGAATGGTCTAGTGGTTTTCCCTACTTTCTTCAATTTAAGTCTGAATTTGGCAATAAGGAGTTCATGATCTGAGCCACAGTCAGATCCTGGTCTTGTATATGCGTTAGTATACTGTATTGGTGTTTTTCTTTCTGGCTGACTTCACTCTGTATAATAGGCTCCAGTTTCATCCACCTCATTAGCACTGATTCAAATGTATTCTTTTTAATGGCTGAGTAATACTCCATTGTGTATATGTACCACAGCTTTCTTATCCATTCATCTGCTGATGGACATCTAGGTTGCTTCCATGTCCTGGCTATTATAAACAGTGCTGCGATGAACACTGGGGTACATGTGTCTCTTTCATTTCTGGTTTCCTCAGTGTGTATGCCCAGCAGTGGGATTGCTGGGTTGTATGGCAATTCTATTTCCAGTTTTTTAAGGAATCTCCACACTATTCTCCATAGTGGCTGTACTAGTTTGCATTCCCACCAACAGTGTAAGAGGGTTCCCTTTTCTCCACACCCTCTCCAGCATTTATTGCTTGTAGACTTTTGGATTGCAGCCATTCTGACTGGCGTGAAATGGTACCTCATTGTGGTTTTGATTTGCGTTTCTCTGATAATGAGTGATGTTGAGCATCTTTTCATGTGTTTGTTAGCCATCTGTATGTCTTCTTTGGAGAAATGTCTATTTAGTTCTTTGGCCCATTTTTTGATTGGGTCATTTATTTTTCTGGAATTGAGCTGTAGGAGTTGCTTGAATATTTTTGAGATTAGTTGTTTGTCAGTTGCTTCATTTACTATTATTTTCTCCCATTCTGAAGGCTGTCTTTTCACCTTGCTTATAGTTTCCTTTGTTGTGCAGAAGCTTTTAAGTTTAATTAGGTCCCATTTGTTTATTTTTGCTTTTATTTCCAATATTCTGGGAGGTGGGTCACAGAGGATCCTGCTGTGATGTATGTCGGAGAGTGTTTTGCCTATGTTCGCCTCTAGGAGTATTATAGTTTCTGGTCTTATGTTTAGATCTTTAATCCATTTTGAGTTTATTTTTGTGTATGGTGTTAGAAAGTGTTTTAGTTTCATTCTTTTACAAGTGGTTGACCAGTTTTCCCAGCACCACTTGTTAAAGAGATTGTCTTTAATCCACTGTATATTCTTGCCTCCTTTGTCAAAGATAAGGTGTCCATAGGTGCATGGATTTATCTCTGGGCTTTCTATTTTGTCCCATTGATCATGGAACATGATCATGTTCCATGAAAACATAGAAATATCAGGAAGGTAAGAAACCTTTGCCTCAATCCCAACAGAGATTGTCTCTTTATTTCTTATTCTTATATCCACTTTTTAAATCACTCAGAGAGATTACTGAGATGGGAACTCTCAGGAAAGCTAGAACATCATCCTTCTAGGGACAAGCCAGGTCAGACAATGGTTAGAGTGGGCATAAGGATTTATAACCCAAGATCTCAGGCCAGGAGTCCAGGTATGGTGGAGAGCTCTAGGCAAGTCCCAATGCAGTGACTAATGGCCAAGGAGTGAATTACTAAGAGTTCAGTCTCTGCAGGAAGACTGACCCCTGAGCACTGGTTCACTAGCCACCTTCCCATAGCAGGTGTTGAGTGAGACTTTCCCTTGTGTTGGGACTGATCCTTATAAGTGCAATGTTGAGTCCCTGAGAGCCTCAGAGCAGAGGGTAGAGTGGAGATCTGGCCTTGGGAAGCAGAATCCTATCTGATCAAGCTCACATGGGAAATTAGTTTCACACAACTGAGAATGTGTGTGTTTCTTGATCCGAGGAACAATGACAGAAGAAATCTATGGTGAATATCACTTACAAAATCCTTCTTTGCACTCTTCAAAGAAAAAACTGAAAATATTGTTATCCATGTTAAAAATAAGTAAACAAGGAAAAAAACCACAGAGGCCCATTAGTTAAATGTAGAAAATCATACTGTTCATGAACAGTAAGCATCTGTAGCTCACCTGGAGAGAGGAGAGGGTTGGGTGATAGTCTCTCTGTTTTTTCTTATCTCTCAGCATCAAGTGGAGGTGAAGGGGAGGAGCCAGAGTAGGAAGAAATGTGGATCTTTGAAAGGTAAGCCTTTGCCATTCAGTCCTGCATGCCCTGAGAGTTAGCTTCCATCTCTCCTGTCCCTGAGGGCCCAGCTCCACGGTCTCTGAGGATGCCAGTGGCAACGCCTATTCTTCAGGAAACAGAGCATTAGGGAGGCTCCTGGGAAGGAAATCAGAGTCCAGATACTTTCCCGAAATGTGTGCTTAGAATGAAGCCATGAAGAACCTGGAAATGGGGTATGTGGATTGTGGTGGAACAATTGTGCCTGTGTTGGGAGGTGGGACCTCCAAGTCTAACTGTGGACAAGTTGTTAAACTTTGCTCAGATTCTTCTGTGAGATGATGCTGACCTTTCTCCTACAGGGCAGTTGTAAGGGCCATAGGGAGTAATGAATGTGAAAGCACTTTGCAAAGGACAAACCCTTGTCAAGTGAGCCTTGCCATCACTGTCAGGGACATATGCCTTGGACACTGATGCTTGGGCTCTAGAGCTTAATCCCCCAAAGATTTTCTTTAAAGAGCCATTGCACTTAGCCTCCTGAAGCACTCTTAGGCCTCTGCCTTCACCACCATGACACAATCTCCTGATTTCCAGCTTACAGAGATTGCCTGGAAGAACTGGAGGGGACTCGCCGCTTGGTTTCACTTCTTCAAAGGTAATGAATCTTCCCCCTTCCCTCCTGGGTCCTCCTTCCTCCTGGAGCCAATAATGTGACCCCAGCCCTGGGAAGGGTGGCAAAAGCCCTAGGGTGAGGGACAGCAGGAGCATTATGAAGTCAGTGTAGGGGCAGAGGAGGGATCCTGGGCTGCAAGTGTCCACCCTTGCCTGGCCTGCCCAGCCCTCCTGGGCCCATCTGCTCCTGGTTGCAGCTTCTGTCTCCTGCCTCCTGCAGCCACCTGGGGAGGCTCCCTGACAAGAGCAGCTTTCATCAGTTCTCCTGTCAAGACCTCCTTGATGAGGTATGCAAAGCAGTGCCTGCTGGAGCCCACCAGCCATGCGGGGAACCTGTGGAAGACACCGCTCCTGCTATGCCCCTATTGGCTCCTCTGACCAAGCATCGTCTGCCTCTGGCCTCCATCATTTCACCAGGCCCGACGACTTCCTCAGTTTCTGTTCATCCACACACATCCCTGAGTACCTCTCCGCCACTAGAGCCTTTTATTTCCCCAGACATCCTTTCATCCCCACGAGTTGCTCTTTCCTCACCCCCACCACATCCGCCTGATTTAGAGGCCTGTCGTCTGACAGCCTCCTCTGCCCCACCACTGCTAGACTCCATTTTGACTCTTACTCAGCGTGACTCCTCGATGGCACTACCACTGGGACCTGCCCCACAGAGCTTGTTTCCATATCTTCCTTGGTCAGCTTCTCTTATCCCAGCTATCTCAGGCCTTGGTCACTCACACTGTCCCGTTTCAGCCCTGTCCTGGTGGCAGGCAGCTGCCAAAGCCTTATATCTCTCAACCTCATCAGAGTACAAGTCCCAGAAAGGGGCCTCATTCTGGATAGGCCCCACAGACAGACAAGTAGAGGCTAGTAGCCCTTCTTTGCTCAGCTCTCATGAACAGAAGCTCCTAGATATACCAGTGACAAAGAGAGTTGAGATCAAGATTTGGAAGGAAAAAGAAAAAGATGAATCACATCTAAAACAAATGAGCCCAGACTGTCACCTGAATTCTTTGGGGAATATGTTGGAATCTCTGCATGCTGAGCAGGACACCACAACCCCCCAGCCTTTCTGGAACACAAAAGACAAACCAGGACAGCTGCCTGGTCCTCAGCAGTTCTCATATCCCAAGGTCCTGGGGAACAATCTACAGCAGAAATATAACCAGCTTTTCTGGGGTCTCCCTTCTCTGCACAGTGAATCTTTGGTGGCTACTGTTTCGATCCCTGAGACCTCTTCTGTACCACAGTCTCCTTTCTTATTCAACAAAATTTCTCATGCCTACCCAGTTCAAATGCAAGCTAAAATACCTCCACTGCTTTCCCAGTTCCAGCCCTTGTCCCACCTAGAATTTCAGTCTCGACCCTTTATTCCAACAATACCTCAATTCCAGCCCCCACCTCTGGCTCGGATCCAAACCCAAGCACATCTAAAACCCTCTCTCCCAATCCTACCAACTTATTCTTCAGCCCAGATTAGGACCTCTGGACTGTCTTGCCCTACATCCCAGAATAAGCCACAGTCTCTTACCCCAACTGAGATTCAACATTCAGAATGGTCCTTGTTGCAGAAGCAACTAGAAAATGGGAAGACTTTATCTTCTGTAGTCAAGCAATCTGAGGAAGTCTTTAATGTCTTCCCTTCCAACCTTCCTGAAGACAGCTGGGTGGTCTCCATTCTTCCTGAGAATTTTCCAATCAGTCCAGAGCTCAGGAAGCAGCTGGAAAAACATCTCCAAAACTGGCTCATCCAACATCGGTGGGAGCTGCCCCAAAGGATCCAAGAGTCTTTAGAGATAAGGCAGCTTCAGGAAGAATTACCAGGCACATGCCAGACAAAGGGCAAGGATAGACCCTCACAATCATCTTCGTTTACAGGTGAAAGCAGCAAGGTTGCACAGAAGGTGAGGTTCCAGCTAAGCCAGGGTGTGGGCAAGGGCCTAGGGCATATTCTGGGGAAGGTTCCAAAAGATCTGTCTAGGAACTCAGAAAGCTCCATAGTGAAGTTTCAGGAGGTGAACTCTGAGGAGTCAGAAAATGACCTAAGGCTCTTGAGGAGTGACTCAGAAATTGATTTACTAAGGAGCTTAGATAAGAATCTAGACAACATTCTGAAAGGCCATTTGGGCAGGAAGTTGGGGCAGAACAGCAAGGGTTTTGTTCCTGTGAATGTACATCAGTCTAGCCTTGATGTCAAGCATCCTTCTTCTAAGTCTGATACTCACGTGGAAACCAGCAGTCTAGGCATCTTGAAGGGTTGGGAACCCTGTGTGAACACCTGTTATAGGGTTTCCTTCCTTGATCCAGACACTCAAGAGGAACTGGAAGCACATATTACAAGGTTTTGGGTAAAGCATAGGTGGGGCCTACCTCTCAAGGTCCTCAAGCCCATAAATCTCTTTAAATTGAAAAAGCCTCAACCCTCCCCCATGCAGTTTGTCTCCTCCCCCTCAGCCACCTATGTATCTGAGTCCCACTCAACAGTAAAATTTGCTGAGTTCCTCGGAAAACCTCCTCAGGCCCATTCAGGAGAGAAGGTGATAAAAGTAGAGTCAGTTCCCACCCTGATAAGGCCTCTCCTTACCCCCTCACCTGTGTATAAGGAAAATCAGAGGGTGCTGGCAAGTATCCCATGTGATGACTACCATGAACCCTCAGAGGCTTCTCTGACTGTACTGGAGGACAGGTCACCTTCTCAGTCCTTCAAACTCAGCATTGTGGGAAGAACCTGGAAGACTGAGACTGTGAAATGGACCAAGAGGGACAGCCTAAAGTCACATCCAGGCTCTATAATGGCCAGGAATGAGCCAAGAGAAGAGAGTGGTGGTCAGGCCTCACAAGACCCCTGCCAAAGGGTAAAAATGATGGAGGTGAACTTAGGATCCCAATCTTTGAGAAGTAAAGAGGCCAGGGAAGCAGCAGAGGCCAAGGAGTCTCCTGCTTTTCATCAACAGTCTAGAGTTACATTGGAAACCAAAGTGTTAACAAAACCCCAAACCACAAGTGTACACAGGAGGAATTTAGAGGCCCCAGGGGCCAGTAAACATTCCCCACTCACTAGAATGTCTGTTTTCCAACATCCAGGTGAGCCATGCCTTAACACGGACGCTGCTACTAAGTTTAAGTCCAAAGTAAAGGCATGGTCAAACATCCAGTTTCAACACTGTCCCAAACACACATGCCTTGCTGCAGACAACTTGACTTCTCCAGTGCCTCACTGCCATCCCCAGAGATTCCCCACCAGAGACAGATTAGCTTCCCAGACACTACGTGTCTTTAAGGCAGCCCAAAGGAGAAGCCTAGGGCAGCAGGAGCCCAAAACTTCAAAACTTCAGGATTCATGGAAGAGCCAGAGCAAGATGAGAGCTCCTACTTATAAAAGAGAGGACTGTAGGAGGCATAAACCAGGAGAGCATAAGGAAAGCTTCAAAGAATTAGGGACCTCTCAAGCTGGAAGTATGAGACGCCCTGCTCAGGTCTGGGAAATAGTAGAGTCTGTTCGAAACAAATGTCTCCAAGTCATGCCAGAGAAGAAACAGGGCTCTCAAGAAAGCCTCTTCAGAAAAAAGATAAGGCTACTTTTAAAGTGGATTTTCCCCAGTAGAAAAGTTAAAAGTGGCGAAGCCCTGCAAAACTGCAAGCCCATATCGGCCACTGCCCAGAGCGAAGGACCAGTCGAAAGCAGATCAATCTTGAACAGTGAGAACGCTGAGGCTCAGGCACTTATGACAGCAGTTGGACAGATCCTAGAAGAAAAAATGGCAATTCACCAGGGACCTCATGCCACAAAGTTAAAAGAACCCAAACAGGAACTCCAAGCCTTGGTATGTAGGGGTTTCTGCTACCATAGGCTTCCCTCCTACCCACAGCAAGGGAAAAATATGGGTCATACAGCCTGTAGTCATCAAGCCACCTCCAAGGGCCAGAGTTGTTCTATCAGAGAAAGGGAAGTCAGACATCAACAGAGCTCAAAAAGTGTAGGATTCAATGATGAGCAGCTGAGCCCAAGGTGCCTCCCAACCTCATCCCCCAAGAAGACTCTGATTCTGGTCTGTCCCTGCCAGTATGGACCAAGGATTCCAGGTGCCCCGGTCCACCAACACTGTCCAAGGCACTGTCGTCTTTGGGGAGGTGTCTTGCCTGCTCAACCATGAAGTACTTCTCTAGTCTTTCCTTTAGAAGAAAAACATGTCTCCAAGAAAAAATTCAGTCCATGTAAAGAAAGTTTTTCTCAGCATATTCAAGATATTTAATGTTCCCCAATACATATGTGTGGTTTTTTTTTCTAATAAGAGTATATAGTGTAATGGATGCTGTCTGTGCTGCGCATTTTGTTTTCTAGATGGCAGGGGCATGGAGGGAGGAATATAGAGAAAGTTTTTCTCAGCATATCCAAGATATTTAATGTTCCCCGATACATACGTTTTTTTCTCATAAGAGTATAGTGTAATGACTGCTGTCTATGCTGTACACTTTGTTTTCTAGAAGGGAGGGGCATGGAGGGGCATAGAGGGAGGAAGGAGAGTAGCATTGTAAGCTTGCTCCTTGTCTCGAGTCTCTTCATTGCCCCTTATAATACTGTCATTACACAAACAAAAACTATGAGGTGGGAAAAAGCTATGAAGCCCACACAAAGGATTTGGTTCAACCGGTCTTTCTCCTGCTTCTACTCTACTTTGAACTTTATTCAGCTATAGCGGATAGGTTTACAGAGGCAAGATAGAGCTAGACATTCCAACTGAGGCTCCAGGAAATGTCAGAAGCAAGTGGATGGAAGTTTGGAGGGAATTAGGGTACTGGGCTCTGAGTTTAGAAGCAGGAGAAATCTGCCCCTAGATCTCTTGTTAGGCAATATGCAATACTCACCCTTGAGAGCACCTTCTCTCTATGATGAAGGCTGGGATTGACATATGCCCTATTAACCCCTTTGAGTTTAGCATTAATAGAGTGTACAGCATTACTCTCCACCTCCTCTGCTTTTCCTACACTTTAGAGCACAGCAAGGATCTGCTCTGTGTGTGTTGGTGGGGGAGGATTAGGGAGGCTGCTGAGGGCTGTGTTGACCCCTGTCCCATATAAATGAATAGCTATGTTCATGGTCACCTATCTTCCCCTCTATGTTAACTCCAGAAAAGAAGTTTTAGATGAATAGAACAGGGCTGTGACTATGTGTACTGACTATCTGATGGTCATACACTGTGAATCTAGTGTAAGATGTAGATGAAGATAAAAGGTTTTATCCAGGGAAGAAGGCAAAGTGGTATCAGGTGCCCATAACTGTGCAGTGAAAGAGAAGCCTCCTGACATACAGCCATCTAAAGGCCTAGAAGGGAGGAAAAGTTGAGTCCAGCAGCTCATCATGGCCCCACCCCAGGGTTTCTACCCTATTCCAACTCTAAGATCACAGACCTACAGAAAACACCTTAGGTAAAAACAGAAGGTCAAACTTGTAGAAGTAAAGCAGATCAAGGAAGGTTAATACTATTCAAAAGCAGAGACATTACTTTGCCAACAAAGGTTCGTCTAGTCAAGGCTATGGTTTTTCCAGTGGTCATGTATGGATGTGAGAGTTGGACTGTGAAGAAAGCTGAGCCCCGAAGAATTGATGCTTTTGAACTGTGGTGTTGGAGAAGACTCTTGAGAGTCCCTTGGACTGCAAGGAGATCCAAACAGTCCATTCTGAAGGAGATCAGCCCTGGGATTTCTTTGGAAGCAATGATGCTAAAGCTGAAACTCCAGTACTTTGGCCACCTCATGCAAAGAGTTGACTCATTGGAAAAGACTCTGATGCTGGGAGGGATTTGGGGGCAGGAGGAGAAGGGGACGACAGAGGATGAGATGGCTGGATGGCATCGCTGACTCGATGGATGTGAGTCTGAGTTGGGACAGGGAGGCCTGGTGTGCTGCGATTCATGGGGTGGCAAAGAGTCGGACACGACTGAGCAACTGATCTGATCTGATCTGATAACAAGCTTACACATCACTTCTTGAGTTCTTAAAAGGAAGATTTGACAAGGAGTGCTGTACTTAGTCACTCAGTCATGTCCGACTCTTTGTGACCCCATGGATTGTAGCACGCCAGGCTCCTCTGTCCATGGGGATTCTCCAGGCAAGACTACTGGCATGGGTTGCCATGCCTACCTCCTGGGGATCTTCCCAACCCAGGGATTGAACCCAGGTCTCCCACATTGCAGGCTAATTCTTTACTGTCTAAGCCACCAGGGGAGTGACCTGTCCAAAATGGGGGGCGGGGTGCAGTCCAGGAGTGTTCCACTGCTCTGCTTCTAGCACAGCATTTCTTGTCACCTGGCCCCCATTCATATGGGAAAGCAGGGAAATGAGGAAGAATTTCTCTAGAGTGATTAGGTGCATTCTGCCATGTGCAGGGTACACAGTGGACCCAGCTCCCAGGGGTGTCTTTCCCATTGTGGAGAGTTTTGCTCCAGCATATGCCCCTAATCCAGATAGCAACAGAAGTGGACTCCATCCCCCATACCTGTCAGACTTCTCAACATGTGGAACTGAGACCTGGGGTGGTAAGGTAGAGTGGACACAGGACTGCTCACAACCCTGCTTTCTCCCTGGAGCCAGTTCCTGCCTCTGGGGTCTAATTTCCAAAGCAGTCTCGAGGATGGGCAGAGCAATGAGAATGGAGCCAGGATTTGTGGGAGGAGTCAGGACTCAGGGCTGGAACCTTAGCCTGGCTGTTACTGGATCCTCTCCAGGGCATCCCGAAGTGAGCTCTGGGAATGTGGGGAACCTGAACACAGACCCCTATGGCTCCTGCTGGGAGGAGACAGGTGATGCTGATGGAACAGCAAGAAAATAGAAAGAAGCAAGTCCCTTTGCCCTTCTTTCACGGCTCAGTCTTCCATAAGGTACAGTAAGATCAGAAATGGAGAGAAACAGAGACAATACACAAAGACTTTACAGAGACACCTCTCAAGAGAGACTTCTTGCACAGATACCTTCCACAGAGAGTCCATACTGAGGCCTCACTCAGGGACCTCATGTTGCCTCACAGGCCCTCAGACAGAAACCTAGCCCAGATTTAACAGACTTCCCAGAGATACTTTCCAAAGGGACCTCATACAGAGACTTCACCCAGAGACCTCATGTGGCCTCACCAGAGACTTCACATGGAAACCTCACAGAGAGTTCATTTAGAGACAATGCAGGAGATCTCTTGTGCCCTAAAGAGACTTCTTACTGAAATCTTAACCTACAGATAACCTTAACCTACAGATAACCCACAGATACTTGACACAAAGCCCTCACAGAGACCTCAAATCTTTTCTTTAGGATCCATTGATAAATCTTCCTCAGTGAATATGAAACCACTAGCAAATTGGCAGCATAAAAAGAATATTATCTGTTGTGCTCCCTTGAGATCCACCATTACTCTAAGTGGGGAAATGCTTGGGAAGTTTTGTTCTTTTGTAATGTCATTGTCTCTGAACCAAAGAATTATACACTCCACATGTAGATTTGCAAAGTTAATTCTTAGGTGTTCATTAGCTTGAGAACCACAAATTCTTATTTTTTAATTTTTATTAGAAAAATGAAGAAAATGTTTATTTCTTAAAAACACACAAGTACTTAATTTACTTATTTTTTTAAAAATATTGGAGTTCAGTTAATTTACAATGCTGTGTTAATTTCAGATGTACAGCAAAGTGAATTAGTTATAATATACATATATCCACTTTTTTTAAAGATTCTTTTTGCATATAGGCCATTACAGAGTATTGAGTAGAGTTCCTTATGCTCTACAGTACGTTCTTATTATCTATTTTATATATAGTAGTATGTATTTTTCAACCTCAATATCCCTCCCCCGCCCCTTATCCCCTAGTAACCATAAGTTTGTTTTCTACATCCGTGATTTGACTTCTGTTTTGTAAATAAGTTCATTTTTACCCTTTTTAAAAGGAGAATCACAAATTTTAAGCACAACACTTTCAGTCTCCAATGAGAGAAAATATTTGTCCAGTTTTAATTATCATCCAGTCATACGGTATCTTTCACATTTTTTACTTTATTGGAGGTAAGACCTGAATTTGAGATGGCTTACTTATTTCCTTCGGAAACATAAGAAAAACCTGCAACAATGGACTCTAGGAATGAAATAAATCAATAAAGAAGCATCAGGACTCACATTCACTTCCCAGAGGACTTTGTAACTAGCACATTATTTTGCACATAACAGCTTGCAATGGGTTTGTGGAGTCTTGTTTCCTTCATTTTTTAACAGGCCAGTAATCATGTGACGATTTTTCACAAGTCAAATTCTTGGCTATTAATATTCTATTATATTTTATCTGGCAAAATTATGTTCCTTAACATTATTTTATTTCTTAAAATGTAGCAATGCCCTAAAATGGTATTAGACAATCCTAACACTCTGCTCCTCTTGGCCGCCTCCTCTTGGGCATGGGGTCCTCCTGGCTTCTGCCCCTGACCTCGGATGTGGGGTAGCTCCTTTTCGCCGTGCTAAATGCGCCGGTCACAGCCGCCCACACTAAATGCACCGGGAGGACCCCATGCCCAAGAGGAGGCAGCCAAGAGGAGTTACCCCACATCCGAGGTCAGAGGTGGCGGCCGGGAGGAGCTGCCCCACCTCCAAGGAGAGGTGGCTGCGGGCGCAGGAGGGCCTAGAGGAGCTATTCCACATTCAAGGTCAGAAGGGGCAGTGGTGAGGAGATACCCCTCGTCCAAGAGAAGGAGCAGTGGCTGCACTTTGCTGGAGCAGCTGTGAAGAGATATCCCACGCCCAAGGTAAGAGAAATCCAAGTAAGACGGTAGGTGTTGCAAGAGGGCATCAGAGGGCAGGCACATTGAAACCATACTCACAGAAAACTAGTCAATCTAATCACACTAGGGCCACAGCCTTGTCTAACTCAATGAAACTAAGCCATGCCTGTGGAGCCACCCAAGACAGGCGGGTCATGGTGGAGAGGTCTGACAGAATGAGGTTCACTGGAGAAGGGAATGGCAAACCACTTCAGTATTCTTGCCTTGAGAACCCCATGAACAGTATGAAAAGGCAAAATGATAGGATACTGAAAGAGTAACTCCCCAGGTCAGTAGGTGCCCAATATGCTACTGGATATCAGTGGAGAAATAACTTCAGAAAGAATGAAGGGATGGAGCCAAAGCAAAAACAATACCCAGCTGTGGATGTGACTGGTGATAGAAGCAAGGTCCGATGCTGTAAAGAGCAATATTGCATAGGAACCTGGAATGTCAGGTCCATGAATCAAGGCAAATTGGAAGTGGTCAAACAAGAGATGACAAGAGTGAATGTCGACATTCTAGGAAGCAGCGAACTCAAATGGACTGGAATGGGTGAATTTAACTCAGATGACCATTATATCTACTACTGTGGGCAGGAATCCCTCAGAAGAAATGGAGTAGCCATCATGGTCAACAAAAGAGTTTGAAATGCAGTACTTGGATGCAATCTCAAAAACGACAGAATGATCTCTCTTCATTTCTAAGGCAACCATTCAATATCACAGTAATCCAAGTCTATGCCCCAACCAGTAACACTGAAGAAGCTGAAGTTGAATGGTTCTATGAAAACCTACAAGACCTTTTAGAACTAACACCCAAAAAAGATGTCCTTTTCATTATAGGGGACTGGAATACAAAAGTAGGAAGTCAAGAAACACCTGGAGTAACAGGCAAATTTGGCCTTGGAATACAGAATGAAGCAGGGCAAAGACTAATAGAGTTTTGCCAAGAAAATGCACTGGTCATAGCAAACACCCTCTTCCAACAACACAGAAGACTCTACACATGGATATCACCAGATGGTCAACACTGAAAACAGATTGATTATATTCTTTGCAGCCAAAGATGAAGAAGCTCTATACAGTCAACAAAAACAAGACCAGGAGCTGACTGTGGCTCAGATCATGAACTCCTTATTGCCAAATTCAGACTGAAATTGAAGAAAGTAGGGAAAACCACTAGACCATTCAGATATGACCTAAATCAAATCCCTTATGATTATACAGTGGAAGTGAGTAATAGATTTAAGGGACTAGATCTGATAGATAGAGTGCCTGATGAACTATGGAATGAGGTTCGTGACATTGTACAGGAGACAGGGATCGAGACCATCCCCATGGAAAAGAAATGCAAAAAAGCAAAATGGCTGTCTGGGGAGACCTTACAAATAGCTGTGAAAAGAAGAGAAGCAAAAAGCAAAGGAGAAAAGGAAATATATTCCCATCTGAATGCAGAGTTCCAAAGAAGAGCAAGGAGAGATAAGAAAGCCTTCTTCAGCGATCAATGCAAAGAAATAGAGGAAAACAACAGAATGGGAAAGACTAGAGATCTCTTCAAGAAAATTAGATACCAAGGGAATATTTCATACAAAGATGGGCTCAATAAAGGACAGAAATGGTATGGACCTAACAGAAGCAGAAGATATTAAGAAGAGGTGGCAAGAATACACAGAAGAACTGTACAAAAAGTATCTTCATGACCCAGATAATCACAATGGTGTGATCACTCACCTAGAGCCAGACATCCTGGAATGTGAAGTCAAGTGGGCCTTAGAAAGCATCACTATGAACAAAGCTAATGGAGGTGATGGAATTCCAGTTGAGCTATTTCAAATCCTGAAAGATGATGCTGTGAAAGTGCTGCACTCAATATGCCAGCAAATTTGGAAAACTCAGCAGTGGCCACAGGACTGGAAAAGGTCAGTTTTCATTCCAATCCCAAAGAAAGGCAATGCCAAAGAATGCTCAAACTACTGCACAATTACACTCATCTCACACGCTAGTAAAGTAATGCTCAAAATTCTCCAAGCCAGGCTTCAGAAATACGTGAACCGTAAACTTCCAGATGTTCAAGCTGGTTTTAGAAAAGGCAGAGGAACCAGAGATCAAATTGCCAACATCCACTGGATCATCGAAAAAGCAAAAGAGTTCCAGAAAAACATCTATTTCTGCTTTATTGACCATGCCAAAGCCTTTGACTGTGTGCATCACAATAAACTGTGGAAAATTCTTCAAGAGATGGGAATACCAGACCACTTGATCTGCCTCTTGAGAAACCTATATGCAGGTCAGGAAGCAACAGATAGAACTGGACATGGAAAAACAGATTGGTTCCAAATAGGAAAAGGAGTATGTCAAGGCTGTATATTGTCACCCTGCTTATTTAACTTCTATGCAGAGTACATTATGAGAAACGCTGGGCTGGAGGAAGTGCAAGCTGGAATCAAGATTGCTGGGAGAAATATCAATAACCTCAGATATGCAGACGACACCACTCTTATGGCAGAAAGTGAAGAGGAACTCAAAAGCCTCTTGATGAAAGTGAAAGTGGAGAGTGAAAAAGTTGGCTTAAAACTCAACATTCAGAAAACGAAGATCATGGCATCTGGTCCCATCACTTCATGGGAAATAGATGGGGAAACAGTGGAAACAGTGTCAGACTTTATTTTGGGAGGCTCCAAAATTACTGCAGATGGTGACTGCAGCCATGAAATTAAAAGACGCTTACTCCTTGGAAGGAAAGTTATGACCAACTTAGATAGTATATTTAAAAGCAGAGACATTACTTTGCCAACAAAGGTCCGTCTAGTCAAGGCTATGGTTTTTCCAGTGGTCATGTATGGATGTGAGAGTTGGACTGTGAAGAAAGGTGAGTGCCGAAGAATTGATGCTTTAGACCTGTGGTGTTGGAGAAGACTCTTGAGAGTCCCTTGGACTGCAAGGAGATCCAACCAGTCCATTCTGAAGGAGATCAGCCCTGGGATTTCTTTGGAAGCAATGATGCTAAAGCTGAAACTCCAGTACTTTGGCCACCTCATGTGAAGAGTTGACTCACTGGAAAAGACCCTGATGCTGGGAGGGATTGGGGGCAGGAGGAGAAGGGGACAACAGAGGATGAGATGACTGGATGGCTTCACTGACTCGATGTACGTGAGTTTGAGTGAACTCCGGTAGCTGGTGATGGACAGGGAGGCCTGGTGTGCTGTGATTCACGGGGTGGCAAAGAGTCGGACAGGACTGAGCGACCGAACTGAAATGAACTGAACACTCTGCTAACATACCTACAAGGATGGTCTATTAAGGGTTCATTCTTAAATAATTCTGTGAAATGCACATTTTATAAAACATCAGTCAAGATCCATTTTATATTTATTGTAGGGTTAAAAACATAATACTTTAAAATTTTTTGAAGTATTATAAAATATATCAGCCTATGCTTGATATTATACATGTGGCCTAATAAAATTGCTGAGGGAGGGATATCTTAATATCTGAATTGAAGGTAGTGTACATTTAATATGCATTTGGTTTATAACAATGAATAGTGAACAGCTTTCCTTTATTATCCCACACTTTCCAAAAGGGTACACTTCTAATAGACTACTTATTTCTTATTGCTAATAAGCAACCTACTGTCCATGCCTTGGTAAAATCTATTGGGTTGGCCAAAAGGTTCATTCCGTTTTTTCTGTAAGATGGCCCTAGTAGTGCTTACTTGTCTTTGACTTCATTTGAAACAGTTTTGTTGGATTGTGTTATGACAGCTGTCATATCAAAGGGCATTTAACAAAAATACCATCAAAATGGGTGAATTTTTATGTAGCCATTTTAATACTGAAGATGGAAAGAAAAAAGCAACATTTTTGGTACTCTAAAACGAACACACATTCTAAAATCTCCATTAAAAAAAAAAGAAGAAGCCTTACCTGATGGCAGAAAGGGTGACTGCAGGATCAGCAGCAGAAAGAGCAGCAGCTGTGTGCAACAAGTCAGGCTTTGCAACAAAGGTCTGAGATTTACAGTGTGTGATTTCCAGACCTGTAATGAAGGTATCACCAGGGAACTTACTGAAAGGGGACTCTTCGATTTCTTCATCTGTGGGAGGTGCATTTTGCCCAGATCCCAAAGTGGGAGCTACTTCTCGGAGGCAGCCCTGAGATAGCACTGTGGTGTTGAGACCATCTGGACAGTATACAGGACTAAACACAATCAAATAAAAAAAAAAAAAAAGCAACCTTTTTGGCATATTATGCTTTATTATTTCAAGAAAGGTAAAAACGCAACTGAAATGCAAAAAGACTTGTGCAATGTACAGAGAGTGAAAAAGCTGACTTAAAACTCAACATTCAAAAAATGAAGATCATAGCATCTGGTCCCATCACTTCACAGCAAAGAGATGGGAAAACAATGGAAACAGTGGCAGATTTTCTTTTTGGGGGCTCCAAAATCACTGCAGATGGTGACTGCAGCCATGAAATTAAAAGATGATTCCTCCTTGGAAGAAAAGCTATGACAAACCTAGACAGCATATTAAAAAGCAGAGACATTACAACAAAGATCCATCTAGTCAAAGCTGCGGTTTTTCCAGTAGTCATGTATGGATGTGACAGTTGGGCCATAAAGAAGGCTGAGTGCCAAAGAATTGATGCTTTTGAACTATGGTGTTGGAGAAGACTCTTGAGAGTCCCTTGGACTGCAAGGAGATCAAACCAGTCAATCCTAAAGGAAAACAATCATGAATATTCATTAGAAGGACTGATGCTGAAACTGAAGCTCCAATACTTTAGCCACTTGATGGGAAGAGCTGACTCACTGGAAAAGACCCTGATGCTGGGAAAGATTGAAGGCAGGAGTAGAAGGGGATGACAGAGGACAAGATGACTGGATGGCATCACTGACTCAATGGACATGAGTTTGAGGAGGCTCTGGAAGATGGTGAAGGACAGGGAAGTCTGGCGTGCTGTAGTCCATGGGGTCCCAAAGAGTTTGACATGACTGAGTGACTAAGCAACAACAATCTTCCCAGAAGGAAAAAGGACCTGACTTGCTTGTCTCTACCCAACTCTGGGGATCCCAGAGCCTTTTATATAAAAGTAGGTAAAATAGGGAACAAAAAGAGAAAGCCTTCTAAACTTCCCCTTAAAAACCAAAGCTTGTACATTTAAAGAAACTGACAAAAATGACTTTCAGTTTCATGTGAACTGGTAAATATTCAATATTAAGTTGATAACTAATTTTGTTTAAGTTTGTTGATCTAATTAATATAGGCATGCCATTAAGAGCCAAAGTTCATTTACATGAGACTGAATTTACTAATAAATATGATTTCTAACTTCATGACCTTAGAAAATATACTAGGTTGAATCTTGTTTTTCAGAAAAACCTTTCCTCTTATGCTGTGACCTACAACAAGGTGTTAAAATGTTCCCCTGTAAACAGAGATAAAACATCTTTGTTTTCTCTGTACCTGATTCTGCTAGAATTTAGCTTCTTCAACTGGCTCCCATAGACTTCATGATTTACTGCAACTGGATTACAACTATTTATACTAATCATTGCTTAATTTCTCCTTTGTTTCCCAATTGTTTGTGCATTTGTCTCCCTGTTATGCTGTGACTTTGTCAGTGTTATCAGCTTCATTACTTAAATCTTGTCTACTTTATAAGATTGTCTCTTACTGTACCCAGTGTGTAACCAGTCCTCCCAGCAAAAATAATGATGGAAATAGATGGGGAAACAGTGGAAACAGTGTCAGACTTTATTTTTGGGGGCTCCAAAATCACTGCAGAGGTGACTGCAGCCATGAAATTAAAAGATGCTTACTCCTTGGAAGGAAAGTTATGACCAACCTAGAAAGCATATTTAAAAGCAGAGACATTACTTTGCCAACAAAGGTCTGTCTAGTCAAGGCTATGGTTTTTCCAGTGGTCATGTATGGATGTGAGAGTTGGACTGTGAAGAAAGCTGAGTGCTGAAGAATTGATGCTTTTGAACTGTGGTGTTGGAGAAGACTCTTGAGAGTCCCTTGGACTGCAAGGAGATCCAACCAGTCCATTCTGAAGGAGACCAGCCCTGGGATTTCTTTGGAAGGAATGATGCTAAAGCTGAAACTCCAGTACTTTGGCCACCTCATGTGAAGAGTTGACTCACTGGAAAAGACTCTGATGCTGGGAGGGATTGGGGGCAGGAGGAGAAGGGGACAACAGAGGATGAGATGGCTGGTTGGCATCACTGACTCGATGGACGTGAGTCTGAGTGAACTCCATCACTCAGTTGGTGTTGGACAGGGTTGATGATGGTGATGGACAGGGAGGCCTGGTGTGCTGCAATTCATGGGGTTGCAAAGAGTCAGACACGACTGAGCAACTGAACTGAACTGAAGGTGACTTAAAGCAGTTGATCAGAAATGCAGTTCCATATAAGATCAATGATTATAATGGTATAATTCTAGATAGGGGAAGAAACAACAAAAGGCAATATTTTTCTGGACCACAAGAGACTAGTAACTATAGGTAGTCCAGAAAATTCTGAATACTGATTTATGGCCTAGGCCAGTAAACAGCACATTGAGTGACCTGTTAAAGAAATCTCCACAAGACCTGGGAATGACCATTTCTAGCACTGAGGGAAAAAATGGTCATGTAATGCCCCTAAACCATGGTTATAGTCATGAAAAGAAAAGCTATGAGCAACCTAGAAAGCATATTAAAAAGCAGACATTACTTTGCCAACAAAGGTCCATCTAGTAAGCTATGGTTTTTCCAGTAGTCATGTATGGATGTGAGAGTTGGACTATAAAGAAAGCTGAGCTCCAAAGTTTTGATGCTTTTGAACTGTGGTGGAGAAGACTCTTGAGTGTCTCTTGGACTGCAGGGAGATCCAACCAGTCCATCCTAAAGGAAATCAGTCCTGAATATTCATTGGAAGGACTGATGCTGAAGCTGAAAATTCAATACTTTGGCCATCTGATGCAAAGAAAAGGGTCTCATTTGAAAAGACCCTGATGCTGGGAAAGATTGAAGGCAGGAGGAGAAGGGGATGACAGAGGATGAGATGGTTGGATGGCATCACCGACTCAATGGACATGAGTCTGAGTAAACTCCAGGAGTTGGTGATGAACACCAACTGAGCAACCGAACTGAACTGATAAAGCAAAAGTCAAATTTACTTTTTTTGACAGAAAAATTAGTTTAGGAAGCTTCATTGTGGCCTTCCCCTCAATGGGCCTTACAGATGATAATAAGAACAACTAAGAATATCAACAAAAGACTTGGAGGAAAATGTCTGGCTATTATTTCAATGAGGTCAAATAAAATTTTTTAAGGAGTTACTTAAAATGAATAAAAAATTGTTTGGATGGTTATTTAGAATGGGATAAATAAAATCCCCTACAGTATGGGATGGGCTTCCCTGGTGGCTCAGCTGGTAAAGAATCAGCTTGCATTGTGAGAGACCTGGGTTGGGAAGATCCCCTGGAGAAGGGAATGGCTACCCACTCCAGTATTCTGGCCTGGAAAATCCCATAGACTGTATAATCCATGGGGTTGCAAGAGTTGGACACAACCGAGTGACTTTCACTTCATTTCACTTCACTTCACTTCACACACTACTGGCAAAGGTCAGTTCTCATTCCAATCCCAAAGAAAGTGATAGTCACTCGGTCGTGTCCAACTCTTTTTAATGCTATGGACTGTAGCCTGCCAGACCACTCTGTCCATAGAATTATCCAGGCAAGATACTAGAGTACATTGCCATTTCCTTCTCCAGGGGATCTTCCCCACCCAGGGATTGAACCCAGGTCTCCTGCATTGCAGGCGGAGTCTTTACCATCTTAGCTACCAGGGAAGCCCAATCCCAAAAAGCCCAATCCCAATGCCAAAGAATGTTCAAACTACCACACAATTGCACTCATTTCACATATAATAGCAAGGTACTACTCAAAATCCTTAGAGCTAGGCTTCAACAGTACATGAACCCAGAACTTTCAGATGGACAAGCTGGATTTAGAAAAGACAGAGGAACCAGAGATCAAACTGCCAACATCCGCTGGATCATAGAAAAAGCAAGGGTAGTCTAGAAAAACATCTACTTCTGCTTCATTGACTACACTAAAGCCTTTGACTGTGGATCACAACAAACTGTGGAAAATTCTTCAAGAGATGGGAATACCAGACCACCTTACCTGCCTCCTGCAAAACATTTATTCAGGTCAAGAAATAACAGTTAGAACTGGACATGAAAAAACAGACTGGTTCCAAATTGGGAAAGGAGTACATCAAGGCATATATTGTCAGCCTGCATATTCAACTTATTTGCAGAGTACAGCATGCAAAATGCTGGGCTAGATGAAGCTCAAGCTGGATCGAGATTGCTGGGAGAAATATCAATAACCTCAGATATGCAGATAATACCACCCTAATGGCACAAATCAAAGAGGAATTAAAGAGCCTCTTGAAGAAAGTGCGAGAGTGAAAAATCTGGTTTAAAACTCAACATTCAAAAAATTAAGATCATGGCATTGGGTCCCATCACTTCATTGCAAATAGATGGAAAAACAGTGACAGACTTTATTTTCTTGGGCTCCAAAATCACAGCAGATGGTGACTTGAACCATGAAATTAAAAGACACTTGCTCCTTGGAAGAAAAGCTATGACAAATCTAGACAGCATATTAAAAAGTAGACACAGCACTTTGCCGACAAAGATCTGTTCAGTCAAAACTATGGTTTTTCCAGTAGTCATATATGTATGTGAGAGTTGAACCATAAAGAAGGCTGAGCACAGAAAAATTGATGCTTTTGAACTGTGGTATTGGAGAAGACTCAAGAGTCCCTTAGACTACAAGGAGATCAAGCCAGTCAATCTTAAAGGAAATCAACCCTGAACACTCATTGGAAGGACTGATGCTAAAGCTGAAGCTCCAGTACTTTGGCCACCTGATGCCAGGACCCAACTTGAGGTAGGAGATAGAGTGGCTCTGAGTGAGTGAGTGAGTGAAGTAGCTCAGTCGTGTCCGACTCTTTGCGACCCCATGGACTGTGGCCTACCAAGTTCCTCTGTCCATGGGATTCTCCAGGCAAGAATACTGGAGTGGGTTGCCATTTCCTTCTCCAGGGTGGACATTTGCAATCATCCAGCCTCCTCTTTGCATTTCCTGAAGCAAGAGATAGGTGGGGTCCAGTTGAAGAATTTATAAGCAGCCTCCTGTGTGTTCTCCAAGATGGAAGTAACAGCAGAATCAGGGTAAATAACCTGTCTTTGTCTCTTGTAAACATCTCAAGGAAATAATCATGGCAAGGACAAAGAGAGGCAAAACCCTGTCTGAGTAAAGATTAAAGGATCTCTGCTTCCCCCTTTTTAGGATAAGGGAGACACTACACAAGTACAGAAAGACTCCTTGGAGTCAAGGATAATGCCAGGTCATAATGAGTCTTGCTACTCCCAGAAGCCTTCACTTCAAGATCCACCTTGGCTAAGGTGTGTGTGCACACCCCAGGGGAAGGTCCTGAGACAAATTAACCAGGGGCTGGAGGGAGACAAAGCAAGATGATTGGCCTGAGGGAAGACAAAGACCCGGAAACTGCCCCCTAATAAAGGATTCAAACTTCCCAAAGGTGAGACTCTCTGAGCTCATCCTTGCACCTTTCTGCATGTAATTTTCTTTACTCTCTACCTTCTGCCTCCTTGCCTGAATTCCTTCTTGACTGGACAGACAAGACTAGTGACCTTAACCCTAACTGCTGCCTTTTATGGTCCAGTGGTTAGGACTCCCAGTCTGGGAAACAAAGACCTTGCTTCCAGCTACTTACTGCTCACTGCTGCTTACTGCATCACACATCCTGAACCAGATTCACTGGAAAAGACCTGGATGCTGAGAAAGATTGAGGGTAGGAGGAGAAGCAGGTGACAAAGGATGAGATGGTTGGATGGCATCACCCACTCAATAGATATGAGTTTGAGCAAACTCTGGGAGAGAGTGAAGGACAGGGAAGCCTGGCATGCTGTAATCCATGAGGACACAAGGAGTCAGTCAGGACTGAGCCACTAAACAACAAAGTAAATGAACCATGAGGGACCCCTACTGGCCTCTAACATTAAAAGCTAAACAAGTCTATTCTATTTACCCCAGTTTTAAGTTATCTATTTAAGGGGCTACTAAACTTTACACTGAGGTATCTGACCAATAATTTTGGGACAGTTAGGCCAAGGGGCCTGACTTCTGGACTTTACCTGACTCTG
Source organism: Bubalus bubalis (assembly GCF_019923935.1). Taxonomy (NCBI): domain Eukaryota; kingdom Metazoa; phylum Chordata; class Mammalia; order Artiodactyla; family Bovidae; genus Bubalus; species Bubalus bubalis. Next base: position 145,365,099 of record NC_059159.1, read on the forward strand.
GAGATAGGAGAGCCTTTTATACAAAAGTTAGTAAAATAGGAAACCAAAAAAAAAAAAAGCCTTCTAAACTCTCTCTTAAGATCAAAGCTTGTTGATTGGATGCTTATGAAAACTAAAGTTGAAGGTATAGAGTTGGTGGAATTTAGATAAATGTATACAAGTTGCTATATTAAAATGAACTTTATATAAGGTGGTTACAGCTCTTATTTAATTATATTGTGGGAAAGACAAGGCATATAGATTGCCACTAAGGAAATATTAACTAAACATGCTGAGGATACCAACAGTTACCTGAGTTATACAGAGTAAGTAAACTGGGAATTAACATGCAAAGGTTAATTTTTTTAAAAAAGTAGTGCTTTTGCTTGGGTTTAATTTATAAACTTAGAAATGTCTTTGCTAAATGCCTTATACAAACCTTTGAAGACATGATAAAAGTTATAAAACATAGAACTTTGTAAATTAAAATTCAGTTTTATTAAAAATCTTGCCACTGATTTTGGTAACTTTAGGTGACAGAACTGTTCTTTGGAAAACTAAACAATTGCATTTGTCTTGCAAGTATGTAAACCAGAATATGAATACAAGCCTCTAGGGGCTGAGGCTAAGCCTAATTAAGCAGGCAAGTCTCTGAGCTTCCCTCTTACCCTCTAGAAACTGTGATAAATTGTGTCTGTATCATAGATAAGAAATTTGAAAGGGAGAACTACACAGAGAACACACTGTGATGTCTGAAGAGAGTAGATGTTCACTAGTGATACTCCAGCTCAATGCTTCAGGTCACAGGCAGGCTCCTACGGGCCTGCAGGTGACACCTGGAACGAGCTCTGATTTTCAGCAGGGCGGGTACAGGGGTCATTGGTGCCTAAGAAGATACACAATCAGGCAGATGCCATGGCTCAAGGAGCCCCAAGAAATGGCCGGCACCCGACTCCTGTGTGTAGCTACATCCCTCTGTTCCCGTGGCCTGAGGGTCTCTGCTGGCAAGAAGCAGGGCATCTGCAGCAACCCCCCTCCCGCCCCATCCTGTAAGAGGCACACCTCAGAATTGGGGAATCAACAACTTCACCTTGTCATATGGGACCCACTAGGAAGATCAGGGGAGGGGGAAGGAGATGAGGGGTTAGGGAGGATCTGGTCTGGGCTCTGGGAATTCTAGGGGAGGGGAGGGGAAAGAGAGGGAAGGGAGGACCCGGTCTGGGCTCTAGGAATTCTGGGGGAGGGGGAGGAGAAGGAGGGGGAAGGGAGGACCCGGTCTGGGCTCTGGGAATTCTGTGCCGAGTGGTCTCAGCAGTGGAGAAGAGGGAGGAGCATGCAGTGGACCGAGAAGCTCAGACTGACCCCACCGGACTCTGCTTCCTGTTTCCCTCCCATTTCTGGAGCTGCGCCCCCACGCCCCCACCCACCCAGCAGGATGCTTCCTTTGCTCAAGTTCATTCCCACTCCCTCAGGAAAGATCCTAACCCTGATGGATCCATTGAGCTGTTTCCCCCACCCCTGAACACTGCCGCTCCCTCTCAGCAGGATGCTGACTCACACTGTGTTTAGAACTGCAGAAATGAGGTGACCTCCCAGTGTCCACTCCCATCCACACTAGGAGGATGTGAACGCCTTTCTGGGGATGAGGAGCGCCAGCTCCTGCCCAAGGCCACCTGGGCTACTTTGTAATCTCTGCTGCCACAACCTCCTCAACTTCCAAACCCTCCTCAGGGAGCCTGCAGGCAGGCCCACCCCTGCTCCTGGGACCCTTCCCTCGAATTCTGCCCAGGCTCTGTGTTTACAGAACTCCACCTGAGATGCCCAGGGTTCCACTTTCCAGCCCCCTGCATGCAGCCCCATCTCCCACCTGGCTGTGGTCACACAGCTGTGACCCAGGGGACAGAAGTGTGTCTGCTTCAGGGCCCAGCCTGGAATCCCTCAATCCCATGGGGTTTCCTGGGTGCTGAGAGCATGTCTGTTCCCAGATGGCTTCAGAACAGGGGCTCTGTCACCAAAATTACTGAGCCAGGATTACAGGCTTAGAACTTCCAGCTCTACCCGCCTCCCAGGGGGAGGACAGAGGCTGGAGACTGAGTTCATGATGGATCTTGACTGTGCCTACATGATGAAGCCTCCATCAAAACTCATGAACTATTGGGTTCAGAGAGCTTCCAGGAGCATGGGCACAGTCCCAGGTCCACACAGCAGAAACTCCTGTCCCCCAGACACTCTCAGACCTCTCCCTCTGTGCCTCATCATCTGACTGTTAGAGTGTATCCTTTAACTTCATCCTTTCCTGTATTAAATCAGTAAACATAAGTAGTGTTCCCTGAGTTCCGTGAGCAAATTACTGAACCCAGAGAAGGGAGCCCAGGTAGGTCAAAAGTGGGAGAGGCCTGGAGTGGTGTGTGGAACTGAGTGCCTGTTGGACCCAGTCCTTAATTGCAGTGACCCTCTCTTCATCCTGCATGTAATCCTCCAAAAATGGCCCTGGTCTTTATTTCAAAGGAGATGGTTGCTCATGAGAATGATAAGATGGAGAATTCTGACAACACCAAGTGCTGCCAAGGCTGGGAGGGGGCAGTGACTGGAATTCTTGTGTTGATTTTTGGGGTGCAGATAGAACATTTTATCAGGAACACCATCTGCAGTCTCATAAATTAAGCATGTAAATACCATCTGATCCAGCAATACCACTAGGTATTTATCCCAACTACATAATCCATGAGACTTGTACAAGGAGTGTTCTTGGCTGCTGCTGCTAAGTCACTTCAGTCGTGTCCGACTCTGTGCGACCCCATAGACGGCAGCCCACCAGGCTCCCCCATCCCTGGGATTCTCCAGGCAAGAACACTGGAGTGGGTTGCCATTTATGAGACTTGTACAAGGAGTGTTCTTGGCAGCTTTATTCAAAACAGCACCTGTGAAGAAACAACCCAACAGTAGGTGACTAGATAAATCCTGTTACATCTCATGCGATGGAATGCTACTCAGATTAAAAAAAAAAACAATGTTGATAAATCTGAAAGAAATCGGACACCTAGACTGTCTATTCCTATCTATGTGAAGTTCTTGAACAGGCAAAAACAACCTAAACAAAGCCTAGGACAAGATTTAGGGCCTGAGAGACGCCCTGAGATCATTTGGCTGATGGAGATATTGGCCAGTATTGACGGCAACACAAGCATATGTGTTTTTCTAAACTCATCACACTGTACATTTAAAATGGGCCCATTCGTTTGATAGTATGTAAATTGTCCCTCAAGGGAGTTCTTTTTTTTTTTTTTAATGAATTGGATATCAAGGTAAAGAAGAGGCAGAATTTGAAGTGAGTTTTAACGTGCTCAAGAAACACTATGAATGTTAAGTCCATCATCCCTGTGGATTCAGTCAGTCCCAAGGCCCTCCTTCTATCTACTTTAATTAAACCTACTTCCTATTTCATCTCCGCTGAAACTAGCCTCCAGTCCACTTCCCCAGTCTGCTCCCTTCTCCTTCCATGAAGCCTCGGTTTCTAGAACGTGGTCCAGTCTTTCTCCCTAAACCCATACTAATGGATTCTCTCCCCCATACAAGGTTCATCACTATCCTCCTCCTTGCCTAGTTGCACCTGTGCACAAGAACCGCTGCTGCTGCTGCTAAGTCGCTTCAGTCGTGTCCGACTCTGTGCGACCCCAGAGACGGCAGCCCACCAGGCTCCGCCGTCCCTGGGATTCTCCAGGCAAGAACACTGGAGTGGGTTGCCATTTCCTTCTCCAGTGCATGAAAGTGAAAAGTGAAAGTGAAGTCGCTCAGCCGTGTCCGACTATTAGCGACCCCATGGACTGCAGCCCACCAGGCTCCTCCGTCCATGAGATTTTCCAGGCAAGAGTACTGGAGTGGGTTGCCATTGCCTTCTCCGACAAGAACCGCTAGGTACCTTTTTATAGTCAAGATTCCGGCCCTCTCCCAGCTGCCTATGCTCCCCTGGTTCACCCCCACGTTTCCTTCACTCCGCGTCCTCGCATCCATACCCTCCACGCCCTGCGTCCCCACGTCCACGCCTCTTTCCCGTCAGTCCTTGGACTTTGCTGAGGCGTTTTTAAAGATTGTCGTACTCTTGTCCTCTCTCTGTGAGTAACCGCTCTCCGTGCTTCACCTCTGTTTTGCGTGGAACAGAACCAACTGGGTGACGAATTTGGTGATGAATTTGGAAGCGGTCTGGTAAGGAGAGAGTACAGGGAACATTGGCCTGTGAGTTGGCCCCTCACGGGGACCGAGAGGCCCAGCCTGAGTCTCGGGTCCATCTGCTCCAGAGCCGCCCCCCAGGTCCCCACCGGACACCCTGACCTCCTGTGCTCAGTTTGGTTTTGTGGCAGAAAAGAGGTATGAGGGTTCAGGTAGAAAAACGTCTTCTGGGTGTGTAGCCTCGTTAAGAGACCCTCCTGTGCTGGGCCGTCGGATGGTCCTGACTGGACGGAGCTAGAGGCTGGCTGGAGGGGTCTGGAGACAATTAGGGAAAGTCCAGCAGCTGAGGGGCTTCCTGGGTGGCTCAGTGGTAAAGAACCCGTCTGCCAATGCAGAAGAGTCAAGAGAGGCAGGTTAGATCCCTGGGTCCGGAAGCTCCCCTGGAGAAGGAAATGGCAACCCACTGCAGTATACGCTGGAGAATCCCATGGACAGAGGAACCTGACGGGCTACAGTCAATGGGGTTGTGAAGAGCTGAACAAGACTGAGCGCGCGCACGGCGCCAGCTGGGGCTGGAGACCCGGGCTCTGGCGTTCAGGTTGGTCTATATGACTATCTTAACTGTTGAGAACTGGCTGCTGGGTTATTGGTGATAAAAGAATGACCCCAGATCTTGGTTCTGTTCAAGAAACAGTTATCCAAAATGGTAATAAACTGCAAATGCCACTCAATTCTGACAGAGTTAAAGCTTAGGCAGGCAGTCCAAGGCCCTTTAAGGAGGAGGTGAACATTCTCGCTCATGCTTTCCTTAAACCTTGTGCAACAATGTCTCTTGCGGGAGAACTGGCCTTTATGAGCTAATGATCACACAGCACAATCTCTTACTCATGGAAATGCTTTTCTTAGGCTCTGTATTAATAATTATAATGGTAACAAATCTTGCCTGGGAACCCGTTTCTCAAGACTTGCACCCATGATTATGTATCATCAGTATATCTCGCCCAGAGACATTGCTCGGAACCAGTTCTTCCTGGCTAATGTTGTGCCAAAGTTATCTCAGGATGTATACCTTGGGAAAGGGTCTGGTGGAACTCTTACAACCCGGAGGTATTCTTTTAATCTGTTTGCAGCAGCCAGTTGAGAGGTATATAATTCCCCGCTTAACTAGTGAGGGTGGGTGCTCTCCTGCTCCCTTTTGATGTCTATGTCAGAAACTTTTTCTATTACTTTCACTTTAAATAAAAATCTGAACAAAGCTCTGAGTGACTGAAATGCATCTTTGGTCCCAGAGTCAAATCTTCTCCTTCGGAGACCACAAATCCAGCAGCACTGAACACCTTAAGCTATCAACTCTGAGAAAATTATACAAATTAAGAAAATACACTTCAATCTGCATGAGGTTGTGTAGAGTACAGAAGTGTGTGGATGAAGCAGCTGATGTGAAGAACTTCTTTCATTAATCTTTGTATTTGTGGATAATTGTTGAAATTGGACAGTTGAAATAATACAGAGATTCTGTATGCCCTTTACCCAATTTCCCTCATAATAACACCCATGTAAAACTGTAGTTAAACATAATAACTAGCATATTGACCCTGATACAGTCACATACTAAGTCGCTTCAGTCATGTCTGACCCTGCGACCCTATGGACTGCAGCCCTCCAGGCTCCTCTGTCCATGGGATTCTCCAGGTAAGGATATTGAAATGGGTTACCTTGCACTTCTCCAGCGGATCTTCCCAACACAGGGATCGAACCTGTGTCTCCTATGTCTCCTGCATTGGCACCATACAGTCACATACAGAACATTTCAGTGCCCACAAAGACCTTGTTCCTTGCCTGCCTTTTAACAGCTATACCTGCTTTCCTCCTGTCCCTCCTGCTACCTCATTCATCCTTATCTCCATTTCTGTAATTTCCTCACTTCACAGATGCTGTTTAAATGCAAATCATAGGGTATGTAACCTTTGGCTTCTTTCACTTGGAATAATTCTTTGGCAATTTATACAGATTGAGGACTTCAATGATCTTTTCATTTTCATTGCCAAGTACTGTATCATTGTATGGATGCATTACAGTTTATTATCTGATGAATGACATCTGCATTGTTTCCTGTTTTGTGTTATAGTAAGTAAAACTTCTGTAAGAAAAGCAAGATCTGGCTTTTGGGGACTAAGCTTCTTGGTGACTACAGAAAGGACCCTTACATTTCATTGCTGTGACCCCTGGAAGCAAAGCCGCTTCAGAATGGGAGATGCTAATTGCAAGGTTCCACCTTGTGATTCCCTTTATGCTGTGGTCTCCAAAGTTGGGTGACCTTGACTTATGAATCCACGCACAAGGAAGAGGTGGTTTTCTTTCTGCCTGTTCTCCTATACCTCCACCCTGACACACACCCACCAACAGGTGGGTAGGGTACCCACCTACCCACCCACCTACTCCATAGCCACAACATCCTTTAGACTCCAGAGGAAAACAGCCTGGAAATGGATTCTTAAGTTACAATACAACTTTTCAAGATTTACATTGTAACTGGGAAGGTGAAATGCTTTTTTACAGTCTCCTATGTTACATCAGAATAAACCTATGCCAAGAAGATATAAAGTGCCACAGGGAAGGAAAGAAACCTGTTTTGCTTGTTCCTAATGAAAAGGAGGATGACTTGCTGTCAATCAAACCTACCTGGGCACCTGATTGGGCCAGAAAGCTAGCCAAACTCCAGTGGGGCAACATCTGTTAAAGCAAGTTCCCCTTGGGGGTGCGAATGTGAGGTGGGTGGGATGGATCTGGGGCCACTCTTCTTCTGCAACTTTGAATTTATTTGAAAGAATAATATGCCAACTTACACAAATGACCCCAAGGGGATAGAAAATATTTTTTCTATCTTTTGTTTTCCCTCTTGCAATCTGCAGCCTGACCTGTGCAGATGTTCAAAGTGTATTAAACACGCTTCTCACTTCAGAAGAATGTAGAATAGTGCAGGATAAAGCTCAGAAGGAGGCAGATGGGCTTCATACAGAAACCCTAGCGACCCAGCTCGGGCTGCAGCAAGTGTAGCTGTATGAACAGCAGATCCTAGTTGGGACGTGAGTGCTGGGGACAGGAAGAAAAAAGAACATTGAGATTGCATTCTTGTAGAACTGTGAAGAGGGGGCCAAAGCAAAGAAGCCTTAATAAAGTACAGAAGGTACAACAGAAACTGAATGAGGAGCCTTCAGAATTTCTAGGCAGGATCTGTAAAGCCTACTGGCAACACAGATACAGACCATGAGGACCCAGAAACTTTAAAATGGTCCCTACGATTCTCATCAGTCAGAACAACTCTGACAAACAGAAGAAGCTGTGAAAGATGGGAGGGGCTTTAAGGATGCCAGTGTCTGAACTTGTTGGAATGGCCTTAAGTTTGTAATGACCCTTGCAGGAACCAGTTTCAAGAGAAAAGGAAACAATGGAGAATGAAACAGGCCTGAATGAAACAGGCTGGCAGCTGCCTGAACCCAGGGAACCAAATTGATGCCCACATGAGGAACTTGGCAAAAGGTAGGAGGCCTCAAACCTCCACTCGAATGGGGCACCTGATAGTGCGACCACACTAATGCGCATCCTGCAGGCAGGAGGAACCCTGGAATAGTGTCCCATGCTGAGACTCTTAAGGAAGGTAAGCAGGTGGCATATCGAGTGCCCCAGGTAACTGACAATGAGAGTGACCAAGGGTGATGCTGCCAAGTCATCACTGCCTCCCATATGGAGCCCTGGAGGGACTTGACTTTATAGAGGGAAATCACTACAATGTTGAGAGTCCAGGAACTTGATTTTAAGTATCTGGCTTTCTAAACTTTCTTTGGAGACTGTTAGTAGCAAGGGGTGTTAGAGAAACCTAAAGAGAAGCTTTTCTCCAGCAGGGGAAGAGCCCTTGATGGCTTTCTGTCTATGCCTGACAGTCTCACTCCCACTCTGGGGTGAGACTGACTGAACTGAGTGCCAGGGTAGCCTCTGCACATGGACGCTGGGTGGACCTTAAAGCACCACCAGAGCAGATCTGCAAGTTGCAGGCTCTACTGTGGCGGTTCTAGGAGAGAAACCCCAGAGAGCAAGACTGGGGGATGGGTGGATGGGGGTGCTATGAAGAGGGGAAACGGCCACTGCAATATGAGTCAGGCTCTGCAGGGAGCAGGCATCCAGACTTTATGCAGTGTCCATAAAAAGGAGGAAGCACAGCTTGGGGTGGACTCCTAACAGCCTTCCTCCAGTATGACCCAGTATGATCCTGCTGGTCACTTTGTGATTGGCTGCTCCACAGCTGAGTTTTAAAGAGCACTTAATAGGTTGTAGGAATCCATTGCTCTCCCTGACCCATACACTGCTCATGACTTTGTCCAGGGACTGTTTGGACCATTTTGCACTTGAAGGAGGCCTTTTCTGCACACCCTTGAGTTTTGAATCCCAAGTCCGCTTTTGAGTGGGAAGATGGAGATAAAGGAGTTAGACTACAGTACTGTTGGACAGCGCTTCCTTGGGGACTTACAAGTTCACAATACTTGGAGAAGTCCTGGCCAGACTTGGAGGACCTTGAACTAAATAGAGGAGGCCCTGCTCCAGAATGCAGATGATGTTCTGATCACCAGTGAAACAGAGGACACCTGAGACCAGCACATGTATTTGACTTCAAACTTCTTGGCTGAGTGAGGCTGTAAGGTGTCCAGGAAGAAGGCAGATTCTCAGTCCTCTGTTAAATATTTGGGGTTTTCAACTCAAGGGTGAGAGCTGCCCACTGATGGGAGTGAGGAAGCTCTAACCAGGATTGCAGTTGCCACCAGGAGACACCGTGGGGTCCCTGGAGTGACCACGTTCTGCCACATCTGGACTCCCAATTTTAGACTCACAGCAAAACCTTTCCAGTGACGCTTTTGAAGGAGGAGACAGGGTTCCGCTAGGCTGGAATCTTGGAAGATGAACATCCAGAAGACTAGCTCCATCCCTGCTGGTCAGGCCCTCGGGAGAACTGCAATGGGAAATGGAAACCATGCTGAAGAAGGAGAACCTCGACCAAGGTTGTCCAAACCTGGCTGGCTCCAGCTGCAACCCCGACACTGGCTGCTCCCAGGGACAGAGAAACCCTGACACATCTCAAGTTGCTTTTCAGAAGCTGCAAGGAAAAAAAAAACCTGCAAGGAAGAAACCAAGGTGAGTGGGTTTCCTGCAGTGGTAGCTTTGTTCAAGTCAGGCCCTTTGGAAGGCAACATAATGACTTGCTAGGTTATGAGGAGAATGTGTTCTTTTGGGGGTCCTTTGTTTCTAACCTCCCAGGCTTGGAAGGACTTTCATGCTTTGGTAGAAATAGGTAATGATGAGGATTTCTGCTACTTTGGTAGAAGAGGGTAATCTCTCTGATAATGGTTCTGTCTTCTAAAACCTGTTTCTGTACCAGATCATGCTGAGCCCTTGGTTGTGCTGGTCAACTTTCTGACCACAGCTAACTTCACTGACTTCAGATGTAAGCTATCAATTGGACTGATCACCTGTCCCCTCCTTTCCCTAGATAAAGCCTCTAAATATCCTGAATGTTAGCTATGGATGGCATTCTGTGTGCCCAATGAGGGTACATCTTTGCAGTTTCAGTTACCATCCTTGGGCCTGTGGCTGTCTTGACAGCTGGTGCACGGGAAGTATTTGTTTGCTGGGGTCAGTGTTAATGTGAAACCAGAAATACACTCAGACAAGTGCTGAGCACTATGACTCTTCAAACCCAATTGAGATGGGATAGGATCACCAACCCCTCACCTGGATCTGCATGTGCGCTGGTGACCTTGTGAACACGCAGAGGCCTGGAGCCTAGTCACACCTGTACACAAGGATGGGTAGGCACCTTTTTAATCACGGTGCCCACAGGGCCCTGTTCACTGTCCATCAGTTCCCTAGCCCCATGACTCTTGGGAGGCAGACCTGAGATTTGTTCTCCAATCTTCTCACTTGGCTGCTTCATGAATAAGCCCTCTTTGCTGGTGACCTTGGCATCTCAGTGTCTTGGCTGGCTGTGCACCAGGCAGAATGAACCTGGTCCACTAAGAGTGACAGTACTTCACTTGTGACATGTTGTCTAGGAGGGCGCCTGCATACTCCGTCCCCAGAAAGCCACTGATGGGCAACCCAGGGCAGTTGGGCTCCGCATCCTCAGACGCTGGGCCTTGCCAGTCGATCCTGAAGACCATGTAACTCGTTATCAGAAGTGGCTAGTCTTTCAGTTGTTCAGAACTTGGAGGCAGGTCCGTCTTCCCTCCTGGCTGGAGCACTTCCTGAGTGGGGTTGGAAGGTCAGGGAAGCCCAGGGCAGCGGGAATTCTGTGTGACCAGGATCCAGGGGGCGTGGACGGGCATCAGTAGTGCTTTTCCAGACCCAGCTGTCCAGAGACGGTGGACTCTGAACGTGAAGGACAAGGACCAAGTTCCCCGACCACTGTGGGAAATGCCATCATTTGAGGGGCCAGGGGGTGAGGGTGGTCCTGCACTGAGGGTGGATGCTCCTCAGGGGATGCTGGGTCAGTGAAGAAAAGTCTCTCCTGGGCAGCTTCTGCCCATTCAGGGTAGCATGCTTTCCCACGGACATAGGCGCACTCTGCTCTGTGCTCAGCAGATGCCGTTTCTTACTAATCGAAGGTTCGTAGCAAGCCTGTATTGAGCAAATACGGTGCCAGTTTTCCAATAGCATTTTCTCACTCTGTCATATTTCAGTTACTCTTGGAGTATTTCAGACTTTCATTATTTGATTTGTGATTAGTGATTTTACTCTTCTGACTTGAAAAGCCCAGGTGCTGGTCAGCAGTTTTTAGCAGTGAGGTGTTACGGTGTGTGCACTGTTCAGACGTAAGCCTACACACATAACAGACTGAAGGGCAGTGTCAGCGAGCTTTATATGCACTGGACACCAACCAGTTCACATGACTCACATTGTGTGATCAAGTCCTGAGGATAGACACGAACCCGAGTTCTCTCCCAGGTCTGCCTGTCTCTTGCTTCAGAAAGAACCTGTGGAGTTCTGCACGCAGGACTGGGGGGCCAGGAATGCTGTGAGCCCCCTTGCACTGTGGAGAAGGGACAGTCTGCGCCAGGTGACAGTGACAAGTGGGCTGGAGCAGAGAAGGGTCACAGTCTGTAGCACCAGACTCTAGTCAGGCTCTTCTGAGTGGCTTCCAGCCAGGCCCTGACTCCCCAGGCTTCGGAGTCTATCTTTTCATCTCCGATTTTAGCTGAGATTCCTGTTGAGTCAGATTAGCCAGAGCTCGCCAGGCTCAACCTCAGACCAAATTGCTCATCCCCCTTTCCCTAGTAATGAAGTCTGATCCCCTACCTGCCCTCAGCACGAATCCTGTATGTCGGTTTAGTGGGGTTACTCTGCTACAGTCTGAGTGTGTATTCCCCCAAAACTCAGATCAAATCCACATGCCCACGGTGGTGGTGTTGGCCTTTGGGGGGTGACAAGGTTATAAAGGTAGAGCCCCCCATGAATGGGATTAGAGTGCTCCCAGCCCTTCTGCCACTTGAGGACATGGGGAGAAGGCACCATGTGTGAACTGGGAAGGGACCTCACCAGACACTGAGTCTGCAGCACATTGATCCTGGATGTTTGTCCTCCAGGTTCTGAGGACTCAGCTCATCGTCCTGGTGTTACAGGCTCAACAGACACCCCCACCCCTGCTATTTCTGCTCACCAACTTCCTGTTGGTGGCCCCACCCTGCTCCTGGCTGTCACCCCCAGAGTGGGAGGTGAGTTTGACCTCACCCCCACGTCAGAGTCCTATGACAGGAATGAATTCCTCTTACCTGTCCTGACAAGCATCGGGACAAGTGTGAACACAAGCGTGGACAATGAGGGGACCCAAGGATGGAGGGGCGGCCACTGTGCATCCTGTCAGGCAGCATCCTCATGCTATCAGACCGGCTGCCTCCAGACTCCACAGAGGAGAGCGTGGGGCTGAGATTTGCTGGGCAGTGTCCATGCTTGTCTCAGTTTTCATTTGTAGTAACCATTAAAATATAGTAAGCCCGTTACATATTGACATAACATTTCCTGTCTTACAAGAACTGCTTTCCAAAGCCAACCCGTTCCTCTGCTTCAATCTGTTGATGTCTTCTACTGTATTAATTTCAGTTATATTCTTTACCTCTGGTGGGTTTTTAGTATTTTCTGTTTAAACTTACTCTCTTCTTCCTCAGTTAATCCATTTTTCTCCTTAGTTCTTCATTCAGCTTTATGATCATCATCCTCAGGTAGATTCCCTGTCTTCACATCATTTCTAAGAAGCAGAACTTGTTCCTTCATTTGGAACATATTCCTCTGTCTCCTCATGTTGCCTAAATTCTGCACTTTGTGTATATGATGTGTGGTTCAGTTTCCCGAAAATTGGACAAGTGGCCCCTGTAGGAGATATCCTACGTGTCCCAGAAGCACACTCCCTTCTTTTGACCAGAGCTGTATGCTCTAGGGTTCCCCATGAGGGCTGCATAGGTCCTATGCATAGTATTCACAGGCTGAATACTATGGGTGGTCTGGTAGATGTGGCTGCTGCGCCCCCCACCTCCCGCATCCATTTGGTCGCTAGGCCCTGCCTTGCACAGAGGCTGCTAGATTCTGGTTGGAGGGGAAGGTCCTGAGAGGGTGATTGCAGAATCACAGGGGGCCCCTGGGGCTATTGCTGGCTTACAGGTGGGGTGAGTCAGGGTCCAGGTAATCCCAGGGCTGTTCCCCATGAACCAGGTGGTGACCCCAGGTCCTGGAGCTAGTGCTGGCCTGCTGGCAGGAAGAGCCAGTCCTGGGGGCTGTCTGAGGGCCCATGGATTCAGTGGCTGGTTTCAGACTGCCAACGGGTGGAGTCCAGGCATCCTGAAGCTTGTGTTGGCCTGCTGGTGAGTGGGCTGGGTCCTGTAGACAACAGCAACTGTATTGTCCTGGGGCTAGTGTCTGCCCACTGCTCGGTGAGGATGGCTTCAAGGCTAGAGCAGGCTTGCTGGTGGGCGGCGCTGGGTCTGCGGTCTCTGGCTACAGGGCTCTGAGTGTCCATGGTCTAGGGCCTGTGCACTGCATGTGTGTGGGGCCAGGTCCTGGGCCTTGTGGTGTGTAGGGCCATGTCCAGGAACATCTGTGGGCCAGGGCGGGGGCGGGGGGGTGCTGTCTGGTGGGTGAGGCTTGTCCCTGCCCAGTTGGTTGTGGAACCTGAGCATCTCAGTCCTGGTGTCCAGAGGCTGTTGAGTAGGGGCAGGCTGACCAGCTAGAGGTAGGATCCCACAGTGGTGCTGGCCGGAATGTGTCCATGTGGGACAGTGAGATCCCAAATGGCTGCTACCAGAGGCTGTAAACCCAGGGCAACCAGTTTACTGAAAGTAAGCCCCTCTGGCCTTCAAAACCAAATTGTCTAGGAGTTTGTCTTCCTGTTATAAGACTCCCATTCTGGGGCGCCTAATAGAGACCCAAGACCTCTTGCTGCTTGGGGAGAACCTCTGCAATTGTAACTATTCTATGATGTGTAGGTGACCCACTCTGAGGGATGGGTCCTTTTTTCTTAAAATATGTTGTTTCAAGTATACAGTGTAGTGACTCAAGTGCTTTTACAGATTATGCACCATCATAAATTCATATCTGATAATGCGTATAGTTCCCCGTGCTGTACAGTAAATCCTAGTTGCTTATTGATTTTATCTATTCATATCTGACAGAAGCAGAAGATATTAAGAAGAGGTGGCAAGAATACACAGAAGAACTGTACAAAAAAGATCTTCATGACCCAGATAATCACGATGGTGTGATCACTCACCTAGAGCCAGACATCCTGGAATGTGAAGTCAAGTGGGCCTTAGAAAGCATCACTATGAACAAAGCTAGTGGAGGTGATGGAATTCCAGTTGAGCTCTTTCAAATCCTGAAAGATGATGCTGTGCAAGTGCTGCACTTAATATGTCAGCAAATTTGGAAAACTCAGCAGTGGTCACAGGACTGGAAAAGGTCAGTTTTCATTCCAATCCCAAAGAAAGGCAATGCCAAAGAATGCTCAAACTACTGCACAATTGCGCTCATCTCACACGCTAGTAAAGTAATGCTCAAAATTCTCCAAGCCAGGCTTCAGCAATACGTGAACCGTGAACTTCCAGATGTTCAAACTGGTTTTAGAAAAGGCAGAGGAACCAGAGATCAAATTGCCAACATCTGCTGGATCATGGAAAAAGCAAGAGAGTTCCAGAAAAACATCTATTTCTGCTTTATTGACTATGCCAAAGCCTTTGACTGTGTGCATCATAATAAACTGTGGAAAATTCTGAAAGAGATGGGAATACCAGACCACCTGATCTGCCTCTTGAGAAATTTGTATGCAGGTCAGGAAGCAACAGTTAGAACTGGACATGGAACAACAGACTGTTTCCAAATAGGAAAAGGAGTTCGTCAAGGCTGTATATTGTCACCCTGCTTATTTAGCTTCTATGCAGAGTACATCATGAGAAACGCCGGGCTGGAAGAAACACAAGCTAGAATCAAGATTTCCGGGAGAAATATCAATAACCTCAGATATGCAGATGACACCACCCTTTTCTTATGGCAGAAAGTGAAGAGGAACTAAAAAGCCTCTTGATGAAAGTGAAAGAGGAGAGTGAAAAAGTTGGCTTAAAGCTCAACATTCAGAAAACGAAGATCATAGCCTTGACTAGACGGACCTTTGTTGACAAAGTAATGTCTCTGCTTTTTAATATGCTGTCTAGGTTGGTCATAACTTTCCTTCCAAGGAGTAAGCGTCTTTTAATTTCATGGCTGCAATCATCATCCGGAGCCCCCCAAAATACAGTCAGCCACTGTTTCCACTGTTTCCCCATCTATTTCCCATGAAGTGATGGTACTGATTGCCATGATCTTCGTTTTCTGAATGTTGACTTTTAAGCCAACTTTTTCACTCTCCACTTTCACTTTCATCAAGAGGCTCTTTAGTTCTTCACTTTCTGCCATAAGGGTGGTGTCATCTGCATATCTGAGGTTATTGATATTTCTCCCAGCA
This sequence comes from Bubalus bubalis, assembly GCF_019923935.1. Taxonomy (NCBI): domain Eukaryota; kingdom Metazoa; phylum Chordata; class Mammalia; order Artiodactyla; family Bovidae; genus Bubalus; species Bubalus bubalis. The sequence continues at coordinate 145,380,277 of NC_059159.1, forward strand.
ATCTTGATTCCAGCTTGTGCTTCTTCCAGCCCAGCGTTTCTCATGATGTACTCTGCATAGAAGTTAAATGAGCAGGGTGACAATATACAGCCTTGAAGTACTCATTTTCCTATTTGGAACCAGTCTGTTGTTCCATGTCCAGTTCTAACTGTTGCTTCCTGACCTGCATATAGGTTTCTCAAGGGGCAGGTCAGATGGTCTGGTACTCCCATCTCTTTCAGAATTTTCCACAGTTTATTGTGATCCACAGTCAAAGGCTTTGGCATAGTCAATAAAGCAGAAACAGATGTTTTTTGGAACTCCCTTGCTTTTTTGATGATCCAGCAGATGTTGGCAATTTGATCTCTGGTTCCTCTGCCTTTTCTAAAGCCAGCTTGAACATCTGGAAGTTCACGGTTCACTCTCGACTATCTAAAAGCCACTTGCCACTGGTAGATTTTCCTCACACTCTTTAAAAAAAAATTTAAATAAAATGCCACACTGCCTCATGGGACAAGATGCTCAGCATTCTTAATTATTGCAGAAATGACGACTAGAAATCAAACCCCACCATTTCAATGGGCATCCTCACAAGTTCACAAGTTCACAAACAATAAAGCCAGGAGAGATCCTGGATGAGAGGGAACACCGCTGTCTGTGGGTGGGAATGTACACTGACAACATCCTCTATAACAGATAGTCTCCACGTGCCAGGGAAAAACTATTGAGAGAGCATAGCCTTGAATCTGAACTCATATTTTCATAAAGGAAATATAGAAAACTTTTTCACATGTGGAAATACGCACCCATATTTCAAACAGAAAATATAAAACTTTTATTTTCTTATATGGAAATATACACCCAAATTTTCATACACGGAAACATAGAAAATTTGATTTTCATATATGGAAATATTCACCCATAGTTCATATAGGAAATATAGAAAATTCAATTTTATTGTATGGAAATATGAACCAATGTTTTCACATATGACATATAGAAAATTTGATTTTCATATATGGATATATGCACCCATGTGTTCTTATATATAGAAAATCCTATTTTCATATATGGAAATATTCACCCATAGTTCATATAGGAAATATAGAAAAGACTTTCAGACACATAATCCCAAAGGTTATCAAAGTGAAGTAAGTCAGAAACACAAAGACAAATACCATATGATATCACTTATATGTGGAAATTAAAATATGATATTATCTGTGAAGGAGAAACAGATTCACAGATATAGAGAACTAATATGGAAAGTAGAAGTGGGAGAGGCAAGAAAGGGGTAGGGGATTAAGAGATACAAACCACTATGAATAACAATAAATAAGCTACAAGGATATAGTATACAGCAGAGGGAAATATACCCATTGTTTGGTAACAACTTTCAATGGAGTAGGGTTCCTAAAAACATTGAATCAGTAGGTTGTACACTCAAGGCAAATACAGTCATGTAAATTAACTGTACTTCATTTTTTAAAAAATAGTTAATGGCTAGCTACAAACAGAACAATCAACAGGAAAAAATAAGCAAAATAAAAATAGGAAAATTTTAAAAATAGAAGATTTAATAAAAAACTAATTATTACATGATTTTCTAAATCACAAAAGTAAATTTACTCTTTTTATTTTTGTTTCACAAAGAACGAATTAGTCAAATCAAGCAATTACTCTAACTACAGGATACATATAATTTTTTAACTTGCTTTTGTCTACGTTCTCTGAGAAAACGTTTTACTTAATGTTATTTTTGATGCTTACATTTTGATTTCAGTTCAGAATGCCCTAATGAAGAAGTCATTTAGAAATCTTCTTGTTTCAAATGAAGACTCGTGCCTGTTAAGATGTAAGACAGTATTCTTGGGTTAGAAGAGTTATCTTAAATAAAAAGCCATAATGATCTTCATTATGGTTCCTAGACTGGTTTGTGCAACTCTACTAAATCAGAACCTCTGGTCCTGCAGTCTGACAATGTGAGTTATTAAGCTGTCGACTAAAAAATGTAGTCACAACCTAAAAGCAGAGAGTTATTTTATTTGGTGGGGAGGTTTAGGACTCTGAGCCCAGGAGACAGCATCTCGGTATCTCTGAGAAAACTGCTCCAAGGAGGCAGGGGGGAAGTCAGGCTATATACAAGTTTGTAACACAGGGAACAGGCAGTCTGAACATCAAAGATCAGGTACCAAGTTAAGGAACTTACCTTTCTGTGTATGAGAAGATGCAAGCCTCTGGGCTCACTGAATTCATTCCTTTCGTATGCACCTCAGCTATCTGGGGACCATCCATCTCCTTGTTCACCTTGCTTCTTGCATTCCCCCAGCTCCTCAGCAATCTCCGTGGGGGGAGGTGGCAGCACGCCCTGGACTGCAGTTTGGGGGGCTCTTATTCACATTTGGAGGCCAGAAATCACTGATGGCTGTGACGTTTTTTGTTTATTAATATGGCAGGAGATATTCTCATTTCACAAAGCTGTCCAGGTGATTCTGAAGCACATTGAAGTTTGAGAGCCATTGCGCTTACAAGTCCATGTGAAACTCACAATTTCCCAATACAGAGTTGTAAGAATTAGTGGCATTATAAGTTATAGCAAAATATTGGTTCTTCTCTTTAAAGAACAATAGCAAAGACGTTCACTCTACAAATGTATATGTCCATATTTTCATATATGAAATAAAGGAAATTTGACATTCATGTATGGAAATACGCCTCCATATTTCCATACATGAAATATAAAAAATTCTTTCATGTATGAAATGTGTCCCATATTTTAATACATAAAATATAGGGATTCTGCTTTCATAAATGAAATATGTCCCCATATTTTCATACATGAAAGAAAAGTCTACATATGAAATACACACCTATATTATAATACATGAAATATAGAAAATTCTATTTTCATATATGAAATATGTACCTGACTTGGGCCTCTGTTCTCTCCCTGGAGCCTGGGCAGTTGTGGTTTTCATGGCTGGGCTGTAATGGGGTTGAAATGACCAGACAGGGTGCCCTTAATTAAGTGACCTATTAAACCTCTACTATCTGCTTTGATCTGGCTGGGACCACAGTTCCTAGTGCACCCACAGGATGGTGTCCTGATCCTCTGGCTTTGAGGACCTTGGAAAAGTCACCTACCCTCCAGGTCTCCTGGTGCTGGGGTTCCCAGCTCAAGCCTTCTTACTGGGAGTGCAGCCTCCTAGGCACTTTAGCACCCTCAGCTGGATGCTGTGGTCCCGGTTGGGGTTATTCTGGGGCTTGGGGTGCGAAGCTTTATGGGGAAGAAGTAGTGAGACACAAGCCGGTAAGTGTTTGCTCAGGCACATTCCACTTTAATTCACAATTCCAGAAGTCCACTTGCCCTAAAGCTCTGGTTGCCCCAGCAAGCAGAGTTGGGTATGAAAATGTGTTGCCACCTTATGGACGTTTTCTGTAACTACAACTTGACCACCAGGGCTTACTGGCACTTCTAATTCATAAGACCTGAGGTTCTGTTAATGACAGCTCCCCTCAGGAAAGGGCATTGCAGAAACAAACTCCAAACACAACCAACATTCAAGTCGGTTTCAACTATATTTCAACATATATTTAAAAATCTGTAGCTGTAATAGATAATCCAAAAGGATTACCTCCTTCCTTTCTTCCTTCTATATATACACAGAAATCTGTATCTCGAATAGATGCTCAAGAATTTACTGTTCAGGATGTGGAACTTTGCTTAACCTTCTGCAATAACCTCTATGGCAAAAGAATCCAAAAAAGAGCAGATATGCTATATGTATGTGTCATAACTGAATCAGTCGATTGTATCCCGACAGCACGCACAAAACTGCACATCAACTAAACTCCAACATAGCATGAGATTAAAGAAAAGGAAAAAAAGCAGTGCCTAATTTATTCCCTTCAACCTCCCTGATTAGGCTGCTATCCCATCCCTGGAGCTTGAGCAGGTGTGTGCCTCATGTCTGGACTGGGGTGAGGTTGAGTCAACCAAAAATTTAAAAGAGACAGATAACCCTGCGATTTCAGCCCCACTACATAAATCTAGTTAATTATACAAGCACAGATGAATGTATACAGACAATAGAGTGCATATACACAATGCAATATTTCTCAACCATAAAGAAGTAGGAAATAATGCCAAGCAGAGCCACGGGAAAGAAAGTAGAGATGATCATTCTGAGAGAAGTAAGGGAGACAGAGACGTGTCATATGATATCACTTCTAGGTGTCAGCTAAAAATGGATAAAAATGAACTTCTTGCCTGGAGATATAGCCTCACAGACTTAGAAAATATGCTTTCAGTCACTAAGATATAAAGATGAGGGGCGTGGAGAAATGGGCTGCTTCAGACTATTACAGGCACACTACTGTTTATAAAATAAATGACCAGGACCCTCTGTTTGACACAAGGAAACTTACTCCACACTCTGTAATAATCTATATGGAAAAAAACAAATATATATATACGTATAATTATATGTCTATGTATTAAGAAAAGTGAAACAAGCTGTGGCAGAAGGGAAAGAAATTAAAAAAAAAAAACACCCACAAGATTGTAATTCACCTATATGCATGCTAAGTTGCTCAGTCGTGTCTGACTCTTAGGGACCCTATGGTCTGTAGCCCTCCAGCCTCCTCTGTCCATGGGATTCTCCAGGCAAGAATACTGGGGTGGGACTTCCTTTTCCAGGGGATCTTCCCAACCCAGGAATCGAACCCATATCACTTTACATCTCCTGTGTTGGCAGGCGGATTCTTTACCACAGGGGCCACCTGACTCCAATTCAAATGATGGGATAAAAACAGGAAAAAAAAAAAGAAAGAAAGAAAGAAATACTGACTCTACATCTCTCAGGACATAATGACCTAGGCTGGTGTCACATACCTGGAACCTGATTGGCTTGGGTCCCAAGTTTGGAGTATCCTGGGGCTGAGGGAGATAGGAGCATGGGGCAAGCAGTGTGCCTCCAAAATGGACCTGGAGTGCCTGTTGTCCTCAGCAGAATGCCAAACCTCCAAATACAGGTGGAATAAATTAAGAGATTGGAATTAACATATGTGTTAATATATAACAGAACGATCAAGTGTATATAACAGAATGATCAAAAATTATCTACTGAATAGCATAGGGAAGATTATGAACATGCTGTAATCACCTATATGCAGAAAAGAAATCAAAAGAGAATAAACATCTATGCATTATTATAACTGAATTGGGTTCCTGTAAACCTGAAACAAACACATCAGAATTCAACTATATTCCATTAGAAAATAACAAGGAAATTGCAGGGAGAAAAAAAGCAGTGCGGCAGGAAGAAGTGCTGCCGCCTTGTGGCCATTTTCTGTAACACCATGAAGAGCTGAGGTGCTGGGCATTTAATATTCAGGAGGATCCAGGTTTTTGCAGTCATTCAATGGCTAAGTCGTGTCCAACTCTTTGAGACCCCATGGAATGCAGGATGCCAGCTTCCCTCTCCTTCACTCTCTCTGGGAATTTGCTCAAACTCATGTTCGTTGAGTGGGTGATGCCACCCGACCATTGCATCGTCTTCTGCCCACTTCTCCTCCTGCCCTCAATCTTTCCCAGCATCAGGGTCTTTTGCAATGAGTTGGCTCTTCGCATCAGGTGGCCAAAGTATTGGAGCTTCAGTTTCAGTCCTTCCAATGAATATTCAGGGTTCGTTCCACAAGGAATTTGGCTCCAACACATACAAACCACTAGTAGAGTTCAATTAAAAAAAAAAAAAAAAAAAAAAAACAATAAAAAATCAGCCAAAGATCTAAATGCATATTTCTCTAAAGACATCATGTTGTTTCAGTCGTGTCAGACTCTGTGCGACCCCATAGACGGCAGCCCACCAGGCTTACCCATCCCTGGGATTCTCCAGGCAAGAACACTGGAGTGGGTTGCCATTTCCTTCTCCAATGCATGAAAGTGAAAAGTGAAAGTGAAGTCGCTCAGTCGTGTCCGACTCCTAGCGACCCCATGGACTGCAGCCTACCAGGCTCCTCCTTCCATCGGATTTTCCAGGAAAGAGTACTGGAGAGGGTTGCCTTAGAGATGGTCATAAAGCACATGAAAATATACTCTGCAGCACTAGCTCTTTGAGAAAGGCAAATCAAATGTACAATGAGGTATCAGTTCAGTTCAGTCACTCAGTCGTATCTGACCCTTTGCAACCCTATCGACTGCAGCACGCCAGGCCTCCCTGTCCATCATCACCTCACATTGATTAGAATGTCCACATCAAAAACCTACAACAATAAATTCTGCAGGGGGTGGGGAGAGAAAGGAGCCCTCCTACCCCGTTGGTGGGAATGTAAATCAGTACACCCACTAGAGAGGACATTATGGAGGTTCTTTTAAAAACTAAACAGAGAAGTACCCAGTGACCCAGCAATCCCATACCTAGGCATAGATCCAGAAAAAAACAAAATTTTAAAAGACAACTGCATCCCAAAGATCATGGCAGCACAAGGTACAATAGCCAAGATAGGAAAGCAATTTATTTGCTTTTATTTGTACAATAACAGATGAATAGATATAGAAAATAGGGTAGATATATACAATTCAATATTGTTCAGACATAAAGAAGGATGAAATGACACCATTTTCAGTTACAGGGAAAATGGCAAAGGTGATCATACTAAGTGAAGTAAGTGAAACAGGGAAAGACAGATAATGTAGAATATCACTTCTGGTAGAATCTAAAAATGGATACAAATGAACTTCACTACAAAAGACGAACAGGTTCACAGACTTAGAATTACCAAAATAAAAAGGTCGGGGCGGGCAGGGAGTAATTAGCTGGTACAGATCAGTATTTATATGTTAAAACAGGTGCTGCTGCTGTTGTTTAGTCACTCAGTTGTGTCTGACTCTTTGGGATCCCATGGACTGCTCCTCTGTCTATGGGACTCTCCAGGCAAGAATACTGGAGTGAGTTGCCATTTCCTCCTCCAACGGATCTTCCCCACCCAGGGATCAAACCCAAGTCTTCTGAAAATCTCCTGAACTGCAGGTGGATTCTTTCCCACTGAGCCAGCAGGGAAACCATAAAACAGGTGCTGAAGGGCTCTTAGTAGTCACAAATTTGACAGGGCTTTAAATTACACCTGCCCTCAAGAAATGTCTTGGGATAAATCATCAGAAAAGAATACCAAACAGGGCCAAGTTTCAAGAGGTAAATTGTACTCACAAGGTATAAAATAATAAAAGTACATGGAAAGACACTCCACATCAATAATTATTAAATCAATGTGAATCAAAACTATAATAAAGTATCACCTAACACGGGTCACAATGGCAATCATTGAAAAGATCTACAAAGAATAAAGATAAAATAAAAAGAAAAAAATAAAAACCTGCACAGAATGTATGGAAAATAAAATCCTACAATCTGGGTGGGAATGTAAATAGTGAAGCCACTATGGAAAACAGCATGGAGGCTCCAAGAAACACAAGACATAGAGATATCATATGATCCTGCAATCCCGTTCATGGGCTTAGGTCTAGAGAAAATCACCATTCAAAATTACACATGTGTAATAGAAATAAAAACAGAAGTAAACAAGTGGGACCTGATTAAACTTAAAAGCTTTTGCACAGCAAAGGAAGCTATAAGCAAGGTGAAAAGACAACCCCTAGAATGGGAGAAAATACCAGCAAATGAAACAACTGAGAAAGGATTAATTTCCAAAATATACAAGCAGCTCATACAACTCAATGTCAGAAAAACAAACAATCCAATCAAAAAGTGGGAAAAAGACCTAAACAGACATTTCTCCAAAGAAGACATATAGATGGCTAACAAACACATGAAAAGATGCTCAACATCGCTCATTATTAGAGAAATGCAAATCAAAACTACAGTGAGATATCACCTCACACCAGTCAGAATGGCCCTCATCAAAAAGTCTACAAACAATAAATGCTGGAGAGGGTGTGGAGAAAAGGGAATGCTTTTGTACTGTTTGTGGAAATGTAAATTGATACAACCACTTATGGAAGACAGTATGGAGATTTATTAAAAAACTAGGAATAAAAGCACCATATGACCCAGAAATCCCACTCCGAGGCATACATCCTGAGGAAACCAAAATTGAAAAAGACACATGTAACCCATTGTTCATTGCAGCACTATTTACAACAGCTGAAACGTGGAAGCAACCTAAATGTCCATTGACAGATGAATGGATAAAGAAGTTGTGGTACATATACACAATGGAATATTACTTGGCCATAAAAAGGAATGCATTTGAGTCAGTTCTAATGAGGTGGATGAACCTAGAACCTATTATACACAGTGAAGTAAGTCTAAAAGAAAAAGATAAATATTGTATTCTAACGCATATATACAGAATCTAGGAAAATTCTGCTGAAGAATTTATTTACAGGGCAGTAATGGAGAAACAGACATAGAGAATAGACTTATGGACATGGGGAGTGGGGGGAAGAGTGTGAGATAAATGGAGAGTGTAACATGGAAACTTGCACTACCATATGTAAAATAGATAGCCAATGGGAATTTGCTGTATGGCTCCGGAAACTCAAACAGGGGCTCTGTATCAACCTAGAGGAGTGGGGTGGGGAGGGAGATGGGAGGGAGGTTCAAAAGGGAGGAGATATATGTATACCTATGGCTGATTCATGTTGAGGTTTGACAGAAAACAACAAAATTATGTGAAGCAATTATCCTTCAATAAAAAAAAATGACACATGCACCTTGGTTGTCAGGGCAGCACTGTCTATAATAAGCAGGACATAGAATCCACCGAAATGTCCAGACAGAAAAATGAGGATGAGGTGGTGCATCTATACACTGGAATACTACTCAGCTGTAAAGCAGAGCAAAATAAGAATACTGTCAGCAGCACGGATGGACTAAGAAATTATCATACTAAATGAGGTAAGTCAGAGAGAAAAAGACAAATATCATGACTTATCACGTGCAGGTGGAATCTATAAATACATACCAATGACCTAATGTACAAAACAGATTTGCAGTCTGAAAAAATCAAATTATGATGATCAAAAGAAAGTCAGAAAGGAAGGATAAATTAAGAGTTTAGGATTTAAATATGTAATACTATCAAATTGATAATCAAATAGGACCTCGTGAACAGACCAAGGAACTCTACTGAAACAAACTGTAATAATCTGTACGAGGAAAAAAACAAAAATAATAGATATACCTCTGTGTAAAATCAAATCAAGCTCCTGTACATCTAAAACTAACAAAACAATGGAAATCAACTTGACTCCACTATAAAATAAAAATTAAATGACAAATGACGTGAGGTCCGTCTGGGGACATCAGACAGTGGTGACCCTACAGATTAGATATGTGATATGCTATGACATTGATATGACACTACCAAAGGTTTTCACTCAGCAGAACTCAGAGCAGCAACACACTCAAGGTGCCTGACCTCATGTGAATGCACTAGGTGAACAGAAGGAAAAGGACCGCAGGTTAATTAGGGCAATACCCTCAGTTCTGATGTTGGAAATGTCCAAGGGGACAAGACACACTGAGCAGATACAGGGTCCCCAGGTACAGGATCCTGACCCATGTGTGGGGTGAGACCCACACAGTCTCCGGGCCCTGCACCTGGGCTCACATGACCCTTGGTTAGGACACCAGTTTCTGCTGGTTGGGCCCCTCAGGAGTGGGTCCCTGCAACCACCTGGGATGGTAGAAAGAAGTGTAAGGTCGGTCTCCTCTCCCCACTTGCCCCAGAGAAGTCTTCATCCCTTCTCTTTGCTTCTATGTGATTTTAATTGTTTTTACAGGTGTCATGATAATGCTGGACACACTACCTTGATTCTGGCAGGCTTGGTCCTTTCTTACCCCACTGAGGTGTTGAGAAAACACACCAGACACAGGGCTGGAAGAAGAGGGCCAGGTCTGTTCTCTGCTGAGCAGGGACAGCCGACTGGAAGGAGATCATAGCAGCAACCTCACGTGCTGCCCTTTGGCCTTTTGTCTGACCCACGTGCCCTGCAATCAGTTTTCCAGGTAAACCTGCTCCCTTCCCGCCATGCTTGTCCTGGTGAATTAAAATGAGTACGAGGTAGCCCACCTGAAATGGAGAAGGCAATGGCACCCCACTCCAGTATTCTTGCCTGGAAACTTCCATGGATGGAGGAGCCTGGTGGGCTGCAGTCCATGGGATCGCTAAGAGTAGGACATGACTGAGCAACTTCACTTTCCCTTTTCACTTTCATGCATTGGAGAAGGAAATGGCAACCCACTCCAGTGTTCTTGCCTGGAGAATCCCCAGGACGGGGGAGCCTGGTGGGCTGCTGTCTATGGGGTCACACAGAGTCGGACACGACTGACATGACTTAGCAGCAGCAGCCCACCTGAGAAGTCTCCAGGAGCCCCAGGGATGGTGAACCTTGAAGGGGTAAAGATGCAAACAGGCACATGTCTGTATAAAGTGAATACCGTAAGGTATTAATTCCTAAACACAAATGCAGTTCACATGTATTCATCCCTTTTTCTTAGCTTTGTGTGTGAGGCCTCCCTGTACACATGATCCTGACCCACACAGATGGGGTGAGATTCACACAGTCCCCAGGCCCCCAAACCTGGGGTCAACACATCCCCTCGGTTAGGACACCAAGGCTATGGTCAGCGGGCTCCCAATGTGAAAGCAAGCCAGGCCCCTGCGACCTTCCGAGACCCTAGGAAGAAGTGTAGGATCTGTCTCCTCTGCTCACAATGGTCACTGAGAAGTCAGGCCTCTCCTGTTTTCACTTTAGGTCTGTGACTTTTTGCTGGTTTGAGAGTTCATGCTAGAGTTGAACATACTACCTTGGTTGTGGCAGGCTGTGTCTTTCTTGTCCCGCTGAGATGTTGAGAAAACAGAAAAGCTGGGCTAAAAGACGAGGGGCAGCTCAGTTGTCTTCAGAGGACAGCAAACTCATCCACTGCCCATTGGCCATTGGCCTGGAACCAATGCCTCAGGAGCACATGCCTCCCTACTCAAACTGAATGTACTGGTAAGTTGGAATAATGACCTAGAAGCCCACCTGAGACGTCTCCGTGAGGCCCAGGGAAGGTGAACCTGGCAAGAAGAAAGACTGCGAGCCCTACTGCAGCAGTGGCCCCTGGGAGGGCCATGGAACCCCACTCAGAGGACAGCACGCTTACCCAGAGAAGCCCACCTCAGCTCCAGACCCCAGACATCTGAGCACTGACGTTCAGAGGCAGGCACGGAGTTTTCCAGGACAGAGGCCCGGCCAGGTCTCTACCCAGGTCTCCATGTCCTAGTGCACAGAGAACACCGTCAGGTGTAAATGTTCTCATCTTAGAAAGCATGCGGTCTCATCTAAACATAATCAGTGTAGACAGGACTTTGAAAAGTGAAAGTGTTAGTTGTTCAATCATGTCCAATTGTTTGTGACCCCATGGACTGTAGCCCTCCAGGCTCCTCTGTCCATGAGATTTCCCAGGCAAGAATACTGAAGTGGGTTGCAATTTCTTTCTCCAGGGGATCTTCCTGACCCAAGGATTGAATCCAGGTCTCCTCACTGCAATGGCACCCCACTCCAGTACTCTTGCCTGGAAAATCCCATGGACGGAGGAGCCTGGTAGGCTGCAGTCCATGGGGTTGCTAGCAGTTGGACACAACTGAGCGACTTCACTTTTACTTTTCACTTTTACACAATGGAGAAGGCAATGGCAACCCACTCCAGTGTTCTTGCCTGGAGAATCCCCGGGATGGGGGAGCCTGATGGGCTGCCGTCTATGGGGTCGCACAGAGTCTGACATGACTGAAGCCACTTAGCAGCAGCAACAGCAGCTCCTCACTGCAGGCAGATTCTTTACCATCTGAGCCACCAGGGAAGCCGGTAGACAGGACTTAAAGTGGTCTGAACCTACCTTGTATGATAGAAGTTGGTCAGGTTTAAACTGGCTTAAAACTGCTCTCCCAGGAGGCACAAGTCACACGCATGCAGGGTCTCTCATCGTTGGACAGGCAGCTCACCCTCGTGTGGGAACTACGATGCACATTTCTTAAAGAAGAAATCATCACTGGGCTCCACACATCACCCACATCAGGAAACTGAAAGAACCTTAGTCATTAAACACTTCAACAGGCAAAGCAAAACTGTTACCAATATCTGGCCACATGATGGTCAGGATCCAGGGAAGAGCCAGGGAGTTCTCGAGTTCAGCCCCGTGTCCTGTAAAGACAGACAGGAAGTGCCCTGATTCCATCATCCCAGGCTTCCAGCAGGAGGCAGCCACATTGGAAGCCTGCTCAAAAAGGATATTCTTTATCGGAATAAAAATGTATTGTTGAAACTGCAAGCACACAAGTTATTATTTGCCAACCTCAAATATTCTTAAAAGCTTAGTCCCCTGATCTTTGTGGATCATTGGCTCCTTTGTGTTCAGATATTTGGGGTAGAAACAAGCCATCATTTCAAATTAGTTTCTTATAATTCTGTTATTTGCTGTTATATGAATGAAAGGTCACACTTGAAAAAATAAATAAGAAAATCCCTGGAAAAATCAGAGTCAAAGAAGCCATAAGCTGCATGCATTTTGCCTTCTAACAGTTTCAGCTTTCTCTCTGAAGAAACCTGATAAAATAGGCACCCTGATTTTTTCACTTCTCTGTTCAAACTGCGCTAAAATGAAATGATTTTCGTATCAACAAGTAAGAATTTCTGAGTTTTGAGATGTCACATCAGGGTAACAGGTGCTGGAGAAAACAGAACACTCCTATGCTACCGGTAGGCAAACCAGATCTTTAAAATAAGCTTAGTTTCAAAGTGGATTTAATTACGACACTACATGATTACATGAAGTATGAAGCAAGAAGATCGCAGGCAATATGTAACGACAAATTTGATACCACATATGTGAGAGTAAAGCTACTGGTTTTTCCAGTATTCATGTATGGATGTGAGAGTTGGACCATAAAGAAGGTTGAGCACCAAAGAATTGATGCTTTCAAACTGTGGTGCTAAAGAAGACTCTTGAGAGTCCCTTGGACTCCTAGGGGATCAAACCAGTCATTCCTAAAGGAAATCAACCCTGAGTATTCATTGGAAGAACTGATGCTGAACCTGAAGCTCCAATATGTTGGCCACATGATGCAAAGAGCCAACTTACTGGGAAAAAAAACCCGGATGCTGGGAAAGATTGAAGGCAAAAGGAAAAGTGGGTGACAGAGGAAGAGATGTTTAGATGGCATCACCAACTCAATGAACAAGAGTTTGAGCAAACTCCAAGAGATAGTGAAGGACAGGGAATCCTGGAGCACTGCCGTCCATGGGGTCACAAAGAGTCAGACACAACATAGCAACTGAACAACAACAGTGTAAGAGCAAGTGTTTCTTGTCAGATCTGCAGCTGGTATGCACAAATTGGCTTAGAATACTCTCCAACAGAGAGTAAGTTGATTTAAGTAAGTAGGGCTTAACTAAGTCTGGTTAAGTGTGTCCCAAGTACATGCATCAAAAGGTGATGTATTTGTTCCAGGAAGGAATAGAATGTTACTTTGAACAGTCTGTAAAACTTATATGTAATCCACTCAAGATTTAAAATAATAAAACATTTATCTGAAATTTACAGCCTTTTGAAAAGTTGTGTTCTATCTATGAAAACATTTCCTCTCTGCCTTTCTGTTAATTGAGGCTTCCCTATTGGCTCAGATGGTAAAGAATCTGCCTGCGATGCAAGAGACCCGGGTTCGATCCTCACGTTGGGAAAGTCCCCTGTAGAAGGGAATGGCAACCCACTCCAGTATTCTTGCCTGGAGAACTCCATGGATAGAGGAACCTGGCAGGCTACAATCCATGGGTTCACAAAGATTTGGACACAACTGAGCAACTTTCACTTTCTGTTAATAATTTTTCACAGATTTAACACTTTAACCCCTCAGTTGCAGATGTTATTACCAAAATAAACTTGTCGTCATGGTTGAGGGAGGCTGAGTTGACCCATTGTGATTGCTGTATGGTCAAATGACTCTCCCAATTTCTAATCATGTTTCTACATTCAAAATATTTCTTTTTATATCCATCAAAGTCTACTTCTCACATCTTCATGTACACCAAATACATGAAGATAAGAAATAAGAAATATCTGGTGAGTTCAGATTATATTAAACACTCTTTTCATAGCTTTTCCCATGTCAGTTGAGTCAGAACAGGGTGAAGCAGGGAGAAGTGTTGAAATTTTAAATGATTTATAAGGCCCCTAAAAATATATACATTAGACAGAAATCCTAGCCTTCACTGGTCTATATGAATGAATTACAATGTGTCTTTCTTATGACATTGCAAGACATGACTAATGAGAGTTGCAACAAATTGGAGTTAGGCTTGGAATGATTTGAGCTGAAACAGTTTGGATGAGGGCATATGAAGATGTGTGGGATGACACATACTTAAGGAGGTATCAACAAGTATGTATCATTAAGTTGATAAGGTATATTTTGTAAACAAAAATGAAACATTTAACTTTTTTTCACTACCTGACCTTTCCAGAATTTTCCATCACCACCTGAATCTCCTGGGACTTGATGGCTTATTTACATGAGTCCTGGTTAGATTTGTTTTCTTTGCTTTGAAATTCTTTATGTTTCTCTCTCATAATATGATTTTCTAAATGCCACTATCTGTATCACTTATTTTATCTACCTATAAGGTTGTCTCTCACACTGTCCACTGTGTAACCATCTTCTGTGTATATAGATATTTATATATCTGTGTATATATACATTGGAGAAGGCAATGGCACCCCACTCCAGTACTCTTGCCTGGAAAAATCCCATGGACGGAGGAGCCTGGTAGGCTGCAGTCCATGGGGTCGTGAAGAGTCGGACACAACTGAGCGACTTCACTTTCACTTTTCACTTTCATGCATTGGAGAAGGAAATGGCAACCCACTCCAGTGTTCTTGCCTGGAGAATCCCAGGGACAGGGGAGCCTGGTGGGCTGCCGTCTCTGGGGTCGCACAGAGTCAAACATGACTGAAGCAACTTAGCAGCAGTAGCAGCAGCAGTATATATATATATCTACATCTATATGTATGTATAATAGATATTCACATCTGTATGTACATAGATATTTATGTCTATATGTACATAGATATTTATATTTATATTTCTCTTTATGTAGATATTTATGTCTCTGTGTACCCTGGCATTTATAATCTCTATGTATATAGACATTTATGATAATGAGTACTGTCATAAGATGCATAAAAATTTTGATGATTTTTTCAAAAACAATTCAAAAGGTGTTAACTCTGAAGATGTATTTCCCATATTTTTATCTAAGCCCCAATTTTTCTGGATGAAATGTGTAGAATTTCCTATTTCAGGCAGGAAAATCTGCACCCCAGCATTCCTGGATGAAATATGGAGAATTTCACATTTCAGGTAGGAAATTCTGCACCCCAGTTTTCCTGAATTACATACGGGGAGTTTTACACTTCAGGCAGGAAAATCTGTGCCTCAATTTTCCTGCATGAAGTATGGAGAATTTGACATTTCTTGCAGGAAAATCTGCACCCCAGTTTTCCTGGATGACGTATGGAGAATTTCATATTTCAGGCAGGAAAATTTGAACCCCAAGTTTCCAGGCTGAAATATGGAAAATTTCATATTTCAGGCAGAAAACTCTACACTCCAAGTTTCTGGGCTGAAATATAGAAAATTTCATATTTCAGGCAGTAAACGCTGCACCACAGGTTTGGGGCTAAAATATGGAAAATTTCGTACTTCAGGCAGGAAACTCTGTGCCCCCAGTTTCTGGGCTGAAATATGGAGAAATTCACAGTGTACCATTCCATGAGAAAAGAGGTCGGGGAGAGTGTTCTGTGAGTGTTGACTGCCATAGCTGTTCTTACCCTGATTAGTGAATCTGTCCTGTCAGAGGACGTCCCAGGAAGAAGTGGCAAGCAGCCTGTTTCTTTCAGAAAATAGAAAACTAGACCAAAGCTGTTGTTATAATGAATAGAGAAGAGAACCAGTGTGATTTTCTGGCAGGACTGAGGCTGCAACTATTGAGCTCTCACAGTTGGAAAATAATTCTTTAGCCATTAGACCCCAGGTCCCAGGTTTAAAAAAAAACAACAACATATTTTCCAGCATTTTAGAGCTTTGTAAAACACATGTAGGAAACACTGTACCACTCCATGAGAAAAGAGTTCAGGGAAGAATGTTCTGTGTTCTTTGAGTGTTAACTGCCATAGCTGTTGTTACGCTGATTGGGTGAAACTATACTGTCAGATGACTTTCCAGCAAGAGGTGGCAAGCAGCCTGTTTCTTTCATTAAACTCAAAAATTTTTCCAAAGCTGTTTGTGAATGAAGAGAAAAATGAACCAGTGTGGTTTTCAGGCAGGTTGAGGCTGCAATTATAGCGCTTCCACAGGTGGAAAATATTGCTTTTACCATAAGGGCACAATTCCCAGGTTCACAAAGGCATGTTTTCTGGCTGTTTCAGAGTTGTGTAAAGACACAGGTAGGACTCAGTGTACCATTCCAAATGAGATAAGATGTCAGGGCAGAGTGTTCTTTAAGTGTTGACTGCCAAACCTGTTGTTACCCTGATCAGAGAATCGGTCCTGTCAGAAGACTTCCCAGCAAGAAGTGGCAAACAGTCTGTTTCTTTCAGAAAACTCAAAAACCAGACCAAAGTTGTTGTTATAATGAAGACAGACATGAACCAGTGTGTTTTTCTAGCCAAATCGAGGCTGCAACTATTCAGTTTTCACAATGAGAAAACACTTTTGCCATCAGGTTCACAAAAACATGTTTCCCTGCGTTTTCAGAGTTCTGTAAAGACACTCCTATGAAACGATGTACCATTCCTTGAGAAAAGACGTCAGGGGACAGTGTTCTATGGGTGTTGACTGCCATACCTGTTGTTACTCTGATTAGGTGAAATTTTACTGTCAGATGACTTCCCAGCAAAAAGTTGGAAGCATGCTTTTTATTTCAGAAAACTCAACATTGTGAACAAAGCAGTTGTAATGAAAAGAAAAATGAAGTATGTTTTTCTTGCAAGTTTAAGGCTGCAACTATGCAGCTTATACTGGGAGAAATACTTCTTTTGCCATAAGTTCCCAGTTCCCAGGTTTACAAAATCATGCTTTCCTGTAGTTTCAGAACTGTGTAAAGACCTCATAGGATACACTGTACCATTCTATGAGAAAACAGGTCAGAGGAGAGTGTTCTGTGAGTGTTGACTGCCATACCTGCTTTTACCCTGATTAGGTGATTCTGTACAGTCAGACAGCCTCCCAACAAGAAGTGGCAAGCAGCATGTTTCTTCTGGAAAACTCAAAAACTTAACCAAAACTGTTGCTGTCATGAAGAGAAAAATGAACCCGTGTGTTTTTCTGGCAGGTTTGAGGCTGGAATTATCCAGCTTATAAATGTGGAAAGTACATGTTTTACCATAAGGGCCCAATTCCCAGTTTCACAAAAGCATGTTTCCCGGCAGCTTCAGAGTTGTGTAAAGACGCACCTAGGACACACCGTACCATTCCATGAGAAAAGATGTCAGGGGAGACTGTTCCCTGAGAGCTGATTTCCATACCTGTTGTTATTCTCACTGGGTGAAACAATACTGTCAGGTGACTTCCCTGCCTGAAGTGGGAAGGAGCCTGTTGCTTTCATAAAACTCCAAAACTTTACCAAAGCTATTGCTTTAATGAGAAAAATGAAACTGTGTGTTTTTCTGGCAGCTTTGAGGTTGAAACTATCCAGCTTTCACAGTGGGAAAATACTTCTTTTGCCATCAGGCCCCAATTCCCAGGTTCACAAAATCATGTTTCCCTGCAGTTTCAGAACTGTGTAAAGACACTCCTAGGACACACTGTACCTTTCCATGAGAAAACAGGTAGAGGGAAGTGTTGAGTGTTGACTGCCATACCTGCTGTGACACTGATTCAGTGAAGCAGTAGTCATGGGGCTTCCCAGCAAGACGTGGCAAGCAGCCCGTTTCTTTTCAGAAAAATAAAAAACTCAACCAAAGCTGTTGCAATGAAAGGAAAAATGAACCAGTGGGTTTTTCTGGAAGGATGAGGCCACATATTTCCAGCTTCCTAAGGTGAAAAATACAGGTTTTAGCATCTGGGCCCAATTCCCAGGTTTACAAAAGCATGATTCCTGGACATATTGGACATATTGTACCATTCCGTGGGTAAAGATGTCAGGGGAAAGTGTTCTGTGAACAAACTGACTTGCAAACAATGCTCAGAATGGAACTCATTCATAAGTAGGGGACTTACTGTAATATATAAAGCTTAACTAGGACTAGAAATTCAGAAACTATGAAAGAAGAGACGGGCATATTCAAACATGTAAAAAAAAAATTACTAATGAATGAGAACTATCATATACAAAGTCAAGAGACAATAAGTTTTTTTTTAAGTTACTATGTTTAGTATATAAAGAGCTGTAACATACTGACAAGACAATCCAAAAAGCAAAATTTATAAACAGTTTATAAAGACAACCTGCAAATTAGCAAAGTGGTAAAGGAACTTTTAAACAGGTATATCAATATGTCCATTAAAATAAAACTAGTTATCACTTTGAAATCATAAAATTCCTCAAGGTTAAAGAATAATAGCTACTTTTAATAGAGGGGAAGGGCACATTTTTATACTATTAGAATTATGAAATATTAGTCTTATTCAAGAGAAATCTGGCAACCTCTGTTAATATAGTTGAAGTGAAGTCACTCAGTCATGTCTGACTCTTTGTGACCCCACGGACTGCAGCCTACCAGGCTCCTCTGTCCATTGGATTTTCCAGGCAAGAGTACTGGAAGGGGTTGCCATTTCCTTCTCCAGGGATCTTCCCGACCCAGGGATCGAACTCAGGTCTCCTGCATTGCAGGCAGACACTTTACCCTCTGAGCCACCAGGGAAGCTCTCCTGTTAATATAAGAAAACACAATTCAATCCATCAATCTCATTTTTACAAGGGAAAAGAAGGCTCTGGTAGGTAAGAGCAGAATACTGTCCTCTAACCTGTTTTCTGTGCCGCCTCTTGAGGATGGTGGATCAGTTTTCCTCGTGGCAAAACTGTCAATAAACAGTGGCAAGTGGTTGAAAAAAATATAGCATATCCACACCATGGGCTCTTCAGCTGGTTAAAAGTACTATTGAGTGCAAAAGATGCAAAAATGCATGTATAATTCTATATTAAGATAATGAAAACACACATATGTGTGCACAAATAACATATTAGTGTGTCCATATGTGATCATGTGTAAAAAGAAAAATATAAGAAGCTCATCAACATCGCTTATCTGTTGACAGACTGTTGATGGCTGGAGTTATTGAGAATGGAGAAAGTATAAAATTCAAGAGACAAAATATGTCACACTTAATAAAGTTTTGCATGTATGCACATGTGTGTGTGTGTTTAATTAAAAGAGAGGCAATTTTTGGACTAGCCTATTTATCCTCACTTGTTCTACAGACATGAGCATGAAATCTAAGAAATAAACAAGATGAAAAATTGCTTCTGGAGGAAGACTTCTTCCTAGTATTAATTTTGTGGCATTTTAAGAAAATGATATATTCTTAGAAGATTTACTTTTCTTAGTTATTTATCTGTTGTCAGTAAGGTGTAACTCATGGGCAGAGACATATACAAATTACAATAATCATAGGGCCTTTCTATTGTGTATGCTTAGTCACTCAGTTATGTCCAACTCTTTGCATCCCCGTGGAGTAGCCCACCAGGCTCCTCTGTCCATGGGGATTCTCCAGGCAAGAATACTGGAGTGGGTTGCCATGCTCTCCTCCAGGGGGCCTTCCCAACCCAGGTCTCCTGCATTGCAGGTGGATTCTTACCTATCTGAGCCACCAGGGAAGCCTTTTTAAAAATATAATTATAAATTACATAAATTATAAATGAATAACTTATAATTCTGACTTGTGTGAGAAAACTTTCTCACTTTTAAGAAATAGACAATTTTACTTGTGTATAGATACAGAATAGTGAAAACTGATTTATGAAAGAAAACATTCCATTTAGTGCATTAATCTTCCTCTAACAGAAATTTTCTGGTAACTTCCAACTGTGGAGTTCTCTAGTTATTGCTTTTATAGGCTTTTCCCTCCAAAATGAGTTTCTCCAGTGAAGTATAATTTGTGAATGCACTTCTACTTAAATTTAATCAGACAAAGTACTCTCCCCTATGAATTATCTGATGCATAAATATTGGTTTGTGTGAAAGCTTTCTCATACTTACTGAATTCACAGAACAAGATTCTTTTTTGAAAAATTAATATAAACTGCAGTTTAACTTAAAATTTTACATTTTAAGCTGTCTTAAAATAGTTTTGCTGTAAATACAAATGAATTGTATTATAGTACTGTCATAAAAAGATATGGCTAACTCACACTACTTTCCCTAGTCAAGTCTTTACCCTACACTTCCCTCAATCAGTTTATACTAATCTTGGGATTTACCTACTTAAGATTTAGTTCTCATATTCCACTGATAATTTTCCATCATCCATTCCTCAGTTAATTCCCAAGTATTCCTTGAGATACAGGGAGGCCCACAAAACAGTCTTCCTTTGTCCTAGCTAACAGTATATTTACAAAAGGAAAAGTGTTTTTAGGGGGTGAGGGTCTTAGTAATAAAAACTGTATTTTTTTTTTTATGTATCGGAGAATAAAAAGGTTGAAAATAATCTTTCTGGGTTGATCAAAAAGTTCATTTGGGTTTTTCCATACTAACGCATGGAAAAACAAACATTTTGGCCAACTCAATATTTTTAAGTCACTGACTTCAACACCAGTTTTCATTAACTTAATTTTTTATTAATCATCCAAAGAAAATAAAAACATACTCTCAAAAAAGAAATCTAAGAGACTCCTTGCCAATCTCCTTCTTTTGCTAAAGTTGGACAGTTACTATAACAAAATTTTATACCACCAGAAGTAATTTTCTCATATTAGTTTATAAAGTGTTTAACACAAGAGTGAACGACAATTTCTAGCAACAAAAATTGGGAGTAAAGTCATGTTACAAATCACAGCACTTTTATTTTTATGTTAGTTGGAAAGTTTTGATAATTTAAAATATATATATGTTTCTGGACTCTGCATTCCAGGAACAGCTATCTCAGTAAATTGAAATTTTGTGCTAATGACAGTGTAGGTAGTCTGTACCAGCACTCCCTCTGTGAATTAAAAACGGTGGAAGAAAATACTAAATATTCTTAATTTTGTGATACTATTGGAGAGCTACAAAGGAAGTGAGAAATTGCAGGAATTAGAGATAAGATGTGTTTGTGCTAAGTCACTTCAGTTGTGTCTGACTCTTTGCAACCCTATGGACCATAGCCTGCCAGGCTCCTCTGACCATGGGATTCTCCAGGCAAGAATACTGGAGTGGGTTGCCATTTCCTTCTCCATGGGATCTTCCTGACCCAGGGATCAAACCCTCATCTCCTGTATTTCCTGCATTGACAGGTGGGTTCTTTACCACTAGCACCACCTGGGAAGCCCTGAGATAAGACATAACCTCTGGAATTTGGAACTCTTTAAAAGAGGTGTTTGTTAATTCTTAAAGCAAATACTGGACAACAGAAGATTAACACAGCTTTTTGACAAATTTATGTGACTTGGATCATCAAAAAAGCAAGAGAGTTCCAGAAAAACATCTATTTCTGCTTTATTGACTATGCCAAAGCCTTTGACTGTGTGGATCACAATAAACTGTGGAAAATTCTGAAAGAGATGGGAATACCAGACCCCCTGACCGGCCTCTTAAGAAACCTATATGCAGGTCAGGAAGCAACAGTTAGAACTGGACATGGAACAACAGACTGGTTCCAAATAGGAAATGGAGTACATCAAGGCTGTATATTGTCACCCTGCTTATTTAACTTATATGCAGAGGACATCATGAGAAACTCTGGGCTGGAAGAAGCACAAGCTGGAATCAAGATTGCCAGGAGAAATATCAATAGCCTCCGATATGCAGATGACACCATCCTTATGGCAGAAAGTGAAGAGGAACTAAAAAGCCTCTTGATGAAAGTGAAAGAGGAGAGTGAAAAAGTTGGCTTAAAGCTCAACATTCAGAAAACTAAGATCGTGGCATCTGGCCCCATCACTTCATGGGAAATAGATGGGGAAACAGTGGCTGATTTTATTTTGGGGGGCTGCAAAATCACTGCAGATGGTGATTGCAGCTATGAAATTAAAAGACACTTACTCCTTGGAAGGAAAGTTATGACCAACATAGATAGCATATTTAAAAGCAGAGACATTACTTTGCCAACAAAGGTCCATCTAGTCAAGGCTATGGTTTTTCCAGTGGTCATGTATGGATGTGAAAGTTGGACTGTGAAGAAAGGTGAGTGCCGAAGAATTGATACCTTTGAACTGTGGTGCTGGAGAAGACTCTTTAGAGCCCCTTGGACTGCAAGGAGATCCAACCAGTCCATCCTAAAAGAGACCAATCCTGGGTGTTCACTGGAAGGACTGATGCTGAGGCTGAAACTCCAATACTTTGGCCACCTCATGCGAAGAGCTGACTCATTGGAAAAGACCCTGATGCTGGGAGGGATTGGGGGCAGGAGGAGAAGAGGACGACAGAGGATGAGATGGCTGGTTGGCATCACTGACTCGATCGATGCACATGAGTTTGGGTGAACTCCGGGAGTTGGTGATGCACAGGGAGGCCTGGCATGCTGTGATTCATCGGGTCGCAAAGAGTTGGACACGACTGAGCAACTGAACTGAACTGAAAGGAATGAAGAGCTTTCCAGGCAGCTCAGTGATAAGAATCTGCCTGCCAATGCAGGAGACACAGATTTTATCCCTGGGTCAGGAAGATCCCCTGAAGAAAGAAATGGCAACCCACTCCAGTTATTCTTACCTGGAAAATCCCATGGACAGAAGAGCCTGGCAGCCATGGGGTTGCAAAAGAGTCAGACATGACTTAGCGACCAGACAACAAATGGACAAAAGTAGAATTAAGGTCTTTCAGTGGAGGAGAGGCCTGATAAATCTCTCAAAGACCTAAGTCTTAAAGAGCATCCTCTAAGAATAAGAGTGAAAAAAATAATAATAATAAATAAAGATGCCTTCACAGGGACTGAAACCCAGTTTCGAATAATCTCAATATATGATTGGATGAGGGCAATCAGGGATTACTCGTGTTCTTAGACTGTTCACCTGTTAAAAGCAAAGACAACCCCTCTCTGAAAGATGATATCATCCAGACCATCTAATTTTATCTACAGTTTTTAATATAGAGTGTCTAAGCTGTTCATCTACAATCACAAGTTATATGAGAAAACAAGATACCACCAAAACCCAAGAAAAACAACAACCAATAGAAAAGGGCTAACAAGAAATCTAGACAATGGGGCCATCACTAGGAGAAGAAATGGAAGATAATCAAGTAACTGCATAATTTGAATAAATAATAACTAAAAATTTCCCCAAGGGTGCAAAAAAACCCACTAAGCTACAGGTTTTTTAAAAAACTGCAAATCCCAAGCAGAATACATATAACATCATACCTAAGCATATCACTGTCAAACTGTTGACAGCCTAAAACAAAGACATAGATTTTCAAGGACTGAGAGAAAAGAATTTTAAAAAGAACATAACCTTCAAATATAACTAGATTGAAAGCTTAATTTTCAACAAAACAATGAAAGACAAATCATAACAAAGTCTCAAAATACTAATAGAAAATAAAACTTAGAATTCTAAACTCAGTAAAAGCATCTTTTAAAAAATGAAAGCAAAATTAATACATTTTCCAACAAATGAAAACAATTTGTCACCAGCAAACATACACTAAAACAAATACTAAAAGCTGTTGTTCAGTCAGAAGAGAAAAGACTCAAGAAGCAAAATTAAAGGACAAGATAAGTAACAAAAAGAGTAAATATATGCATTAATTTAAATGAATATTGAAAAAGTAATGATTAATGAAATAGTAATGACTGAACATGTCAAATACATATAGAATTAAAACGCATGACATCAATACCATATAAGTCAAAAAGGAAATAACAATGTTCTATTCATCTTACAAAGAAAATGGTGAGTACTAATTTACATTAGTCCTTAATAAGTGAAGTATACATAGTGTATTAATATCTTACATAGTAAAATTTGAGACAAAAAGCATGACTAGAGATAAAAAGGAACATTTTATAGTGATTAATTTCAATTAACCAGAAGGAGTATAACAAGTCTAAATGTAAATGGATGTAGAACCAAAGATTTAAAATATATAAAATGAAAATAAGGAGAAACAGATTCACAATTACTGTGGAAGACTAGAACACACTTCATTCAGTACCTAATAGAATAAAAAAAAAAAAGTTAAAAAAAAATAGAGGATTCAAGATCGAAATTGATTAAGATCAAGAAAATGAAGATCATGGCATCCCGTCCCATCACTTCTTGGGAAATAGATGGGGTAACAGTGGAAACAGTGTCAGACTTTATTTTTCTGGGCTCCAAAATCACTGCAGATAGTGATTGCAGCCATGAAATTAAAAGACTCTTACTCCTTGGAAGGAAAGTTATGACCAACTTAGATAGCATATTCAAAAGCAGAGACATTACTTTGCCAACCAAGTTTCGTCTAGTCAAGGCTATGGTTTTTCCTGTGGTCATGTATGGATGTGAGTTGGACTGTGAAGAAAGCTGAGTGCCGAAGAATTGATGCTTTTGAACTGTGGTGTTGGAGAAGACTCTTGAGAGTCCCTTGGACTGCAAGGAGATCCAAGCAGTCCATTCTAAAGGAGATCAGCCCTGGGATTTCTTTGGAAGGAATGATGCTAAAGCTGAAATTCCAGTACTTTGGCCACCTCATGCAAAGAGTTGACTCATTGGAAAAGACTCTGATGCTGGGAGGGATTGGGGGCAGGAGGAGAAGGGGACGACAGAGGATGAGATGGCTGGATGGCATCACTGACTCAATGGACATGAGTCTGAGTGAACTCCGGGAGTTGGTGATGGACAGGAAGGCCTGGCGTGCTGCGATTCATGGGGTCACAAAGAGTCGGACATGACTGAGTGACTGAACTGAACTGAAAGCCTTTGTTTGTGTGGATCACAACGCAACACACTGGAAAATTCTTAAAGAGATGGGATTTCCTGACCACCTTACCTGTCTCCTGAGAAAACTGTATGTGGGCCAGGAAGCAACAGTTAGAACCAGATATGGAACAACTGGTTCAAAATTCGGAAAGGAGTATGACAAGGCTGTATATTGTCACCCCGCTTATTTAACTCATACACATGCAGAGTACATGATGTGAAATGCCAGATGGGATGAATCACAAGCTGGAATCAAGATTGGCTGGAGAAATACCAACAATCTCAGATATGCAGATACCACTCTAATGACAGAAAGTGAAGAGAAACTAAAGAGCCTCTTGATGAGGGTGAAAGAGGTTTCAAGCCAGCTTGAACTCAACATTCAAAAAAACTAACATCATGGTATCTTGTCCCATCATTTCATGGCAATTAGAAGGGGATAAAATGGAAGCAATGACAGATTCTATTTTCTTGGCCTCCTAAATCACTGCAGACGGTGACTGCAACCATGACATTAAAAGACACTTGCTCCTGGAAAGAAAGCTATGACAAACCTAGACAGCATATTAAAAAGCAGAGACATTACTTTGCCAAAAAGGCCTGCTTAGTCAAAGCTATGGTTTTTTCAGTAGTCATGTACAGATACGAGATTTGAACCATAAAAAAGGCTGAGCGCCAAAGAATTGATGCTTTCAAACTGTGGTGTTGGAGAAGACTCAATCTTGAAAGTCCCTTGGACAGCAAGGAGATCAAACCAGTCAATCCTAAAGAAAATCAACCCTGAAGATTCAGTGGAAGGACTGACACTGAAGTTGAAGTTCTAGTACTTTGGTCACTTGATATGAAGAGCCGACTCACTGGAAAAGACCCTGATGCTGGAAAGATTGAAGGCAAAAGGAAAATGGGTTGACAGAGATGGTTAGCTAGCATCACCAACTCAATGGACATGAATTTTAGCCAATTCTGGAAGATAATGGGAGAGAGTGGAGCCTGGTGTGCTATAGTCCATGGAGTTGCAGAGAGTGGGACATGACTGAACAACAACCACAACGAACTTAGTATGTAATAAATAAGTAGAGGATGCATTAAGAAAATTGGAAGGAAAGAATTCTAGGTTTTAAAACTCACTTTCTTAATTTATCTCTTTAGAAAAAGAAATCATTCAAAAAGTAGAGGTTTCTGTAAAAGACAGTGAGAATCCAGACTGCCAAATCTGTAACCTGTGGCTAACTTTCATGATCTCAGAACCAGCTATAGTGTAACAGGTAATCTTTGGGGCTGCTGCTTACATCAATGATCACTTTTGGGATATAGTCTGGGAGCACTTTATACCTCTTGGGCATGAGTTACCTGCTGCCATGGTAGGGAATTAATAAACAAGGAAACATGTTAGTTACCTAAAGATGCCTGTGAATATTCAGGTAAGTCTGTGGTTTTTGTCAATCTTGAAGTCAAATTTTAAACTTTTTAATCCAAATTTCCACACACTAATAAACACTGTAAGCTATAAATAATAGTGACATCCCAAAGAAAAAAAGTAGAGTCCATCTTTGTATCTTTAATGTCAATTTTCACAAAAACTTCTAGATTCTTTTTATTATACATCTGAATTGTCTACACTGTTGCCTTGATTTTAGTGTCCATAGAGTGCTTGGACAATGAAAAATTTTCTTGGAAATCTACTCAAGAAGTTCCTTTGGTCAACATTGAATATTTTTGTTATACAGGGCATGAACAACTCAACAGCCCTGATTTATAAAGCTGCTTATCCAAAACGTGAAAAAGAACTATTGCCAAGTCCTCTCTTTGCACATGTACTATTATTTGCAGGTGCTTAAAAATCCCAGTATCTGTCAAGTAAACAAGCATGCCATTAATCACTGCTTAAACACTTTCTCCAAAGTGTCTGCCCATATGTATAAAACTGGACATAAGCTATGAGATCCAGATATTCATACTTCTGACTAGAGGAAAATTGACTTGGGTTACCTCCTGCTTCTTAGTCAAGCTATAGCTCCTCACAACTTTGTATCCCTACCCCATGATTGTGGCACTGGGCATTCTACTTCCTCAGTATTAGATTTCTGATGTACACTGAATTGTGCTTTCCAGTTAAAGTCTTTCCTAAAGTCACTAGATTTATAAGGTTTCTGTTTAGTATGAATTTTCTGGTGTTTAATAAGATTTGATCTGATGGAGAAGGCCTTTCCACATTCAGTACACATATAAGGTTTCTCTCCTGTGTGAATTCGGTGATGTTCAAGGAGTTGTGACTTCTTAATAAAAGCCTTCCCACAGTCACTGCATTTATAGGGTTTCTCTCCAGTATGAATTCTCCTATGTCGATTTAAATGTGACTTCTGGATGAAAGACTTCCCACATTCAGTACAAATATAAGGTTTCTCTCCTGTATGAATCCTTTGATGCATAATGAGTGTTGATTTTCGTGCAAAGGCTTTCCCGCATTCACTACACTCAAAATGTCTTTCTCCAGTGTGAGACTGCTGATGTATATGGAGGCCTGACTTTCGAGTGAAGGCTTTTCCACAGTTATCACATTTATAGGGTTTCTCACCAGTATGAATTTTCTGGTGTGTAAAGAGATTTGATCTGTCCGTGAAAGCCTTTCCACATTCAGCACAGCGGTAGGGTTTCTCTCCTGTGTGAATTTGCTGATGTACATGAAGCTGTGACTTCTTTGTGAAAGATTTCCCACAGTCACTGCATTCGTAAGGTTTCTCTCCAGTATGAATTCTCTCATGTGTAATAAAATGTGACTTGTGGAAGAAGGCCTTCCCACATTCAGTGCAAACATAGGGCTTTTCTCCTTTATGAATTCTTTGGTGCATACTCAGTGTTGACTTCTGAATAAATGCTTTCCCACATTCATTGCATTCATAATGTCTCTCTCCAGTGTGACATTTCTGATGTATCCTGAGCCGTGACTTCCAGGTGAATGATTTCCCACAGTCACTGCATTTATAGGGTTTCTCTCCAGTATGAATTTTTTGATGTTTAATGAGATTTGACCTGTCAGTAAAGGCCTTCCCACATTCAGTACATATATAGGGTCTCTCACCAGTATGAATTTTCTGGTGTATAATGAGATTTGTCCTGTGAGTGAAGATCTTCCCACATTCTGAACATATGAAGGGATTCTCCCCTGTGTGAATTCGCTGATGCACATGGAGTTGTGACTTCTTTATAAAGGACTTCCCACAGTCATTGCATTCATAAGGTTTCTCTCCAGTATGAATTCTCTCATGTGTAATAAAATGTGACTTTCGGATAAAGGCTTTCCCACATTCAGTACATACATATGGTTTTTCTCCTGTGTGAATTTTCTGATGCATACTTAGTGTTGATTTTCTTGTGAAAGATTTCCCACACTCAATACATTCAAAGTGCTTCTTGCCAGTATGAGCTTTTTTGTGTATACTGAGATTTGAATTGTGAGAGACATTTTTTCCACATTCACTGTAATCATGGGTTTTTTTCCCTCCAGTAGGAATTCTCTGGAGTCTGAACAGATCTAATTTCTTGATAAAGGCTTTTCCACGTACACTGCATTTATAGTCAATTTCCTCAGTATGAGGAGTTTTCTCATGGTTTGAGTTGAGGGAAAATTTCTTCCCATATTCAGTGCCTACATAGGATTTTTCTCTTGTATAAACCTGAGGCACAGCAAATTGGGACTTCTGAGTGAAGATCATCTCACATTTGGTGCACTCAGAATGTTTCTCTTCAGTATAAATCCTCTGATGTGCAAAAAGGTGTGTCTTATGGGTGGAGAGTTTTACACAATCAGAAAATAAATGGAAGTCCTCCCCAGTATGGTGTTTTTGATGCTGAATGAGAGCTTGCTTACTCAGAAGTTTCTTACATTGATTATATTCACAAGCATTCATTTCCGTATGAGAATTCATATAAGTATTACCATGTCCAATAATTTTATCAAAATTTTCTGTTGCATTGTTTCTATTACAATTACATAAGCTTACAATAGGCTTCAAACTCTTTTGAAATGAGTCATAGTTATGGAGTCTTTTTCTTGAAGGAACAAGGTTTGTGTTTACATGAAATTTTTCCCCAATGTCTTTTTTATAGTCACAGTTCCCCTTATTAGCTAGTGTATCCTTGTTGGTGAAGATGATAGGACTTAAATGTTTGTTCTGGTTTTCTGTATCTCTTCCTGTCTGTTTATCATCTTGCCAAAATTCTTCTAAAATGGAATATAGGTCATCTCTTGGGAAGAGACGTATTCCCTCAAAGCAGACTGAAACATCTTCAGATATTCCCTGTTGTGATGTTTCAAAACCAATATCCTGATCTAAAAAATAAAATACACAAAGAACAGTTAGCAAAACACAGAAGGGATGATAGAGTGGATACAAGATGAATGCAGAGAAATGGGAGAGGTTCTATATACATGTAATAATAAATATAGATAAATATATAAAATAAGAATAAATATATAATAATCTCTTTATATGAAATAATATGCAATAATAAAATAAGCCCTTACATTTACTGTCTGATAATAGAATTTAGATGTCTCAGGCATTGTTCTAACTCATTTAAACATCAACATAACCTTTTGCTATTAATGTTATTATTTTCCCTACTTTACAGATGAGGAAACTGAGCCACAGAAGAGTTAAGTAATGTGCCTAAATCAAATGCTTAGTAATTGGGGAAGACGAGATTCAAACTGAAATATGCTGTTCTGAACATGTAGCACAAGTACATAATAGGTGTTAGAAGAACAAAGTGACAAACCAGGTGGCTAAAAAATATTTCTGAGTCTAGATTCTTATTATCCTTCATCTATAAATCCTAATCTCTCTGCTTTCTCTATTCCCTATTAACCACTGTTTCCTAAATACAAATTTATGTACAGAAATCTATTGTAGCCACAGTCATCCTGAACTAGCTTTAAGATTACAAACGGTAAATATATATCTATGATTCAGTTCTTTATGCCTGGTTTTGGGGTGCAGATACACACACTTAATAAGGAAGAATATAACAGCAAAAAGGGCCAACTCTGAAGCACAGACAGAAGTTGTTCTTTAAAATCTGTCCCCTTCCTTCAACAGTCTTAAGCTTGTAGCCAAGCATGTGTCTGGCTCAAAACAACAGGCATATACAGCCTCATTTGTAGGTAAATCCAGGTAATTCACCTATCACCATTCAAATGAGAATAGGAATTATATTTGTGGTAATCAGGTCAATGTTTTAAGGAAGTAAGTGTGTCTCCCATAACTCTCTTCCCACTGGCTATATTACAGACTTGATAGCTCAGTTCTATGTTGCTGGTGATGCCCAAGACAAGAGATTAGAAAACTACAGCCCTCAGGCTAAATCCAGGCCTGGTTAATGTTTATGTTCTCTAAGTCACTGTTTCTTGGGGTCTATCAATGACAGGAGGTGGGTTTTACTCCAATATACCATTCTTACCTACAACAAGAATCACTAACATCCCCAACTGTGGAATAGTGTATAAGACATAGCAGAGTCAGTTCTGATGAGGTGGATGAACCTATAACCTATTATACAGAGTGCAGTGAGTCAGAAAGAGAAAGATAAATATCGAATTCTAATGGAGAAGGAAATGGCAACCCACTCCAGTATTCTTGCCGAGAGAATCCCAGGGATGGGGGAGCCTGGTGGGCTGACATCTATGGGGTCGCACAGAGTCGGACATGACTGAAGCGACTTAGCAGCAGTAGCAGCAGCAGCAATGCATATATACAGAATCTAGAAAAATGGTTCTGAAGAATTTATTTACAGGGCAACAATGGAGAAACAGACATAGAGAATAAACTTATGGACACAGGGAGAGGGGAGGAGAGGGTGCTGCTGCTGCTGCTAAGTCGCTTCAGTCGTGTCTGACTCTGTGCGACCCCACAGACGGCAGCCAACCTGGCTCCTCTGTCCCTGGGATTCTCCAGGCAAGAGTACTGGAGTGGGTTGCCATTTCCTTCTCCAATGCATGAAAGTGAAAAGTGAAAGTGAAGTCGCTCAGTCGTGTCTGACTCTTAGCGACCCCATGGACTGCAGCCCACCAGGCTCCTCCATCCATAGGATTTTCCAGGCAAGAGTACTGGAGTGGGGTGCCATTGCCTTCTCCAGGAGAGGGTGAGATGTACGGAAAGAGTAACATGGAAACTTACATTACCATGTGTAAAATAGATAGCCAATGGGAATTTGCTGTATGGCTCAGGAAACTCAAACAGGGGTTCTGTATCAACCTAGAGGTGTGGGATGGGGAGGGAGATTCAAAAGGGAGGGGATATATGTATACCTATGGCTGATTCATGTTGAGGCTTGACAGAAAACAACAAAATTCTGTAAAGCAATTATCCTTCAATTAAAAAAAATTTTTTAAGACATAGTAGATTCTCAGTAAATACTTACATAAAAATCAGATTACTCTTTAATATAGACACAGTGCAACCTTGTATCCATTTCATTCTATCTCTAGGATCTTATAATGTTTGTAATATCCCCAAACACATTCTTTTAACTTTTATATGTTTGGGCTTCCCATGTGGCGCTAGTGGTAAAGAACCCACCTACCAATGCAGGAGACTTAAGAGACATGGGTTCAATCCTTGGATTGGGAAGAACCCCTGGAGAAGGAAACAGCAACCCATTGCAGTATTCTTGCCTGGAGAATTCCATAGACAGAGGAGCCTGACAGGCTATACAGTCCATGGGGTTGCACAGAGTCGGACATGACTGACGTAACTTAGCACACATTACAGTTTTACTCACACATATTAATGTTTTCATTAAGCCTGAGGACCTCTAATACTAGATTCCTAAACATGGCTTTCACCTTTTGCAACTTTTCACTTTCTTTAGCTTATAAACCCACTGCTATGCCTGACAGTATTTACATTATTATCAATGATGTCCAATGTAAAAAATTTGCTCCTGTGGTAAAAAGTTTAATTATTCATAATTCCTCTGTCACAAACTGAATTATCAATTCAATAAAATACAAAGTCATAATTCAGGCCAATAAAATGAATGCATGTAAGCTATCTTTCCACCAGTCGCTAAAGTCTATTTTATTACTGAATCTAAACATATATTCTTTTCCTTTTCCCCACTAAGCTTCCTTTTCCTGATCCTTTATTCCTTTTCAAAATTCATTTCCTTCATGGATCATTTAGGGTTGTATGCTGTGAAAATGAATCTCAAACCTCAGCAAAACTCTAGAAAGGCTCTCTTTTCTCTTAACTTAAAAATAAATACAAATATTCTGGGCCTTACAAAGTCATATTTAATTGGCATAGATGTACACAATAATAAATGCTTCATGCTCAAAGGCTTAAATTTTAAACATTTCTTTCAGTTGTCTCCCCTTTCCAATTACAATTATTGGTCCTTTAAATTACTCTTAGCAGAAAAAATTTCAAATCCCTCTGAAATAGAGCAAAATATCACCTCAAGAATTTAATTTCACTAAATATTCTCTAGAGAAACATTTTTGAAATAGGTAAAAGAGTTGTCATTCAAATTAATGTCATTTTCCCTGAGTTTTTGTAGGTCAGAGAATTAGAAAAGGGAAAAAGCAATGTATACTGTAATACGTCCAATAAAAGAAGTAAGTGAAACATGAGAGCAAAGTATAAGTATGTAGATTATCTGAATAGGCAGACAAATCAGAAAAAAAAGGGTCAGATACAGCGGAATAATTAAAGAAAATGTTAAAATGAACCAAACATGATTATGGAAACTAAATAAAGATAAATGTGAATTGCAAATATGAGGCATGTTTTTCCTGTAGTTTATTAATCCATTGAGAAAAGAATTTCTCATATGTTAGGTAATATTTTGCATCGTATAGTTACAACAAGATAAGCACAATATTTTAACCAGTAGCACCTAGAAAAAAAAATTTTTTTAAACATCAAAACAGGGTTAGAATAATTCAAGCATAAGTAAATATAGACATGGTCTTAGGTTTTACTTTTCACTGGAAAGTAAAAGGAGGAGAGCATCTAAATGATACTTTCTAAAAAAGAAAAATTAGTAGAAAGAGCATAAAGAATTGTTTGAGAAGATGAGTCACAGGGAAAAGCAAAAATATGACAACATTAAAACAATAAACAACAATAAAATATGACAACATTCAGAAAAGTGGTTTAGCATGCTGCATTGTAACTACTCTTCCTTCACACAAGTAGCTGCCTGATGGGCCCTTATATGCATAAGGTATCAATTGTTCCCCTGAGAGCTTTATACAATGAGAGCCAATCTGATCTGTTTCCTTAATTCTGGTGTCAGTCATGGCTTATGCCAGAATTGAGACAAATGATTCAATTTGAGACACATACATAGGTCTTAAGCCACTTTATGGAGGGCCTAGTCCTTTACATCTGTCCCAGAATACCAACAAAAACTTCCAACTTCAATTGGAAGTTATATTTGGTGTGTATGTATATATATATATATATTCTCTGGCAGTAAAGCCAGAGAACAAGAGAAAAAAGACCCCCTTGGTGGCGGTCATCATCCAAAGATCCTGCTTACTACACAAACTGTTAAGTCACCTGCAGAGGAGCAATGGACTCCCACACCAAATTTGGTTCGGATGCCAAGAGTGATGATTTGACACACAACCAATAAGATATGAAAAAGTTCATTACTCATTTAATGAGGCTTTTGAAGGGAAAGCTCCTAAGCAGGTCTAAAAGTGGCTTACAAGAGTGAGAAAAGGAAACTGGCTTGGGTTTTTTATAGTAGTTGGGGGGTGGTGCTAAGCTGACTGATACAGAGCAACTTCCCACTAGCACTAATGGAAAGAGCATCTGAGTTTTCTTGTAGTTTGCCCAGATGTGGGCAGAAGATGAAGAGAGTGGTGAAGTTTGGAAGGTGTCAATAGTCAAATACCAAAAATGAAATCAGAATCTATTACAAGGTACATGATAAGATGTTCAAAACATTTTGTTATTAGAGAAACACAAATTAAAACAAATGGTTAGAAATTAAAATCCACTAGATTATGAGAAATTAATAGAAATATGGGCAGGGATGTGGAGAAACTGATGCCTTTGTATGTTTAGAGGACTGTAGACCAATACATCCAATCTAGAAAACAATATGGTTATACTTAGTGAAATAAAGCATTCATATATTCATTAATAAAACACTCCCACTACTCTTCCTCAAGAAATTCTTGTTTCCTATAAGAATAGTTCTTGAAGAAATTTATTATAGTACTAGCTATAGTAGCTAGAAAGCTGGACAAGTAAATGTGGCATATATATATATACTATGGAATGTATGTATCTCTTAGAAGCAATGAGCTAGAAAAACAGTGTAACATGAACCAATTTAGTGCTGAGAGGAAAGAAATAAACTAAGGATATATATATATATATATAGGATATATAGCACAGTACCATTTTTAGAAATTAAAATGACCAACAATTTAAATTTTACAAATACCCAACAAATTCAAGAATAAATTGCAAGCAAACATATAAAATACAGTAGAGCAACTGCCTCTGGGAAGAATAAAAATGAGTAGGGAGTGAGGATTAAAAGGGATAAATAAAAAAATTAAATAAAACTTTTTTAAAAATTGTAAAATAGGGGATTCCCTGGCTATCCACTGGTTAGGACTCTGAGTTTCCACTGCAGGGCTTGCAGGTTCAATCCCTGGCAAGAGGAACAAAGATCCCGCATGCTGTGGGGTGTGGTCCCCTCAAATTATAAAGAATTAAATAAGAAGCTATCCCCAAATGTAAGTAATAGAAATCTCAAAGCCAACAGTTGAGGGAGAGACATGTGAGATGATATAATATGGCCATCTCTAGATGACAATTCTGAAGCACCTTAAGGGAAAAGAAAGAAAATGAAGAGAAATAAGCAGGTGAGTGACCCAAAGTAATTTTTTTAAAGGCAATTTTATGAGTACCTGAATGTGTAAGGAAAGGATTTAAGACATTGACAGAGATTAAAAAAAATTTTTTTTAATGCTATAAAAAGGGAGGAAAAGCAAAACAGCAGGATCCTACAACCAATGTACCAGTAACTGTAGCATATCCCTCTTAAAGAGTCAAACAAAGAAGACACTGATATTGGAAGGGGCCTTAAATGGGAATGGCATTTAGATGTCTAAGAGACCAATATCTACTCTATCCATGCAGTTTCAAAAGTTCAGAATGTTAGAGAAATATCATATTAAAAGCACTTCAAAGTTGCCAAACTCTGCCAGCAAAACTGATTTGGTTATACGATCTCCTATGCTTTTGGTTCCTACTCACCTAGACAGCTCTGGCTTGAGATTTTGCCATTCCACATATATGGTTCTTCTCCCCACTCCAAGTTGAAAATGACTTCTGCTTTGGGAACTTGACACCCTGATGATAGGAAACAACAAAGCCCTCCATTTACTTTTCAGAAAAGTTCATGGGGAACAGACGTATATTCTTAATGTCCAAAAGAGATTGTTAAGAACATAGAACAAAATAAGGACAAAACTATTACACACTTCAGATGTCCTACAGGCTTTAGAAGTCCCACATACCTTAGAAACACCAGATTTCAGAAATTCCACTAAGGAGGAAAAAAAAAAAAATACGTTCAGTTAGGTACAGCCTTACCCAGCAGAGCTGTGCTTACCCACTGAGATCAAGTTGAAATAGTTTTCCAGCATTACATCCCTGTATAGACTTTTCTGAGCAAGGTCCAATTGTTGCCACTCCTCCCTGCTGAAGTCTACAGATATATCTTTGAAAGACACTGATCCCTGGAAAAACACATGTTTATTCAATGAAAAGTATCAGGACTGTAGGATAAGAGCAAGATATTTATGAACTTATTTTTAATAATTTTTAACATGATACAACATATAAGCTTCTCACTAAATACCTAAATTTGACATTATTATTTCAAGGGAAAAATAAATATTAAAAGTATCAGGTCATTCTTTCTGTGGCTCCAATAACATTCTGAGGTTTTGTTTTTATCTGCGTGCTGGTTACAAAAGAATAAAGTGA
The DNA here is from genome assembly GCF_019923935.1 of Bubalus bubalis. Lineage (NCBI taxonomy): Eukaryota > Metazoa > Chordata > Mammalia > Artiodactyla > Bovidae > Bubalus > Bubalus bubalis. The sequence continues at coordinate 145,416,370 of NC_059159.1, forward strand.
AAACTCATCAAGCTGCAAACCTGATTTCTGCATTCTTTTCCATGTATGCCATATTTCATTAACACGTCACTTAGAAAAGCAATGATTTTTCAGATATAAAATCAGAAGCACAAGAAACCAAAGGAACAAATAGATAAATTGGACTTTATCAAAATTTAAAACTTTGCACTAAAAAGGATACCATTAAGAAAGTGATAATAAGGGACTTCCCTGGTGGTCCAGTGGCTGGGGCTCCACCCTCTCAATTCAGGGGGCTCAGGTTTGATCCCTAGTCAAGGAACTAGATCCCCCATGCCGCAACTAAGAGTTCACATGCTGCAACTGGACCCGGTGCAGCCAAATACAAACAAATAAACAATATTTAAAAAAAAGAAGAAAGTGCTAACATAAGGGAATTTGCTGACAGTCCAGTGTTAGGTCCCTGCACCACCACTTCAGGGGGCATGGGTTCAACGCCTGGTAGGGGGACTAAGATCCCCATGCTATACCCAATGGCCAAAAATGAAAAATAAACAAAGAAAAATAACAACAACAAAAAACCAGAACAAACAAAATGTTTACTTAAAAAAGAAAGTAAAAACAACTCAAAGACTATGGGAAAATGTCTGCAATTATATATCTGATAAAGGATTTGTGTAAAGAATATATAAAGAACTCTTACAACTCAATAAAAAGATAAATGATCCAATTAAAAATGGACCAAGGGGACTTCCCTGATGGTCCAGTGGCTAAAACTCCATGCTCCCAATGCAGGGGGCCTAGGTTTGATCCCTGGTCAGGGAGCTAGATTCCACATGCAGTAACAAAAGATCCTGGATTCTGCTTACAAAGCTCGAACATCCCTCATGCCACAGCTAAGACCTGGCACAGTCAAATAAACAAATGGACCAAGAAAGAATATACATATCTCCAAGGAAGATATACAAATGGCCAAAAAGCACAAAAGGTTCTCAATACAGATCAATATAGTCAAAAGGGATATCAAAATTCAAAGAGATCAATATAGTCAAAAGGGATATCAAAATTCAAAGAGATACCCCTTCAAATTCACTAAGATGATTATAAAATAAAAAATGCTCTGCTTGTGTGTATTTGTATTTTTATTATTTTTGTAGCAAAATAATAAATGCAATTAAATCTTGAATTCTGAAATTTAAAAAATGCTCCAGTCATTAGTTATTAGTCATCAGGAAAATGCACCTACTAGGACGGCTATAATAAAAAACAAAAGGACACATAATATCAAGTGCCAGTGGGGAAGTGGAGAAATTGGAACCCTCATATAGTAAAGGTGGGAAGGTAAAACAGTCTGGCACTTCCTCAAAAGGAGTAATATGAGCTAATGGTTCCACTTCTAGGTATATACCCAAGAGAAATCAAAACATTCATTCATATAAAACTTATATAGAAATGTTCATAGTAGCATTATTCTTAATAGTCAAAAACAGAAACAACCCAGGGTATCAACCAATGATGAATTTCAAAATGTGGCATATTCATAAAAGAGATTATTCAGCCATAGAGAGGAATGAAATACTGATTTATGCTATACTGTGAATGAATTTTGAAAATATTATGCTAAGTGAAATAAGCCAATCACAAAAGACCACATATTATATGATTCCATTTACATGAGATGTCCAGGACAAGCAAACCTATTAGGACAGTAAGAAGATTGCTGGTTTCCCAGGGTAATGGAAGGATGTGGTGGGGAGGGAGGTAGGAACAGCTTAAAGGTATGACTTTGGATAGGGGAGGCAAAGAAAGTGTTCTAAAACTGGATAAAGATTGCACAACTCCATGAATATACTAAAAATGATTGAATGTACACTTTAAATGGACAGTACATATGATACGTTTAGGTGACCCTTTTGAGGCACTGTCATATCCAGATGGCATACAAGAGTTTGTGATGGTCCAGGGTTTCTTCCAGGAATAACTATACTTGCCAGATGAAATACTGAAACTATCTGTTTGAAAATACTGGAAGCAGTTAGGTGCTAAGACTCTACAGACAACATTGAAGGTTTAAGTTGATGTATGTAACCACTTTTACACTAGGAGTATTTATCAATTCTGGGTGTGGTAAAAGGTGAAAACCCAGGCTTTGAACCAGCAGAAGACTAAAGTTGGGTGACAGAGAAACCAGAATTCAAATACATGGACGGTTTGCCCCCTAAGACATCTGCCAAATTCTAGGGCTGTATGAGCAGAAGACTAAACACTTAAGCAGATAGCCTCTGAAAAGTAAGGCAAAATGTTAGTAGTCTGATAAGAAAACACTGTTGGCACTTATCAAGAGGAGGGTCCACAGAGGGCAAACTGGGCTCTCAGCTGAAAATCCTGGATGGTCAGAGTGAACCAGAGGTAGACTATTATCAGGGCTTCAACTTAGTCTTGATTCAACCTAACACTGCTTGACTAGACAAAGGTGTTCGTCCTCCACTCTATCTGCTAAGGGAAACAAGAATCCTCTCCTGACAAAGTTTGTTATTGTTCAGTCATTAAGTCGTGTCTGACCCTTTGTGACCCCATGGACTGCAACAAACTACGCTTCCCTGTCCTTTGTTATCTCCTGGAGTATGCTCAAACTCATGTTCATTGAGTCAATGATGCCATCCATCCATCTCATCCTCTGTCGTCCCCTTCTCCTCCTGCCCTTAATCTTTCCCAATGAATATTCAGGATTGATTTCCTTTAGGATTGACTGGTTTGATCTCCTTGCAGTGCAAGGGACTCTCGAGAGTCTTCTCTACCATCACCACTCAAAAGCAACATTCTTTGGTGCTCAGCATTCTTTATGGTCCATCTCTTACATCCATATATGACTAATGGAAAAATCACAGCTTTGACTATTTGGACCTTTGTCAGCAAAATAATGTCTCTGCTTTTTAACACGCTTTTTAACGTTCTAGGTCTGTCATAGCTTTCCTCTCAAGGAGCAAGTGTCTTTTAATTTCAAGGCTTTAGTCACCATCTGCAGTGATTTTGGAGCCCAAGAAATAAAATCTGTCACTGTATCCATTTTTTCTCATCTATTTGCCATGAAGTGATGGAACCATATGCCATGATCTTAGTTTTTTTTGAATGTTGAGTTTTAAGCCAGCTTTTTCACTCTCCTCTTTCACCTTCATCAACAGGCTCTTTAGTTCCTCTTTGCTTTCTGCCATTACGGTGGTGTCATCTGCATAGCTGAGGTTATTGATATTTCTCCCAGTAATCTTGATTTCAGCTTAAGCTTCAGCCAGCCCAGCATTTCATATGATGTACTCTGCATATAAGTTAAATAACTGAGAAAGATATCATAATCTAGATCCTCAACAATGTTTTATACATGTTTTGATATAATAAAAGAAATGCCTATCAAAAAACAGAACAAAATATCTAAAGCCAGAGGAAAAAAAATTCAATAGAAACAGTCTTACAGAATTTTGGAGTTAGATGAAAAGGTGGAGAATTTCATCAGAGAAATGGAACTTATACTAAAAAAAAAATGAAAATTGAAAAATTAAGTATCTAAAATTAAGAACTGAGAGGGGTTTAATAGCAGAAGAACAGAATTACTGAAATGGAAGACAAGCAAACAGAAGATATCCAAACTGAACCACAGAGGTTTTTTAAATTAAAAAAGCACAAGAGCATGTGATGTATCACATGTACAACACCTTGGAAAGGAAAAACATATTGTTGTCTGAGACAACAAAGAGGAAGAACATGAGGCAGAAGCAAAATTTGAAAAGGAAAGGTGAATGACATCAACTCAAAGACTCAAAAAGTTTCTCAAATCCCACTTTATAAAACTGTAAATACTGACTATGCAAAAACAGTAGTAATAATATCTTGTAAAGTTTAAAACATATGTAGAATTCAAATGTATAAAAATAATAATGTAAAAATGAGAAGCAGTAAATGGAATTAAGATGTTTTAGCATCTACTAAGAAGGGGGTAAGATAATAATAAGTTAAAGATGGATATTATAATATCTAGGGAAACAAATAAAAGAATGCATCACAAACAAGCTAATAAAATAAAAATTAAAACTTTGACTAATCTAAAAGAAAGTCAAGAAAAGAGTGGGAAAATAGTATTAAACAGACAGTTCAAATATGAAACTAATAAAACTGGATATAAATACAAATATATCAGTAATTGCATTAAATGTAAATAAACTAAACAGTCAAGTTAACACCAAAGACTGAGACTTTCAGCTAAAAAAATTTAGTAAGGTGCATTCTACCCTGTTCATCTTGCTAAACACCTAAAAACCTAGAAAAATATTCATATATAAAGCATCTATCCACACCCTTGACTTTCTCTCAAGAACATCCTTTCCTACAGTGAAACTAATTATAGCATCTTTTGTAATCTTGATAGCCCCCAAATATCCCAAATCATCAAGTCTAGTTCCTTTTTGCTTAACAGTTCTTCCTCCAATCTATCGTTTAATATTCATATTTTATTGTAAGCAGGAAAAAGAAACCAGGCCACATCTCCAATCCTCTGCTTGAAATCACCTCAGAGAAAAACACAAGTCCATCACTGACAAATCTGCTTTCCATATAACTACAGGACAAAATCCAGCTAAGCTTTCTGCTACTATATACCAGAGATGTTCCCTCCCCTACTTTCCAGTAACATATTTCTCATTTCCATCTGAGTCTTCACCAGAAGCACCTTTAACACCCGTATTCCTGTCAACCATCTGTTTAAAATAACGAGATATTCTATAAAACAATATAGTTTTTTTCCTACTGTGCTCCTCACTAAGTTCTCTAGCAGAGTTAACAACAATATTTCTATTATCAGTCTGTTCAAGGAAATCTAGGCTCTTGCTATTATACACTTCAAATTTTTTACAGTTTTTATTCATTACCAAATTCCAAAGTCTTTGGACATTTTGGGGTATTTGTTACAGCATCATCCGTGTCCAGGTGCCAAACTCTGTAATGGTGTTCTATTGCTGCTGCAACAAATTACTGCAAACTTAAAACAACACAAATTTATTATCTGGATCTTCCTATCACATCCAGTAAGAAAAGGTGGGATGATTAAAGTAGAAAGAATGTCTTAAAATTTCTGAGTAAAAATGACTTACATCTAGAATTAGCTATGAAATTACTGAGGGTCAAATAAAAATACTTTTAGACATGCAAGGTCTCAAAAAACCTAATTCTCATACAATACTTTCTGGATAATATTCTCTAAAAATGAAAGCACGAATCAAGAAAGAGCCAAAAAACAAGAGATCCAATACTTGAGAAACATGAAAGGAATTCCTAGCAGCATGCCAAAGGAAGACCCCCAAGTCAGTGCATGAGAATCAAATAGAGAGCAACTTTGGTAATGTCAAGAACTCCAAGGGAAGTTTCTTTCAACTGCTGAAATAAAGAGCCTGTATTCTGGAGTCAAATCGCTTGGGTTTTACTCCTGGTTTCACCACTTACTAGCAGTGCAACCCAGAGCAATTTGCTTAACTTCTCTGTGGACCTACTTCCTTCTCTGTAAAATGAGGGTAATGATTATAGATACCTCAAAAGGGATGTGATTAAATCAGTTGAGAGAAAGAGTGTGTGTTTACAATGCATAGCATACAGTAAGCACTATATGAATATTTATGATTGGTGTTAACTGTCATTACCTAATATATTTTAACATATTGTAAAGATATTTATATCGCACTCATTTCACATGCTAGCAAGGCTATGCTCAAAATCTTTCAAGCTAGGTTTCAGCAGTTCATGAACCAAGAACTTCCAGATGTACAAGCTGGGTTTAGAAAAGGCAGGGGAACCAGAATCCAAATTGCCAGCATTCACTGGATCATGGAGAAAGCAAGGGAATTCCAAAAAATATCTACTTCTGATCTACACTAAACCCTTTGATTATGTAGATCACAACAAACTGTGGAAAATTCTTAAAGACGTGGGAATACCAGATCACCTTATCTACATACAGAAATCTGTATGTAGATCAGGAAGCAGTCATTAGAACCAGACATAGAACAACTGATTGATTCAAAATTGGGAAAGGAATACCACAAGGCTATGTTCACCCTGTGTGTATAACTTATATGCAGAGTACATCATGAGAAACGCTGGGCTGGAAGAAGCACAAGCTGGAATCAACACTGCTGGGAGAATTATCAACAACCCCAGATATGCAGATGATACCACTCTAATGGCAGAAAGTAAAGAGGACTAAAGAACCTCTTGATGAAATTGAAAGAGATCGAAAAAGCTGGCTTGAAACTCAACATCAAAACAGCTAAAATCATGGCATCTGATCCCATCACTTCACGACAAATAGAAGGGGAAAAAGTGGAAATAAGGACAGATTTTATTTTCTTGGGCTCCAAAATCACTGTGGACAATGACTGCAGCCATGAAATTACAAGACACTTGCTCCTTGGAAGGAAAGCTATGACCAACCTAGACAGCATATTAAAAAGCAAAGACATCACTTTGCCAACAAAGGTCCTTTAGTCAAAGCTATGGTTTTTCCAGTAGTCATGGACAGATGGGAGAGTTGAACTGTAAAGAAGAGGGAGTGCCAAAGAACTGATGCTTTCAAATTGTAGAGCTGGAGAAGACTCTTCAGAGTCCCTTTGACTGAAAGGTAATCAAACCAGTCAGTCCTGAAGGAAATCAACCCTGAATATTCATTGGAAGAACTGATACTGAAGTTCCAATACTTTGGCCACCTGATGCAGAGATGACTCACTGGAAAAGACCCTGATGCTGGAAAGATTGAGGGCAGGAGGAGAAGCAGTCAACAGAGGATGAGATGATTAGCTAGCATCACCAACTCAATGGACATGAATTTGAGCCAACTCTGGGAAATAGTGAAGGACAGAGGAGACTGGTGTGCTGCAGTCCATGGGGTTACAAAAAGTCAGATATGACTTACTGACTGAAAAACAATGGCAACAAAACACCTAACCTTCTGAAAGTGTTCCACAAAATTACAGTTGTAGGAAAACTTCCAAACTCATTCTCTGATGCCACCATCACCCTGTGATCAATATCAGACAAAGATACCACAAAAAAAAAAAGAAAATCACAGGCCAATATCAATGATGAATGTTAGAGGCATAAATCCTCAACACAATACTAACAATCCAAGTCCAACAATACATTAAAAAGATCATTCACTATGATCAAGTGGGATTCATGTACGGATGCAAGGATTTTTCAATATCTGCAAATCAATCGATGTGACACACAAAATGAAGAATAAAAACCATATGATTATCTCAGTAGATGCAGAAAGACAAAATTCAGCACCCTTTTATGACAAAAACTCTCCAGAAAGTGGGCATGGGGGGAACATTCCTCAACATAATAAAGGCCATATATGACAAATCTACTGCTTAACATCATACTCAATGTTGAAATGCTGAAAGCTTTTTCTCTAAGATCAGGAATAAGACAAGGATGTTTGCTCTCACCACTATTATTCAGCATAGTTCTGGATGTCCTAGTTACAGCAATCAGAGAAGAAAAAGAAACAAATGGAATCCAAATAGAAAATGAAGAAGTTAAACTGTCACTGTTTGCAAATGACATGATACTACTCATAGAAGACCCTAAGGACACTACTACAAAACTATTAAATCTCATCAGTGAATCTAGTAAAGTTGCAGGTAACACAATGAATACACACACAAAAAAACTGTTGCATTTCTATACAATAACATCAAAAGATCAGAAAGAGAAATTCAAGAAACAATTCCATTTACCATCATATCAAAAGGATAAACTACCTATGAATAAACCTAGCTAAGGAGACTAAAGACCTATACTCTGAAAATTATAAGGTGTAGATGAAGGAAACTGAAGAAGACACAAACAGATGAAAAGATATATCATGTTCGTGGACTGGAAAAATTAATATTGTCAAAATGAATATACTATCCGAAGCAATCTACAGATACAATGCAATCCTGATCAAATGACCGATGGCATTTTTCACAGAACTACAGCTTTCCCAGTGGCTCAGACGGTAAAGAATCTGCTTGTAATGCAGGAAACCTGGGTTCGATCCCTGAATTGGGAAGATCCCCAGGTGCAAGGAGTGCAACCCTCGCCAGTGTTCTTGCCTGGAGAATCCCCATGGACAGACGAGCCTGGTGGGTACAGTCCATGGTGTTGCAAAGAGTCAGACATGACTGAACAACTAAGCACAGCACAGCACAGAACAAAAAAAATCTCAAAATCTGTATGGAGACACAAAAGACGTTGAATAGCCAAGCAATCTTAAGAAAGGAAAATGAAGCTGGAGGAATCAGACTTCCTGACAAAAGTAGAAATATAGATCAATGGAACTGAATACAAAGCCCAGAAGTAAATTCATACACCCTTGGTCAGTTAATCTATGACAAGGGAGGCAAGAAAATACAATGTTGGACAGACAGTCTTGACAACAAATGGTGCTGGGGGAACTAGACAGCTACCTGTTAAAAAAAAAAAAATCATTCTTTAATACCATACACAAAAATAACCTCAAAATGGATTAAAGACCTAAACCAGACACTATAACACTCCTAGAGGAAAACATAAGCAATACAATCTTCAACATAAATGTAGCAATATCTTTTTTATCTGTCTCCCCAAATAATGGAAATAAAAACAAAAATGCACAAATGGGGCCTACTTAAAAGATTTTGCACAGCAAAGAAAACAAAAAACAGAACGAAAAGAAACCCCACAGATTGGGATAAAATGTTTGCAAATGATGTAACTGACATGGGATTAGTCTCCAAACTTTACAAACAGCTCATGAGGTTTAACATAATCAAAACAAACAACTCACTCAAAAAAATGGGCAGAAGACCTAAATAGACATTACTTCAAAGAAGACATACAGATGACCAAGAGGCACATGAAAAGATGCTCAACATCGCTAATTACTATAGAAATGTAAATCAAAACTACAATGAGATATCATTCATACCAGTCAACGTGGCTATCATCAAAAAAAATCCACAAAGAATAAATGCTGGAGAGAGTGTGGAGCTAAGGGAACCCTCCTACAATGTCGGTGGGAATGCAAATTGGCATAGCCACTATGGAGAACAATATGCTGGCTTCTCTAAAAACCTAAAAGTACAGCTACCATATGACTTTGCAATCCCATCCCTGGGCAGATTCCTGAAGAAAATCATGGTCCAAAAGGATATATGCACCCCCAGAGTTTGTTTCAGTGCTGTTTACAATAGCTAAGACATGGAAGCAACCTAAATGTCCATCTACAGAGGAATGGAGAAAGAAAATATGGTATATATATACAATGGAATATTACTCGGCCATTAAAAAGAATGAAATAATGCCATTTGCAGCAACATGGATGAACCTAGAGATTGTCATACTTAGTGAAGTAAGTTAGACAGAGAAGGATAAATAGTGTACGATACCCCTTCTAAGCAGAATCTAAAAAGAAACTGGTACACACGAACTTATTTACAAAACGGAAACAGACTCACAGACTTAAGAGAACAAACCTAGATGCCGGGGCAGGGTGGGACAGGGGAAAGAATACAGGGAAGGAATAGTTAGGAAGTTTGTGATTGACATATACACACTGCTATATTTAAAATGGATAATCAACAAGGTCCTACTGTATAGCACAAGGAAGTCTGCTCAATGTTGTGTTGCAGCCAGGATGGGAGCAGAGTTTGGGGGAGAATGCATACATGATATATGTACAACTGAGTCCCTTTGCCGTCCACCTGAAACTATCACATCATTGTTAACTGGCTATACTTCAATATAAAATATAAAGTAAAAAAAATCTATCAAAAATTTTCTCAAACATCAAGAACCAGGAAGTAGTTATTATAGATGAAATAAATTACTTTTTAACAATATAAAGCAAGTATTTCATTTCCATTATTGCTGTATCTTTCATGAAGATCAGAGACAATTTTGTGGTTCAAAGTTCATAACTGTTAAGTCACACAACTCACATATACCTATAATCCAAGCTTGACTTGGGGCTGATAGTCTCTTTTTACTGTCTTTGATCTTAGTTTTTATTTATTTACACTTGTCCATTCACTATATGGGTTAATAGATACCTTGTAAAACTCACTGAAAAGTAAAGAAATAAATAAACGAACAAATAAGAACTTACCAGGGACTTGGTCATTTCTGGCTCTTCTGGGAAAGGGGCAGAGATCTGAGAAAACAGATTGACAGAGGGACACGAGAGAAGGAAATGTGTCAATGTCATTTACTGTCCATGAACCTGACCCAAAAACTTATTTGTAGAACCGTATCACAAAAAAATCATCCTGTACTATACAAAGATTTAATTGCAGGAGTTTTACCACAGCATGGATAATACCAAAAAAAAGAAAAAGAAAATTAGAAACATCTTGATGCCCAGTAATTATGAACAACTTAAATACTTTACGGGGCATCCATAGGATACAATATTATGTAAATTTAAAGTACTATAGAAAAATAAAATGGTAAGTAAAAATAAAATGATGTACCAAACAGTATGAGTCTATTTTCATTGAATAATATGTGTGTATGTACACATGAACACATACATGAATGCATTCATGCACACAGAGAAAATCATCTGGAAGGAAATATACTAATATGTTAACAGATACAACATTTGGATGATGGGAAAATTATAGGTAATTTTCGGTATAGACCATCTGGTGATGTCCATGTGTAGAGTCTTCTCTTGTGTTGTTGGAAGAGGGTGTTTGCTAAGACCAGTGTGTTCTCTTGGCAAAACACTATTAGCCTTTGCCCTGCTTTGTTCTGTGCTCCAAGGACAAATTTGCCTGTTACTCCAGGTAATTTTTGACTTCCTTCTTTTGCATTCCAGTCCACTATAATGAAAAGGGCATCTTTTTTGGGTGTTAGGTCTAGAAGGTCTTGTAGGTCTTCATAGAAGCATTCAACTTCAGCTTCTTTAGCATTACTGGTCGGGGCATAGACTTGGATTACTGTGGTATTGAATGGTTTGCCTTGGAAATGAAGAGAGATCATTCTGTTGTTTTTGAGTTTGCATCCAAGTACTGCATTTCAGACTCTTTTGTTGACGATAATGGCTACTCCATTTCTTCTAAGGGATTCTTGCCCACAGTAGTAGATATAATGGTCATCTGAGTTAAATTCACCCATTCCAATTCATTTTAGTTTGCTGATTCCTAGAATGTCGAATATCACTCTTGCCATTTCCTGTTTGACCACTTCCAATTTGCCTTGATTCATGGACCTAACAACATTCCAGATTTCTATGCAATATTGCTCTTTACAGCATCGGACTTCAGTTCCATCACCAGTCACATCCACAACTGGGTGCTGTTTTTGCTTTGGCTCTGTCTCTTCATTGTTTCTGGAGTTATTTCTCTACTGACCCAGTAACATATTGGGCACCTACCGACCTGGGGAGTTCATCTTTCAGTGTCCTATCTTTTTGCCTTTTCATACTGTTCATGAGGTTCTCAAGGCAAGAATACTGAAGTGGTTTGCCATTCCCTTCTCTAGTGGACCACGTTTTGTCAGAACTCTCCTCCATGACCCGTCCATCTTGGGTGGCCCTACATGGCATGCCTCATAGTTTCATTGAGTTAGACAAGGCTGTGGTCCTTGTGATCAGATTGGTTAGTTTTCATCCCCATCCCTGGCACTCAATTCCTCACTCCCACACCTAAACTTTATTTTCCAACTGCCAATCACTGCACACTGACCTCACCCCAGCCGCCATTACTCACAGATCAGAATCACTGGTTCCCATGTTCTACTGCTCACAGGCTCCCCCTGAGGCAGGAGATAGATGGGCTCCAGGTTAGATATTTACAGCCAGCCTCCTATTCACACTTCCAGATAGAAATAACAACAGGAACAAGTTAAATACCTGCACTTTGCCTCCAGTGGATACTTTAAGATAGCAGTCCTGGCCATGGCAGAGAGCTGAGCCCTGCTCAGATAAAGAGACCACATATTTCTCATTCTTGAGGTGAAGGATACCTCCCTAACTATACATATACAGAAAGTTTCCTCAGCAGTCAAAAAGGGAGGGAGCACCACCCCATAAGAGGTGGTGTCAACCTTCCCATAGGTTGCTGCACTGGAACCCACCTTGGCAAAAAGATGTGCACACATATGAGGGAGGACCTAGGTCAGGTCAGTTATGAGGGAAAAAAGTGAGATAACTGGCCAAAGGCAAACAAAAATCTAGAACTGCCCTATGTAAAAGATTTAACTGTCTATTTACTGTGCTCCTCCTCACTAGTAGGGATGCCCACACTCTTTCTCTCCAGGCATGTATCTCTACCTTGCTATGTCTTAACTAAACAAACTCTACCACATGTTATGCTGTGTCTCTAATAATAAACTTTATACTGGTTTTTGTTTTGTTTTTTACAGTTTTTGCCTCCTTAAAACATTTTTGCTTTCAAATAGGGCAAAAGCCAGGGAAACTTTGCTTCTGGCTCTTGCTGGAGGAATGGATAGGATTCCTGGTTTTCACCCAGGTTCAATTCTAGGGCAGGGAACAAAGATCTCACTTCAAGCCACCATTGTTCTCTCTACAAGATCATAATCATTCATTCTATAGTCCCTGATCACAGAGCCTCCAATAACTGTACCCCATGGTCCTGACTCGACATCAATCAATCCCATGTGCTGAAAAGGAAAAACTCCTCCTGTGTGTTTTTCTTCTATTCTCACACCATCTACTTAGAGTCTTAGCATTATTCACACAGGTTAGGGGCTCAGTCCTATAAGACTGTCCCCACCCCAAATTCAGATGCCAACCACAAGTTCAGGTTCTTACTTGTGTTTCTGACCAACTGGCTACAATTAGATGTTCCCATGAGGTTCCCTCATATTACACTAATTTTCTAGAGTAGTTCATAGAACTCAAGAAAATATTTTACTTATTAGATTACCAATTTATTATAAGAGAATATAATTCAGAAACAGCCAGGTAGAAGAGATGGATATGCAAGATATGTCAGGAGTGCATTGCTCTCCCAGAATCTCCACATGTTCAATCTAGAAACTCTCCAAACTCCATTCTTTTGAGTTTTTGTGAAGACTTCACTATGTACAGATGACTGATTAAATAACTAACCATTGGTGATTCAACTTCCTACTCAACTTCAAGCTCTAAAACTTTAAGAACTTGCTTGCTTTCCCTGGCAAACAGCCCCCATTGAGTGATTCACTAGGGGCTTTCCAAACATCATTTCATTAAAATAAACTCAGAGGTGTTTCAAAGGAACTTATTATTTATAACAACAACAACAACAAAAACCTCACTAATTTCACCTTTATCCCTCTGGTGCTATGTCAAGAGACAGAAATAAAAGAGCCCCTTATAACTCTTATCACTTAGGAAATTAGGTGTTAGGAGCTTTGTGCTGGGGACTGTGGATGAAAATCAAAATACATATTTATTATATCACAATCCCGCATGCACCAATAACTGGCATCCACACCTTTATTACTACTGTTGACTGAAAAACAATTCTCACCCTAAAAGATGAGGATTATTTTTATTCAGTAGACTTACTGAGGACTTAAGTCCAGGATACAGCCCCTCAGACAGCTAAAAGGGACTGTTCTGAAGAGATAAGGGAGGAGCCAGAGTAAATGGGAGCTTTTGCAACAAAACAAACACCAAGTATTTGGAATATCAAAAGATTCAGTTCAGTTCAGTCGCTCAGTCATGACCAACTCTTTGCAACCCCATGAATCACAGCACGCCAGGCCTCCCTGTCCATCACCAACTCCTGGAGTTCACTCAAACTCATGTCCATCGAGTCGGTGATGCCATCCAGCCATCTCATCCTCTGTCGTCCCCTTCTCCTCCTGCCCTCAATCCCTCCCAGCATCAGGGTCTTTTCCAATGAGTCAGCTCTTCGCATGAGGTGGCCAAAGTATTGGAGTTTCAGCTTTAGCATCAGTCCTTCCAGTACTGTCTGTCAATTGAAGAAAATCCAGGCATCTCAAGTTAATGAATTTAGCATTTTTCTATATATGGGACAATGCAAGACTTTGCATTCATTAGAAATCATTCCTTTGATGAGCACTGTAACAATCTGGGACCAATATCTTATTTTTCTCCATTCTGAACTCCCCTAAAGGTGAACAATTGGGGGTAGCAGCAGTGGCTGATGGCTTGATGGTCACAACCTCTTTTGTTTACTGAAATGGCAGGCCACATTCTTTGTCCACACTACTCACCATACATCTCCATTGGTAATCCCAAGTCTCCAGTTCCAGACAGGACTGCACCTTAGCGGGCCGTGAAAAAATCACCCAAGGACTCCTCTCACTATCCACACACAGTAGACCTATACCGTTAGTTTTCCTAACAAATTTACATACACACACAAACTATTGGGAACTCAATCAGTGAACAAATCTATGAATATTCCTGAATTTTAAAGATAAATTTTAAAATCTAAAACACATCCAAATCTAAAGTGCAAGTGAATGAACAGATTATTTACAGAGAAAGAATTAAAAAAATCAAGATGCCTTATCTGCAGTAATGAACGCTAAGTGACATCAGAAGTAGCATCTAAAGGATGACTTCTTTGTTAGGGCCAAAGACATTTTCAAAAATGAAAGCACTTACAAAGTATCTCTTACCATTATCTGAAGAAAAAACCCCACAAAAGTATTCCAAATAAATGTAAAATAAATCAGGTGAGAAATAGCAAACAGAAATATATTTTTCAGCAATAACTTTTGTAAGATAGATAATTATTAAAAAGGACAATGATGATGATATGATAAGAATGTAATCAAAGGGAAAAGTAATAACATTATCATATGAAAACATTTCAGGAAAAAAACAGAAGTTATCTGGGGTGTAGAATGGAAACAATGAACAAAAATTTCATCATTCCAATGAAAAAGGAAAAGAAAAGCAGAAAACAGTGAGTTAAAATAAATAGTAAACATTAAAATGGAAGGTATAAAATTGGGTAAATCATTATTACACTAAATTGAAAAGGTAAAATTATCTATTGACAGACTAGATTATAGGTTAGATTTGGAAAAACCAAAGTGTATCTATTGCAAGCAGTAGATTTAAACAATGAGAGCAACAGAAATACAAAATAAAGCCCTGGGCAAAGATAAATCATCCAAATGAAAGTGAAAGCTGGGATAGCAATATAAATATCAAAATGAAATTCAAGGTTGAAATTGCTTTTCACTGAAAAGACAGATCCTATAATAATAGCATCCAATACATTTTTAAAAATACAAAATGCATTAACCACTAGATTTATGCATGCCTTTCCCCCATATACATGCAAACAAAACTAGTAAAAAAAGCACATAGAACTACAAAGTGAATTATTAGTAAAAAATTATTACTGCAACTCTGGAAATATGATGAATCAAGTAGACCAAAAATAAGAAAAGAAAGACTTGAAAAATACCAACAAGCTATATTTAATATGCATTAGGAAAGGTTTATACCACACACACAGAAAATGTGCTTTCTCTTATATCCATTGAGCAAAGTTCACTGTAACTTGTGTAGCTTGCCTTCAAGTCACAAAGAGAAAGAGAAATAACACACATATATAGAAATATATAATGCTTGTCTGTATATATAGAAATAACACACATATATAGAATCTAGAAAAATGGCTCTGAAGAATTTATTTACAAGGTAGCAATGGAGACACAGACATAGAGAACAGACTTACGGACATGGGGAGAGGGGAGGAGAAGGGGAGATGTATGGAAAGAGTAACATGGAAACTTACATTACCATGTTTAAAATAGATAGCCAATGGGAATTTGCTATATGGCTCAGGAAACTCGAACAGGGGTTCTGTATCAACCTAGAGTGGTGGGATGGGGAGGGAGATAGGAGGGAGTTTCAAAAGGGAGGGGATATATGTTTACCTATAGCTGATTCATGTTGAGGTATGGCAGAAAATAACAAAATTCTGTAAAGCAATTATCCTTCAATTAAAAAAAATTTTTTTTAAGAAAAAGCTTGATAAATTGTTAAAAGTTGAGACTTTGCAGTCTACAGTCTATGAAAATACAATATAATTAAAAATAAACAAAACATAGCAATAATTCAGGAATAAAGAAACTCAACTCAGGATCAAAGTGGAACATCAAACTGAAATTATACATTTCAAAAATAAAGATGCATATAAAAGAAATATCATACCCCTAAATGTATCCAGTATGGGAAAGAATGACAGTTACATAAAATGGGGGGAAATGGGGGAGTGGGGAGAAAACATTTTTTAAAAAGATAAAATTAATATAAAAATAGTAGAGAGTATAAACATAATGAATACTTCAAAATGACCAATAAAATAAATCTTGAGATTCCTGATAATTAAACAAAGGAAGAAAAATGATACATAAATAACTAGGAATGACAATGTAGCTCCTAACCGGGATACAAAGCACATAACAATATATTTTTAAATCTCTAGCAAAGTGTACCATGAAGAAAACTTTCACATATTGAGGCACGGAGAAGTCGTTTTGGCTTACACATGGTTCAGACTGAACTTTGTGTGAACACACACAGCACATCTGCTTTAACCATTAAGGTGTTTGGAAGATAAGAATAAGTAACTCCCTTCTTATAGCATCCCCTTAACAGGAATCATGGTCCTGCAGTCTCACTGTAAAAGTATTAAATCTAGCTGCTTTAAAACGTTGAAGGAATATATCCCTGTCGTGTTTGATATATGATCTTTGTTCTGATAAGTTTATAAGACTAAGCTGAAAACCATACTCCAACCCAGCAATTCCTCAGAGCCTCCTAGCTGTCTCCTGGGCTACAGTCCCCAGTTTGGCTCAAATAATACTAACAAAACTCTTTTCTACTCCTATTATGATTATTTATTGTTTATTTCCATCAATAATTTTTTAAAAATCAGAAATAGAAATAGCCTAGTAAGCAGAAAAAAAGAGAGGATATTAATGACTATCTACCATCTCTCCCCTTCAGATCCTTCATTTCTCAGGTCCCACAGTTACCCTCCCCCCACAGAATCCAGGAACCTGCCCACCGATCCAACAACAAAGATCCCACAGATCCCATCACTCCGCCTGGAGTTCCACCATCCACTATCAGTCCCACCCCATGTCTCCAGGAATTCACCATTACAGACCCCACCAATCCTGCCGGAAGCCACCATCAAGACCACACCGACCTCTATTATTCCATCCACTGACCGCCTCCCCATTGTTCATCACGGACATCAGCGACACTTTTCACTAAATCCCCACCCCAATGCTCCCTGCACTCACCAGCCCCTCACCCATGCTCTTTCCAGACAGTGGTCATTTAGATGTCGCAGTGGTAAAGAATCTGCCTGCCAATGCAGAAGGTGCAAGAGGCATTGGTTGGATCCCTGGGTGGCAAAGATCCCCTAGAGAAGGAAATGGCAACGCGCTCCAGAAAATTCCATGGACAGAGGAGCCTGGAGGGCTACAATCCATGGGGTCGCAAAGAATCGGACACGACTGAGCGACGGAGCGCCCGCGAGAGCGCGCGCGCGCGCGCGCGCACACACACACACACACACACACACACACACACAGTCACAGGAAATACAACTCCACCTACTTCCTTTTTCTGGATTCCCTCCTTGCCCTTGTGGAATTTCTTGGGCTCCGACTCCATATGCCCATGCTCAACAGTGGCTTCTCTGCGGAAATTTGCCAGTATTCAACATGGCGCTCTCCTGAACTCTGCTGCTGCTGCTGCTAAGTCGCTTCAGTCGTGTCCGACTCTGCTCTTCTCTAAATGATTTAAATTTGATTCAATATGGCGGCGCCCATGTAGTCACTCAGTCCTGTGGGCGGCCATGTTGAAATGAGGTAGACTTGTGTAGTAAAGAGCTGCTAAGTCACTTCAGTCGTGTCCGACTCTGTGCGACCCCATAGGCGGCAGCCCACCAGGCTCCCCCGTCCCTGGGATTCTCCAGGCAAGAACACTGGAGTGGGTTGCCATTTCCTTCTCCAATGCATGAAAGTGAAAAGGGAAAGTGAAGTTGCTCAGTCATGTCTGACTCTTAATGACCCCATGGACTGCAGCCTACCAGGCTCCTCCGTCCATGGGATTTTCCAGGCAAGAGTACTGGAGTGGGTTGCCATTGCCTTCTCCGTAGTAAAAAGCTGTCAGGAGGAATGGGGGAACCGAGGGATGTATCCTGGAATTAAGCCAGGAACAACCAGAGCTGATCACACAAAGCAGCCCCAGGCATCTGACCTATTCCTGTGGAATTGAAGCACCTCAAACAATAATATCTAAGCAGCAATTATTAAGCACTCCATCCCCAAGTAGCAGAATAAATATTCTGTCCAAGCATCTAGGGAGCATTTACCAGGGGATACCATAATCTGTGGGCTTCCCTGGTGGCGTCAGTGGTAAAGAACCTGCCTGCCAATGCAGGAGACACAATGAGATGTGGGTTTGAAAAGAACATGAATGAGAGACCTGTAACCTAATTGGCTTTGGACTTGAACAGCAATAATGGAACCTAGAAGATAAAAGAGCAATACATTAAAAATTTGTGGGAAAATTATTTCCACTTGGAACTGTTATACTATACAAAATTATTAATTATGTGTTGGTATAGAATACCAACATTTTCAGACGTGCATGGTCTCAAAGTAATTGCTCTCCTATTCATACTTTTCTTAGGAAACTACTGGCGAAAGAAACGTGAAATCAAAATAGCAGGATCCAGCAAAAAATCACAGATGTGCAGGAGTTCTAGAGAGCTTTCATTACAGATCTGAACAGCTCAGAATAAATATCTTCGAGAATATGACACTGTCAAAATCAGTGTTACTGTGAATGCATTAGGAATTCATGAGGGGAAAAAAGACCTTTGAAGGTAGTATGAAGAGGTTGGAAAAAAGTATTGTTTCAGAGCACGTTACACTAGTTTCTCCCAGATACATATCCTCACACACATACATTTTCAATAAGTAGGCAAGAAGAAAAGCAAGCCAAGAAAAGCAATTCAAGCAGAGGGGCATGTATATATACACAAACTAGCAATAAACATGTCTTTGTACAGGATGATTAGCATTCTGATCCTACTGGATTTGATTTAGGACATGCCTGAATGGTCTGGTGGTTTCCCCCATTTTCTTCAATTTAAGTCTGATTTTGCAATAAGGATTTCATGATCTGAGCCACAGTCATCTCCTGGTCTTGTTTTTGCTGACTGTATAGAGTTTCTCTGTCTTTGGCTGCAAATAATATAATTAATCTGATTTCAGTGTTGGCCATCTGGTGATGTCCATGTGTAGAGTCTTCTCTTGTGCTGTTGGAAGAGGGTTTTTGCTAAGATCAGTGTGTTCTTTTGGTAAAACTCTATTAGCCTTTCCCCTACTTCACTCTGTACTCCAAGGCCAAATTTGCCTGTTACTCCAGGTATTTCTTGACTTCCTACTTTTGCATCTCAGTCCCCTATAATGAAAAGGGCATCTTTTTTGGGTGTTAGGTCTAGAAGGTCTTGTAGGTCTTCATAGCACCGTTCAACTTCAGCTTCTTCAGCATTACAGATCAGGGCAGAGACTTGGATTACCGTGATATTAAATGGTTTGCCTTGGAACTGAACAGAGATCATTCTGTCATTTTTGAGATTGCATCCAAGTATTGCATTTCAGACTCTCTTGTTGACAATGATGGCTACTCCATTTCTTCTAAGGGATTCCTGCCCACATTAGTAGATATAATGGTCATCTGAGTTAAATTCACCCATTCCAGTCCATTTTAGTTCGCTGATTCCTAGAATGTCGAATATCACTCTTGCCATCTCCTGTTTGACCACTTCCAATTTGCCTTGATTCATGGACCTAACCATTCCAGGTTCCTATAGAATACTTCTCTTTACAGAATCTGACCTTGATTCTATCACCAGTCACATCCACAACTGGGTGTTATTTTTGCTTTGGCTCCGTCCCTTCATTCTTTCTGAAGTTATTTCTCCACTGATCTCCAGTAGCATATTGGGCACCTACCGACCTGGGGAGTTCATCTTTCAGTGTCCTATCTTTTTGCCTTTTCATACTGTTCATGGGGTTCTAACGGCAAGAATACTGAAGTGGTTTGCCACTTGCTCTCCAGTGGCCCACATTTTATCACTGGAAAACCACTAGATCATACAGGTATGACCTAAATCAAATCCCTTATGATTATACAGTGGAAGTCACAAATAGATTTAAGGGATTAGATCTGATAGACAGAATGCCTGATGAACTATGGATGAAGGTTCATGACATTCTACAGGAGACAGGGATCAAGACCATCCCCAAGAAAAAGAAATGCAAAAAAGCAAAATGGCTGTCTGAGGAGGCCTTCCAAATAGCTGTGAAAAGAAGAGAAGCCAAAAGCAAAGGATAAAAGGAAAGATTTAACCATTTGAATACAGAGTTCCAAAGAATAGCAAGGAGAGATAAGAAAGCCTTCCTCAGTGATCAGTGCAAAGAAATAGAAGAAAACAATAGAATGGGAAAGGCTACAGATCTATTCAAAAAAATTAGAGATACCAAGGGAACATTTCATGCAAGATGGGCTCAATAAAGGACAGAAGTGGTATGGACCTAACAGAAGCAGAAGACATTAAGAAGAGGTGGCAACAATACACAGAAGAACTGTACAAAAAAACCTTCACGACCCAGATAATCACGATGGTGTGATCACCGACCTAGATCCAGACATCCTGGAATGTGAAGTCAAGTGGGCCTTAGGAAGCATCACTATGAACCAAGCTAGTGGAGGTGATGGAATTCCAGTTGAGCTATTTCAAATCCTAAAAGATGATGCTGTTCAAGTGCTTCACTCAATATATCAGCAAATTTGGAAAACTCAGCAGTGGCCACAGGACTGGAAAAGGTCAGTTTTCATTCCAATACCAACGGAAGAAATGCCAAAGAATGTTCAAACTACTGCACAATTGCACTCATATCACATGCTAGTAAAGTAATGCTCAAAATTCTCCAAGCCAGGTTTCAGCAATATGTGAACCGTGAACGTCCAGATGTTCAAGCTGGATTTAGAAAAGGCAGAGGAACCAGAGATCAAATTTCCAACATCCACTGGATCATCAAAAAACCAAGAGAGTTCCAGAAAAGCATCTATTTCTGCTTTATTGACTATGCCAAAGCCTTTGACTGTGTGGATCACAATAAACCGTGGAAAATTCTGAAAGAGATGGGAATACCAGACCACCTGACCTGCCTCTTGAGAAATCTGTATGCAGGTCAGGAAGGAACAGTTAGAACCAGACATGGAACAACAGACTGGTTCCAAATCGGGAAAGGAGTACGTCAAGGCTATATATTGTCACCCTGCTTAATTAACTTATATGCATAGTACATCATGAGAAACACTGGGCTGGATGAAGCATAAGCTGGAATAAAGATTGCCCAGAAAAATATCAATAACCTCAGATATGCAGATGACACCACCCTTATGGCAGAAAGTGAAGAAGAACTAAAGAGCCTCTTGATGAAAGTGAAAAAGGAGAGTGAAAAAGTTGGCTTAAAGCTCAACATTCAGAAAACTAATATGGCATCTGGTCCCATCATCATTGGAAATAGATGGGGAAACAGTGGAAACAGTGGCTGACTTTATTTTTTGGCGGGGGGGAGCTCCAAAGTCACTGCAGATGGTGAAGTTGACTGCAACCATGAAATCAAAAGATGCTTACTCCTTGGAAGAAAAGTTATGACCAACCTAGACAGCATATTAAAAAGCAGAGACACTACTTTGCCACCAAAGGTCCATCTAGTCAAGGCTATGGTTTTTCCAGTAGTCATGTATGGATGTAAGAGTTGGACTTGTATGAGTTGAGGTAGTTTTCAGCTAGCTATTTGATGTCCTATTTAAGAAAACCTACTTAAGTTGGACCATAAAGGAAGCTGAGTGCCGAAGAATTGATGCTTTTGAACTGTGGTGTTGGAGAAGACTCTTGAGAGTCCCTTGGACTGCAAGGAGATCCAACCAGTCCATTCTAAAGGAGATCAGTCCTGAGTGTTCATTAGAAGGACTGATGCTGAAGCTGTTAACTTCAATACTTTGGCTGCCTGATGCGAAGAGCTAACTCATTTGAAAAGACCCTCATGCTGGGAAAGATTGAGGGCCAGAGAAGAGGATGACAGAGGATGAGATGGTTGGATGGCATCACTGACTCATTGGACATGAGTTTGAGTAAACTCCAGGAGTTAGTGATGGACAGGGAGGCCTGGCATGCTGCAGCCCATAGGGTCGCAGAGAGTTGGACACAAACGACTGACTGAACTGAACTGAACTGATCCTACTGGAACAGAATATATTTGTGGGTACTAGTGAAATGCTGTAGATAATTGGATCTGTTGGCCTAAGAGTGTTACATGTGTGCTTTGAGCACAGAAATTACATATATAATTTGAACATTATCGCAGCATTGTCTATAAGGTTACATTGGTTGATTTGTTTTGAGGAAATGAGAATAAAATTTGAGAAAAGCTTAAGTTTATGATGTCACAGTAAATGTAAGCCTTAAGTGCTAAGATTTAACATTAGAGTTAAAGGGAAGTGTTAGAACTGGACATGGAACAACAGACTGGTTCCAAATAGGAAAAGGAATATGTCAAGGCTGTATATTGTCACCCTGCTTATTTAACTTATATGCAGAGTACATCATGAGAAACGCTGGACTGGAAGAAACACAAGCTGGAATCAAGATTGCCGGGAGAAATATCAATAATCTCAGATATGCAAATGATACCACCCTTATGGCAGAAGCCACGGGCTTCCTTGGTGGCTCAGAGGTTAAAGCGTCTGCCTCCAATGCGGAAGACCTGTGTTCAATCCTTTGGTCGGGAAGATCCCCTGGAGAAGGAACCAGTAACCCACCCCAGTATTCTTGCCTGGAGAATCCCATGGACAGAGAAGCCTGATAGGGTACAGTCCATGGGGTCACAAAGAGTCAGACACAACTGAGCGACTTCACTCACTCACTTATGGCAGAAAGTGAAGAAGAACTAAAGAGCCTCTTGATGAAAGTGAAAAAGGAGAGTGAAAAAGTTGGCTTAAAGCTCGACATTCAGAAAACTAATATGGCATCCGGTCCCATCACTTCATGGCAAATAGATGGGGAAACAGTGGAAACAGTGGCTGACTTTATTTTTCTGGGCTCCAAAATCACTGTGGATGGTGATTGCAGCCTTGAAATTAAAAGATGTTTGCTCCTTGGAAGGAAAGTTATGACCAACCTAGACAGCATATTAAAAAGCAGAGCCATTACTTTGCCAACAAAGGTCCGTCTAGTCAAGGCTATGGTTTTTCCAGTGGACATGTATGGACGTGAGAGATGGACTATAAAGAAGTCTGAGAGCCAAAGAATTGATGCTTTTGAACTGTGGTGTTGGAGAAGACTCTTGAGAGTCCCTTGGACTGCAAGGAGATCCAATCAGTCCATCCTAAAGGAGATAAGTCCTGGGTGTTCATTGGAGGGACTGATGTTGAAGCTAAAACTCCAATATTTTGGCCACCTGATGCAGAGAGCTGACTCTTCTGAAAAGACCCTGATGCTGGGAAAGACTGAGGGCTGGAGGAGAAAGGGACGACAGAGGATGAGATGGTTGGATGGCATCACCGACACAATGGATATGGGTTTGGGTGGACTCTGGGTGTTGGTGATGGACAGGGAGGCCTGGTGTGCTGTGGTTCATGGGGTCACAAATAGTTGGACACAACTGAACTGAACTGAACTGAACCGAAAGGGAAGTGTAGCTTCAGCAGCAAGACAAGAAGTACCTAGGGATGAGGACAATAGGGAAAGGAAATAATGACCAATACAGATTCAAGTAATAGGTGCTTAATAGGATAAGACCCTGATGTTCTTCACAATTGCTTATTAAGCACCAACTATGTGCCATGAACTCCTAATTGCCAAATTCAGACTTAAATTGAAGAAAGTAGGGAAAACCACTAGACCATTCAGGTATGACCTAAATCAAATCACTTATGATTATACAGTGGAAGTGAGAAATACATTTAAGGGCCTAGATCTGATAGATAGAGTGCCTGATGAACTATGGAATGAGGTTCATTCCATAGAACACTTTTTCACTCTCCACTTTCACTTTCATCAAGAGGCTCTTTAGTTCCTCTTCACTTTCTGCCATAAGGGTGGTGTCATCTGCATATCTGAGGTTATTGATATTTCTCCTGGCAATCTTGATTCCCGCTTGTCTTTCTTCCAGTCCAGTGTTTCTCATGATGTACTCTGCATATAAGTTAAATAAACAGGGTGACAATATACAGCTTTGACGAACTCCTTTTCCTATTTGGAACCAGTCTGTTGTTCCATGTCCAGTTCTAACTGGACGTGGAGACAGGGATCAAGACCATTCCCATGGAAAAGAAATGCAAAAAAGCAAAATGGCTGTCTGAGGAGGCCTTACAAATAGCTGTGAAAAGAAGAGAAGTGAAAAACAAAGGAGAAAAAGAGAGATATAAACATCTGAATGCAGAGTTCCAAAGAATAACAAGAAGAGATAAGAAAGCCTTCTTCAGTGATCAATGCAAAGAAATAGAGGAAAACAACAGAATGGGAAAGACTAGGGATCTCTTCAAGAAAACCAGAGATACCAAAGGAACATTTCATGCAAAGATGGGCTCGATAAAGGACAGAAATAGTATGGACCTAACAGAAGCAGAAGATATTAAGAAGAGGTGGCAAGAATACACAGAAGAACTGTACAAAAAAGATCTTCATGACCCAGATAATCACGATGGTGTGATCACTCACCTAGAGCCAGACATCCTGGAATGTGAAGTCAAGTGGGCCTTAGAAAGCATCACTATGAACCAAGCTAGTGGAGGTGATGGAATTCCAGTTGAGCTATTCCAAATCCTGAAAGATGATGCTGTGAAAGTGCTGCACTCAATATGCCAACAAATTTGGAAAACCCAGCAGTGGCCACAGGACTGGAAAAGGTCAGTTTTCATTCCAATCCCAAAGAAAGGCAATGCCAAAGAATGCTCAAACTACCGCACAATTGCACTCATCTCACACACTAGTAAAGTAATGCTCAAAATTCTCCAAGCCAGGCTTCAGCAATATGTGAACCATGAACTTCCAGATGTTCAAACTGGTTTTAGAAAAAGCAGAGGAACCAGAGATAAAATTGCCAACATCTGCTGGATCATGGGAAAAGCAAGAGAGTTCCAGAAAAGCATCTATTTCTGCTTTATTGACTATACCAAAGCCTTTGACTGTGTGGATCACAATAAACTATGGAAAATTCTGAAAGAGATGGGAATACCAGACCACCTGATCTACCTCTTGAGAAATTTGTATGCAGGTCAGGAAGCAACAGTTAGAACTGGACATGGAACAACAGACTGGTTCCAAATAGGAAAAGGAGTTCGTCAAAGCTGTATATTGTCACCCTGTTTATTTAACTTATATGCAGAGTACATCATGAGAAACGCTGGGCTGGAAGAAACACAAGCTGGAATCAAGATTGCCAGGAGAAATATCAATAACCTCAGATATGCAGATGACACCACCCTTATGGCAGAAAGTGAAGAGGAACTAAAAAGCCTCTTGATGAAAGTGAAAAAGAAGAGTGAAAAAGTTGGCTTAAAGCTCAACATTCAGAAAACGAAGATCATGGCATCTGGTCCCATCACTTCATGGGAAATAAATGGGGAAACAGTGGAAACAGTGTCAGACTTTATTTTTCTGGGCTCCAAAATCACTACAGATGGTGACTGCAGCCATGAAATTAAAAGACGCTTACTCCTTGGAAGGGAAGTTATGACAAACCTAGATAGCACATTAAAAAACAGAGACATTACTTTGCCAACAAAGGTCCGTCTAGTCAAGGCTATGGTTTTTCCTGTAGTCATATATGGATGTGAGAGTTGGACTGTGAAGAAGGCTGAGCGCCGAAGAATTGATGCTTTTGAACTGTGGTGTTGGAGAAGACTCTTGAGAGTCCCTTGGACTGCAAGGAGATCCAACCAGTCCATTCTGAAGATCAGCCCTGGGATTTCTTTGGAAGGAATGATATTAAAGCTGAAACTCCAGTACTTTGGCCACCTCATGGGAAGAGTTGACTCATTGGAAAAGACTCTGATGCTGGGAGGGATTGGGGGCAGGAGGAGAAGGGGACGACAGAGGATGAGATGGCTGGATGGCATCATTGACTCGATGGACGTGAGTCTGGGTGAACTCCGGGAGTTGGTGATGGACAGGGAAGCCTGGGGTGCTGCGATTCATGGGGTCGCAAAGAGTCGGACACGACTGAGTGACTGATCTGATCTGATCTGATCTGATGTGCCAAGTCTAGACAAGCAATCAGAGTAGAACATCTCATTGTGGGCTATAGAGATTGGTTTCTGTCTGATTTTATATGTCCTGTTGAATCAATTTTATCTCCCTTCTTCTTTCAGATGAAGAATTTAGACTTGAAACCACAAAAATTGGAATTTCTGAAGAATATTTCTTCCTTTTTGAGATGTTAGATCAGTGTGTACATGTCCATTTCAAACTCCCTAAATATCCTTCCTCCCATCCTTCTCCCATGCAACTATAAGTTTATTTTCTAAATCTGTGGTTCTGATTCTGTTTTGTAAGTTTATTTGTATCATTTCTTTTTCCATTCCACATATAAGGGGTATCACTTGTGTCTTTTTTATTAATTTATTTTAATTGGAGGAGTCATATGACATTTCTACTTTTCTGACTTACCTCACCTGACACCTGCATTTAGAATATAGGAAAATAAATGAGCATTCAAGATTGCACTCAGGACTATGGAAAAAAGAAGAGAATGGAATAGAATGGACAGAGCAAAAGTGAGCATTTGCTTTACCCAAGTGGCCATGAAGGCCCAGATGGGTGGATGCCATCTGGGCAGAGGCTGGAAGAGATCAGCAAAGCAGAGGTGCCAGAAATAGGAACAAAGACTAAATATATGTTGATTATAAATCACAATATCAAGAGACCGAAGTAACAAAATGGTGGTCATTTATTTGGGTTTTCTTTTTGTGTTGTACATCCTGCACTTAGAACTGAAGCGGCCAACAACCCAGGGATGCCAAAGAGTGCAGACAGACAAACAAACAAACAAACACACACACAAAAGCTCTAGCCAAAGGACCAGAAAAGAGAAAACCTAGCAAGACAGAGAACTTTTAGAGAATAACCTCTCTATTCCAGCAAAATACCATAAAATACCATTACTAGGAGCTTCCCTGGTGGTTCAGACGGTAAAGCGTCTGCCTGCAATGCAGGAGACCCGGGTTCAATCCCAGGGTCAGGAAGACCCCCTGGAGAAGGAAATGACACCCCATTCCAGTACTCTTGTCTGGAAAATCCCATGGATGGAGGAGCCTGGTAGGCTACAGACCCTGGGGTTGCAAAGAGTCGGACTCAACTGAGCGACTTCACTTTCACTTTCACCATTACTATGGCTGCCTCCCACCACACCAGCAAAGTCCAGACCTCTACCCTCAAATCACTTTGTTATAACAAAGTATTCCCAATCATCCCCTTTCCTGACTGACTAGGATGGTGTCAGAGAAGGCTGAGTAGGGTTAAGGTTTATTTCTTTCAACTCCTTGGTAAAACTTATTCTTTTTTTCATTCTTCATTTTTATTGGAATATAATTGCTTGACAATGTTGTGTTAGTTTCTACTGTATAGTAAAGCGAATCAGCTATACATATACATATATTTCCTCATTTTGGGATTTCCTTCCCTTCTAAGTTACCACAGAGCATTGTATAGAGTTCCTTGTACTATATAGGTTTTCACTAGTCATCTATTTTATACATAAATTTATTCTTAAACATTTTATTGGTTTTGATACTATTATAAATATGGTCTTGGAGAAGGAAACAGCAACCCACTTCAGTGTTCTTGCCTGGAGAATCCCAGGGATGGGGGAGCCTGGTGGGCTGCCATCTATGGGGTCGCACAGAGTCGGACACAACTGAAGCGAATTAGTAGTAGTAGTAGTATAAATATGGTCATTTTCTTTATTTCTTTTTCATATAATTCACCATCAGCTTATAGAAATGCTAGCAATTTGTGTATGATAATTTTGTATCCTGTAACTTTACGGAAGTCATTGATGGGTCTAGTAGTGTCTGGCTGGAGTCCTTAGGATTTTCTTGTCAGAAATTCCATTTGTTTAAACTTGGTCTTGGTGTCAGTGATTCTTTTGTCATGAGTTTTGATTTTCTTATTTCTTAGAATAAAGATTTTCTGTTGTTAAGAGGTTTAGGCTCCTATTTAAACCTTTTATTTTCACAGGCAGGCATCCTGTTGTGTTTAGTGTGCAGGTCTTAACCTCCTTTTTTAGATAGTGGTTCCACTGACAGTTTAAATTTTAGCAGCTTTGTGTCATTTTGGTCAGATTTTGGAAAAGGAAATGGCAACCCACTCCAGTACCCTTGCCTAGAAAATTCCATGGATGGAGGAGCCTGGCGGGCTACAGTCCATGGGGTCGCAAAGAATCGGACACGGCTGAGCAACTTCACTTTCCGTCTGCTTTAACTGGTGCCACGGGGGCTCACTGCTAGTGCTGCCTGAGGGGATAAAAGGAGTCTTCCTAGGTTGGGGTGCCAGGTCTTTCTCTGGGATGAGAGGTTTTTGGCCTCAAGCAACTAAGAAGCTTCTCTGTTCTAGAGCTGCCTTATCTTTGCGCTACAGACCACATGCTTATTACAGTGAGACATTCCTCTCCCCCCAAACCCTGGCCCTCTCTCCCCTCCCACACACACTGGTTACCCTAGTCACCCTGGTGTCTCTGGCAAGAGACGGGTTACTCAGGCCAATCAAAACAAGAGG
Source organism: Bubalus bubalis (assembly GCF_019923935.1). Taxonomy (NCBI): domain Eukaryota; kingdom Metazoa; phylum Chordata; class Mammalia; order Artiodactyla; family Bovidae; genus Bubalus; species Bubalus bubalis. Next base: position 145,445,214 of record NC_059159.1, read on the forward strand.
CTGCTTTGTCTGGGTGCTTATGGTAGGATGCCCTCCACTGGTTACCCCTTGTAATACCTGGTCTCTGGGAGGAAGTGGGGCTTGTTGTTTAATGTTCCAGAACTCCCTTGTTGATGGTGTTGGGTTTGTCTCATACACAGGAAGTCCCCTACATACAAATGATTTTCGTTCAGAGAGCTTGTTCATATGTCCAATTTGTTTTAAAGTGCAACGAAGTTAGACTGGGTACCTAACTAACACAGTAGGCTATATAGTACTATACCATAATAAGTTTATAATACTTTTCACACAAATAATTTGGCTGGCATACAGGATCTGTCAACTCATGAAGGGTTACTGACTGGAAGGAGAGATGGGAAATGGTAGAGCTGAAGGATTGTCAGCAACAGGAGATGGAGGGTGAGCTGCAGTTTCACTCACAGCTGATGTTGCTGGCACAGGTTCTGGTTCCTTGCAGGATTCAATTTTATCTACCCTCTTGAAAAAATGATGCAGTGATGTCTGGGTGATAGCTCTTTTTTCCTCATCATAGATGGCAAGGTAGCATAGGTTGCATTCTGAATGGCTGCTGCAAATTTCATGTTCCATCCTATGTTCCTGTGTCTCAAAAACTAACTGCCTCCTCAAGGAATTAGTAAGCTCCTCGTGTTGCACAACAGTACTGTCAAGTACACAAAAGCACAACCACTCATAGAGCATGCGTGCAAGGGACAATGTACGCCAGACACATGAACTAGCATGGTTGGACATGCAAATATGTGTCACATCTCTGAAAGTTTACAACTTGAAGGTTTGTATGTAGGGGACTTATCATAGTTTGAGGGACTTCTGTTTGATCTGTAAGAGGAACGGACTACTTGACTCTCTTCTATGGCTAGGTTGGATCACCATCTTCTGTTCAGTGGGGAAATTAAATCCTACCACTTAGGTTGTCTTTCCAGTCATAAGGTTCCAAATCAATTCACCTCCCTCTTAACATTTTTGAGAGTTTTCCTTTGGTTGCCTCCTTCAGTTCAGTTCAGTTCGGTTCAGTCGCTCAGTTGTCCGACTCTTCGTGACCCCATGAATTGCAGTACACCAGGCCTCCCTGTCCATCACCAACTCCTGGAGTTCACTCAAACTCATGTCCATCGAGTCGGTGATGCCATCCAGCCATCTCATCCTCTGTCATCCCCTTCTCCTTCTGCCCCCAGTCCCTCCCAGCATCAGGGTCTTTTCCAATGAGTTAATTCTTCGCATCAGGTGGCCAAAGTATTGGAGTTTCAGCTTCAGCATCAGTCCTTCCAATGAACACCCAGGGCTGATCTCCTTTAGAATGGACTGGTTGGATCTCCTTGCACTTCAAGGGACTCTCAAGAGTCTTCTCCAACACCACAGTTCAAAAGCATCAATTCTTTGGCACTCAGCTTAGTTATTTCCATAGTTTATAGAGGAGCAAAAACAAACAAACAAACAAAACAGGTCTATGCTCTCTTGTACAGACCTGAAGTCTATGTTTAACTTTTAAGAAACTGATATTTTCCAAATTAATGGTATCATTTTATATTCCCAACGACAGTGTATGAGGTCTAGTTTCTTTCACATCCTTGCCAACACACGATATTGTCTGACTTTTAGTCATTCTAGTCATTCTAGTGGGTATGTAATGATTGCCATTATAGCTTTAATTTCCAATTACCTGATGACTAATGATGCTGAACAACATTCATATGCTTATTTGCCATTTGTATCACTTCTACAGTGAAATGCCTATTCATCTTTAGCCAAATTAAAAAAAAAAAACTGGGCAGTTTGTTTTGCCATTGTTTAAGAGATCCTTATATATTCCAGGTTCAAGTCCTTTTCAGATATATTTTGCAAATATTCTCTCAGTCTGTGGTTTGCTTATTATTATCTATAAAATATCTTTTGGAGAAGTGAAGTCTTTAGTTTTCTAAGTCCTACTTACTCACATTTTCCTTTATAGTTTGTGCTTTTTGTAACCTATTTAAGAAAACTTTTGCCTTGCTCTAATAAATTATCACAAACTTAGGTTAAAACAGCACAAACTTATTTCATATAAGTTGGTAGGTCAGAAGTCTGGTGGACTTTGATGACTTCTTTGCCTTGAGACTCACAAAGCCAAAGTGAAGGTGTTGACTGTCTAGGCTCTTATCAGGGCCTTCTGGGAAGAATCTATTATTTCTAAGGTTGGTCAGGCTACTGTTAGATTCTAGTTCCTTTCTGCTGCAGGACTGAGGTCTCTGATTCCTTGCTTTCATCTGGGGCTGACCTTAGCTCCTAGAGGCCCTTCTCCAGTTCTTGTACATGGACCCCAACATCACTGAGCCAGCAACAGAATAGCAAATCCCCATATTTGAATTTTTTTTTAATTGGAGGATAATTGCTTTACAACATTGTGTTGGTTTCTGCTGTTCAACGTGAATCAGCCATAAGCATACATATATTCCCTCCCTTTTGAGCTTCCCTCCCACCCACCCCCAACCCAGCTCAGCATCAAGCCGAGCTCCCTGTTATACAGCAGCTTCCCACTAGCTATCTATTTTAAACATGGTAATGTATATATTTCAATGCTACTCTCTCAATTTGTCCCATCTTCCCCTGCTATGTCCACAAGTCAGTTCTTTACGCCTGTCTCTATTCCTGCCCTGGAAATAGGTTCATCAGTACCATTTTTCTAGATTCCATATATATGCCTTGTTAGTTACTCAGTTGGGTCTGACTCTTTGTGACTCCATAGACTGTAGCTTGCCAGGCTCCTCTGTCCATGGAATTCTCCAGGCAAGAATACTGGAGTGGGTAGCCATTCCTTTCTTCAGGGGATCTTCCCAAACCAGGAATCAAACCTGGGTCTCCTGCATAGCAGACAGATTCTTTACCATCTGACCCACCAGGGAAGCCCCCAATATGCTTACATGTATATTTGTCTTTCTCTTTCTTCACTTGTCATGTTTGGAATTTATTACCTCCCCTTCTGTCAATTTCTTTTGCCTCCAGAGAGAAAGTTCTATGCTTTTAAAAGCTGTGATTAGACTGGGCCCACTCAGATAAACCAGGATAATCTCGTTAAAGTCTATAACCTTAATCACACCTGTAAAGATGTGACCCTGGGTATTTAATATACTTACAGGTTCCAGAGATTAAGGTGAGGACATCTTTGGGGGACCATTTTACTTACCATACAAAGTCACTAAGGTTTTCTTCTAGTTTTATAATTTTAGCTTTACTTCTGTTATACATTGTGGTAAAATATATTTTGCCATATTTTATATTTGTTGTATTTACATGTTTTGACTTATGAGTCCTTTTGTAAATGGAGAGGTATAGAACAAGATTCTGTGTATGTGTGTCTATTACAATCCACTTGTTACAGCACCATTTTCGAGAAAACATTACCCCTTTCCCATTGATATCCTTGGCATCATTAAAAAAAAAAATAATTGAAAATACATAGATTTCTGGATTCTCTATTCTGCCCTAATGCTCTATTTCTTATCTTTCTGCCAATTCCAGTCTTAATTACATAGTTTCATAAATCCTATAATCAGATTGTTTAAATCCTCCAAGTTTGTATTTCTCTTTGAAAATTTGGGTCTTAAATCCTCTGTATTTCCATATAAAATTTAAAACCAGCTAGTTAAGGTTATAAAAAAATCCTGCTGGGATTTTGATTGGTATTACATCGAATCTTTAGATTAACTTGGGATAACTGTCAGCTTAATATTATCTTCGGATCTATGAAAATTATAAACTGAGTTGTTTTCTTGAAATTCAAATGTTGACGTTCTAATGCCCATGTGATTGCATTTATATTATAAAGTTAATTAAGGTCACAGGTGCCAACTAGCTTCAGTCGTGTCCAACTCTTTGCAACCCTATGGATTGTAGCCCGCCAGGCTCCTGTCTATGGAATTCTCCAGGCAAGAATACGGAGTAGGTTGCCATTTCCTACTCCAGCGGATCTTTCTGACCCAGGGATAGAACTTTGTCTCTTACTTCTGTCTCCTGAATTGGCGGTTCTTTACCACTAGCAACAACTAGGAAGCTGAAGTCATGGGGTTGTGTCCCTAAATCCACAGGACTAGTGTCCTAACAAGAGACACCAGGAGTTCACACACACAAAGAGGCCATGTGAGGATGCAGTGAAAATGTAAGAGCCCTCAGGACAGACTAAACCTGCAGACTTGGTGATATTGGACTTCTAAACTCCAGAATTGTGAGACAATAAACTTCTGCTGTTTATGACACCTGGTCTGTGGTATTTTGTTATGGCAGTGCTATCTGACTAATATGAACATGACAAATCTCTTTCAATCATACAGGCTTTATTATCTCTAAGCAATATAATTTTCAGGATACAGGTACTACACATCTTTGGTCAAATTTGTCCTTAAAGTATTTCACAGTGTTTGATGCTATTACAAATAATTTTAAATTTAATTTTCTTCCACTTATTAACAGAGTTTCCATACACTCTACATCCAGCTTACCTTATTGCTAACTTACATCTTACATTTATCATGGTACATTTTCACAGTTATTGAACCAACAATGATACAATACTGTTAACTAAACCCCATAATTTATTTGGATCTCATGAGTTTTCCCCTTCAGATTTTTTTCTGTTCCTGGATAACATCAGGATGTCACATCATATTTAGCCTTTGTCTGCTTTGTCCCCTTTGATCTGTGAATATCTCAGATATTCCTTGTTTTTGATGACCTTGACAGTTTTGAAGAGCCAAGTACTGTCAGAATGTCTCTCAGTTTATGTTTTTCTTATGGTTAGTGTGGGGTTCTAAGGGCTTAGGAAGACAACAGAAGTAAAGTAACAGTCTCATCAAGTCCCATTAAGCGTATATGCTGTCATAACTGATGATGCTGACCTGTCCGAGGCAGGGTGTCCCAGTTTTCTAACTGCGAAGTTGCTTTTTGTCCCCTTTCCATACTTTATACTCTTTTGATGTAAATCATGAAGTACAGCCCACTCTCAGGGTATGGAGAGTTAAGGCATACCACCTTGAGAGGGAACATCTATATAAATTAAGTGGAATTTTACCAAGATCTGTCTCACCTCTCTATTTACTCAATCATTTATATCGGCATGTACTCATTGATGTTTATTTTATACTTTGGGTTTTAATTCAATACTAAGTTACATTTTTGTTCAAACTGTTCCAGCTTTGGCCACTGGAGGCTCTTTCACGTTGCCTTCTGACCCTCTGACATTCAAAAAACAACTTAGCTATTTTTAAGGATCAAGCTTAGTATGTTAATTATATTCACACTGTGCAAAAGACCTCTAGAACTTTGCAAAACTTGAAAAACTAAAACTATTCCCATTTCTCCCTCTCTGTAGCACCTGGTAACCATCACTGTGTTGTGTTTCAATGAATTTGACTACTCTAGATATCTCATACAAGTGGAATCACACAGCATTTATCTTTTTCTGACTGGCTTATTGCACTTTGCTTAATGTCCTCAAGGTTCATCCTTCTTTTTCAAGACTGCATAATGCTCAATTGTATGTATACATTACATTTTCTTGCTTCATTCATCCTTTAGTGGACATTTGAGTTGCTCCACCTCTTGGCTACTGTGAATATGTTGCAAAACCTGGGTGTGCAAATATTTCTTCAAGACCTTGCTTTTAATTCTTTTGGATATATACCCAGAAGTGGATTGCTGGATCATAGAAATCATACTAGTTCTACTTTTAATTTTTGAGGAACATCTATACTCTTTTCCATAGTGACTGCAACATTTTACATTCCCACCAACAGTGCACAAGGGTTCTAGTTTCTCTGATCCTTGCCAACATTTGTTACCTTGTGTGGTTTCCTCCAACTTTGTGGGTTTGGATTTGAATGCATTTATTCTAGTGGCTAGAGCCACATGGTTCAGAGTTCCTTTCAGGAGAATCTGATGTAGGGAGTATAGCTGATCTAGCTACTGGATTTTCAGATCAACGGATATTATCTGTGCTGAGGCCACAGTCCCCTTCAGCCACTAAGCAAGACATGGTCCAAAGTCAGGTCATTTCTGCCTAACTCTGGACTCCTTCTGAAGGCTCTACCTTTGTCTTAAACCCTCCCCATTATCTTTTGTGTATTAGAAAGATACCCTTCCCCTAATAGGTTCTTGCACATCTAATTTTGTCTTGGCATCTACTTCTCTGACACAGCATTTCTGGGAAGAAGTGAAATTAGATATTTAGTTTACTACCATAATTTAACTATTAGGACAATTGCTTCAAATCACCCTCTTTAGTTTGCTGACATTAACATGGTCATAGCCCTGGAAATAACTTGGTGCCAAATGTGTTTCACAAGTAATCTGAAGAGTTTTAGAAATAAATTTCTTTCAATGAAAAGAAAAAAAAGATATTTAGTCTAGTGTCTTAATATGGAAGTGACTATTAAGTTTTGAGTTCTTTAAAGATGGGAGAATGAATTACTTCTAATGTATTATCTGAGAGAAAGTTTATTGTTCTCATTTACTGAAACTTGAAATATTCCATCAAATTACCCAGGAAAATCCAGGTAGCAAAAAATATACAACACTGTCCATTCCTTTAACAGATTTCAAACAAGTTTTAAAAGGCCACAGAACTATATATAAATATATGAGTGTGTGTGTGTGTGGACACACACACTATACCATTTAAACTACTTCTATATTCTATACTTAAAATTTCAAGTGTAGAAGCATACTTTTTAGAGCTGAGGTAACACCAACTTTCCCTCAACATAACTGCATAGGTGTGTAAGGTTAAGTGTGAATTCAAGTCACCTGATCAATTCCATTTTGATTTTAGGTAAAAAGCAGTACATTATACATGCATCTGAACGAAACATCTTCAATACGTCTGTGTCCGTGTGTCTGTTTCAGTGGAAGGGGGAAGAACAGGTATATGCCAGGGAAACGCTGACTGAACCACAGGTAACTGAATGTTAGAAGTCTGCTGTAGTTGGTAACACAGAAACATACACAGTCTTCGTATTCAAAGTCTTCATAGGGATTTCTTCTGTAATTTCTAGAATGGAAAGAAGAAGTTTTAAGGAAATAATTTTTCTATCTATTCTGGATGATATTAAAAAAAAAATGTTAACTGCCTGGATAGCAAGATATTCGGCCTTACCTTAAGGGAAGCCTAAACTTTGTCTCAGCTACTGGGTGGGGGGGAGGTACTTTTTCCTGAATGACAGGAGTATCTTTTGTCATATATTGTGAACACACCTGGTAGTTTATGCTAATGAGATGACAATGAGATGACTCAGGGTGGAGCTGGCCACACCAGAAAAAACAATCATATGAGCAATTATACCTATGTAATGAAGTCTTAATATAAACTCTGGACATCAAGGCTCAGGTGAGCTTCTCTGGTTGGTAATACACTGTACCTGCTACTGTCATGCTCTGGGGCTAGGAGGAGGAAACACTGTCCATGGCTCCTTGGGGAGAGATGATCTGAAGTTACATACTTGGACTCTCTTCCAGATTTGGCCCTTTGCATCTCTTCCCTTTGCCTGATTCTAGTTTTTTTTTCCTTTCCCTATAATAAATATGGCCATGAGTACAACAGCTACCATAAGTTCTGTGAATTCTGCTTGTAAATTATCAAACCTGAGAGTGATTTTGGGAAACTCTCTGAAATGTGCAGTTGGTGTCAGGGTGACCAGAGTCTTGTCCGAAGTCTTTTGTCTGCCTAACTCCTAATACTTGGGGTTAGAAGTTTTAGGTAGATTTCTCGAGGACTGTGCCCTTAACTTAACTAATCTTAACTAATCTGAGTACTGACTAAGATGTACCTACACCCTCACTCAAATAGTATTTTCTTTTTTTTTGTATGCATGAATTCCTTTATTGAAAATATTGGGCTAGCACTGCATTACATACACTCAATATCCATAAATGAAGGGCTACACATGTCTGATGGACAATATTGTCAAACAGTATTTTCTATGTCTACAGAAAAGGCCTAGACTCAATTCTAAGCAAGTAGCTCAGAGTTGTGGTTTCTAAATACTAACACCTTACAATAGGAAGAACAATCAGTTCCAAGTTTAGGGAAGAAAGAGTATATGATAAGCCAAGGACACTTACAATGTCAGAAAGCAAGAAGTTATCAAAGATCGAAGGCTCAGGTCAAAAGATACAGGAGACAATATGACTAAAGATAAAATATTTGAGCATCCAAAAGTATAACACAGATGTTATAGATCAAAACACACTGAATACATAAAAGCTCAAAGAAAATGGGGACAGAAAGGACAGAGAGAAAGAGAGAGAGAACAAAAGAAAGCCACAACTACTGAGCCTGTGAGCTCCGGAGCCCACAGGCCACAATGAAAGAGCCCATACATGCCAACTACTGAGTCTGTGTGCCACAACTAGAAAGTCCGTCTGCTGCAACTAAAACCCAACACAGCTAAATTAAAAACAAACAAAAAAAAGTGTCCCTGTATACTGGATAATTTAGAAAGCCACATGCATGCCCAGAGCAGTATGCGTACTTAGAGAGACCTGAGAAGACCCTAGGCATTCGATTCTGATAAAAATAAAAGGCTTTTGTGGCCAAAGGTGGCTGACTTTCAGGACTCGGTGCAAAAAGAAAGAGAAGCCTAAGGCAGGGCCTGGCAGAGTTGAAGGAGTGGCCCAGAAAAGACCCAATCTTTAAAGACTAGGAGAAGTGGGTATTTTGTTTTTAAACTTTTAGTTCCTGGAAGTCAAAAAAACTCTTGTCAAAATATTAATAAAGGAACTATTTTTAAAAATAATTTGGAAAAGTCATAGACAGCCTTCAATCATTAAAAACAGCAAACCCTGGGGAGGAGAACCTGATTTCCAGAGTCACCACATTCAAATATCCAGTTCTCAACAATCAAAAAATTACAAGGCATACAAAATATAGGAAAGTACGGCCCATGCACAGGAAAACATAAGTAACAGAATCTGTCCCTGAGAAAGTGCAGATACCTGAACTTAACAGACAGTCTTAATCAACTTTCTTAAATGGAAAACAACAGACTAATGGAAAGGCCAATGGAAACCACAGACAAAGAACTAAAAAACCACGAAAACTATCAACAAAATGAGAATATCAATAGAGAAATTATAAAAAGGAATTAAACAGAAATAGTGGAAATGAAAAGTACAATAACTGAAATTAAAAGTCACTTGCGGGACTTCCCTAGCAGGCCCCTGGTCCCTTCTGATGCAGTGGGTGAGGGTTCAATCCCTGGTCAGGGACCTAAGATCCCACATGCCTCACGGCCAGAAAACTCCAGAAAACATAAGACAGAATGATACTGTAACAAATCCAATAAAGATTCTTAAATGGTTCACATCAAAAATTCTTAAAAAAAAAAGTCACTAGACAAGTTTAACAGCATAGTTTAGCAGAAAGAAGAATCAGTGAACTTGAGGATAGGATATGTGAAATCATCCAGTCTGAAGGAGAAGAAAAGAGAATGAAGAAAAGTGGACAGAACCTAAGAAGCCTGTGAGACACAGGCCAAGTGACCAACATACATTTTATGGGAGTTTCAGGAAGAAAAGAATATAAAGAATATTTGAAAAAATAAAAACCAAATCATGAAAGCAGCAAAAGAGATGGAAAATACCAGGGATACTCAGTAAGATTAAAAGATTAATTTCTAACCAGAAACCATGGGAGCAACAAGGCAAAGGGGTAACATATTTAAAATGCTAAAAGAAAAAACTATCAACAAAGAATTCTCCATTTAACAAAACAGAGTTTTTCTTCTTAATTTTTTCTTCAAAAATTAAGGAACAATTAAGACATTTCCAAGTAAACAAACATTGAGGGAGGAGATCATTACTACCAGCTCTGACCACAAAGAGACGCTACATGGATCATTCAGGTTGAAATGAAAGGGTGCCAGACAGTGAATCAAAGTCATGTTGCTGCTGCTTTTAATTTTCAACCCCACTTTTTGTTTTCTACATGATTTAAAAGTAAATACATAAAACACAATTAAGAATTTATGTTTGGGGGCACATAATTATAAAGATATAAATCCTGACAAGAATACAAATGGGGACAGAGCTGTATAGAAGCAGAGTTTTTGTATGTTATAAAAGTCAAACTGGCATCAATTCAAACTAGACTGTTATAAATTTCACATGTTAGTTGTAATCCCCATGGTAAACACTAGCATCTTAAGAGAAAAAAACACAAAAGGAAGTGAGAAAATAGTACAATAAAAAAAAATCAACTAAACACAAAAGGTGACAATAATGGAGGAAATGAAGAGAAAAAAGGCACAAGGCTCCTAGAAAAAATTTCCCAATAAAATGTGAGAGCTTCTTCCTTATCAGTAACTATTATTTTTCTTTTTAACCAGAGCCTAACTGACCTGGAGAAAGAGAAATACCCATCTCTAGGCCCCTTCAGCCTTCCTTTCTACCTAAAGAGGAAAAATTAAAAAGCTGAGTAAACATCTGTGAAGGTCATAGCTCAGAGGCATAGGCCCACTCAAGACTGAAAACTAACTTTAAAATTATAGAACACTTCTGCCACTTCTCCTCCCCTCATACTCTACTACAACATCAGAAGGGCTCCTGTATAATAGGGTATTACAGCTGAAAGGATGTGCAAAGCTCTGACCATATTTAAAAAGGAATCTCTAGGGAAACCATAAAACAACAGAAGGAAATTGGAGCCTCTGGAGCCTACAGCAACAATAAACAATTATAGCCTAATTCCTAGAAGATAAACATAAAACTTTACAATGAAGGCCTACCTTACCTCAGTTCCCTTTCCCCAAAACATCATGTACTGTTATAAACCAAATATCACAAGTTATTCTAAAAGGGAACACAGTAGGAAGAGATGAAGCAAGCATCACCACTAGACTCAGATGTGACAGAGATTTTGAAATTATCAGACTGGGAATTGAAAATAACTAGGATTAATGTTAAGGATGCTAATAGAAAGGGTGGACAACATTGAAGAACAGATGGGTATGTAAGCACAAAGATGGAAATACTAAGAAAGAATTAAAAGGAAATGTTAGAAATCAAAACACTGTAACAGAAATGAAGAATGCATTATACCAAAAAATTTATACTCAAGAACAGCATATTCAAACTTCAGAAAATCAAAGATATGACTACTTTGGGAAAGACAATGTCTAATAACTTTCCACCAGTGCTGGGAGACACAAATCTTGATTTAGAAACTCCAATAAATCCCACGCTATAAGGCTGTAAAAATAAAAGGATGAAGTGACAAAAGGTTTTTGGGATGATAAGAAGGATGGCTATTAATCAGAAAAAAACCAGATCCCATTAAGGGAAGCTATTTGAGTAAATGATTCCAGTAGCATCAGCATTAAAATGAACACCCATGTGAAACAGGATTATAGAAAAGAACACAAGGGGAGGGCTAAAAAGTCAATAGAGAAAGTGTCGGAACAGCCACAGAAGCTGAAATCACAGAAGTGGATGATGTAAGTGAGTAAGAGAAAACCTATCTTTAAAGGATGATGTAAGGGAGTAAGAGAAAACCTATCTTTAAAGACACTAGCCTGTGTCTTGTCCTGACTCTCTGTCTTCTCAATTATGGAATGCAGAATGTCAACTAATGACCTAACTCTTCACATTTTTATGCAGCTCACTGAGAAAAGGCATGCTTTATAAGTTGTAAAGGAGGAGGCACATAAAGTCAGTTATGTTTCCTTTAAGCTGTTATTTTAAGATACAGTGATCATTTTGATTCTCGGGGAAGAGGACAATTTTGGGATCAGCAAACAAGCTAACTTACCTAGATGCGTATGTTTTTAATAATATACCATTATATATTTTTAGATTTATTTCCAAAACAAAAAGTAATCATCCTTTTAATTATTATTAACATTCACAATATGGCAAATTTCTGGAGATAGCAAAAAAGTAAAAGAAAACAATAGCATAATCTCTTACACATATAATCTACAAATGATTGATGGTATCAAAATCTATTTTCAAGAAAATAAAAACAAAAATGAAAAAGATTAGCATGTTCTAAAATCTCCTCACCTTCTGTTTGAGTCTCATTCAGAAACAGCTTTAGCTTCCTGCTCCGGAGGCCAAACATCTTGGCAGCTTCATACAGAAGACCTTGGTGGGTAAGCCCATTCTGTCCAAGTGGATTTTCAAGCAGAAGAGTGCCTACTGTTCCCATTAAACACTCTACAGAAAAATAAAAAAGATTTAAATCCTGAGAGTTCACCCTCTCGCTGGTGGATCCCTACTGGAGGTGGTGACCAGATATCTCTACTGGGCAGAGCTACAGGCTTGAAAGCCAGAAGTGGGTACAAGAGTGGGATTCATTGTAGAAATAGAAAATATTCCACTGGGGGAAAGAAGAAAGGGAAGAAAAAAAATTAGTATAAGAGCCCAGGAGTTTAGGGAAGAGATATTCAGTAAACAGTCAATCGAAGCACGTGAAGACAGTAATAAATGTGCACAATGAGGATCTTAAAATATCAAGGAAAAACAAGTATCGATCTAGTCTGCTGATTAAGGTGTGGATACTTACAACAGTTCTCAGAACATATTTCAAGAGAAAAAGGGGAAAAATTAAAAATTACAATGGTCTGGCATTTAAACAATTCAGCTGCATTTAGCTGTAATTTTTACCTAACCAATTTATCTTATTTCCTAACCATGTTAGATGGATGGGTGTTCTACATAAACACACCAAAGAAACAGGCCATGAGTGTCCCCCAAAGAAATGTGGGCGTCTACATTTTAAATTACTAAGTTGAAACTGACTTGAAATATCCATATAAATCAGAAAGATTGAACATTAAAGGAATCTTAACACCTAGCATTCCATTACCTGCCCGCTGAGTGTTCACAACTGGGGGAGGTACACACCTTGTGGATCTGCATTCAAGAGCTGTAGGTTGATGTACTGACAGAGAAGAGTACTAGGACTGTCCATCACAGACAGCGCTGATCCTGCAGTCACACACAGTGTTTTTCCACTAAGATTCAGTAAGTTGGTTTGGTTTTTTATTTCTAAAAATAACAACAACAACAAAAAACAATCATTCTTTAGGGACAACAGTTCAGAGCTGAAGTCATTCACTTTTTCTTAATTATTAAACTATCATGTACCTTTACAGTGATGCTTTCCACTTAATTTACATTTATTAAAGAACACTGCCTTTTCTATAAAATTAGACATTAATGACATACACATAGTAGGAAATCTTAATGTTGCAAAATAGCATAATATTCATAACTTATAAACAAAGCAAATTAATTTCCCCCTTTAGTATTTTTTCCTCCATACTATGCATGTGCTCAGTTGCTCAGCTGTGTCTCTTTATGACTCCACGGAGTGTAGCCCGCCAGGCTCCTCTGTCCATGGACTTTTCCAGGCAACACTGGAGTGGCTGCCATTTCCTACTCCAAAGGATCTTCCCAATCCAGGGATTAAACCTGAGATTCTTGTGTCTCCTGCATTGGTAGGTGGATTTTTTATCACTGTGCTGCCTGGGAAGCCCCATAGTATAGGTTCCTTTTAAAATTTCTTCTTACATAAACTTACCATGAAAAGAAACCTTATGTCAAAAAAATTATGGTCAGAAGGTAAACTGACTAATGAATATAGTCAACTATAGCAAGACACACAGAACAGACATAGTGTAATTTCATTTATATACAATTAAATATTGTTCCAATAGTAAAGAACCTGCCTGCCAACGCAGGAGACGCAAGAGACGTGGGTTCAATCCCTGGGTTGGGAAGATCCCTGGAGAAGGAAAGGGGAGTTGGACACAAGGAACTGGATACAACTGAGCACACCCATGCTAAACACTGCTTGAGGTAGAAGATTAGTTATAGTTACTATGTTCCTAAAGGTCAATGTGGGGCCCAGGCACGCCTAGGCTTTCACAGGCTGCCACTTGCTGGGTCAGAGGGGACAGCAAGCAGCCCACACTAACCTTTCCTGTAACCTCTCAACTTTCGAGCCAGGTACAAGAGCAACTCTCTGGCAAAGCTCTTCTGCAAGTCCACAGACTGTCAGTGTTAGATGTGGCTAGACAGATGTGTTCCAGTTTTTTTCTTTCTTATTTTACAATGACTTGAGACAGAGATCCAAGCTGTCCACTGACTGACTTTTCAGCTTCCCTTGGTGGATCTGGGTCAGAGATTTTTCCCCAGATCCTCCAATGAACCATCTGTCTTTTAGACCTTACTTTTCTAAGTTTCTCCCATATCAAGTTTGTGTCCCTTACTCAGCCTTAAATGATACAACAGCAAATGGTTTTCATGTTGCTTCTATCAATTTATAATCCAACAGTAAATGACAGTTCCTATTACATAATATCCCTGACAACATCTGATATTATGAAATTTTTATGGTTTTTTGCCAATCTGGTTGCATGTAACAGTACCTCATTGTGGTTTCTACTATTGAGGTAGAGCAGTGTTTTCTTTATTGGCCACTTAGATTTCTTCTTTTAAGCTATTTAGACATTTCACAAAATGAACATTCAAATTTGTTAATTGAGTGTATTAGTTTCCTATGGATGTTGTAAGAATCACAAACCGAGGAGGGGAGTAGTGGAGGGTGAGGTAAGCAAGACAGCTTAAAACAACAAAAACGTATTGTCTCACAGCTTCCTGAAGGTGACACGTTCAGAATCTGTCAATAAGGCCATGCTCCCTCTGAGGCCTGTAAAGGAATTCTTTCTTTTCTCTTCCTAACTTCTAGAGGTTCCCAGCAATCTTCGATGTTTCTTGGCTTGCAGGTTTGCCTAATTCCAATTTCTGTCCCTGTCACCACATAGCCTTCTCTCTGTTTCTGTCTTCACATGGCCCTTTTCTTATAAGGACACATACTGGGGTAGTGCCCACCTTACTCTAGTATTATGTTAACTAATTCTAACACATATGCAATGAACCTATTTTTCAAAGGTCACATTTGAGTGCACTGGGGATAGGGAAGAGGACTTCAACATATCTTTTTTTTGGGTAGAGATGGTGGGGTGCTAGTACCACAGTTAAACCCAGAAAGTAGGAGGAAATGCACTTATAATTCTTTAAAATTTTATGTAGGCTTGTCTTATTGAGAATTTGGATTTAAGATGCAGATACTATGTCTAATAAAGTTAAAACTCAAGAGGGAAGTCTCTGAAGCCTAGAATACATCACATGGCTAACAGGAAAAACAGCAGATTAGAATCTTCATCTCCTATTAAGTTCAGTGTTCTATCAGCCATATCACACAAAGGAGGCACAAAGAGACAGGGCAGGCAGGAACTACTGTAGAGGCCAGCCCTGACTCAGAGTTAGGAAAAAGGCAAAGGTTATGTATCATAACTGTTACCAAATTAAGATCTTCACTGATTCACCTCATGTCAAAGGACACAGGTGAATACCTTTGACTTCCCACATACCTGTTTCACCATGGAAGACAGCCAGCTCCGTATTTTTTACACCAAAAATGCTAGTAACAACATTCTTCAGTTTTACAAGGTCCAACCTATTATCTCCTTTTGGATTTTCCAGAAGTAATACTCCACCTAAAAAGCCACAAATATAAGTGAAACTGAAAAAAAAAAAGTTAAATTTGAATGAAAAGTCAAGGGGAACATCATCTATATATTTTCTTTGGTCAATGTCTATTCATGTCTTCTCATTTTCTAATTAAATTTTTAAAAACTGCTGACTTTTAAGAGTTAATTATATATTCTGCATACATACATCCTTCGTTGTATACGTGGTTTGCAAAGATCTTCTACTAGTCTGTGGCTTTTTTTTTAATCATTTTCACAGGATCTTTCACAAAGCAGGATTTAAAATTCTGAAGAAGTTTGACTTCCTAGTTTTTCTTTTTATGAATTGGACTTTTATTACTAAGTCTTAAAAACTCTTTGCCTAATCCTGAATCCTAAAAATTTTGTTTTCTCCTAAATGTTTCATAGCATCATACTTACGCCTGTAATCCCTTTTAATTTACTCTCTGGACAAGGTGTAACACTTAGGTCTAGGACAATTTTTGCATATGTATGTCTAACTGCCTGGTACCATATAATGAAAAGACTAGTCAATTAAATCGCTTTTGCTGACCTATTGAGTGCAGCATTATAACAACATCATCTTTTTGGATTTGAAACAGCTCAGCTGGAATTCCATCACCTCCACTAGCTTTGTTTGTAGTAATGTTGCCTAAGGCCCACTTGACTTCACAATCCAGGATGTCTGGCTCTAGGTGAATGATCACACTGTTGTGGTTATCTGGGTCATGAAGACATGTTTTGTACAGTTTTTCTGTGTATTCTTGCCATCTCTTCCTAATATCTTCTGCATTGTTAGGTCCATACTGTTTTTGTCCTTTATCATCCCCACCTTTGCATGAAATGTTCCGTTGGTATCTGTTCACTTAAGAAGGCTTTCTTATTTCTCCTTGCTATTCTTTGGAATTAAGCATTCAGCTGGGTATATCTTTCCTTTTCTCCTTTGCCTTTCGCTTCTCTTCTCTTCTCAGCTACTTGTAAGGCTTCCTCAGACAAGGATTTTACCTCTTTGCATTTCTTTTTCTTGGGGATAGTTTTGATCAGCACCTACTGTACAATGTTACGATCCTCTGTCCACAGTTCTTCAGGCACTCTAACAGATCTAATCCCTTGAATCTATTTGTCACTTCCACTGTATAATCATAAGGGATTTAATTTAGGTCATACCTGAATGGTTTAGTGGTTTTCCCTACTTCAATTTAAGTCTGAATTTTGCAATAAGGAGTGCGTGGTAGTGGAGCCTAGTTTATTCTGTATAATTGGTTGGAGTAGAGCAGTTAATGGTCTAGAAGTTTTTTTGTCTTGCTAGGTCACCACTCTCCTGGTCCCCCCGAAGAGACAGCAGGATTTTCTGTGTGCGTGCTTAGTCGTTTCAGTCATGCCTGACTCTTTGCGACCTCACGGACTGTACCAGAGAGGCTCCTCTGTCCATGGGATTCTCCAGGCAAGAACTGGAGTGGGTTGCCATGCCCTCCTCAGGGGATCTTCCTGACTCAGGGATTGAACCTACATCTCTTATGTTTCCTGCATTGGCCACAGGGTTCTTTACCACTAGTGCCACCTGTGAACATTTTGTTGAGGTGTTTATATTCATGCCCATTGGTCTTTCATGGTTGCCGGCTTCTTCAGCTCCGAGTCTGGGATACATGAAGCAAAAAGGAAAACTAGGGAATTTTCCATCTTCTTACTTGATCCCAAGATTCTTAGTTGGTCTGCCTTCTTCCCTCTACCATTAAGAGTCTTCTTATGCTTGCTTTTATATATCATGTCTAGGGTGTTTAGCTGTACTTTGTGGGAAGAACAGGGAAAAGTATGTCTAGTTCACTTCCTAGAAGTGGAAGTTCAATCATTTACTTTTTTTTAACCATTTCTCTTATAATAGCCTTAAAAACATTCACAGGTTTAACTAAAAAATAAAATAAAAACTATGGAATTCATTTACTCTTACCTTGCTCACTGCCATTTGTACAAATGTTAAGATTGACATATGCACAAGCAGGGCCAGGCATGGAAGATCCTTTGGTGAGTGTAATTTCCAGGTCAGACCCTTTTAACTAAGCATATGAGAAAATGTGACTGGGTAACTACAGCATCTGATCAGTGTCACCAACTAAGAGAGCAACTATTCAGCAAGAATAAGAGCTCTACACAATTCTGAGAGCATGTTTAATCTAATTACTAAAACAGCCAAGAGCTACATTTCTCCCCGCTTTTATCTTGTTCTTTCCCATTGAAAAGACAGTCACATTCAGGGCCTGCTTGTCTGTTCCATTTGTCCCATACAAAATAGGATCAACACAAGGAACATATGACTGAATATATGACTAACTGATATAGAAAAGAATTTTCTTCTTTCAGATATACTTCTGAATTACTGGCCAATATCTTTCATATCTTGGTCAGATTTCACAGTTACATCTAAAATGTACCAACAAGAAATTAAATTGTAATTCTATGTATAACTTACTACCATAAAAGTAAACTGCTTTTCAAGTCAATTGCTATTCACACAATACTAATTTTTATAGTTTTAGATAAGACAGCACCATAAAGTCATCTAACAATTCTTATGTATGTCTTGGTTACCTTTTCCAAGAGAATAGCTCTAATTTTCTTTCTTCTCTTTTAGATCTCACTCTCTAATCCTATTCACTATTCTCCAGAGCAATACTTCAAGACTAAGTACTATACTAATTGCTACCAGGGGAGAGAACATCAAGCTATGACTACAAAAACTTAACATAAAATTTAATCCTAAATCACTTACTAGTTCAAAAGAATTCAGAACTTACCTGCATTTTTTCTTGAATAAGTATTTCATCTGATATAGGAACTGGATATGGTTTCAAAGGAGACTTTACAGTGGCAAATATGAAGTCTGTGTGGCTTTCGATAACATTATTCAGATACTTTCCCTCAGAAGTTGCTTTATAATAAACTGTTATTTCATCAGTTGGAACCAGATTACACTGAAAACACAAAAAGAAAATTTAAAAGGGAAGCACACTTGTCAATTAAAACATAAAACACTGTTAAACAGAGCTGATGATTCCACACTGAATCATTATGGAAGGGTATGATATCCGGACAAATTCTCTGGGAAAAAAAGCAAGAATTCACAAAGCTTTTAATTGAGACATAGTTCATAAGCACGCCATTATCTGTTGGAGTGGCTACCTCAGACCCTGAACTCAGTCTCAAAAGCCTGACCAGATGAGGACAACTTGTGGGGGGCCCTCCCTGAGATAGAAACTCTCTGGCTCTCTCACCCAGTAAGGGCAGGCAATGGGTTTTGTGCATTTGCTCTGGCTCTCAGCTTCTTGAATGAGGAAGAACCACCTCATTCCATCCAGATCCAACAGTCTCTCTCTCCCCTGAGCTAAGAACCCTTCCACACTGAGTGCACCGCTACTCTTCTTCAGAGGTGTTTGCTGTCATCTCTGATAACCATCTGTGCCAGCCAGGAGGACTACCTATCCAGAAGACGGTTTTGTGGACACCCTAAGGAACTGAAAAAGGAAGACAAGGAGCACATGTCAACAAAAAGCTTCCGATCAGAGAAACAAGAGTCACGATTAGCTTGGGAGTGAACAAGGAAAGGGAAAGGAGGCCTAAGAAGTATAATCTGAATGGATTGTAGATCAATGACAATCAGTAATAAATTACTGTGGTTTATATTACCTGTGTCTCCTCTCTTTCCCAACAAGCAAAACAAAAACCAAAACAAAACTCTAAACAGTAGCTTATCTTTAATTTCACAAACTGACCTTTTTGCGAAGTTTCTGGATACGATTGATGACTTCCCGAGCCATTCCTTCATCCACCATTGACTGGTCAGGGGTGACATCTAAGAGAACCAAAACCTGTAGGAATGAATAGTGTACACCATGACAATCAAACATAGAAAAAACAGTTTTTTCAAACTCAGCAAAATGGTGTTTAAATTCTTCGAAGTCTATAATGCAGCACCATTCAATCACAAAACTGAGTCAAAGACATGAAATTAGTCTCTTTATAGTTTGAGTCCTCCATTGTAAACAGTTATTTTCTCATCTGGAGAAAAAGGTGCAACTTTTCATTTTTCTTCTGAAGGGTGTTGCTCACAGGAGATGTCCTGAGACCAACTTAAACCACTTCAGTATTCTTGCCTTGAGAACCCCATGGACAGTATGAAAAGGCAAAAAGATGTAACACCGGAAGATGAGCCCCCCAGGTCAGTAGGTGTCCAATATACTAATGGGGAAGAACAGAGAAATAGCTCTAGAAAGAATGAAGAGGCTGTGCCAAAGCAGAAACAATGCTCAGTTGTGAATGTGTCTGATGGTGAAAATAAAGTCTGATGCTGTAAAGAACATATTGCATAGGAATCTGGAAAGTTCGGTCCATAGGTCAAGGTAAATTGGATGTGGTAAAAAAGTAGATGGCAAAAGTGAACACTGATATCTTAGGAATCAGTGAAGTAAAATGGATGGGAATGGGAGAATTTAATTCAGATGATCATTATATCTATACTGTGGGTAAGAATCCGTTGGAAGAAATGGAGTAGCCCTCATGGTCAATAAGAGTACAAAATGCAGTACTTGGGTGCAATCTCAAAAATAACCAGAATGATCTTGGTTCCCTTCTAAGGCAAACCATTCAACATTATGGTAATCCAAGTCTACGCCCCACCACTAATGTCAAAGAAGCTGAAGTTGACCGCTTCTATGAAGACCTATAAAACCTCTAGAACAAACACCAAAAAAAGAGGTCCTTTTCATCACAGGGGACTGGAAAGCAAAAGTAGGAAGTCAAGAGATACCTGGAGTAACAGGCAAGTTAGGCCTTAGAGTACACAATGAAGGAGGGCAAAGGCTAACAGAATTTTGTCAAGAGAACACACTGGTCACAGCAAATACCCTCTTCCAACAACACAAGAGACAACTCTACACATGGATATCAACAAATGGTCAACACTGAAATCAGATTAATCATATTCTTTGTTGCCAAGGATGGAGAAATTCTATACAGTCAGCAAAAACAAGACCTGAAGTTGACTGTGGCGCAGATCATGAGCTCCTTATTGCCAAATTCAGACTTAAATTGAAGAAAGTAGGAAAAACCACAAGGCCATTCAGGTATGACTTAATCAAACCCCTTATGATTATACAGTGGCAGTGACAAATAGATTGAAGGGACTAGATCTGGTAGACAGAGTGCCTCAAGTACTACGGATGAAGGTTTATAACACTATACAGGAGGTGGTAACCAAATCCATCCCTAAGGAAAAGAAATGCAAGAAGGCAAGTGGTTGTCTGAGGAGGACTTACAAATAGCTGAGAAAAAGAGAAGCAAAAGGCAAAGGAGAAAGGGAAAGATATACCCAACTGAATGCAGAGTTCCAAAGAAGAGCAAGGAGGTAAGAAAGCCTTTAAAAATGAACAATACCATGAAACAGAGGAAAATAATAGAATGGGAAAGACTAGAAAACTCTTCAAAAAATCAGGTACCAAGGGAACATTTGATGCAAAGATGGATACAATAAAGAACAGAAATGGTAAGGACCTAACTGAAACAGAAGAGATTAGGAAGAGGTGGCAAGAATACACAGAAGAACTATAGAAAAAAGATATTAATGACCTGGATAACCATGATGGTGTGATCACTCACCTAGAGCCAGACATCCTGGAGTGTGAAGTCAAGAGGGTCTTAGGAAGCATCATTATGAACAAAGCTAGTGGAGGTGATGGAATTCCAGTTGAGCTATTTCAAATCCTAAAAGATGATGCTATAGTGCTGCACTCAATATGCCAGCAAATTTGGAAAACTCAGCAGTGGCCACAAGACTGGAAAAGGTTGGTTTTCATTCCAATACCAAAGAAGGGCAATGCCAAAGAATGTTCAAACTACCATACAATTGTGCTCATTTCACGTGCTAGCAAGGTAATACTCAAAATCCTGCAAGACAGGCTTCCACAGTATGTGAACCGAGAAATTTCAGATGTACAGCCTGGATTTAGAAAAGGCAGAGGAAGCAAGAGATCAAATTGCCGACATATGCTGGATCATAAAGAAAACAAGGGAATTCCAGGAAACCATCTACTTCTGTTTCATTAACTATGCTAAAGCCTTTGATTGTGTTTATCACAACAAACTGTGAGAAATCTTAAAGAGATGGGAATACCAGACCATCTTAGCTGTCTCCTGAAAAACCTGTATGCAGGTCAAAAAGCAGCAGTTAGAACAGGACATGGAACAATGGATTGGTTCCAAATTGAGAAAGGAATATGTCAAGGCTATATACTGTCAAACTGCTTATTTAACTTATATGCAGAGTACATCATGTGAAATGCTGGGCCAGATGACTCACAAGCTGGAATCAAGATAGCCAGGAGAAATATCAACAACCGCAGATGATGCCACTGTAAAGGCTGAAAAATAGGAAGTAAAGAACCTCTTAAGGATGGAGAAAGAGGGTGAAAAGCTGGCTTAAAACTCAACATACAAAAAACAAAGATCATGGCATCCGGTCTCATCACTTCCTGGCAAACAGATGAGGAAAAAGTGTAAAGAGTGGCAGATTTTATTTTTTTGAGCTCCAAAATCACTGTGCATGGTGACAGCAGCCACGAAACTCAGAGACACTTGTTCTTTGGAAGAAAAGCTATGACAAACCAAGACAGCATATTAAAAATAGAGACATCACTAGGATGACAAAGTTCTGTATACTCAAAAGCTATGGTTTTTCTAGCAGTCACGTACGGATGTGAGAGCTGGACCGTAAAGAAGGCTGAGTGCCAAGGAATTGATGCTTTTGAATTGTGGTGCTGGAGAAGACTCTTGAGAGTCCTTTGGACAGCAAGGAGATCAAACCAGTCAATCCAAAAGGAAATCAACCCTGAATATTCACTGAATGTACTGATGCTGAAGCTCCAGTACTTTGGCCACCTGATAAAAAGTCTAATCATTGGAAAAGATCCTGAATCTGGGAAAGATTAAGGGCAGGAGGACAAATGGGCAACAGAGGAGGAGATGATTGGATGGCATCACTGACTCAATGGAGATGACTTGGGTCAAATTTTGGGAGATAGTGAAGGACAGGGAAAGCAGGTATGCTGTAGTTCATGGGTTGCAAACAATAAGACATGACTTAGCAACTGAGCAACAATAACAACAACATGTAACTCTGCTTTCTAATAAATAATATCAACTCTGCTCATAAATAAAATCACCAATCATGAAGCTATTACAGCAGCATAACTTTTCATAATAGATTCACCACAAACAAGTGAACCTCAAAGCAGCCATCTCTGTTGTTTTCTTTAACCATGACCTATTCTATCCACTGGTTTGTCTGTGCAATTCAAGACACAATTTCTATAATGGGCCAAAATACTTTTTAAAATTGCCACCTTCCTGTCAACTTTATCCACTATTTCATCTTCTCTGTCATAAAGGTTGTCAATGATGATATGGTAATAATGACAGTATCACTTCTATTATAGAGGGGAATACATTAATACATACATACATACATATATATATATATATATGAATTAGGCACCATCCCTATTTACATTTTTGAGGACACTCAAAGATAACAAACTTGCTCCATTTTATGAAGATGCATAGGAGGTAAACTGAAAATGGATAAGTCACGGCAGGGTAACCATGGCCCACAATACACAAATTACATTAAGAAACTCAGAAGTATCACAAAACAACATTTCCTTAAGTATAGACAAGCTCTTCCGGCCTTTCTTATTTACATCTTCTTGCTGGTTACAAACCTTCTTCCCTGGCCCCAATTCCTTCTTTTGTAGTTTTCTCACCTTCAGCTCCTTACACTGTCTGCCCACGTGGAGTTCTGTCTACATCATATTTAAGACTCTGTGTATGGCAATTCCCCAGCAGTTCAGTGGTTAGAGCTCAGTGCTTTCACTGCTGGGGGCCCAGGTTCAATCCTTTATTGAGGAATTAAGATCCCATAAGCTGCATAATGTGGCCAAAAAAAAAAGACCTCATGTAAAGGTTGACTAAACTCACACAAGGTATTCTTCATCATCCCCCACATGTGGAATATTAAGCACAGAGGAACTCCAGCAGGTCCCTTACTCTCACATTAGAGATCTTACAATCTATCTGTCTGGAGAAGTCTGGTCAAGAGTGAAGAGAGATGCTGTGATCCATCACAACAAAAAAACCCAGACCCCAGAATCCACAACTGTCTGTACATCCTCTTCAAGGGATGCTCTCTAACCACTCCCACTTCTACCCCAGACTTAGCCCTTCCCTGTACTTATCTCTACCAGATAACTTACCAAGTAGAATAATAAGAACAGATTTACTTTTTTATCTCCATGACTGACCCATTCCTTGAAGGGTAGGATTACATCTTCCATGTTTTTGTATGACCCAGCACTTATTGGCATGCCTAAAGTCACAAAATATTTATTTGTATATCCATTAAAGAAATGCATAAGTCAAGAAGCTATAATAGAGAAGTTTAATAAGGCCAATCTAAAATAAAAGCCATTTTACCCTGAGACAAGCTGCCAATACTGGCAGGAGGAGCATGCTGCTGCTGCTGCTAAGTCGCTTTAGTCGTGTCTGACTCTGTGCAACCCCATAGACAGCAGCCCACTAGGCTCCTCTGTCCCTGGAGGAACATCGGTGAGTATTTTTTTCCTCTGATGTTCTTATTTTTTGGTAAATGTTCTAGGGAATAGAAAAATACCTGGGCATCCGAGTGTGCTTCAAACTGTGTTGTTCCACCTGTTGCCTGATCAAAGGTGTATATGAGACGGATATCTTCTTCATGCAATTCATGGCCTTCCACAACAATGGTCCCTATTGGAAAAGCAACTGTCACTGTTACTCAATCAGTAGCCCACTCCCCAAGCTGCCCTGCTACCAATATACTGTGCCACTCTCTAATAAAAACTTCAAATCATCAAGCTCCAGTCTTTAGGAGATTATGTCTTACTGACTGACTCTTACTGACTCATGACTACTGTTGTAGTCAAGGATGAGATAAACTTTCCTTAGACTACACCACGCTATCTTAAGGCCATTTATATCACCAATATCTACTGCTGTATATAAGGTCCTAGATCCAAAAACATGTGCCAGAGGCAACAAATGAATCCCCATCATAAACATAAGTAGCAAGCTACAATGAAGAAAGCACAGTCTGTAGAGTCAAGCTAGACTTAGGCCTACCACTCAAAGGTGGTAAATACCTGGTGTTCTTCTACCTGCCTATCCGGGTACAGTCAGGGTGAGAAGAGGTAGACAGCGTGAAGGTCTGAGCATCATACCTATTCATGGTAGGCGGAACATGTAAACAGCTGAGGATGGCAATTCCCATTTCCCATACCATTTACTATAGTAATTCACAAAACAATCTTCTGGATCTTTGAGCAATGGGCTGTCATTTTCACTTTATGTCACTGTATTCTGAAAACTGCTTTCCATCAATATGGAACAGTTCACTCAGAAACTACAGTTTAAAAACTACAGGCTTTCAGTTTCAAATAAAGCTTATTTCAAGAATTTTTAATATTTTGGCTAAATGGTGAAACAACTTGAGATTTATGACCTGAAGGCTGATCAAAGATTTTGTTAATTTAACAAATCAAGCTGAATTAGTACTGATTCAACTTTTAGTTGCTAGTCTCTAATGTTTTGTAAATTTTATCTAAAAATTTGGGGAATCTTATGGACATTTCCCCCAATTTCCATAACTACTCATCTGAGTTATGAATCCTTAAATCTTTCTTCATGACATTTCCATGCTTATGATTTTCAATTTCAGAGGGAACCCAAACATCAAACACCTTGTACCCTAGGATTGCTGCAGGAAGTCAAATAGCTGTAATTAGACCATATATGATTCTAATCATGGCAGAGGTCAGAACTCCTGGGCACCTGGAACAGCTTCCTAAAGATTTCCTTCAGCACGCTTATCAAAAATATGATTATATTCATACATCTTTAGCGTCTACCAGCACCATGAGGGTAAGGACAATGTCTGTCTTATTCAACTCTATGTTCTCAGTGTCAACAAACAGAAGGGCTTTAAAAAATATTTGCTGAATGAATGACTCCACTCTTGCTCAACTGAGAACAAAATATGTATTCTAGATATTTTAGAGAAACATTTTAAGTTCTGACACAGTTTTGGAAGAAGCTCCAAACCTCAATGCTAAATCCCTTTCATTAAAAATACTTAAGTGTTTAAAAATTACAATTTTGAATTAAAACTAAAAGATAACTTTCTTCTTTGAATATCTTCTGGTCTTCATTCTGGCAACTCAAGTCATCTTTTTGTCTACAAGCAACATCTGACAAGGGTAACACTCTATACCACTGGCTGGTGAATCTGAAGGGTTTTGCTCTCTCATTAGGGTAGATTTTTCCAGGCCCATATTAGCACTTATAGAATTCAATGGTAACTTATGGTTTACCCATCTGACTCAATGATTTCAAGTAGAAACCTAGCTGAAAGTGAAAGTGAAAGCCACTCAGTTGTGTCCGACTCTTGCGACCCCATGGACTGTATAATCCATGGAATTCTCCAGGCCAGAATACTGGAGTGGGTAGCCTTTCCCTTCTCCAGGGGATCTTTCCAACCCAGGGATCGAGCCCAGGTCTCCTGCACTGCAGGCTGATTCTTTACCAGCTGAGCCACAAAGGAAGCCCAAGAATTCTGGAGTGGGTAGCCTATCCCTTCTCCAGGGGATCTTCCCGAACCAGGAATGGAACTGGAGTCCCCTGCATTGCAGGCGGATTCTTTAACAACTGAGCCATGAGGGAAGCCCCTAAACCTAGCTAGAATGAATCAATTCTACAAAACATCTACATGTGAGAATATTCACTGAAATATTAGTTATACTGTTAAAAGAATGGAAACACTGAAAGCACCAACAATAACAGACTGGTTAAAAAAATACCAGGCATATCTACATGTGAGAATATTCACTGAAATATTAGTTATACTGTTGAAAGAATGGAAACACTGAAAGCACCAACAATAACAGACTGGTTAAAAAAATACCAGGTATCCACAGGAAGGAAAATTTTTGCAACACTTATTGAAATAGCATTTTAAAGACTGACAAAACACAGAAATGTTTATAATGTAAAGTGAAAATGCAAAATAAAAAGGTAAATGAAAACCAAATAATGTAAATATAAAAAAGTGAAAAATGTGAAATAAATTATAGGGTGATTCCCATTTGTAAAGCTATAATTATATGACTACATATGTATGTAGGATGAACTAAATCAGAATTTTAACAGTGAACTAAATCAGAATTTCAATCTACATTAAAAGGACGGGTGATGGGTCATTTTTATTCTTTGTACTTAAAAAAAAAAATTAGCAGAATTATTCATAATAAATATTTTTATGAACAGAAAAAAAAAGTTCTAATTTAAGGGAAGGCTGTAATAGTAGAAATCAAAGAGGAGGCTAAGTACGAGATATCCATCAGGTTGAGGACACAAATGGTGCCCCCCAATGAAACAGATGCCCACCATTTTCCTGGAACCGCTCCAGCTCCTCATTGCTCAGCTGTTTGATGGATGTCATTACCATCTTGAAAGCTCCTTTCAGACGCTTCCCCAGGACCATGTGATCTGGCTCTGCCCTTAGGCGAATGCCATACTTGTTTTTATCTGTAGATAATGTAACTTTTCGAACATTCAATTCCTGTATTTGATAGACATGCAAAAACAAAAATGAAACAAATGAAAATATGTCCACAAAAATTTGAATATAAATATTTATAGCAATAACCAAAAAGTGGAAATAACCCAAATGCTGATCGACTATGAAAGGATAAATAAAATGTGGTATATCCACCTAGTGGGCCATCTTTTAGCAACATAAAGGAAAGAAGCATTAATACGTGCTATAACATGAATGACCCTTGGTGCTAAGTCACAGAAGCCAGACACAGAAGCCCACATATTGTATGATTTCATCTACAGACAATGTCCAGAGTGAGCACACCCAGAGACAGAAAACAGATTTGCGTTTGCCAGAGGACTGCAGGATCCTGAGCGGAAATGATGCATGAATGATAATTTGGGGTCTCTATTTGGGGTGATGAAAATTCTACAAAATTGTGGTGATGACTGCACAACCCTAAGTCAATTAACAAGGACTGTAGCATTAGAAATATGGACTTCATGTCTCAGGGGTAACCTTCGCCCGAGCAATTTAACTGTCAATTAACCAGAAGAATCAGTTAATTGCAGTATTTCATGTCTCCCTCATGCTAGCAAGTTAAGGATTACTAATGTAGCAGGAAATGGTGACTACACAGTAGGAAGTAAGAAAATGAAGTATCATGGAATTGTCAACTGAAGTAAATTATATGGAAATATTTTGCCATTATACATTACTATATTATTTGATCTCAGAGTGCTCAAGATATTTAAGTATATTCTATTTTTATCCTTATCTTAAGCATTCTTTACAGAATTTATGTCGCCTTAGTTATAACCTTTTAAATTTCTAAAGAGTTTTATAAACTCTATTTATCCAGAATTCTCAAGTAATTCAAAACCAAATATAGAAATTATTTTCTATCCTTAAATATTATCTGTGAAAGGAATAAAAATGAAATTTGAAATATATGTTTCATTTAAAAACACCACAGGATAAAGCTTTCTGGGAGGACAACTGACAAGACAGTTTAAACTTCTGACCTCAAAACTCCACTTTTAAGAACCTATCCAACATCCACACTGTCAACTAGCAATTGGCACCTGCCATCGACTTATCTGGGCTTCACAGGTGGTACTAGTAGTAAAGAACCTGACTGCCAACAAAGGAGATGACTCAAGAGACACAGGTTCGATCCCCTTGGGAAGACCCTCTGGAGGAAGGCATGGCAACCCTCTCCAGTATTTTTGCCTGGAGAACCCCATGGACAGGTGAGCCTGGTGGGATACAGTCCATAGGGTGGCAAGGAGTGGGACGTGACTGAAGTGACTGAGCACACATGCATCTACCTATACCTGTACAATGGCACCCCACTCCAGTACTCTTGCTTGGAAAATCCCATGGACAGAGGAGCCTGGTAGGCTGCAATCCATGGGGTCGCTAAGAGTCGGACACGACTGAGCGACTTCACTTTCACTTTTCACCTTCATGCATTGGAGAAGAAAATGGCAGCCCACTCCAGTGTTCTTGCCTGGAGAATCCCAGGGACGGGGGAGCCTGGTGGGCTGCCGTCTATGGGGTCGCACAGAGTCGGACACGACTGAAGTGACTTAGCATAGCATAGCATACCTGTACAAGGATTAAATTGTGTTGCTGCAGCTGCTGACCTTCACTAACCCCCTGAAAGGAGTTCAGGGTAGACAGCAGAAATGAGACATTCTGTGCTTGGGGAGAAACTGGCAGGAGAGGTCTTCAGATAGGTGTTTTCAGGAGCTGATTTTATAAGCCCAATTCTTGAATCTCCCCATGGAAAGGCCCCCAAAAACCTTCATGGTGGTAACTGTTCCTCGTGACTAGCAAGGCTTCACAAGACTAGCAGAAACCTTCTGGAAAAAAATGTACTTGACTGCATGTATTCCCCCTTTACCAAAATCACATATATACTGACCTTTTCCCACTGCTTCTTAGGAGCAGCTTCTCAGAGCTATCTGAGGTGCTGTCTCCTGGGCTGCATCCTCATTAACTCTCGCATAAGAGTTAACTCGCAACTCTTATGTTGTGCATTTTTTAAATCTACAGTTAACGACATATTTGCACAAGCGCACACACACACAAACTTTTATTTATAGTCTGAAACATAAATTTCCAACAATACTAGAGTAACTAAATAAATAATGATGCAGCCAGAAAGTGAACACTATGCAGCTGGCAAAAAGAATAAATTAGATCCCTAATGTTTCGTTTTTAAAGGAAGAGTTCTTTAAAAATATTTATTTAAAAATTTTATTTATTTATTTGGCTGTGCTGGGTCTTCGTGGCATGCAGGATCATTAATTGAAGCACATGGAATTTAGTTCCCTGATTGAACCTGAGCCCCCTGTGCTGGGAGTGTGGAGTCATAGCCACTGGACCAACAGGTAAGTCCTAGGGCTCTATGTTTTAACATGGAATGTTGTTTAAGTAATACTATGAAGTGGAAACAATTAGTAAAAAACTACATATATGATCACCTCTATTCACAAATAAAACCAGTGATGTGCATATTTGATGTTTAGTTGCTAAGTCATACCTGACTCTTTGCAACCCCATGGATTGTAGCCTGCCAGGCTCCTCTGTTCATGGGAGCATCCCGGCATAGGTTGGGAAAATACTGGAGTAGGTTGCCATTTTCTTATCAAGAGGAATCTTCCTGATCCAGGGATCAAACTCAAGTCTCCTGCAGTGGCAGGTGGATTCTTTACCACTGGGCCACCTAGGAAGCCTGCATAGATGTAGATGTATGTACAAATGTGTCTACATGTATGTAAAATGCTAGGAACAACCCAGTAGGAGATACCGTAGTGAACATCCCTGTAAGTGGGAAATGAGACACGACAGAGTGGCCAGGGTGAGAAGAGACTTTGTCTTGTACCCGATGCTAGTGTTTATTTACAACCAGTGTTTACTTTATACTTGGGTAATTTGAAGGACTAAGCTTTTTCTTTTTGTTAATTACCAAAAATTACCTTGGGGAAGAAAAGTGGATGAAGGGATAAATGATCCAGTGAAGGTGAACAATTCATGGACCTTGAAATCACTGTTAAAGAATTATAATTACAGGGACTTCCTTGGTGGTCAACTGGTTAAGACTCCATGCTTCCAATGCAGGGGGTGTGGGTTTGATCCCTGGTAGGAAGAACTAAGATGCCACCTGCCCCCAGCATGGCCAAAAAATAAATACAAATTCTTCAAAAAAAAATTTTTTTAATTACATTGCAAAAAATTCATGATGAATCAAAAAGCAAACTGTAAGATTTCACAGATGGTTACATTTATGTATATACTGATAAAGAATACTAATCAAAATAATCTTCCCAAGGACAGAAGCCTGTTTGGACCAAATTACACAAATCAACTGTCTTACCTCAATTATATATTTCTCCAAAGACTTAACTTCATTAAGAGCTTCCTGATCTTGATGGATAACAACAATTTCTTTCAAAGGATACTAGAAAGAAAAGGGAAGGGAAAGTTCACTAAGCATCCAGTCTTCTAAACTGCAGAAATATGAATGTTACATGTTCTATCTGAATTTCAAGCTCTAGACTAAGCAGGCTTAACTAGTATTAAGTCATTCACAGCCTTACTGCAAAAAGAAATTAATGCCATTGCTGGAAGCCCTTTATATTAAGAAAATACTCCAAAGACATAATTCTCTAGGTGTGTGCAATTTAAAATAGAAATAAAATCTCAAACCTTTATTGGAATAGTTTTGCGGTCTCGAATCACTCGGCCAAGTTCAATCACAGACTGCATTCTAGATACTGCACTCTCAGTTTTCTGGTCGATCAATTCCTCACTGATTGGGAGAGGTAGGAACATAAAAGATAATAGATTTAAAAAGAGAAAATCTCAAAGAAGAAACGTGCTTCATTGAGGAAGAAAGTTGGATGAGAGATGTGATGGTGTGGTTAGCTTCCCAAGGGAGGGTCTTGGGAACACAGCGTGACTGTTTTGGGGGCTTATAGTGAGAGGCAGGGAGAAGGCAATGGCACCCCAGTACTCTTGCCTGGAAAATCCAATGGACAGAGGAGCCTGGTAGGCTGCAGTCCATGGGGTCACAAGGAGTCGGACACGACTGAGTGACTTCACTTTCACTTTTCACTTTCATGCATTGGAGAAGGAAATGGCAACCCACTCCAGTGTTCTTGCCTGGAGAATCCCAGGGACGGGGGAGCCTGGTGGGCTGACGTCTATGGGGTCGCACAGAGTCAGACACGACTGAAGCGACTTAGCAGCAGTAGCAGTGAGAGGCAAGCTTGAGCCTGATGCTCAGTGCATAGCAGCTCCCCAAAATGATACCAAAGGCCTACCCACACCCTGCATGCCACAGATCTACAGTGGATTCCACCCTAAGTATCCCTCTTATACTCATTCTGTAGCCTGAGGAATAGCTCAACTGGAAGGCATAGCATGGGTGAGCTGGAGCAGGGAGCTGGGGCCCCCACATGAGTGCATCTCTAGCAACTCTCCTTTCCATGGCGCAGGTGACGCTTAGGTATATTTGATTCTTACCGAACATGGGGCAGCATGAGGTAGTGAATACT
Organism: Bubalus bubalis; assembly: GCF_019923935.1. Lineage (NCBI taxonomy): Eukaryota > Metazoa > Chordata > Mammalia > Artiodactyla > Bovidae > Bubalus > Bubalus bubalis. Next base: position 145,476,998 of record NC_059159.1, read on the forward strand.
GAATGTGTCCTTGTCCTGGACAGAAACAGGGTCAATCAGTGTCTTCAGATTCTGATACATCAATTCAGTAAGAAAAGGGGTATAGGGGGCCTGTATAAGGACAGAAAACATTATGTCATTCATATGTAGCCATCATTAACTGATCTCAGAGTTAGAAACAACTAAAACATTTTAGAGAAATGACAGGGGAATATGCACAGAACTGGACATGAGGTTAATACAATATGCCCTAAGAAAATGACCTCATTTTGAACTTGGTGAGACACACTCACGAAGCAAAGAAGTAGGACTAAAGACAGAAGTGTCCAAAACATCCTTGAAGATGTCCATAATAAAAACAGGAGCCGATGACCACATGCCAGTTAAGTCAATTGCAGAGGAATGAATATTCCTAAAATCTCAGAAACCTCATCTGTAAACTGGGGAAATACTACCTGCTTAGCAGGAAGAAGGAATGAGCTCATACATGAGACACCAGGTAGAGGACCTGGGATAAAGCAGGTTCTCATTCCATGTAAGTTTAGGAAATAAATAGAAGGCTTGTAACATTAAAGTGAAAGAGCAGAAATAAGACACAGGAAACTAAGGGTGGAATTTTTACTTATATATCATTTAATGAATATTTCAATTGGTAGGAACATGTCTCAAGTGAAATACTGTTTGCAATATATGTATTTGTTTGGTTAGCTGTTAGCTCAAGACCTTCCCTGATACTCATAGATGATTACAGGACTTTAAAATGTAGAAAAAATAGAGAACAGATACAAACAGAGGACAGTGCAGCAACTGGGCACCACAAGCAGCCCACAGGGCTAGAGCTTTAGAATGGGATCAAGCATCTTACCATAAGTCTGCACAAAGAAAGCAGAACACTAAACAAGGTCTCCAGGGCCATAACACAATCCTCTACTCCATTTTCACCCTAAGGATAAAAACCACACACAGTAAACTGTTAAAACCAGTAGCTCACTACAGAGAAAAAAAAAAGGTAATAAAAAGGGGCAAACTCAGCTATAATTAAGTTATCCAGAGATAACATAACTACTTTAAACATTTTAATGTTCTGTTAAATATATGTGCATACACACACATACATGCACGTGTATGTAATATATTTTAACAAAACAAAATTACTGTTTTGTTACAGGATTTTATCATTAACACATTTGAAGGTAGTACTGATGGGCAGTGGTCTGGGTGCACCTCACTCCCTGTTTTGGAGCACTGCTATTTATGCATAGCTTAAGTTCTGGGACAGGCTCCATGCTTCACTCATCCTATATCCCCAAAGGCTTAATGAAGAGTATCGTCAATAAGTAACTGTCCCTCTAGTGTTAGAAGCGATGAAGTGCCCATCTGAAGGTCACAGCTGTACCGAACAACATTTGCAAAATACCTGCATGAATTATTTGATTTTAACAGGTCTGTTCAGTACAGTCCTAAATGGCCTGAGACTTTGCCTCTAATATGATGTCTATAATTGTGTTTTGAAAACATGTGAGATGACTTTTAAACTTAAGGATTCCCCTATCCAAAACATGGCAGTACAGTTAATATGCAAAGGAAAAGGAAAAAGATAGCTTCAAAAAGTGAGAGCATTTGAAAACACCCTTTTTCCTTTTGGTTGTTCTCATTTTTCCTCAACTCTCATACTTCTTGCACTTTCTGCTCTTCCCAAAAGAAGCCTGCACTTACCTTTAATCTTCTACGGTTCATCCGAACATACCAATTGGTCAAAATATCCACAAACTTGACCAGGCGAGGAACCACAGTATAGAGCCTGTAAGCTGAAAGTAAGACAACCAATCGGACCGTGAGAATATATAAAAGTCTTGGGAGCTTAAGACAGGGCTGGATACAAGAAGAGCAAGTAGGCCCTGCTATTCAAGGGCTATCACATCTATTAGAGAGATAGGTCAGTTTTCATTCCAATCCCAAAGAAAGGCAATGCCAAAGAACGCTCAAACTACCACACAATTGCCCTCATCTCACATGCTCGTAAAGTAATGCTCAAAATTCCCCAAGCCATAATTTAACAGTAGGTGGACCATGAACTTCCAGATGTTCAAGCTGGACTTAGAAAAGGCAAAGGAACCAGAGATCAATGCCAACGTCTGCTGGATCATCAGAAAAGCAAGACAGTTCCATAAAAACATCTGCTTTATTGACTATGTGAAAGTCTTTGACTGTGTGGACCACAACAAACTCTGGAAAATTCTTAAAGAGATGGGAATGGGAATACCAGACCACCCGACCTGCCTCTTGAGAAACCTGTATGCTAGTTGGGAAGCAACAGTTAGAACTGGAGATGGAACAACAGACTGGTTCCAAATAGGAAAAGGAGTACGTCAAGGCTGTATACTGTCACCCTGCTTATTTAACTTATATGCAGAGTACATCATGAGAAACACTGGGCTGGAGGAAGCACAAGCTGGAATCAAGATTGCCAGGAGAAATATGAATAACCTCAAATATGAAGATGACACCACCCTTATGGCAGAAAGGGAAGAAGAACTAGAGAGCCTCTTGATAAAAGTGAAAAAGGAGAGTGAAAAAGTTGGCTTAAAGCTCAACATTCAGAAAACTAAGATCATGGCATCTGGTCCCATCACTTCATGGCAAATAGATGGAGATACAGTAGAAAGAGTGACAGACTTTATTTTTGGGGGGCTCCAAAATCATTGCAGATGGTGACTGCAGCCGTGAAATTAAAAGACACTTGCTCCTTGGAAGAAAATCTATGACCAACCTAGACAGCGTACTGAAAAGCAGAGACATTACTTTGTCAACAAACGTCCGTCTAGTCAAAGCTATGGTTTTTCCAGTAGTCATGTATGGATGTGAGTATTGAACTATAAAGAAACCTGAGCGCCAAAGAATTGATGCTTTTGAACTGTGGTGTTGGAGAAGACTCTTGGGAGTCCCTTGGATTTCTCAAGAGGCAGGTCAGGTGGTCTGGGATTCCCATCTCTTTCAGAATTTTCCAGTTTATTGTGATCCACGCAGTCAAAGGCTTTGGCATAGTCAATAAACAGAAACAGAAACAGATGTTTTCTTGGAACTCTCTTGCTTATTATGCATGTTTAAAAGTGGGCATAGTCCTTTAGGATGACTGATAAAACATTCAAAATTTCCTGGACTAAGCATCCAATTATGCCAAATACAGAGGCATCAACTTTTCCATGAAGAGCTATGTATCAGCTGAGGAACTGAAGACCCCTACATGAACCACCTGATTGCTCTGGCCTCTTAAATCCACTGGAGTGCTGTACCTGAGTAGCAGCACCTGTCAACCACAGGATGCTGTGGGAGGGTGGTTTATGTTACCAGGGTGCATACAGGGATGCCATTTTTTCTCCACTGGCCACCGACTTTATCAGACCCATAAACAGTCAGACCCATCTCAGGTATCCTGGTTAATAGTTTCTTGAATTTCTCACCTTGACTTATGGTTGTCTATCTCTGACTTTAAGGAAACCAACATTACCTACCTTTTCAACCTCTGTCTAAAAACAAATTCATTGTTGTTAGGTAACAGAAATGTGGGGAAATGTTGATTTCCTTACTGTGTTTCTGAATTTCCTAATTTTTCCAGTCTACTTATTTAATAAAGTAGACCTAAAAATAAATTAAAAACATATTAGTAACAAGTACTACTTATTAAGAACCTGCCTGTTATCTGCTAGCTACTGTATGTACACAGTTTCTATCTAAGTCTTATAAAAACTATTACTAGGTACTTTTTGGAGATAGAAATGGAGGCTCATAGACTAGACGATGCTTCCCCCAGGGAACAAGTGGTGTACAAGTTGGGATCTGAACCCACGGGCATCCACTACTGAAGCCTGTGATTCCGTGGGCCTGTGTGGTGTCTGCGTGTGCTGGGTAAGGCCACTAGATATCCCTTCAAGACAATCTCTCAGGCCTTGGAACAATACATTTCTACAACAAACAAGCCTTAAAATTATATTTGAGAGGTAAAAAGAAACATTTATTCATCTAGTGTTCTGTCTCTCTCGAAATTTCTATAAAATTTCCTCTATGTTTAGAAAACCACACACCTATGGTGAATTAATCTTCCACAAAGGAGGCAAGAACACACAATGGAAAAAAGAATAGTCTCTTCAGCAAGTGGTGTGGGAAAACCTGGACAATCACATGTAAATCAATGATATTAGAACACTCATTTACACCATACATAAAAATAAACTCAAAATGGCATAAAGACTTAAGACATGACACCATAAAACTCCTCCAAGAGAACATAGAAATGGTAACAAATACAAATGGGATGTAATCAACCATAAGCTTTTGTACAGCAAAAGAAACTATGAATAAAACAAGACAATGTGTGGACTAGGAGAAAATATTTGCAAACAATGTGACTAACAAGGGCTTAATTTCCAAAATATACAAATATCTCGTACAAAAAAAATAAAAACAAGAAAAAAAAAATGGGCAGAAGACCTAAACAGACATTTTTCCAAAGAAGACATACAGATGGCCAATAGGCACATCAGATGATGTTCAACACTGCCAATTATCATTTACACCAGTCAGAATGGCCATTATTAAAAAAGCCCTCAAATAACTAATGCTGAAGAGGGTGTCTCCACACGTAGGAACCTTCCCCTACACTGTTGGTAGAAATGTAAACTGGTATAGCCACAATGGAAACAGTATGGAGGTTCCTTAAAAACCTGAAATTCTAACTTGAAAAGAGGCATGCACCCCAGGGTTCACTGCAGCACTATTTACAATAGCCAAGATATGGAAGCAACCTAAAAGGCCACCAACAGAAGAACAGATAAAGAAGATGTGCGTGTGCACACACACACACACAGAGGAATGCTCCTCAGCAATAAAAAGAATGAAATAATATGAAATAAAGCCTTTGCAGCAACATGTATGGACCTAGAGAATATCATACTAAGTCTGAAAGAGAAAGACAAATACCGTAAGAGATCACTTATACGTGAGATCTAAATAAACTATGATACAAATGAACTTATTCACAAAATGAAACAGACTCATGGACATTTAAAAAAACCAACAAACAAAAAAAAACCTTACAGTTACCAAAGGGGAAATGGGATGGGGGAGGGATAAATCAGGAATTTGGAATTAACAGATACAAACTACTATAAATTAAATAAACAACAAAGTCCTATTGTATAGCACATGGAACTATATTCAATATCCTATAATAAACCATAATAGAAAAGAATATGAAAAAGAAAAAAAAAACATATATATCTGAATCACTTTGCTGTACAGAAAAAACTAATGCAACATTGTAAATTGACTATTCTTCAAAAAAAAAAGGTCTATGTTTATAAAGAAAAACAATTAAATACTAAAAGAGTAATTATAAAGAGAGAATCTTCATTCCTGGGAGGAAGGCTAAAAGAGACATACCTGCCATTTCGGTCTCAAAGAACCCAACGAGCGACTGCATAAAGGACAGGACCCACCGGTCTGTGATGTTGGTACTTTCTTTAACCATGTTCTCGTTGTAAAGGAATTCCATTTCTTCTTCCTAGGAAGTGACAATTATTGAAACTTTTTGCATGCATGGGGGAAACCACTGTAAGGAAATGAACTCTTTAAATGATTTAAACTGAAAGAACTAGCCAAACCAAAAAAAAAAAAAAATCACAAAATACAGACTCTATTGGCAATCTAAATTTCTGATTCTTAACAATATTTTCCAAGTAAATGCTAAATTTGGAACATTAAGTCCTCAATTAATGAAATACATTTCTGAATGAACTAAAGAGAATTTAGGAAAAAATGATTCCTATCATCAAAGAGTAATTATGAATTCAGAAATATTTCAAAATCCTGTCAGTAAATATAGTGTTTAGTTACCTTAAATCTGAGGAAGGATGGACAGTAAAACTGGGTAGGAAAGTACAACTATCTATAAGCTGAAAATGAATACTAGGAGTTAATGTCTTTGCTTAATTTATTTTACCCAGAATGCTCTATTTACCTGCTGCTTTTTCCTTTGCAAATCCTCCTTGATCCTTAAGGCCCACTTCACCTGTCCCTTCTCAATAGTATCACCATCAGGATGGCAAGGGAGCAACCATACTGACTCTTGCCCTGATTTAAGCACCCAATGCTGTTGTCTGCATCTTTCTGCCAGGCCCAGATAAGCCCCAGAGATGAGTGGTTTAACCCAGTCTGTTTTCTTGAGTTCCACACAGGCAGAGGTCTGCAAAGTAGGTCCACTTAATGACTACTGGCCTGAGAGGTGGTGGGATCAAAAAGAGGAACAACACTAGGGCCTGGAGAAGACCCTGTTCTTCCTGGGAGGGGGGCTTCATTAGCAGACAAGATGAACCAGAGGCAGAAAAATATATGGGGGCTTCTCAGAGGATGCTTCCCAAGTCAGCAAGTAACTGCTCTGAGACACCTTCACGTGTATCACAACCACTGTTTTTCACCCCAGCAACTCAATGAGAATTTTTCTTGGAGTCTCAGCCCAAATGCACTCATGAAGTGGCCCTTCTTGACCACTCATAGGCAGCAGCCTTTACGAGGCACTCACTCTGACAGTAGCTGACCCTTTACTTGCTTGCTCATCATGAATTTGGCTGGCTAAATGAATATCCAATGCAACTCTTCTTAAACAGGTGAAGCATCTGTGTCTTGCAGAGGTGAGCATCTGCCCAAATGGCAAAGCTCCAGTCCTGTTCTCCTTGGCTCAGCACAGTCCCCAGACAACTGTTGCACCTTCATCTATGGCCTCTCCAACGGCTCCGAGCCCCCACCCATGGGGCCTGCTCAGCCGAATCTCTCATGGAACTCCACCTCACAGCTCACCCCTATCTTTTACAAACCCAGCTCAGCGGGGCAGATCCCACTCCACAGCACTGCAACCCATACCTTCTGTAGCCTTAGTACGTTCTGGATGAAGAAGCGATAGGCATTGTACCAAGGGAGCAGTACATCCTTCAGGACATCTCGGACACCCTCTTCCTTAAAGCGAAGGTTTTCTGCTCTTACCACAGGGGAGTTAATCAGATATAATCTGGAAGAAGAAAAAATTACATGGAAATGGAATGAAGACAGTAAACCAAATATTACTGACATGTTGACAGGGTAATACCCATATCAGCACTTTTTCTGCAAAATGGGGACATTATAAATACTTTTCAAACAGTCTGCTTAAAACTGACAAAGTTCTCACTTTGTGTAAGAGACCTAGAAAATTCTAAAGGGGAGACCAAGAGTGCCACACCAAAATATGGCACTGGACTAACCTAGAATCATGTCCTGGGCTGGTTTGGCACAGGCCCCAGAAGGCATGGCAGCACCAAGAGGAAGTAACCAGGCCCTCCTCCCAGGACTGTATGTTTAGGCATCAGGGATTCACAAGGAACAGCCACACAAGCATTTTGTCAACACAGAGGGACTCAGAGGGCAGAGGTCAGGGACAGTGTTAAACATCCTGCAGGACAGCCTTCAATACAAAGAATAATCAGGCCAAGTAGTCAGCTATGCCAAGGTTGAGTCTAACACATAACTGGGATTGCAGGACACTGAATAAACTGCTCCCAGGCAACATGGGAACCGTGAGTATGCTTGCCCAAAGGCCCTGGGTGTGGGTCTCCTGTTAGTAACAGGAGGATGCAGAACAAGATCTCCATGGTTACTTTTAACCTGAGCACTGAAAAGTTAATAGCTCTATTTCAAGCAGTGTCTTTCTCTAAACAATTTTCAGTATTTTTATTTGCTCTAGCATAAATGTACCTCATATGGCTGTCTGAGGAGTAAGTGCAAAATAGAAATAAATGATATAAGAGAATTTTAATACCAACAAGACAGGGAATCTATAGGAGTAAAGGAGAGGCACCAGCAACTAATTTGAAGTACCTGTGCTACTCAATAAAATCTAACTCAGAGTCTCATATTCCAAAAGACCTCTAGATTTAGAAACATTTTTACAATTTAGAAAACGATCTTGGGGATTTAAAGTCAATAACATATCAATACAATTCCATATAATAGACGTGCATTTTTAAAAAAGAGCTAATTATAAACCAAATTAATAGAATGATTAGCATCACCGAAACCATGACTGTATCACTGAATGTAAGATGCTCACATAAGAGACGACAAATACACACAAGGCAGAGCACTGGTCTGTACCTGAGGGCATCAGCACCATATTTATCAATTACTGAAAGTGGATCTGGATAATTCTTTTTGCGTTTGCTCATTTTTTGACCATCACTTGAAAAACAAAAGGGAGACATCAATTAAATAAGTCAACATCACAGTTTATATATGGCTACAGATTATCTATAATTTGGAATAATTATCTACAGATTATCTATAATTTGGAATAATTATCTACATATTATCTATTATTTGCAAATGGGACACAAGCTACTATTAAGGCACAACAATAAGGTTGTTTTGTTAAAATCTGTGTAAGCTTGTTTCAGACTACTGTAGTGAGTAAATGGAGAAGTTTCAGGATAAATGGCAGCAGGAAGATGTAAGAGTATAACAATTCAAAAACACAGCTTTTGTATTTATCCCAGAGAAATGAAAACTTCGATTCACACAAAATCTATGAAGAAAAGTTCACAGTTTTATTCATAGTTGGCAAACACTAGAAACAACCTCAATGTCTTTCAGCAGGTGAAAGATCAAACTGCGGGTCATCATGGAACACTGCTCAACAACGAGAAGGAACTATGGATACATACAACCACCTAAGGGATCTCCAGGAATTACACCGAACAAAAAAAATCAAGCACAGAACTGGATACAAATCCATTTATGCATCATGCTTGAAATGACAAAATTACAGAGATGGGGAATAGATTAATGGTTGCCAGGTGTTGGAGATTAGGGCTGAAGCTGAACTTGGTGGGGTATGAAGGGGTAGAGAAGGTATGGTTATAAAAGGGCAATAGAGACATCCTGTGATGCTGAAACAGGCCCAGTATTTTGACTGTGCGGGTGGATAGAGGAACCTATACATGAAATATTGCATGCAATAGCAAATGAGTGTAACTGGGGAAATCTGATTAAGATTGGTGAACTGATTCAACAGCCTGATCTTGACGATGTGCTATGGTTTCAAGAAACATGACCACTGGGGAAACCAGGCAAAGCACATAAGTGGTCTCTATTAATTTTCACAACTATAATTCAATAAGATTTCTATTTTTTTTTTTTGAAGCACAGACTGTAGAGCCAGACTGCGTAGGTACAGAACTAGAATTTATCACTCTGTTGCAGTGTAACCTTACTTCTTCTGCACCTCAAATGCCTCAGATGTTGAACTGGACAATTAAAGGACCCATTTCAAATGGCTCTGGGAGTAAATGAGTAAAGATGTATAAATGCTCAAAACAGGGCCTGGGACAGTGCTAGGTGTCATCCCTCACTTTGAAGGGCACATGAAGCAAGATATCTATGTATAATAATTAATTTTCTTGTTTTTGTTTTTACTTTTAATGACTAGAGGCAACAGAAGCAAAGGAAAAAATAAGAGTTCTCTATTATAAGCCTCTAGAACTAATAGGTTCTTCATATATTAAAAAGAGGACAACTAAAAGTACATTAAAGGACCAGTTCATAGATTAAATAAGAGCTATAAGCAAAAGTACTTTATAAAATTCTAAATGACAAATGCTATTTTATCATTAGTAGTATAATGGGACACATGTCCCCTCCTTGGTCCGCCTCCATTAGGCTTAGTTCTTAATGAAGTCCTTCTCATAAGATAGAGGGATATGTAGAGATAGAATGCTACAGGTGGAGAAGGACAGAAGTTGGATGAAAACAGAAAACAGAAAGAAGTATAAAAGTAGAAGGAAGGAAAGAATAGGAACAGAACTGGTGCATTTCTAAATTCCTCTATTCACAAAGAATGGTTAGATCCAACCAGAAAATGCTCTAAGAACAGAGAGGAACTGGAACTCATCATTGTACAAGGGAGTGCACCTGCCTTGCCAGGACAAGTCCATTCACAATCACATTTTTGAATGGTGGCCGTCCAAAGAGAGATGTGGCTAGCACCAGCAGAGTGTAAAACCTGGGGGGAAAAAAACACACAAAGAAACAGTTCAATAAAATAAGAAATAGATTTTAAGCATAGGAAAGAAAACTGTGTTTACTTATTGGACTGAATTTCTATTTTAGGTAAGTTACATTTCTTGATAAGCACTTAAAGCAATGGTTCTTAATCCTGGTGATATATCAGGATCATCTAGGGAGCAGTAAAAAAATTAAGGACAGGACCCACTGTAGACCAATCATACTAGAGCTTTTCACTAGGAATAAAATGTACTTTATTTAAAGCAAATAAAACTCTGGAGTGAGGTACTGACTCTCTGCTGGGGACAGTACTATCACCTGCCTTGGGGAGCTAGTTGGACAGCCACAAGGCAGAGGTGGGCAATGCTGGGTGTTCTTCTCAGGACCTCCCAGAAATGCCAGGCTGAAAATCCAGAGATGTATGTTGCCTTTAGTACAAGGTCATAGGGGACAGCCTGATGACAAAAGACGCAAAAAGCACTCTCATTCAAAAGTCAAAAGGTAGACTGTAGGAACATAGAAAATGTTTTTATTATATCAGATATCATGCATGCCATTTGTTTGCTAGCTAGATTGTTTCCTAAAAGAACCACATCACACCCATGTAAGCTGTCCCAGTGTCATCTAGGACCGGATTTTGCAGTCGAAGAACATCACCAGACACAACTGATGGAGATGGGAGACCTGATCCCTTGAATAAATGATCAGATACCCCTTCCTCTGAGGGCAGGTAAATAGGACCATAGTTCTTAGGAGAGGTAGACCATGCCTGACAGAAGGGGAGGGAGGCAGTGTGCATATGTGGACCCACATGACAGCTTTTAACAGTTGCCAGATCTGGAAATTCCTCAGAGAAACAACTTATTGGTCAATCATCTGGCTTTCTCTTTAAGAATAGCTGTTCCTATAGAAAAATGGATTGAAAGCTAAAAATAGTACATTCCAGAACATTAAGGCTGGAATTCCAACAGTTTGTGAAGACTACTAGCAGTAAAGATAGAAAATGACCCAGCATTCCTTAAATATTCCTTCAGAAACATTACAAATGAAAGTATAATAAGAACGTGGGTCAGTCCAAAAACATTGTTTTTTGTTTCTTTTTTACTTTATTTTTATAGAATCTGAGCTGGCTTTAGAGTGTCAGTGTTCAGCAACAGCTCAAGGAAGGATGGAATTATCTGCTGGTCCTCACCTCCCCAGGTTAGGGTGAAGGAGATTTCATGCCAACAGCTGTAACTCCTCTCAGCTTCCAATCAACGCCCATGGCTCAAGCAAGGGGATAAGGAGTGGGGAGGGGGAAGCTCCTGAGACTCACACATGGCTTGCTTCTCCCTCCTCCCCTTTCCCTTTGCTCCCCAGCAGAGCACAGCTGACCTGAGCCAGCAGTTGGAGGGAGGTGGATGGGACAGAGCACCAAAAGGAAGGAGCCCTCAGCCCAAGGAGGAAGGGACCTAGCGTCCCTCAACCCTGCACCTACCCATGGGAGGAGAAGATGGGACAACTGATATTACTGTTAGTGGTCACAACATTCAGTTCCCACCTGATGTCATGGGGCAAACAGGACTGGTCCAGGTTATACTGAATCACAGCCAGTTTGCAGTCTTTAGATTATGGCTGAAGTCCAAAACGTGTAAGTCAAAATGATCTATGAGGTCAAATCCCAGGCTCTCCACAGGAGACAGACTGATACCCCCAAAGAGGACAATCTCGTCACCAGCAATACAGCAGGGTGGGTGGACAGTCCAGCCAGGCCTCAGTCCTCGTGAGAAAGACTCAGATAAATCTCACTGCTGGAATGGAAGGGCTCAAAATGGTTGGCAGGACCCCTAAAGACATACATGTAACTATCCAGCATTGTGGCCCAGTAATTCATCTTTTTCTAATTAAAAGGATGAGGGCACCACTTTCAGTAAGGCACCAGATAAAACCAGGGTCCTCCTGACCTGCCCTCAGAGGAAGGGGTATTTGGTCTTAATTGTAGCAAATGGGATCTTTGATCTTCCTTGTGGCATGTGGGTCTATGAGTTATGCAAGCAAACTCTTACTCCCATCATGGGCTTTGTTTTTTTTTTAGATTTTAAATCTGGATTTTTCACAAAGTTATGAGGCTAGCCTTAACACCTGAGTACATTTTCAACTATTCCTCAATTTTGTAGCAACCTCCCCAGTATCTTGTATGTAAATACACACTAAATATTTGAGTGAATGATTTGAAGTAAACTAAGAGGGACATATATTGTTTTGTATCACTTAAACTTCCAATATAATGAATCTCTGTATTCAAAAATGTCAAAGAAATAATTCAAACTCTAAAACTACTACAGTAATGTAGTGAGAGATACCTTCTCAAAAGACACTTTTATGGTATGTGGTGGTAAGGTGCAGAGGGCAGGAGGAGAGCCTATCTTGTCTGACACAATCTCCCCAGCACCCAGCTGATTAATACAAAGTAAAATACCTGCTAAGTTAAATCAAATCAATAAATCACTTTAAAGAACAAGGAACATACCATCCTCTGGTTTGGTCAATGCCTTCAGCAATGAAGTCTGCAGGAAATGCATCCTCAAACTCCCTCTTGTTTTCAAACGGATAATGAATTTGAGCATATGGCATGCTGCCACTCTCGAACCAACAGTCAAACACTTCAGAGACACGATGCAACAATCCCTTTCCACAGCGTGAAGGAATGGTCAGATGGTCAATGCTAGTAAACAAAGAAGTAAACGAAGAAATAGCTGCTTCAATTAACTTTAAGCAAAACAGAACACACGGTTTAATTGCCAGAAGGAAACACAATGCTCTCACAGCTCTTTTACATGCAAACAGAAATATTGGCAATTATCACAGGCTTTCAGAAAGTGTCATCAGTACTCAGTCTGGAAGGTTATATATCAAAGTCCCCTGACATCTAACTCAAGGACAGAGGCCACCTTTCCTCAAGATGAAATGAATCATCTACAGCAAAGTAATTTAGCAAACTAGTGTTTGATCTCTTCATGGAGCTCTATGACCTGCAACAGAGACCATGTCTTAATAGGCTAGGACCTAACCCCATACTCTCTGAATGACAGAACTGAAGTGAATCAAACGTGCAGAAACTGACCTCTCTCTGTGGAGATCTGAGATTTTTGTTCCTGATAGTTCTTCCAGTTCTGCTATTGACCCAATACATACTACCTGTCAAAGATAAAAGGCCTCAGAGTCAAAGTTCACATGCAGTTAATTTATGTAACATTTATTTTTAGATTTAGAAACCTTTCATCTTCACAACAGTTATCATCAGTGTGGCTCCTCATGAAAGACTGTGGGAAACTGAATAGGTGAGCAGACTTCACTTCTTCGCTACCTATCCCTGTACCAGAGAAATTCCCGACAGAGAGAGAATTTCACAGCCATCGTCTCAACAAGTATTTCCTGAGGATTTACTATGTCCAAATCTCTGCCAAAAGTAATAAGCGTAAGTGAAATGCCTAGACTATTGCTCTAAGGCATCTTAGTTTATTCCTGGCACCTGAATTTGGCTTTTTAATCCAAAATCTTCTCAAGTCAAAGCTGGAACTAATTTATTGTGTATGAACTGGACCAAATAATTATATTGAAAGATATCAGGATTATGTTCATGCAAGGAGGCTGGGAAAGGGACTTGGCAGGGGATGTTCATAATGGGGAGTCATCAAACAGGAGCCCAGTTCCTACTTACACCAGTAGGAGCTGCTGTAGTTCACACCCAGAGGACATCTGCTATCTAATAAACATACACAGCCTTCTTTCTCTGCCCTTCCTGCTCAGTTCTGAAAAGTCCTCTGATACAGTTATTTCACTCTTGCCTTTCAGGTTCCTATCAGAGATTTACTGAGGTCCCTGGGCTGCTGCTCTTCATAACCGTTCTAATGCTCTTAGCATTCAGCACAGGAAATACATCTTTATGTCTGTTATTATTAATTTACACACACACACACACACACACGTTTGACTTTATAGATTAAAGGTCTGTAATCCTTTGGTAATTTTAAGTTGTCCTTTTTATCACTAAAAGGTTGTTTCAATATACTGCCACTTAGTGCAGGGCGTGGAGTCTTTTCTGTTCATCAAAAACTCCGAGGAAAAAAAGAATCTAAGTAACACAAGATAAACAAGGATTTCCCAGAGACAAATACAACTTGCATTCTTCACTTTTACACAAAGGGAAATTTAAAACTATATTTAATTAAAGAAAATATAATTTAAAATAAATTAAAAACATATTCTTATTTATGTCATGATTTTAGGAAGGAATAAAGAAAAAAAAACCTGATGAAATAAAGGAATGAAATAATAAAGAAACCATATTCTTTTACCCCATACTGAGATACATGAACGAGGTGCTTCTGCAAAAATCAACACGAGGATACATGGCCCTCCTGCCCTTCCTCACCTCCTCGAAGTCACTGCTGACCCACAGTGGGATAGGAGTGCCCCAGTATCTGTTTCTGGAAATTGCCCAGTCACGTGCATCTTTCAGCCAATTTCCAAATCGCTTTTCTCGCACAAACTCTGGGACCCTGCAATAAACATATCAGATAATCACATCAAAACATTAGTAAGTAAACTTATAAAATTACATCTGCATAAGCCTTTGTATAATCCTTTGTGAAATTAACACTCTGGAATCTGTGCACTCACTTCTAGGAGAATGTTTTCTACAAGGACAGTACCAAAAAACCTACAGTGGTTGTTTCTGCTGTGAATTCATCCCAGGGAAGATGCTCTGTAATATGAAACTCCACAGAACATAAGCTTCCCAGTCCTGCTCTCCAACTGCAGGACTGCTGCAATTCTTTAACTAATTACCCTGATCCTACTCAGACCTAGTCTTCCGGTCAACCACACAATAGGGCTTTTACTAAAAGTCACTAGGTAAGGGCTCTTAATCACCTATAAAGTAAGAGTGCGAACGAGTGGGGCTGTTTGTAGTCGGTGGGTAGCTGCCTCTCCAGGCTCACCTGCAGTCCCCCTGCCACTGCGCTTCAGGGTCCAGGAATAAGGCAAGTACTTAGAACATAGCTGCTTACCTCACTGCCTTTGCCTGTGCCATCCCTCCACTTTGATAACCTTCAACTTGCCACCCTCCTTCCCCAAGGTTCCTACAGCTTCTGACTGGTAAATGACTCCTTATTCTTTAAGGTTCAACTTTGCAGAAAATCTTGCCAAGCTTCAAGCCTGAGTTAGGTCAATTTATAGGCCTGTACTCTCTCCCCACAATTCCCAATAAGGCAGCCACACTAATTATCCATACTGAGCACTCCACTAGGAAACTAAAAGGTATAAAAATGAAAAAAAACTACTTTCTCTTGAGAAATCAGGGTCAACTTACTAAGAAATATACAATTTCCTCTTACTGCCCAGAGAGTCTCTCCATTCTTCCAAAGTCAAATGCACTATTTCTTACTTCCCCCAAGAACTTCTTGGAAGAAGTAAAAACTAGTGATTACCCTCAAAACTCTCCGTAAAAAAATGTTCTTCTGGAATACAAAGATTTAGACTTAGATCATTTTTGCACCTACAGTGTACCTGCTTCGTCACCCAGACACATCCGACTCTTTGTGACCCCATGGACTGTAGCCTAGCAGGCTCAGTTACCAAGTCAACTGTTGACTACTTCAGTGCCTGTGTTCAGATAACCCTTATTTTTACTTAATAATGGTCCCAAAGTACAAAAGCAGTGATGCTAGCAATTTGGATACTCTTATTGTGCCTAGTTTATAAATTAAACTTCATCACAGGTGTGTAAATATGTACAGGAAAAGCACCGTATACAACGTATAGGGTTCAGTTGTTGTTTTGTCACTAAGTTGTGTCCAACTCATGACCGGTAGCCCACCAGGCTTCTCTGTCAAGGGATTCTCTAGGCAAGAATACTGGACTGGGTTGCACTTCCTTCTCCAGGGGATCTTCCTGACCCAGGG
This sequence comes from Bubalus bubalis, assembly GCF_019923935.1. NCBI lineage: Eukaryota > Metazoa > Chordata > Mammalia > Artiodactyla > Bovidae > Bubalus > Bubalus bubalis. The sequence goes on from NC_059159.1 coordinate 145,493,008, forward strand.
ATCAAACCTGTGTCTCTTGCACTGCAGGCAGATTTTTTACCACTGAGCTACCAGAGAAATACATTTAGGATTCAATACTATCTGCGTTTTCAGACATCCACTGGGGGGGTCTTGGAACACACCCACCATGGCAAAAGGGAAAAACTACTGTAACACCTCTCTGCAATTTAGATATTAGCTGAGAAGAACAAGGATTCTATCCTTGCAGTGTTTATCTATGAAGCCAGAGTACACAAGGCATCACCGTATTTTAGGAACTCAATAAGTGTCAAAAATAAAGTATTAAATGGCTTCTGTAGTACCTCCAAAGATAAATTTTTATCCTGAAAATGACTATCACTTAAAGCTAGGGGATTCTGACAGTTTTCCAAAGTCATTCAGATCAAATGAATGGCAACTTCTCATTTTCACTGGGTTAAGAAAAATATTCCCCTGTATGTCTTATCATGAGGTACGACATATCCCCTATATGTCTATCATGAGAGGGATTCTGCTTCTGTTATACAAAATTATTTAAATTATTCTGTGTTCCTGAATAAACAAAATAACACACAGCTATTACTATACAATTAAAGATGGCTTTTAAAACAATTATAATTTGGAGGAAGTGTAAACCAATATTAACTACTGACAAAGGACATTATGAAGACACACAGTTAACTGCTCACCAGTAACACAGGTCATTGTTCCTCAGCAGCTGATCCACCATGTGCTCCACCCTAACGAACCAGCTAGGCACTGCTTTGTAAATGAGTGGAGTGTCTGACCTGGGAAAGCAAAAATGCAGAATGTGGCTGGTCAGACTGAGGTATGCAGGGACCCAGGGTAAGACTGACCTTTAGTTTCTTAGTCACATGACCATCATGTATCAGGTCTTCTACTGCAAATACTAGTGTCTATGTCATCTCCCTCCACAATAGGTGGAAAATGAAAGTTAACAAGAGAAAAACTGTAGTTCTGCTTGTGTGACAGCTGTCTAAGAACTGATGTCAACCTCAGCAAAGAGGAAACAGGAATGAAACATGATGCCACTGAACATTCCATTTTAACCCACATCTTCATAGTATGATGTCGGACATCACATGATATTTCTCACTAAATTCCATTAGAAAATTGTAGAGATATATCTCATCCTAGAGAAATGTGATCTCAACACAAAAGATACTGGTACAGATCTATTTTTCTAACATCTAAAGATAAAATAACTATATATGTGAATTCATAAAATTCTCATTAAAACAAAAATGAAGTTTCCACACACTAACTTGAAAGGATACAAATGAGATGGGAACCATGAAATGATGAAATGGGTTTACATATCAAGTATATTCACAAATCTGAAGCTCTAGCTGTATTTCATCTCACCTCCAACAAAAAGGGTAGCTATGGGTGAAGGTGCTGGCAACAAGAAGTCGACCTTGTTCCTTTAGAGTCTTGATGATATTTTTGTCAGCCTCCTATTTTTAAAAAATTAAAATCTAGCCATTAAAATATCCCAAATAATTACTAATACAATATAATTAAGTATATTACTAAAATCTGTTATTTTGTTTCCTTTACAGTGAATAAAACACATAAATAACAAAAGTATTACAAAAATACTTGGTCTATATGTCAGCTACTGTATAACATTAAGTACTTTTAAAGTATGTTCCAGATCATTTAAGAAATTAAATTTTCAATTAGCAGTGATTACACAAGGTCAAAAAGCTGCTTCCTGAGTCACAAACCAGAGTTCATTTTTTCTGATTCCTACCCTTGAAATTACAGCATGCATCCTCTGAAGATATTAGACCTTGGAAAGCAGCTGATCTGATTTTATATGCTGAAACAAAACAAAACCAACTTCCTGGGGAAAAAAAAATATCCCAGATATGAAAGCTATTTAACAAAAACTAATTAATGAAAGAAGTAGGATGAAACTGACACCTTTCGAAGTCACATAGATACAAACCTTCACATACTGTCCTGCAAAATCTGTCACTTCAGCTGTAAAACAGCCTGAGGCATCCACAGGGCAAATAGGGAGAGAGTCTTTCTGAATGATGTTGAAATCCATACAGATCCGATAATCGTCCTAGGGCAAAGGAAAAAGGAGGAAGGGAAGTACAAAATAGTTATGTGTGGATGTGGCAGGAGAAAAGCATCTCAGGCAACAGATTTATAGAATTTTTCAGTATCATGACCTATAATTGTAACCAACTTTTGTTATTCTCTCAACTGAAGTTAACTCAAGGATCATTCAGAGACTCCAGAGCCCTACAGCAGCATTTTAGATCTGGTAGACAGAGTGCCTGAAGAACTATGGACGGAGGTTTGTGACACTGTACAAGAGACAGGGATCAAGACCATCCCCAGGAAAAAGAAATGCAAAAAGGCAAAATGGCTGTCTGAGGAGGACTTACAAATAGCTGAGAAAAGAAGAGAAGCAAAAAGCAAAGGAGAAAAGGAAAGATATACCCATTTGAATGCAGATTCCAAAGAATAGCAGGGAGAGATAAGAAAGCCTTCCTCAGTGATCAATGCAAAGAAATAGACGAAAACAATAGAATGGGCAAGTCTAGAGATCTCTTCAAGAAAATTAGAGATACCAAGGGAACATTTCATGCAAAGATGGGCTCAATAAAGGACAGAAATGGTATGGACCTAACAGAAGTAGAAGATATTAAGAATAGGTGGCAAGAATACACAGAAGAACTATACAAACAAGATCTTCATGACCCAGATAATCACGATGGTATGACCACTCATCTAGAGCCAGACAACCTGGAATGCAAAGTCAAGTGGGCCTTAGGAACCATCACTATGAACAAAGCTAGTGGAGGTGATGGAATTCCAGTTGAGCTATTCCAAATCCTAAAAGATGATGCTGTGAAAGTGCTGCACTCAATATGCCAGCAAATTTGGAAAACTCAGCAGTGGCCACAGGACTAGAAAAGGTCAGTTTTCATTCCAATCCCTAAGAAAGGCAATGCCAAAGAATACTCAAACTACCGCACAACTGCACTCATCTCACACACTAGTAAAGTAACGCTCAAAATTCTCCAAGCCAGGCTTCAATAGTACGTGAACCATGAACTTCCAGATGCTAAAGCTGGTTTTAAAAAAGGCAGAGGAACCAGAGATCAAATTGCCAACATCTACTGGATCATGGAAAAAGCAAGAGAGTTCCAGAAAAACATCTATTTCTGCTTTATTGACTATGCCAAAGCCTTGGACTGTGTGGATCACAATAAACTGTGGAAAATTCTGAAACAGATGGGAATACCAGACCACCTGACCTGACTCTTGAGAAACTTGTATGCAGGTCAGGAAGCAACAGTTAGAACTGGACATGGAACAACAGACTGGTTCCAAATAGGAAAAGGAGTATGTCAAGGTTGTATATTGTCACCCTGCTTATTTAACTTACATGCAGAGTACATCATGAGAAACGCTGGGCTGGAAGAAGCACAAGCTGCAATCAAGAATGGTGGGAGAAATATCAATAACCTCAGATATGCAGATGACACAACCCTTATGGCAGAAAGTGAAGAAGAACTAAAGAGCCTCTTGATGAAAGTGAAAGTGGAGAGTGAAAAAGTTGGCTTAAAACTCAACATTCAGAAAACGAAGATCATGGCATCTGGTCCCATCACTTCATGGCAAATAGATGGGTAAACAGCGGCTGACTTTATTTTTTGGGTCTCCAAAATCACTGCAGATGGTGACTGCAGCCATGAAATTAAAAGACGCTTACTCCTTGAAGGAAAGTTATGACCAACCTAGACAGCATATTAAAAAGCAGAGACATTACTTTGTCAACAAGGTCCGTCCAGCAAGGCTATGTTTTTCTAGTGGTCATGTATGGGTGTGAGAGTTGGACTATAAAGAAACCTGAGTGCAGAAGAATTGATGCTTTTCAACTGTGGTGTTGGAGAAGACTCTTGAGAGTCCCTTGATCTGCGAGGCGATCCAACCAGTCCATCCTAAAGGAGATCAGTCCTGGGTGTTCATTGGAGGGACTGATGTTGAAGCTGAAACTCCAGTATTTTGGCCACCTGATGTGGAGAGCTGACTCATTTGAAAAGACCCTGATGCTGGGAAAGATTGAAGGTGGGAGAAGGGGACAACAGGGGATGAGATGGTTGGATGGCATCACTGACTCAATGGACATGGGTTTGGGTAGACTCCGGCAGTAGGTTATGGACAGGGAGGCCTGGCATGCTGCCGTTCATGGGGTCACAAAGAATCGGGCACGACTGAGCGACTGAACTGAACTGACCCTGGGAAAAATTTTAAGTTAATCACACTGCATAGCTCTGAAGAAAGAAATCAAAGTCTCTCTTCTGATCATATAGTATGTAGTCAACAACACAGCAGAGGTGATGGAACTTTTCTTCATTTTGATGGCTGTGGTGACTGTATAACTCAATGTGCCCTTGTCGAAACTCCCAGCTGCGTATCATAAAACGCAAAGGACAGTCCCTCAGTCTTGTCCGACTCTTTGTGATCCCATGGACTGTATGTACCTCACCAAGTTCCTCTGTCCATGAAATTCTCCAGGCAAGAACACTGAAATGGATTGCCATTTCCTTCTCCACATAAAGCACAAACTGTATAGCAAATATTTAAATAACAAATGGATAAAACACTGCATGCCTTTTAGAAAGACAAAATGCCTAGCAACGCTCAGGATTTAGCCTACCATTTTCAGAACCAGCTCAGGATGGAAAGGAATTTCAGATGCAACTTTTTTCTCTTTGGGAGGAGGTATCTCCACAGTCTGAACAACAGTGAGAAACATCTTTCTGTGATACACATACACACACACACAACTTAGTGGCCAATGACATTTACTTCTCATAAGTACACTTGCAAGATTTATAGTACTCACAGCACCGAAGTAAGGAGCTTGGTGTACAATCCCAGTGCCTTCTTCCTCTTTCACATAGTTGTCAACAAGCACAGTAAAAGCACCACTCTCTTTACACTGGAAAAGAAAGGTTATCGGGCTTAAAGAATAAAATAAAACCATATCATAACATTAATAATAGATTTTGGTAAGACCCTGAAAAAATTTTAACACTTAATTTTTGGAAATAGAATGGACAGAATAATTCAGATTGGGAAGAAATGTGCCAATTCAAATCATTTCCATGAATAACAACAGTTCACCATTTATAAATGAAATCGTTATCCAAAGACTTACAGATAAAAATTTCTTCCTTAGTCACAAAACTTTTCATCAGTTCTTCCAACCTCACCCCTGCCCCAGTAAGCAGTTTATCCTAAAATGTCTCAGAAGATGTGCTCCCTCAACAATTCCCCTCCTGCTGTATTTCCAATCACTGAAAACACTTTGCTGCTGCTCCTTTTCCTTTCAGGTCAGCTCAGGTTTTCAGTAATAAAAGGCAAACTTTGAAAGAATCAGGATGGGAGCCAAGTTACGAGTTCTAGATTCAGGTACTCCAAGTACTGTAACACTGAGGGGAATTGCTTTCAGTTTGATTTTTTTGGTAACAGCTGAAGTCAGGTTTATACATATAAGACTACAGACCTACTTTTCCTACCTTCGTCTCTTAGTATTTCTTTTCACATACCCTTTGTTTCAGTCAAACTGACCCTGTGCTTTCTTATCCCTCTGCCTTTGTAAAATGTACTTTCAGAAATGATTTTCACATTGAATCCTATAATACTGTCAAAAAGGCATTGGCAGTCCCATGTTTTAAAAATATTCTGGTTGTATTTCAATTTCACAGGTGAACAAACTTTGGACAAAGATGGAATTGTTTGTCCAGATTATACAACTAAGTAATGATGAAGCCAGGCCTCCAGTGATGAAGGCCTTTGGGTTCCAAACACAATTTTATATTCAACCACAACACAGCTCTTTAATTCTTTGGCATTCACTTAAAATTAAACTTGAAAAATAACTCTGAATTTTTAATTGCTATAACCCAAATCACCTGGAAACATTTTTGGTGTGGTGTAATAGGTGCTTTTCAATAGTTTAAACTTGGAGAGATAATATGTGTATCCTCAGAATCAGACGTAAGAAGAGGGAATACAAAGGATCCTACTGTTTTAACTGTAGACAAAGAAATGCTGCATTGCGTTCCTATTTCTTGAAGTCAAGTTTGAGGTATTACCCCTGCTGAATCTTAGGGGGCAGGGTCTGAACTGGGTTAGCATTCACACAGAGAGCTATAGTGTTGCACTTCACAGACAGCATCTATTCTCATAGCTCCCACTTAAAACTTCAGAACATGGGTATTTTACGTATACACCAGATGATTTTTGTTTTAAGTCAAAGAACTTGCAGCATCGTTCTAAAACTTACCAAATGTTCTAGAAATTTTATGAAGATAACTGAACGCATATTCCAGAGAGATTCGTGACTTCACCCAAAGTTCCTATCTATTGTGTCCATGTACATTTTCTGAAAGGGCTCAACTTTCCTTAGGGTCTCAATAGGGTCTTCCCAATAGGGTCTATAATTCAGAAAGGTCACTGATACAGTGCAAGCGTTTTAAGACAAATAAAAACAAATATTTTAAAAAAATGTTAAGATACAGAAGACTGGAGTAATGATATTTTTCAGAGGGAGAAATCAAAGAAATGTTTCAGAAAATGCTTTTCCCAGAGGGCATCTGAGTTTACTGTTGAAGAGTGTCAAGTTGATATGACAATAAAGAAAGGTGAAGGTTTTTTAAAAACAGGAGGAAAACTTACAAAGGCAGGGAGAGAGGAAAAGAAAGGACAAGTTTGATGGAAGCAAAGGGTATGTTTAAATCAACATTAGGAGACATGGTTAGAGAGCGGGACTGCCCTGTATCGAGTAGAGAACGCCTAGTGAAAGACCAGGTAAAGCATTTGGCAATCCATTAGCGACAACACGCTATGAGGAAGAATGCCTTTAGTCAGGAGATAAGAAATACGGGAAAACACTCAAGTGCACAAAAGTATAGACACAGGTGTTGCTGTGGACAAAGCCCTCCTGCATTAGTCAAACTTATTATCTCCACACTGAACCAGATCAGAGGTAAGTGAATATTTTATCCCAGCCTGTGATGTAAGCTTTTGCTGGCTAATGCACGTCCAGCTGAATATAATTTCCAGTGTGTAAAACCAGGTCTGAGGGTGTTGCTCAGTATTTCGCTCCAAGACCTATAAATAAGAACCAATACAAGAGGTCTCCCCTGGTGGCTCATATCTGCCAATGCAGAAGATACGGTTTCGATCTCTGGTCCAGGAAGATCCCACATGCCTCAGAGCAACTAAGCCACAACTACTAAGGCTGTGCTCTACAGACCAGGAGTCGCAACTACTGAAGCCTGCACACCGAGGGCCTGTGCTGCTCAACAAGAGAGGCCTGTGTGCTGAAACTAGAGAGTGGCCCAGCTCACCGCAACTAGAGAAAGCCCGTGCGGCAACGAAGACCCAGGAAAACCATAAATAAACAGATTAAAGAATCAACAGGAAATTCCTATTGTTTTCATTTTTTTGTTGTTGCTGGAGTTTACAACTACAGCCGTGGATTCTGTTGACAGAAAATGAAAAACCACATAAAATAGTTCTGTGACTCGGATGAAAATTAAGTTACTAAATGTCTGAGCTTAAAGAACTTACCTCACAAATTCCTTGAAATGAACTGTTACTTTGACACACAGTTTTATTCTGAGTACTATTTTAAATTTGTAAAAACAAATCCCAAACAACACCTGACCTCAATGACTTTCCTGGGTGACAATAAGCAAAACAAAATATACACATATAAATCTTATCAAACATAACTGATTTCATACATAATTTGAGAAAACTACTTAAAATTTTATATAGTATTTTAATTATTAAAACAAGAAGGCAATATGAACAGAATTTAATTTTTTAAATACCTAAACAAAAATTTTTTGGATTCAGGCACACTTATATAAACAATATAACCAATAAGACAACATGAATATCACTCCAGTTATCAAACACATAGGTTGTGGAGAGTGCCTGTGGTAGAGGGCTCTAAGCTTACCTTTACAAAATAGTCAAACAGAGGCCTGTATTTCTTGCCTCTGAGAGAGGCACCAGGAAATCTAGAAAAAAAGAGAAGTAAACTCACAATTAAAATCAAAGAAATGAGGCTGCAGCCACATCAAATTACCATTTCCTTCTGATTTCCTTGTTCCTAAGTCATTAGTGCTAGAACATGTGACTTGAATATATTTGATTAAGCTTGAATACTATATATAGCTCTTGGGCAATAAAGTATCTCACTTTTTAAAACTAAAGACACACACACACACACACAGATGCACACATGTATACATCAATGATTTGTATATTCACCTTTCAAGGATCTCATAGTCACTCTCCGATTTATAGAGGGCTGATAATCTGGCTTCCATTAAAATGTATAATTTTCCTCTGACAGCATCTATGAGAGCAAGGGAAAATGTGGACTTCAATGACATGCATTGATATTTTCTGAATAAAAAACAGAACACAGGGTTCACCAACCAGAAAAGTTGTATATAGGCAGATGAGTGAGTGACGTGACTGGAATCTTAGGCAAAGGGCCTTCAAGGGTGTCACGTTCACTGCACCACGGCCATGACCCAGAGGTGACACCAGTACACTTATACAGACAGAAACGCACTTGCCTACAGAAGTAGAAGTAGACACCACAGGTAGCTTCTATGGTGGAAACAGCACCTTTCTGACAGATAGCATTAGAAACTAACTGTTGGTTCTTAGATTCTCCTAAGGCATAGCTAAATAAAGGTAAAAGTATCTGTTTTCTGACTACCAATCCTTTTCCATTCCTTTCTCAATATTATTTCTTGATAGTACAAGCTACTGAGAATCAAACTGTCTTATAAGATGAATTTCTTTCTGGCTATGAGCTTTTCCTTCTTTCCTTAGCTTCCCCCTGCTCTCCATAAACTGCTGAAACCTGGTCATCTGAATTATATTCTCCCATTCCTGTTCATTTTAATTCACCAATAATAAGAAATATATATTTGGTCTTAGTCTCTGTTCTGGCATGGGTGCCTGCTCTGTCACTTCAGCTGTGTCCGACTCTTTGCGACCCTGAAGACGGTAGCTCACCAGGCCCTTCTGTTCATGGGCTTCTCCAAGCAAGAATACTGGAATGGGTTGCCATTTTCTCCTCTAGGGGATCTTCCGAACCCACATATCAAACTCATGTCTGTCAGTATCTCTTCCATTGCAGGTGGATTCTTTACCTACTGAGCCACCTATTCTGGCAGAGCTCTTATATCTCTTGGAATTTCTTAAGTTATGGGAGCCATAAATGTGCCTTTTGTTGATAACAAAACATGCTATGAGGTAGTACACCCCAGTTCTGGAGACAGAAACTTGAGACCCTTCCAGATCTCTCTGTGCACTTCACTTGGCCATTTGAGTGTATCCTTTACAATCCCCTTTTATACTTTAACTGGTAATCTCAAGAGTACAATGATCTCTGAGTTCTGTGATTTACTCTTTGGACCCAAGGAGGAGGTCATGGGTTGGTTAGAAATCTAGGTGACAACTAGAACTCATGACTGACATCTGAAGTGTGGGTAGAGTAGCCGAGGGCTGTTTTGTAGGACTAAGCTCTTAAACTGTGATACCTGACTCTTCTCCAGACAGCTAGTGCTTAAATTGATTTAACTGTTTGGCAGTGTTGAGAAAACACATATTGGAGATTCCTAATAGCAATGATATGCCACTTCGTTGAATCTCAGGTTCCTGGGCTGCTGAGTAAAAGTACAATAATCTGAAAATTACAAGAAAATTTTACTTTTCATCTCTATGTATAATTTTAATTTTTTTGTGTTAATTTCAACTTGTTAATTTTTTGATCAGAAAAACACTCGAGGATGTTTTTCCGATTATGTCTAATAGTTTTTCAAAAACGTTTTTATTCCAAAAAGAAATGTAATTTTTTTTCTTTTTTAACCATTGTGTCAAAAAGAATAAAAAGCTAGGAATAAATCTACCTAAGGATGTAAAAGACCTTTACTCCAAAAATTATTTGACTGATGAAAGACATCAAAGGTGACACAAACAGATGGAAAAATATACCACATTCTGGGACTGGAAGGATCAATGTGGTCAAAATGATTATACTACCCAAAGTAATCTACAGATTCAGTGCAATTCCTATCAAATTACTAACAATATTTTATCAGATCAAAAAATTTTAAGATTTGTATGAAACACAAAAGATCTCAAATAACCAAGCAATCTCAAAAAATGGAGCTGGAGGAATCAGGCTCACTGACTTCAAACTCTACTATAAAGCTACAGCAATCAAAACAGTATGGTACTGTTATTCTTTATTTATTCTAGAGTAGGGAAATGATGTCAGACAAAAACCAAATTTGAGAGACTTTCTCATTCAAGTTCAAAATGAGTTCAACAAGCAGCAGTTCAAAAAGCAGCAGAGACAACTTACAACCTCAACAACAAATTTGGCCCCGGAACTGCTAATGAATGTACAGTGCAGTGGTTGTTCAAGAAGTTTTACAAAGGAGACAAGAGCCTTGAAGATTAGGAGCAGAGTGGCCAATTATCGGAAGTTGACAATGACCGACTGAGAGCAATCATCAAAGCTGATCCTATTACAACTACATGAGAAGCTGTCCAAGAATTCCAAGGTTGACCATTCTATGGTCATTCAGCATTTGAAGCAAATTGGAGAAGAGAAAAAGCTCAATCAGTGGGTGCCTCATGAGCTGATGGCAAATAAAAAAATTGTCATTTTGAAGGTCCCTCTGCCCAGGAAAGAGTCAAATCATTTCCAGTTTTAGAAATATACTGGAAGCTAACTGGCTTTGTTGTGCTGTTTGAAACTCATTATAGGATTCTCCTTTCAAAATATATCTTGGTATATAACACCATACCTATGTATTCACCACTAGACAATTATTTCTTAGAGGCTTTCTGGGTTTCTAAGAAATTTTATTAATAGGCAAATTTCCCTGGGGTTATTAGCACCTAAAAGTGATTATGATATACCTAAGTACAGATTCTCAAACAATAAATTGTAAGACATGTGACCAAAGAGTTCATGCTACCTCCCAGCCCCAACAACTTTACTGATTCTAGTAAACATTTATTTCTTATATAACATGCAGTATGTTAATTTAAGTTATAATTTTAAATCATGCCCTGATTACTAATAATGATGTCTACTTAAAAATCAAATATTTTTTAAACTGTAATACATTTAGGCATGACAATTAATTTCCTAAAAAGTTTTAGACATTATCTAACATTGTATCCAACTCAGTTTTCTTAATGAATTAACTGTGTGCTGTTTCTAGTGTGACCCATCTACTGTTTATTTATTTATTGAATACTTATCTTGTTCCAGATAATGGGATATAAGGGCATGCTGCTGCTGCTGCTGCTAAGTCGCTTCAGTCGTGTCCGACTCTGTGCGACCTCATAGGCGGCAGCCCACCAGGCTCCCCCGTCCCTGGGATTCTCCAGGCAAGAACACTGGAGTGGGTTGCCATTTCCTTCTCCAATGCAGGAAAGTGAAAAGTGAAAGTGAAGTCACTCAGTCGTGTCCAACTCTTCGCAACCCCGTGGACTGCAGCCTACCAGGCTCCTCTGTCCATGGGATTTTCCAGGCAAGAGTACTGGAGTGGGGTGCCATTGCCTTCTCTGGTATAAGGGCATACCCCTCAACAATACCTATCCAGGTCCTGCCTTCCACAAACTCCGGGAGTTAGGATTTTTTTTGTTATTTGCTAATAACAATACCCTTGGGAACTCCAGGGCAGTACAGTGATCAGGACATGGTGCTTCCATTGCCAGGGCCCAGGTTTGATCCTTGGGTCTGGGATCCTGTAAGCCATGTGGCATGGCCAAAAAACAAACAAACAAAACACCTCAACTGTATCCTGATAATCTCTCTCTGTAGCTAAATGAAATTACTCTAATAAATGCCTTTTAGAGGAAATATACTTCAATATAACAAAGGCCATATAAGAGAAGTCCACAGCTAACATCATATTTATGGGGAAAAAGCTGAAAGTGTTTCCTCTAATATCAACAAGATGAAGACACCCACTCTCGACATTTTTATTTTAGTACTGAAGTCCTAGCCAGAAGAGTTAAGTAGGAAAAACAAAAGAAATCCAAATTGGAAACAAAGAGGTAAAGCTCACTATTTTCAGATGACATGATATATAAAACCCAAGACGCCGTCAAAAACTTAGAACTAAAAAATAAATGCAGTAAAGTTGCAGGATACAAAATCAACATACTGAAATTCACTGCATTTCTACACACCAATAATGAACTATTATAAAGAAAATAATTTCATTTACAATTGTATCACAAAGAATAAAATACCTAGGAATAAGCTTAAGAGTAAATGAAAGACCAAGACACTGAAAAGTTTAAGACACTGATGAAAGAAATTGAAGACATAAATAAATGGAAAAGAATTCCATGTTCAGGGACTCGAAGAACTAACAGTGTTAAAATGTCCATACTACTCAAATAATTCTAGATTCAGTGCAATTCTTGTCAATATTTCAATGGCATTTTTCACAGAAATAGAGTCAACATTCTTAAAATCTATATTGACCCACAAAAGATCCTAAAAAGTCCATTCACTCTTGAGAAAGAAGAACAAAGCTGAAGGCAGAACACTTATTTATTTCAAACTATATTACAAAGGTCCAGTTATCACAACAGTATGGAACAAAACAGAGTCCAAAAATAAACTCGCATATATATAGATAATTCATTTACAACAAAGGAGCCAAGAATATACAATAGAGAAAGGAGAGTCTCTTCAATAAATAGTGCTGGGAGAACTAGATCACTCTCTCATTCCATGTACAGAAATTAACACAAATGAATTAAAGACTTGGACATAAGGCCTGAAACCCTAAGATTCCTAGATGAAAACATAGCTGACTGGACTTCCCTGGTGGTCCAGTGGCTAAGACTCTGTACTTTCACTGCAGGGGGCATGAGTCTGATTACTGCTCCTAGTTGGGGAAGTTTCACATGCTGCTCAATGTGGGGAAAAAAAAACAAATCCCCACAAAACATATTTGATAAACTCCCTGACGTTGGTCTTGGCAATGTTTTTGTTTGTTTTTGACCTGACAACAAAAGAAATCAGAAGCTAAAAACAAAAAAGTGGGACTATATCACACTAAAGCTTCTGTATAGCAAAAGTAATCAACAAAATGAAAAGGCAATCATGCAAGAAAATATCTGTATATCAAATATCTGATAAGGGGCTAACATCAAAATTATATAAAGAACTCACACAATGCAACAGCAAATGAATAAATAAATGGGTAGAAGATCTGAATAGATATTTTTCTAAAGAAGACATACAGATATCCAACAGGTACATGAAAAGATGCTCAATATCACTAGTCATTATGGATACGCAAATCAAAACCCTAATAAGGTATCACCTCATACCTGATGGAATGGCTGTATTTACAAGAGACAAGTGTCGGCAAGGATATGGAGAAGACAGAACCTTTGTACACTGCTGATGGGAATGTAAATTGATGTAGCCACCATGGAAAATAGTATGGCAGTTACTCAACAAAGTTAAAAACACATATGATCCAGTCATTTTACTTTTGGGTATTTACACAAAGAAAATGAAAACACTAACTTGAAAAGATATCTGCAACCCATGTTCACTGTTGCATTATTTACAGTAGCCAAGTCTTAGAAACAACCTGTGTCCATCAGTGGATGGATGGATGAAGAAAATCTGGTGTGTGTGTATATATATATATATATATACAATGAAAAGCTATTTGGCTATAAGAAAGAATGAAATTTTGCTGTTTAAAACATCATGGATAGATCTTAAGGCCATGAGGCTAAGTGAAAGAAGTCAAAAAAAGACACTTATCATCTCACTTTTATGTAGAATAAAAACAAAATCCAAACAAAAATAAATCTCATGGATACAGATAACAGACTGGTGGTTACCAGAGGCAGGATATGAGGAAGAGGGGATGACAAAATGAGTAAAGGAAGTCAAAAGGTATAAACTTCCAATTATAAAATAAGGCATGGGGATAAAATTTATAGCATGGCAACCACAGTTAATAATACTATACTGCATACTTGACAGTTACTAAGAGAGCAGATCTTAAAAGGTCTCACCACAAGAAAATAATTCTGTAAGTATGTATGGTGATGGATATTAACTAGACTTGCTGCTGCTGCTGCTGCTAAGTTGCTTCAGTCGTGTCTGACTCTGTGCAACCCCATAGACGGCAGCCCACTAGACTCCCCCATCCCTGGGATTCTCTAGGCAAGAATACTGGAGTGGGCTGCCATTTCCTTCTCCAATGCATGAAAGTGAAAAGTCAAAGTGAAGTCGCTAAGTCATGTCTGACTCTTACTGTGATGTTTATTACCCAATGTATACAAACATCTAATTACTTTGCTGTAAACCTGAAGCTAATATGTGCTACGTTGTTTCAGTTGTTTCAGTTGTATCCTAATCTTTGCAACCCTATGACAGTAGCCTGCCAGGCTCCTCTGTCCATAGGATTCTCCACGCAAGAATACTGGAGTGGGTTGTCATTTCCTCCTCCAGGGAATCTTCCTGACTTAAGGATCAAACCCAAGTCTCTTGCCTCTCGTGCACTGGCAGGCAGGTTCTTTACCTGGCAAGGGTGTTCCTTACCACTAGTGCAACCTGGGAAGCCTGAAACTAACATAATGTGTATCAACTATACTTCAATTAAAAAAGTTAAAAAAAAAAAAAAGGAAAGAAATGTCAGCTTTCATTCATTAAAATTATTTTATTCATATCAATCATAAAGAACGAGGCTCACATTTACCTTTAATCTTCACATATTGCAAGTCGGGATTAACACACAGGGCAAGGTTACTAGGAAGAGTCCAGGGAGTAGTTGTCCAGGCAACCAAAGAAATATTTTCATCTTCCTCCAAAGGGAAAGTTACAAATATTGAAGGATCTTGAACATCCTGAAATCAAATGAGATAAAATATTCTTTTATAAAATTCGTAATAGTAGACTTGCAAGAAAAAGGAACTGATCTTAAAGAATACAATAATTTGATTTTCAGAATAAACTGAGCTTTAAAAAAAATCTGCCATATTTGTAACAAGACAATACAAAGCAATAAATTCCAAATACATTTTTATATAAAGAAATGCTTTAATAATTACCTTAGTAGTCACAACTGAAATATTTAAAGTTTATCAAGAGGGATACATAATGGAGATTTCACTATTACAATGATCTATTTTATAAAGTCCATAAAAAGTTAGGTCAATAAAATAACTATTTTGGAAAACAGCTATTATTTATTCAAAAATATATTAATAAAAATTTCACTGAAGGGTATATGAGAATTGTGTTTTCACCTTTTCAGGAAATCTGAAATTATGTCAAAAATAATCCTTAGTACACAATTAGAGCATGACCAAAGCAAAAAAAAAAAAGAAAATATTAAATGTTGGCAAGGATGCAGTGTAATCATAACAGTCTAGTGGAGGTATAAATCAGTATAACCACTTTGGAAAAGTCTTTAAGAGTGGGAGACAATGAACCATGGTCCTTGAGTCAAATCTGGCCATTACCAGTTTTTTGTACAGCCCAAGAGCTAAGAATGGTTTTGACAGGACTGACAGACCATGTGGCTTACAAAGTCTAAAATAATTATTATCTGGCCCTTCACATAGTTTTCCAACTCTAGCACTAGAGCTAAATTTAAGTATATCTTACACACAATAATTCCACTCCTGGGAATGTAAGCAACAGAAATGTCTGTATACACCCCCCAAAACTCAAGTTCTAGAATATTCATTAACAGCCAGTAACTAGATATTACCCAAATGGCAATCAACATTAAAAGGGATAAGGACTTCTCTAGTGGTCCAGTGGCCAAGACTCTGTCGTGCAATGCCAGGGAAGCACGTTGAATCACTGGTCAGGAACTAAGATCCGACATGTCATGGAACAACTGAGCCCACTTGGCAACTACTGAAGCCCATGTGGCACAACTAGGTAGTAGTCTGTGAGCCTCAAAAAAAGATCTCACACGCCACAACTAAGACCTGACACAGCCACATAAATAAATACATTTAACCATTAGAATAGATAAGTTAAATACTTAGCAGTAACTAAAATGATCTACAACTACACACAACATGGATGACTTCCAGAAACACAATCTTGAGCAAGAGAAGTCAGACAGACAAAAAAGAACAAACTGTACTATTGTATTTATACTTAGTAGAGAATCACTGAACAATGAGGTGGAATGAGGACAGTAGTAACTATAAAGGAGTAGGGTGATACATACTAAACTGAAAGGACCATGAGAAGGGAGAGCTCTTGATAGATTAATTGATAAGGCTCCTTTTGAACTTTATCAGGGTGTTGGCTTCAAATATACATTCATTTTGTACAAGTATATGGAATAGAGCAAGGAAATGGAAGAGCAAAAAAAATGCTGTCTTATTAAGTCAGGAAATAGGTACAAAGGTATAAAAATATTAATTTTAATATATATAGTAATGAACATAAAAAACTTAAAAAATAAAAAAAGCCACTAAAGAGAAACCTAAAATAAAACATTAATAGTGATTTCCTTTGGGTACTGGGATTATAATTTTCTCCTTCTTCTTAATATCTTCTATGGCTTCTAAATTTTCCACAATGAGCATAAGCTTCATAAATAATCACATCAACCAGACTTCTAGAAACTAAAAATTAAGACAATATAAAAAACAAGTATTTTTACATACCATCATTTAGTTTGCGTGTGTATGCTCAATTATCTTTCGGAAAAGTTTGGAAGCATTTTCTTCATTAACTCAATTTACTTCCCTACAGCTTGCTCTTTCCCAATAAGAAAATATATCTACTTACTATATAGATGAGTATAAACTTTGAAAACTCTAGGACCAAACTACTATAGGAAACTAACATGTAAAAATTTAGTTACCAAAGAAAACTGCAGCACAGTACACAAGGATCTGTATTACAAAATGTTTGGAACAACACTTACCATTTGAAAAAAGAAGAAAAAAAAAAAAAACCCTAGCCCTCTGAACAATTCAAATATCTATCGAAAGAATTAATAGATAAATTGTAACCTATTTGTTATATGAAAAGATCCAGGAGACGTAAGAGATGGGGGTTTGATCCCTGGGTCCGATTCCTGGGTTCATAAGATTCGCTGGAGGAGGAAATGGCAAACTACTCTAGTATTCTCACCTGGAAAATTCCAGACGAAGGAGAGTGCTGGGCTACAACCCATGGAGTCACAGAGTTGGAAACGAATGAACACACACACATGCAGCAGGGGTCCCAAACCTCTGGGATCTAATCCCTGATGGTCTGAGGTGGAGGTGATGTCATCAGTTCAGTTCAGTTCAGTCACTCAGTCAGATCCAACTCTCTGTGACCCCATGGACTGCAGCATACCAGCCTTCCCCATCCATCACCAACTACCAGAGCCTACTCAAACTCATGTCTATCACGTTGGTGATGCCATCCAACCATATCATCCTCTGTCATCCCCTTCTCCTCCTGCCTTCAATCTTTCCCAGCATCAGGGTCTTTTCCAAGGAGTCAGTTCTTCGAACCAGGTGGCCAAAATACTGGAGCTTGAGCTTCAGCATCAGCCCTTCCAATAAATATTCAGGACTGATTTCCTTTAGGATGGACTGGTTTGATCTCCTTGCAGTTCAAGGGACTCTCAAGAGTCTTCAACACCACAGTTCAAAAGCATCAATTCTTCAGCACTCAGCTTTCTTAATAGTCCAACTCTCACATCCATACATGACTACTGGAAAAACCATAGCTTTGACTAGACGGACCTTTGTTGGTAAAGTAACGTCTCTGCCTTTTAATATGCTGTCTAGGTTGGTCATAGCTTTTCTTCCAAGGAGCAAGCGTCTTTTAATTTCTTGGCTGCAGTCACCATCTGCAGTGATTTTGGAGCCCCCAAAAATAAAGTCAGCCACTGTTTCCATTGTTTCTCCAATTATTTGCCATAAAGTAATGGGACTGGATGCCATGATCTTAGTTTTTCGAATGCTGAGTTTTAAGCCAACTTTTTCACTCTTCTCTTTCATCAAGAGGCTCTTTAGTTCCTCTTCACTTTCTGCCATAAGGGTGGTGTCATCTGCATATCTGAGGTTATTGGTATTTCCCCTGGCAATCTTGACTTCAGTTTGTAGGTCATCCAGCCTGGCATTTTGCATGATGTACTCTGCATATAAGTTAAATAAGCTAAAAACTAAAGGTGATGTAATAATAACAGAAATAATGTGTACAATTAATGTAATGTGCTTGAATCATCCCCAAACCATCCCCTTACTTGGTCTGTGGAAAAACTGTCTTCCACAAAACCAGTCCCTGGCTCCCAAAAGGCTGGGCGTCACTGCTATGTTGTTGCTCATTCGATAACTTGTGTCTGACTCTTCGTGACCCCATGGACTGTAGCACGTCAGGCCTCCCTGCCCCCTCTATTACAGTTTGCCCAAGTTCACGGCCACTGAGTCAGTGATGCTATCCAACCATCTCATCCACTGCTAAACAGCAGTTAAAATTAAACTTAAAGCTACATGTATAAATGAGAAGGAATTTTAAAACATAATGTTTATTTTAAAATGCAAGGTTCAGAAAAAGAATAATGGATGATACTCAGAAACATATATAAAAACAGTATATACTGTTAATGAATATTTATGTACATAGTAAAAATATAAAAATATGCATAATTAAGAACCCCCAAATTCAGCACAGTGGTTCCCTATCAGGATGTAAAGAAAGAAATGGAAAAGAGAAAGGTGGTGTAAATAAACTGTGGTATATTTACCTACACAGTAATTAGAACAAAAGATCCATAACTCTACAAAACATGGATGACTATCACAAGAAAAGCCAGAAAGAAAAGAATACATAGTATATCTTCCCATTTCTTCAAAGTACAGAACCAGACAAAACTAATCAACTGTTATCTGTGATATTTGATGTATTTGAAAAAAATAGATGCATTTAGTGAAACCAATTTTATTTTTAATTCTTTTGGCCATGGCACAAGGTTTGCAGGATCTTAATTCCAAGACCAGGCACAAAACCTGTGCCCTCGGCAGTGAAAGCTCAGAGTCCTAACCACCGGATTACCAAGGAATTCCCCAATGCAACCCATTAGTTGGTATGCTTAAGATCTGTGCATGTCCAAATAAAAAAAACAAATACTGACCTCTATTATATACGTTCAAAGAAAAAACAAACACAGAAACAAAGTACTTATATCTATAAAATGCAGAGGACAGAGAAAATGTTAAATCAGATTATGAAGTTGTAATCATTAAAATTCAGATCATGGGAAACTCTACAAAGCAAAACCTGTTACCCAAACAATGATTTGCAAAGGTGGGGGGTGGGCGGGGGCGAGGGAAGCAAAAGAAAAACACAAAAACAGAAATGGAGGCCTACACATTAAAAAAGATCTAAGAGACAACTATTACTGAGTATGAACTTTCCTTAGGTCTGGATTAAAAAACAAACAACTAGAAATAACCTTAGGGGAAAAAGATGCTATTTAGAGACAAACAGAAATGTGAACACTGATGATATCCAGCAGTTAAACAATTACAAAATATTTAACACTAAGAATATTAAAAATGATTGATGATGACTTTTTAAGGTGTGACAATAGTACTATGGTAATATTAAAGAAAGATTAATTTATTAAAGGTACATAATGGATTACTTATCAATAAAATGACATGTCTATTATTTACTTTTGAAAAAGCATCTGGGAGAAATAAGTGCCGTGTGCAGATGGGGCAGGACTGGCTATAGAGACTGTTGGGGATACATGATAGGCACAGGAGAGTTAGCTAATTATTGTCTACTTTTGTGCATGCTTGAAATTCTTCACGTTAAAATGTTTTTAAGAAGGAAGAAAATACAGCAATATAATCAGACCTGAGAAAGTTTAAGCCTTTGGTACTCAACAGATATTATATTAATCTCTACATTTTTGTGTCTTAATATATTTTATTAAAAAAATACAATAACAGGAGTCCCTAAGAACAATCCAATGAGATGTTGAAAGCATTCTCTAAGATGGAAAATGCATCTGAAGTGCGAGTTTTAATAATTTCCAAACCTAGCCATGAAATAAGAATTCTGAACAAATCGAAGTCCTTTAAAAACAAAGAGGGTTAAATAATATCAGAAATAAAACCACCACTTGAATACAAACACGAGAACAGATACTTCTTATTTCTAAAGACTTACAGTCTTTACTATCTCTCTGGATAAGGTAAAGCAGTACACTGAGTCCCTTGGATTGCAAGGAGATCAAACCAGTCAATCCTAAAGGAAATCAATCCTGAATATTCACTTGAAGGACTGATGCTGAAGCTGAAGCTCCAATACTTTGGCCACCTGATGCAAAGAGCTGACTCAGCAGAAAAGACCCTGATGCTGGGAAAGACTGAAGGTAGGAGGAGCAGGGGACGACAGAGAACAAGATGGCTGGATGGCATCACTGACTCAATGCACATGAGTTTGAGCAAGCTCTGGGAAATGGTGAAGGACAGGGAAGCCCGGTGTGCTGTAGTCCTTGGTGTCGCAAAGAGTTGGACACAACTGAATGACTGAACAAAGTGCACTGTGTAAATATAAGACATGTTTAAATTCTTATACCAAACATAGCAAGTTATTTCATTCATCAAAGAAAAGATCATAACACATCACTAACTGCAAATAAGATTTTCTTCCAAATACTTTTAACAAATAAATGATTTTACAAGGTCTGAGACAAGGCATAAAATAATCCTAAGCAATAAGCCTTATGAAACAGTGACTTGAGGAAAATAGAGCAGAGCTGGCCTTACTAAACAAAGAGAGGCATAAAAATATGGTTAAAATAAGCAAAATCTATCAATCAAAATCTATCTATTAAGACCAGCCAAGGGATTCCCCAGTGGCTCAGTTCGTAAAAAACTGCCTGCCAATGCAGGAGAAGCAGGAGACATGGGTTTGATCCCTAAGTGGGAAGATCCCCTGGAGAAGGAAATGGAAACCCACTCCAATATTTTTGCCTGGAAAATTCCATGAACAGAGGAGACTGGCAGGCCACAGTCCATGAGGTCGCAGAGTCAGACAAAACTAAGAGCACTCATGCACACATCACATTAAGATACATCATTTACATCACTCCCCAGGCTTAACGTTCTACACTGGGACTAAGTTACCATGATCATACAACCATTTAACTTCTGATTACATAACTTAATGTCCAATGCCATCTCACATACCTTGTAATTCTGGTGAGATTCAAAGTTGGAGAGTGGAGTATTGCATGCAGTGGAGAAGGGCATGACTTTCACACCTCTATAAACAAGGCCTTTATCATAGAGTTGTTTGAAGATCCACCTGGCAAGTAAAGAGAAAGAATTTTTCAAAAATTACATCACCAGAATCCTGTTTTCCCAAATACAAACATTTATGCCAGTCTAGTTTCCGTTTGCAGAGTATCTGATAGGCAAAGACGTAGAAACACAATGTCTCTCAACTGGTGAATAGCTGGTAAATTATAACAGATCAGTATAATGAGATTTTATGTAGACATTAAACCTGGAAAGGGAAACAATAATCCACTCCTGTATTCTTGCCTGGTGAATCCCATGGACATAGGAGCCTGGCAGGCTACAATCCATGGGGTCGCAAAGAGTCAGACACCACTTAGCAACTAAACAACAACAACGTAGACATTAAAAGTGCTAATATCTGTTGGCACAGAAAGATGCTCATGACTTGATGTTGACTGAGAAAGGCAATTGACACCATATTGTACAATGAGGTACCAATTATGTAAAACTATACATATCAGTATACATATTTATATTTTTAGAGATGCTAAAAAAAAAAAATAGGTTTCCATCAATGTATTAACTTACAGTTGGGATTTTAGGTTTTTTGTTTTTCTTCATACTTTTCTGGTGTATTGTTTAAATTTCACTATAATGGACAGTTTTACAAAGGCTTAAGTAGAAATAATTGAGATTAGGATCAGATATCTCTCCTATAGTCAGTCAAGAATGTTTATTAAACACTGAAACATGTTGCTTTATGCTAAATACACCAAGACACTACAAAACAGTCATCCCAGGTTCTGTGGTGACCAGTCACCTTTCCCAGACGGATACAAGAATGCACTTGGTGGGAATCCTTACTTAATTCTGCCTTTATTTAACTCATTTTTGTAGTTTGAGTCCTAAGTACTTGGAACAATAAATGAATTAAATTCTCTCCCATATGCTAAAATACATTTTTGTGAAAAAACTGCACAAATTTTCATGGTAATCCTTGACTTTGAATAAAGTCTGAAAGCCTGGTGTCTTGTAACAAATATCCCAAGTTTAAACTTTAAATTATATACTCTGATTCAAGTACATTCACAGGAGACCAGAGGAACTGTCAGATTTGATATCATTAAGATCCAGATTCAAGCCTAAGAGCCATATAACTCGCTGAGTGATCTCAGAGAAATCACAATCACTTGCCTTTACCTCCAACAGGGTCTGACCCCAATTCACAAGACTTTCTGAATCATCTGGGAAAATGGATATGGAAGTACTTTATATATACTCAAAAGTACCAGCTCAATCTAAATTATCATCATTAACATTATCATTGTAAATGTATCACCTACTATTATTTTTATATTCACACTAGGTTTATGTGCCTTATTTATATGCCAACATGTTCCTCAGGAATAACTAACATTCTAATACTAAGAGGCTTTGAATGGTTTTCCCCTGACTGAAATATGTTTTAATGTAAATAAAGAAGTATGATGTAAAGCTGCACTGTCTACTGTGGTAGCACTGGCCACAAGTGCTCATTTAAATTTATTAAAATTAGAAACTCATTCTCAGTCATACTAACCACATTTAAGTGCTAAATACTTAAATGCTGATCTAGAGCATAAAGAATACCTTCTTTTTCAGATATTTAACAGAAACCCTGCTTTTTTACAATGCACTAGTCATGAGAACTCCAGCTTGTCAGCGAAATAGGAAGAAAGTTCCTGTCCAAAGTTCCTGCCTTGTCAGACAATTTAATCAACTTCTACCCTTGGATACATGGGTCTGGAGATGCACTCACAGGGGTACATTAGAGTCAGGGGGTCTGAGAACTGCCCTAGGTATCTAGCTCTTCAAAGGACATGTGCCAAGCATATGCAACAGATCTTGACTGATAGAAATGTAATCAGGGAGACAGGAGACAGTAAGAAGCACAAGCACTTCAGTGTAGGGCCAAAAAAAAAAAAAAGAATCCTACAAAAGATCTCTGCAACTCACCTGTAATTATACACAACTTAACAAAAGCAGGACTTCCTCAAGGTCTGAGTTATGTACACAGGGCATTTTGTAGCCATAATAATTGTTTGCCAACTAATGATATGTAATGATTCTCAGACTACTGTAGGAAGCTCAAATTACCTATCAAAACTGGCATTGCAACAATTCTTATTTACAGTTAAAGGAAGCAAAATTAATTTTGAATCTGTTAGGAAACAGTGACTGCATATATAATTTCTCTCAGTAAAAAATTCAAGTACACATCAAAAATTCAAGTATCATTAATACCTTCTTAGACTCTAAAATATACTGAATTTAAAAATAAATTTTGGAGTGGAGGGAATGAATAGTACTGTAGAATTTCAGGGAATATAAATACTCTGTATGATAGCAAAATTATGGAAGTATGTCATCACATTATCTGTCCAAATCCAAAGAATGTACAAGAAGAGGGAACCCTAATGGAAACTCTGGACTTCAGTTGATTATGATCCCTCAATACAGGTTCATGAATTGTAACAAATGTACCACTCTGGTGGGGGATGTTAATAATAGAGGAGGCTCTGTATGTGTGGAGGCACAAAGCATGTGGGAAATCTCTGTATCTTCCTCTTTTTTCATCTTTTTAGAGCATTTTTAGGTTCATAGCAAAATTAAGTCTTTAAAAACAAAGAAAAAAAACAAATCAATTCCTAAAGATTTCAGGTAACTATGAAACAAGCTGATTCATACTAGAGCATCTCTCTACTAACTAATATAATACAACAGTCATTATAGTTATACCGTCAAATAAACTTACCAAACAGATTCCATGAATTGTGGATACAGAGTTTTGTAGTCATTGTCAAAGTCAATCCATCGGCCAAGTCTGGTAATAGTAGACTTAAGACATGTGAATATTAAAAAAATAGGAATATTAGAGTTTTTAGACAATGACATGTTATTACATAGCAATTATCATCATTATATATGATGATTTTGGAAGAACAATCAATGGTTCAAGTAAATCTATATTGTAAACAACTCATAAAAGTCTACCAAAGCTACCAAATGTCCAACACTGCAGATCTAACTGTTGCTGGCATGAATCATCAATGGCTGCTAAAATTAATGAGTCACAGTATGATAAGAAACAGGGTACTTACTAACTACAAAGGAAAACCCGAAACTTGACAGTGGAGAAACTTCACAGAATCACCTTAGTGAACAACATTAACAATGCCAACGAGACATATCAGCACTGTGTGCCTTCTGGTATGACAGACTAAGAGGGCTTGATGTTACTTCTTAGGCATTTTTGCCAAAAAAGCATAACCCAAACTGAATCATGAGGAAATACCAGACATTGAGGGAATTTCTGTATTCTTTAAAAGTGACATGGTCAGGAATACAAAAGACTGAAGGAATGTCCCAGATTGAAAGAGACTGCAGAGATATGACAACTAAATAAAATCTGTATTCCTAGACTGGATCTTGCATCAGAAATAAGAATTAGTGGACACTGGTTAAATCTGAATAGGTGTATAATATTGTATCAATGTTAATTTCCTGATTTTGATAGTTATACCATAGTCATTAAAGGTTAGCTTTTGGGAAGTGGGTGATTGGTACAGAGGCTCTTTATACTATTTTTGGGGGGGGAAAAAAGCCCACATGTATATTATAATCATCAGGACTTTCCCCTATTAGTGACCAGGCAATAAACGTAGATTCAGAAAGTTAGGTTAGGAGAAAATTAAGGAGCTTTGATTTTTAGGTTGGTGAAATCAAATTTCATTAAACAATAAAAATAAGTTTTGAGCAGAAAGAGCACAATAAATAGTCTTGAGAGAAATAACTTGGCAAGCTAAGTGGAAAGAACATGAGAAAGAGACCAATTATTAGATTGTTACAGAAATGAAGACAATGGTGGCTGAAAGACTAGGCTGTACGAATGAAAAGAAATGTCTAGATAAGAGATTGGAGAAGGCAATGGCAACCCACTCCAGTACTTTTGCCTGGAAAATCCCATGGATGGAGGAGCTTGGTAGGCCGCAGTCCATGGGGTCACTAAGAGTCGGGCACGACTGAGTGACTTCACTTTCACTTTTCACTTTCATCATTGGAGAAGGAAATGGCAACCTACTCCAGTATTCTTGCCTGGAGAATCCCAGGGACAGAGGAGCCTAGTGGGCTGCTGTCTATGGGGTCGCACAGAGTCAGACATGACTGAAGTGACTTAGCAGATAAGAGATATTAAGAAAAGTTTGCTCGAATTTGACATTTGAACAGGTCATGATGACTAAAATTTGAAGTCTGGAAGACTGATACCACTGGCAGGAACAGCAAATTTGAAAAAGTGGTAAGATCATGAAGATGGAAAAAAATAAGAGCCAGACATGTTTTTGAATTGTACAGGTATCTGTGAGGTGAGGTGAAGTGAAGTGAAGTTTCTCAGTCATGTCCGACTCTTTGCGACCCCATGGACTGTAGCCTACCAGGCTCCTCCCTCCACGGGATTCTCCAGGCAAGAATACTGGAGTGGGTTGCCATTTCCTTCTCCAGGGGATCTTCCCGACCCAGGGATCAAACCCGGGTCTCCCGCATTCCAGGCAGATGCTTTAACCTCTGAGCCACCAGGGAAGCCCATACAGGTATCTGTAGAGTTGTACAACAATCCAAGAGGCAGGGAAGAAAGGGGAAGTTAAAGACCTTTGTTTCTAAGCCCATCAGAATTAAGAGAAAATAAGAGCTCTGCCAGACTTGACAGTTATTATACGTAAATGCATCAGCTGTGGGAGCTCTATGACTAGAAAAGCAGTGGGCAAGATGGGAATCAAGCTAATATAACAACCATGAGTCCAAATGTGAATTATTTTTAACATCTGAATTTTAAAATTGCAACATTCTAGTTAATCTGTTTACTAGGACAGCATGATTCCTGTCATACACTGTGGGTAGGTAGGAGATTAAATTTGGAAGATCAATCAGGAACATAGAAATCAGAAAAGAGAGGGTTCAGCTTAACAGTTTAGGTAATGAAGTTGAAGATGGAAGCTAAACAGTCTTTTAAAGAGGACAGTCAACTTTGGGTGCATGTCATAAAAAGCACAAATGATCATAAAGTATTTCAACTCCCCTTTAAAAAACTAGCTTTTTAAAAAAATTCTACTTAAAACAACAAACTATACCTTCCATTCAGTAGAGTATCGCATCACAATTGCTCGGCACTGACTGTTATACTCTGCAATCCCCAATTTGGCTACATCCTCTGGTCCTCTGATTCCCAGGGTCTTATCAATTTCATATTCCTGAAAATTTGCATTAAGATTGTTAACATCCCTGCCCTATGACATAAATGCAATTCAACAAAGCTAGAAAATAAAAGGGATTTAAAAAAATTAGTTCTCAGAAAATCTATAGAGAAAATAAACTGTACATAATATTATAGAAATAAAGTTGAAGAATATCTGATTATAGTAAAAATTCATATTTTAACATATTATATATTGAAATATAATGCTTATTTTAAAATATCAGAACATAATATGGCTGATAACTCAAACATACCACAGGTAAACCATGACAATCCCAACCAAATCTTCTGTCAACGTGAAACCCACTCTGGTGAGCATATCTTGTAACTATATCTTTAATTGTCCCTGCAAGTATATGTCCATAGTGAGGCAGTCCAGTTGCAAAAGGAGGCCCATCATAGAAGGTAAATCTAAAAGGTAAGAAAAATTTGTTGTTACTTTAAAATAGACAGCAAAAACTAAGACAGCATTTTACTATAGACCGCAACTGTAACAGTAGAGTCTTGGGGGAAAAGAAAAGCTGCAAGGCTAGGAAACTCAGACGTAACTGATTAGATATCTACCGGAGGCCTTGCATTCAAAAAGGCTAATTATGACCATTTGGAGAGACTTGCATTAGACCATCCATTCTTCATTTATTAGTTCTATGATCTAAAGGAAGTTATTCATCCTGATCCTAAGTTAGATTATCTGTAAAATAGGCCCAAAAACAGCTATTATAAGGTTTTCTGAGCAGAAGAGACACATGATGAAAACAGTAATTAAAGAAAAGACTGGTTTTTAGGTGAATGAAGACTAGAGGTAGGAAGAACCCCAATAGGAAGCTACTACACTCTGCTTGTCTAAATGCTTAAATGAGAATGGTAATAATAAGAAAAGTGGAAAGGAAGAGACTTGACATATAAACTATTTGGAAGACCTCTTTAAGAAACTAAATCTACCTCTAGTAATTAAGAACTCATTCATTCAACATATATCTACTACTGAGATATATAAAGAGGTAGGAGATTCTGAGAAATGATTATTTTTAGACTATACCTTTACCAAAGAAATTCACATACTTTGGCCTATGTTTTGATTGCTTTAAGCATTCCTGGAAACAATTAAAGTCAGACCAAAACTGCAAGATTTTCTCTTCTTCAGCAGGAAAATTGATGTTTTCTGGAACTTGTTGAACCATTTTTGTCACTGCAAGAGAAATCAAATTTTTTATTCTCAAAGGAGAAGTCTAGGAATAACAGAGTACCATACATTAAAATGAATGTTCCTATCACTAGCCATGATACTACATGGTACTTTAAACTTTTTAAAGGTAAAGTTCACAAACCATAAAGTTCACCCTTTTAAAGTGTACAATTCACTTTTGCCTTTTTCTTTTTAAAGTATATACACAAGACTGTGCAACCACCACCACTCTCTAATTTCAAAACATTTTCATCACTATTCCCTCTTCAGCCTTCCAAAAAAAAATGCAAACATTAGCAGTCATTCTCCATCCTCTTCTTCACTAGACTTCTGGTGAATGTTCTGCCTCCTTTCTAGATCTTCCTATTTTGGACATGTCACATAAATGAAATTACGTATATACAGACTACTGGGTCTGGCTTCTTTTACTTAGAATTATGTTTTTGAGGTTCATCCATGTTGTAACACGTACTCGTACTTCATTTTTCATTTATGGCTGAATAATAATTCATTTTACAGATATGACACTTTTTCTTTATTAATTCCTCAGTTCATGGACATTGGCATTGTTTTCACTTTTGGACAGGGCAGCTTTTATGTGGACATAAGTTTTCAGCTCTTAGGTAAATACCTAGGAGTAAAACTGCTGGGTTATGGTAACTGTGTTCAACTTTTTGAGAAACTGCCAAAATGTGTTCCAAAGCTGCTGTGTCATTTTACATTCTCCTAGCAGAGAATAAGATTCCAGTTTCTCTACATCCTCACTCCTTATTGTCCATCTTTGGATTATATGAAATCCTAGGTGGTATAAAGTACTATCTCACTGTGCTTTTGATTTCCATTTCCCTAATGATTAGTGATGCCGAGCTTATTGGTCATTTTATACCTTCTTTGGAAAAATGTCTACTCATCTTTTGCCTACTGTTTAACTGGGCTGTCTTTTTACTGCTAAATTGTAAGACTTCTTTATACAGTCTAGATACAAGCCCCTTATCAGTTACAGGATTTGCAAACAAAATTTTCCCATTCCACAGCTTGTTTCTTATTTTCTTCATGGTCTATTCTTTGAAGCACAAACACTTTTAATTTTGGTGAAGTTCAGTTTATTTACTGGTTTTGTTACTTGAACTTTTAGTGTCGTATCTAAGAAATCACTACCGACAACAAGGTTGTGATGTTTTAGCTCGTACGGTTAGGTCACTGATCCATCTTGAGTTATTTTTGTATATGGTATGAAGTAAAAACATATGGTACTTTTAAATTTCAAAATTTATGTCCAATTCATACTCATTTATTCTTCAGCTACAGTATAACATTTAGTAATCACAGACCACACATTTCTTAAAAGAAAAGAAAACCCTGCCAATTGTAATGATACTAAAAATTCATTAATAATCTGGAAAAATAAATCTCAAAGTAGGTAAAAATTCTTACCTACATTCACTTTTGTTGAATCAACCTGATCTGAGGAAAACAGGCAAAACCTTAAAAAATGTTCAAGCTAAAAAATAAGAATTACATTCAAATAATTCCAAGATTATTTTAATTTTACATTTTATCAATTGTGCTACTTACTCATGAATTTTGTAAAGGACAAACCCTATGCCTCTCTGATTTAGTGCCTACTGAGAGGTCTTAGTGTCTTTTTCAGAAGTTAACAACCTCATTCAGAAATACCTGATCAGTCTGGGTTTAACTATCTAGTGGTTTAACTATCTACTGAGCATCCTTGAGTCCATTTTTCCTCAAAGCCTATTTATTCTCACTTTATAATTTTAATAAGGTTGGTGATCAGATTTCCAAGCCAACATCAGATTACAATGGGATAGGAACGCTAATAATGAGAAAACAGAGAAGGCAGAAAACCTTAAGAACTCAAATAACAATCTGAGATAATTGACTCTAGAAGCTCAGAGATTGACATACTTCAACCAATTCTGAAAAATCAAAGCCTAAGCACCATAACTGAACTATGCCATAAAAAAAAATTTTTTTAATAAAAAAAAAAAAAAAGCTACGTATATAAAGCAATGGTAGAAATTATGGAATTTCAAAGATACAGTCTTCACTATGTTAACTCATTTTTATTCTATTTTATTTGACAGAGAATGTGAAGAGACTAACTAAAGGACTGATCACGAAATGGCAAATACACAAACAGATTAAAAATAAAATTAGGGAATCAAATTAAAATTATATGGAAATTCAAGACCAGGGAAAATTTAAATCATGCAGATCCTTGGTCTAAATTACCAACACTGATTCAAGATATGACTGTGAGCTTCCTGGCAGCCAAGACAAGGGATTAAAAAGTCAAAAGGATATTGATTTTGCACATAAGTGAAAATCTGTAGAAAATGAGATTTATGCCACAGAAATCTGAGTCACACACGGAAATGAGCGATCTGTTTAATTAATATTTTTAACATTAGAAAAAGTTGTTTTTAAAGTTTGTTACAAGCAGTATTTCTCCTTTTGTCCCTCTGTCATTCATTTTTGACATGTGAGAGTGCCTTTGAGTTTTATACAGGAAAAAAATAAGGAAGAACATGTGTGCCATTTAACTCTACTATCCATTTTCTGATTAGAGTAAGCCATTTGCATGCGTGTGTGTGTGCTAAGTCGCCTTAGTCATCCCCAACTCTGTGCAACCCTATGGACTGTAGCCTGCCAGCCTCCTCTGTCCATGGGATTCTCCAGGCAAGAATACTGGAGTGGGCTGTCATGCCCTCCTCCAGAGGATCTTACCAACCCAGAAATTGAACCTGCATCTCTTATGTATCCTGCATTGGCAGGCAGGATACATACTTACTACTAGTGCTACCTGGGAAGCCCCAGAGTGTGCCATTAAATATTATTAAACGAAAGTTGAAAGGCATTTTGGATCTTCAGCTCTTGTCATAACTCACAGACTTTCAAGGATGGAGACAGGCGTTCAAGTCTGTGCGTTTACTGATGTAGTAGGAGTCCTATTGGATCAGTGACAACCTTATTAGAGGCCAGTTTAAACTTAAAGAGGTTATATCTGAAGACTAACAGATCGTCAGATATCAACACATTTATGTCTGTCACTCTTAATGCTCGTCAAGGCTGGTCCTATTATTCCAGCATCTATAAAAGTTGACTGGAGTAGACTCATCAGCCCTTCCTCAAATTAAGGAGTCCAAATCTACATTTTAACAAGATCTGAGGGGATCAGAATGCACATCAAAATTTAAGTCCTTCTCTTAAACTGTTCTGTTATTTTATTTATCTGAACATTTTTCCTTTTTTTTTTTTTTTTTTTTTTAAAGAAAAGGAGAGTTAAGCTTTCTGTGAAGATGGCTTTAGAGTTTTATAAAATTTCCAGTGAGGCTCTACATCTCCAGAGATTAAGAACCACTGCATTATTAGGCCAAATACAAAGACCCCATGTAATGGCGCTGACTATTCGAGGAACTAAAAAGCCTCTTGATGAAAGTGAAAGTGGAGAGTGAAAAAGTTGGCTTCAAGCTCAACATTCAGAAAACGAAGATCATGGCATCCGGTCCCATCACTTCATGGGAAATAGATGGGGAAACAGTGGAAACAGTGTCAGACTTTATTTTTCTGGGCTCCAAAATCACTGCAGATGGTGACTGCAGCCATGAAATTAAAAGACACTTACTCCTTGGAAGGAAGGTTATGACCAACCTAGATAGCATATTCAAAAGCAGAGACATTACTTTGCCAACAAAGGTTCGTCTAGTCAAGGCTACGGTTTTTCCTGTGGTCATGTATGGATGTGAGAGTTGGACTGTGAAGAAGGCTGAGCGCCGAAGAATTGATGCTTTTGACCTGTGGTGTTGGAGAAGACTCTTGAGAGTCCCTTGGACTGCAAGGAGATCCAACCAGTCCATTCTGAAGGAGATCAGCCTTGAGATTTCTTTGGAAGGAATGATGCTGAAGCTGAAACTCCAGTACTTTGGCCACCTCATGGGAAGAGTTGACTCATTGGAAAAGACTCTGATGCTGGGAGGGATTGGGGGCAGGAGGAGAAGGGGACGACAGAGGATGAGATGGCTGGATGGCATCACTGACTCGATGGACGTGAGTCTGAGTGAACTCCAGGAGTTGGTGATAGACAGGGAGGCCTGGCGTGCTGCGATTCATGGGGTCGCAAAGAGTTGGACATGACTGAGCGACTGATCTGATCTGATATGATTCCAGGAAGTGTCATGTATCAGTGACCGGGCTATGGCAGCTGCTGAGGAGAAACAGCCCCCATGCATATATCACAGGATTGCTCTAGCCCCTCATATCCACTGGAGAGCTGTACCTGCACAACAGCATCCAGTAACCACAGGGCTTGTGGGTGAAAGTGGGAGCAGAAAGAGGAGGGGGATTAACCTTACCAGGTCATGCTCAGGAAAGCAATCTCCTCTTCTTCCTTTCAACTATAATTCAAGGTCTCCACTATCTTCCCTATTCCATGACTCCTGACCTCTTTAGCCTCAACATCCTATTCAGCAATTTCTAGATACCCTCCTTGGCCTTTACTTGTGTTTTCCTCAACATATCTTGGAAAAGCCCACCAAAAAAATTTAAAAATAAATCTCATGATCTTCTTTACCACACTTGCTCCCATTTTTAATATCATGTTCTAGTAGTTCCACTATTTCTTTCCATTACCTGAAATTTCTGAGTCACCTTTAATACAACCAGATGATCCCCACATCCAAAAGATCACCAAGTTACATGGGTCTGACTTCTAAGTCTATTTCTCTATTCAGTCGTCCTCATTCCCAGATCTTCATAACCTGTTACATTAAGTCAAATTTAACCCCAATGGTGGGTCCATCTCCAGTCTTTTTTAAAAACAACTTATATCTTATTAACATATAAGCCAGAGAGGCATGCATTGGAGAAGGAAATGGCAGCCCACTCCAGTATTCTGGCCTGGAGAAGCCCAGGGACAGAGGAGCCTGATGGGCTGCCGTCTATGGGGTCGCAGAGTCAGACACGACTGAAGCGACTAAGCAGCAGCAGCAGCAAGCCAGAGATATACTTACGCAAATGTATAAAATATGTACAAAGATATCAACTGAAGTACTTCTATAGACAAATATCTGAAAACAATTTAAATATCCATGAATAGGTAATAGCCTAAAATAAATTATGGTACATCAATACCATGCAGGCAGTAAAAATAATAAACCAAAATATGTAAGCATACATATTACTTAAACATGCTGAAAAACAGTGAGTCACAGTTGCTGATAGTAATTTATACTATATACAAAATATTATTTTCAAGTGATTAGAAAATATACATATATATACTAAGTTTATGTTTAAGCAATTTTGTACTTAATTTAGAAGGCTACCCACCAAACTTAACAATGGCTACCACCAGAGAATAGGATATGATGGGGAAAGTGTGAAGGAACAGATTTTTATTTACTTCATATTACTGTTTTGGTTATTTTTGAGTATGTCATTAACTTTATCAAGTTTCCCTGGTGGCTCAGAAAGTAAAGAATCTGTCTGCAATATGGGAGACCCAGGTTTGATCCCTGGGTAGGGAAGATCCCCTGGAGGAGGGAATGGCTACCCACTCCAGTACTCTTGCTTGGAGAATTCCATGGACAGAGGAGCCTGGCAAGCTACAGTCCATGAAGTCACAAAGAGTCGGACATGACAAGAGAAAAACAAATACTATATATCCTGCACACCACCTTCCTAATGGAAAAGTTCTGGAAGTACCATTTCTGTATTGAAAAAGAAAAAAAATCCAGTGGTTCCTTACTCCCAGTGGTTTCTGTTCAGGCTTTTCACTGGGGCACCATGATCTTACCTACAATTCCTGCTCCTGACCTTTTCTTTACTCTTACAAAACTCGAGCTCCAAATTATATCACATTCTTAGATACTGCTGAGAAACAAAACTTTTGGCTGACATAACTGCTTTCCAGTTTCAGGCCCTTTCTCTTAAATACTCTAGCACTACTTAGCATAAATGTACTCTGCTCTATGGGAATTTACCAATCCACCTTTTTCAAAATTAAATATCCCCTGTCCCCAGAATCTGTTCCTCTCCTACACATCAAGGTTTACTTATATTGCATGTCTCTCCAATTCAACTGTAAACTTGTTGCTGGCAAAAGCATTTCACTAACCTCTTACTATTTTATGTCTTACTGTGTGCTTACACAGCATAGGTGCTCAAAAATATTTAAATGAATCCCTTTGTCAGCATCCTTAGTGATACTCCTCCCAATTGATTTTCCAATCTATCCCACTCCATGGGCTTCTCTTGGCAAGAATGATTAAGAGGGTTGGCTTTGGAATGTGATGGTTTTGGTGCCACAACTTAGTATGTGGCTTATAGGAAAAGTTATTCAACCTTTAAACTTCAATTCCATCATCTGTAAAATAAAAGTTGTAAATACTCGCAATGCTAAATCACAGCAATCACTTGCCATCTATGGAAACTATTACTACTTCTTTGTTCACAAATGCTACTCTTACTGCTTTTGCCCAGTCACTAAATCATCTTTCCAAAAATAATTAGAGTGCAATCTACATAGAGCTGCCTCCTGTTCCCTATAATTCACTCTTTAATAATCACTTATGAAAAGGATATTTTGTCCACTATTTTACCGATAATTTTTAAAAGCTCATCTTATTTACTAAAATCCCTAAATCAACTGCTTTGCCTCTAGCTTCATCCTGCCTTTCTTCTCAGCAACTCCTGAATGAATGCAAAAACTAATACTGTCCCACCTAAAAAAGAAACCTCATCTTCCTTCATGTATTCATTTCAAACACCACTTCACTAAAGAAGAAAATCATAAATTCATAAGGCTGGAAGTTAAGCATCGTCTCCCACTTGTTCCTCACACGAAGCTACAGTGAATACAGCAATTCCTCATCTCCTGAATCACACACAACGTAAAATCCTGCTATACATTATACTACAGTCCTCTGCACCTACTCCTCCAGTTACTATTCATTTTCAGGGCCAAATCCACTGCAGTTCCTGAGAAGCCTTCTTCTCCCACCGAAGAACTGGTCCTCATCTGGGCCCTTGAATTATTGTATTAAAGACTGTTAGACGGGAGACGCCGCGCTTACTTACCAGCAATACCCCAGACACCCAGCAATACATGCTCATTATGGGAACCTAAGACTTGATTTGTTCTTATGAATACCTAGACTTTCCAGTAATTTCATCCACCTTCTGAACTTCTCCAGTGAGCTTGATCACACCAAATTCTCTGAATCACTCAACAGCGCAAGTGTTAGTTACCAGGATCCCAGGCTGAAGCTGAGTAACTTGCAAGGTTTGTAACGCTCGGTCGAACCGCTGAGCCAGGATTGGTATCTGGTTGGATTCTTTCGCCCCATTTAGACCGTCTCCCAATCTTTTCCTTGGAAACGGATATGCACGTACTAACCCATGGCCCCCAATAAACATTAAAAAAAATTCTTGTGAACCAGAGGGGACCACGGGTCCCCAAGGGCAGGAAGGGGCGTATCTGAGGGGCCCGTGGACAGGACAAGATGACCTGAGGAGCCCCGCGGGCAAGACAGGGAGTACCTGAGGGGCCCCACGAGCAGGACCGAGCGTACCTTAGCGGCCTGCAGGACGGCGTAGCTCGGAAAGAAACGAGTCTATGTCTTGGCCGGGTGATGCAATGTCCACACAGCGTGAGGCTAAGAGGAAGAGCCCTGCTTTGCTACGGCCAATCAGAGCCCGGCATTTGACACCCATCAACAAGCCGGGCGCGGATTGGCAACGTGGGGCACCAATCACGCCCACCGGCCTTTCCTAGGTGTGCACTGGGAAGCTTGCAGTATAGTCCCGGGCGTGACCGCTATACCTTGCGTTTTACACGCAGCTAGGGCAATGGTGGAGGACGCGACCGTTTTATAGAACGGAGACTGATTGGGAGAGGCACACAGGAAACATGTTGTGCATCTTGACAGGGCGTTGTTACGCAAGATGTTTGCCTTCATCGGTGTTCACCTCACTACACGGAACAGATGTGCATTTCCCCACGGGTAAACCAAATGCAACGCCAGGGCCTCAGTTACGGTGTGGAGCCGTGAGTGCTCATTGTCAAGGCTGCTTTACTAGGCGATATTAAGGAAAGCAAGCCTAGGCATTAAGGCAGTACTTTTTTTTTTTTTTGGTGTAATGGAGACCTGCACCAAAGCACCTTGGAGTCTGCAAATATGCAGAGTCCTGGAGCAAAGACTAGGCTTGCTAAATCTCTGATATGGGTCACAAAAATCTCCCTGTGGAATGTTTTCAGGTCTGTGCAACTCTTTGCGACCCCATGGACTGTAGTCTGCTAGGCTCCTCTGTTCATGGGATTTTTCAGGCAGAGGAATACTGGAGTGGGTTACCATTACCTCCTTAAGGGGATCTTTCCTACCCTGGGATGGAACCTGTGTCTCTTGCATCTCTTGCATTGGCAGGCTGATTGTTCACCACTACCACCACCTGGGAAGCCTATTTTAACACACATTCTGGATAATTATGCTCCTCACTAAAATTCTTGACCTGCCTATCTGAAGAGACCCTCCTATATCGCAGGGAAATACAGAGGCCACAGAACAGTCTGAGAGGAGCTGAAGCATTAGAGGTCAATGCAGTTCACAAAAACCTTTCCTTTCTCCTTGACTGCCACGCAGAATTCTCATGAATTGTACTGCAGAAATAATGGTAAACAAACATACAGAGAGATATAACAAGAAAGGAAGAAAATGCCTGACAACCAGCTTTGTAAGTATTGCATCTTAATGTTTCTTGTATTGAAAACAAAATTATTTGCCTATTAGTCTGCTTTCTTATGTATTTTGAGTCTCCCCAGCACCCTTTGGGTATGTTGATTAAAAACCAAAGGGAATCCAAAGCCATGCAAAGGACAGTTGATTTCAGGATTGGAGCCTTGACAAATTGAGAGTCCCTCAGTGTATAACTGCTTAGTATAGCCAGTAATATATCCCGGGCTTGCTTGTGGGTGTCCAGGAGTCTCCAGTAGAGGCCTGGGTCGGTGGTGGCCTGCTGCAGGGTTGGGGGCACTGAGTGTAGCAGTACATGCTGCTGCTAAGACACTTCAGTCGTGTCCGACTCTGTGCAATCCCATAGATGGCAGCCCACTAGGCTCCTCTGTCCCTGGGATTCTCCAGGCAAGAACACTGGAGTGGGTTGCCATTTCCTTCTCCAATGCATGAAAGTTAAAAGTGAAACTGAAGTCGCTCAGTCGTGCCCAACTCTTAGCGACCCCATGGACTGCAGCCTACCAGGCTCCTCCGTCCATGGGATTTTCCAGGCAAAAGTACTGGAGTGGGTTGCCATACATGCATGGGATCTTTTGAGGGAGGTCACCATTATCTGCATTACCTCCACCAGTTTGATTTCACATAAATAGCAAGGAGGGAACACAGCTCCACCAGAGAAAACCCAGCTCCTCCATCAACAGAAAACTGGGTTAACAATTTACTGAACATGGCCCAGCCAATCAGAACAAGACCCAGCTTCCCTTTCAGTCAGTCTCTCCCACCCCAAAGCTTCCATAAACCTCGTATCATGTTCCATCAGAGGGCAGAAAGACTCAAAACCACAGTCACAGAAAACTAACCAATCTAATCACATGGACCACAGCCTTGTCTAACTCAATGAAACTATGAGCCATCCCATGTAGGGCCACCCAAGATGGATGGGTCATGGTGGAGAGTTCTGACAAAATGTAGTCCACTGGAGAAGGGAATGGTAAATCACTTCAGTATTCTTGCCTTGAGAACCTCATGAACAGTATGAAAAGGCAAAAAGATAGGACACTGAAAGATGAACTACCCCATATTGGGTAGGTGCCCAATATGCTTCTGGAGATCAGTGGAGAAATAACTCCAGAAAGAATAAAGAGACAGAGCCAAAGCAAAAACAACACCCAGTTGTGGGTGTGACTGGTGATGGAAGCAAGGTCTGATGCTGTAAAGAACAATATTGCATAGGAACCTGGAATGTTAGCTCCATGAATCAAGGCAAATTGGAAGTGGTCAAACAGGAGATAGCAAGCGTGAACGTCAACATTCAGGAATCAGCGAATTAAAATGGACTGGAATGGGTGAATTTAACTCAGATGACCATTATATCTACTACTGTGGGCAAGAGTCCATTAGAAGAAATGGAGTAGCCATCATAGTCAACAGCAGTCCTAAATGCAATACTTGGATGCAATCACAAAACAACAGAATGATCCCTGTTCATTTCCAAGGCAAACCATTCAATATCACAGTAATCCAAGTCTATACCCTGACCAGTAGTGCTGAAGAAGCTGAAGTTGAATGGTTCTTTGAAGACCTACAAGACCTTCTAGATCTAACATCAAAAAAAAGATGTCCTTTTCATTATAGGGGACTGGAATGCAAAAGTACGGAGTCAAGAAATAACCTGGAGTAACAGGCAAATTTGGCCTTGGAGTACAGAATGAAGCAGGACAAGAGCTAATAACGGTTTTGCCAAGAGAATGCACTGGTCATAGCAAACACCATCTTCCAACAACACAAGAGCAGACTCTACACATGGACATAATCAGATGGTCAAAACCAAAATCAGATTGATTCTATTCTTTGCAGCCAAAGATGGAGAAGCTCTATACAGTCAGCAAAAACAAGACCAGGAGCTGACTGTGGCTCAGATCATGAACTGCTTATTGCCAAATTCAGACTTAAATTGAAGAAAGTAGGGAAAACCACTAGACCATTCAAGTGAGATCTAAAGCAAATCCCTAACAATTATACAGTTGAAGTGAGAGATAGATTTAAGGGACTAGATCTGGTAGACAGAGTGCCTGATCAACTATGGATGGAAGTTCGTGACATTGTACAGGAGACAGGGACCAAGACCAACCCCCAAAATAAGAAATGCAAAAAAGCAAAATGGCTTTCTGAGGAGGTCTTACAAATAGCTGTGAAGAGAAGCAAAAAGCAAAGGAAAAAAGGAAAGATATACCCATTTGAACGCAGAGTTCCAAAGAATAGCAAGGAGAGATAAGAAAGACTTCCTCAGTGATCAGTGCAAAGAAAGAGAGGAAAATAATAGAATAGGAAAGACTAAAGATCTCTTCAAGACAACTAGAGATAGCAAGGGAACATTTCATGCAAATATGGGCTCAATAAAGTACAGAAATGGTATGGACTTAATGGAAGCAGAAGATATTTAAGAAGAGGTGGCAAGAATACACAGAACTATACAAAAAAGATCTTCACAACCCAGATAAGCACGATGGTATGATCATTCACCTAGAGCCAGATATTCTGGAATGTGAACTCAAGTGGGCCTTAGGAAGCATCACTATGAACAAAGCCAGCGGAGGTGATGTAATTCCAGTTGCGCTATTTCAAATCCTGAAAGATGATGCTGTGAAAGTGCTGCACTCAATATGCCAGCAAATTTTGAAAACTCAGCAGTGGCCACAGGACTGGAAAAGGTCAGTTTTCATTCCAATTCCAAAGAAAGGCACTGCTAAAGAATTTTCAAACTACCACTCAGTTGCACTCATCTCACATGCTAGTAAAGTAATGCTCAAAACTCTCCAAGCCAGGCTTCAACAACATGTGAACTGTGAACTTCCAGATGTGCAAGCTGGATTTAGAAAAGGCAGAGGAACCAGAGGTCAAACTGTCAATATCCACTGGATCATTGTAAAGGTAAGGGAGTTCCAGAAAAACGTCTACTTCTGCTTTATTGACTATGCCAAAGCCTTTGACTGTGTGGATCACAACAAACTCTAGAAAATTCTTCAAGAGATGGGAATACCAGACCACATGACCTGCCTCTTGAGAAATCTGTATGCAGGTCAGGAAGCAACAGTTAGAACCAGACATGGAACAACAGACTGGTTCCAAATAGGAAAAGGAATATGTCAAGGTTGTATATTGTCACCCTGCTTATTTAACTTCTATGCAGAGCACATCATGAGAAACGCTGGGCTGGAAGAAGCGCAAGCTGGAATCAAGATTGCCGGGAGAAATGTCAACAACCTCAGATATGCAGATGACACCACCCTTATGGCAGAAAGCAAAGAAGAACTAAAGAGCTTCTTAATGAAAGTTAAAGAGGAGAGTGAAAACGTTGGCTTAAAGCTCAACATTCAGAAAACAAAGATCGTGGCATCCGGTCCCATCACTTCATGGCAAATAGATGGAGAAACAGTGGTAGACTTTTTTGGGGCTCCAAAATCACAGTAGATGGTGACTGCAGCCCTAAGATTAAAAGATGCTTACTCCTTGGGAGAAAAGTTATGACTAACCTAGACAATAAAGCAGAGACATTACTTTGCCAACAAAGGTCCATCTATTCAAGTCTATGGTTTTTCCAGTAGTCAAGTATGGACATGAGAGTTGGACTATAAGGAAAACTGAGCACCGAATAATTGATGCTTTTGAACTATGGTGTTGGAAAAGACTCTTGAGAGTCCCTTGGGCTGCAAGGAGATCCAACCAGTCAATCCTAAAGGAAATCAGTCCTGAATAGTCACTGAAAGGACTGATGCTGAAGCTGAAACTCCAGTACTTTGGCCACGTGATGCGAAGAGCTGACTCATTGGAAAATACCCTGATGCTGGGAAAGGCTGAAGGTGGAGGAGAAGGGGACGAGAGAAGATGAGATGGTTGGATGGCATCACTGACTTAATGCACATGAGTTTGAGTAAACTCCGAAAGTTGGTGATGGACAGGGAGGCCTGGCGTGCTGCAGTCCATGGGGTTGCAAAGAGTCAGACACAACTGAGCAACTGAACTGAACTGATAGCCAATAAAAGGACAGAAAAAAACTGATAGAATATGTGTAGGGCATTCCTGAGATAGTTTAATTAAGAACATTTAGCTTATTAACTAGAAGTTGGAATGTGTTTGAATTTTCACATTCCTCAAAATGCCATATTGTTCATTTTATCATCTGTCTGGACAGGCCAGATTAGAGCAGAACAGAGGGTTTCCAGACAGACGTGTCCATGGGGAAAAAAGGTTGGGATTATAGGTCTAATTATTTTAAAATGATGTCTAAATTTAATGTCTAAAACTGAAAAACCAAGAAATCACAGCATAACATGTTAGGTAGAAATTCGGAAATAATGTCAGAAGAAACAAAATTTCTGAAAGTGCATATATCTGGAGAGCACGAATTGGGGATGCACAATGCTACTTGATGTTACATTTGTCTACTCTGGAGATGGAGGGTATAACAGATTTAAACACAGCCACAGATTCTGAACACTCTTTGTACTGAGACGTGAGCATCTATGTCCCCTCACTTTTGAGTCTCGGTTGGCTCAGTGTCTGTTTTACCCTATAAAATAAAGTGGAAATAACTGAGCCAGTTTCTGGGTTAGGACTGAAGACATCTGCTTCCTGCTCCTAAAATAGGAACAGGAAGAAAATTGATTGCTATGAAACTGAAAGTTATGTTGCTA
Source organism: Bubalus bubalis (assembly GCF_019923935.1). NCBI lineage: Eukaryota > Metazoa > Chordata > Mammalia > Artiodactyla > Bovidae > Bubalus > Bubalus bubalis. The sequence goes on from NC_059159.1 coordinate 145,534,291, forward strand.
TGCTGTGAGGAAACTAATGGACAGGCACTGAGTGAACAGGCTATTTTAGAAGTGGATCCTTTAGTGCCAGCTGGGCCACTCCCATGACATACATGGAGTAGAGATGAGCAGTCCCCAATGTCCTGAAAAAGTTGCTTATCTGTGAGCAAAGTGAACGAGTGTCAATAGGATGACTTGTTATGCAGCAATAGGTAAGATGGTACAAATATAGTCAACATCAAGAAAAGGTGGAGTTATTTGTCCTGCTGAGGGGTGGGTGCCATCTTTCATGAAGTCTGAAGCCTTGGAAACAGGAATTCTGAATGACTCTTCAGTTACTTAGCTCCTCAGACCCTGTTTACTGAGCACCCAGTTAAAGCCAGACATAGTTCTAGGTAGTACCGACGTAACAGTTAACAAACCAGGTGATATCCCAGCCTTCACAGAGTTTATATTTGATCAAGGTGTAAATCAATAAATATGTAATTTCAGATACACCCACTATGGTTCAATGATAATCCCCTGGGACTTTATTATATAAAGCATAATTTTGTACAGAGCCCAGTTTGATAGAAGCTTATCTATAGTGAATCCTAGCCACGTTAATTTAATGAGGTATTAAATCTGTTTCCTTATCTGGACCCAGGGCACTGACTCCTAACTGTGACTATGTCATCTTTCAGGCACTTCAATTTTTCAAAAACTTCTAATCTAACTAGAATTTGGAATTGATGAGTCTGCCTCCATCAATTCCTGGAGGCTGAGGAAAGGAAAACTCTCCATTTAGCATTCTTTTCTGGTCCTCACAGAACTCTCCCATGAAAGTTGGTCTGAAATGTCCTGCATTTCAGTTAGCTTATTCAAGAGGACACAAATATAGAACTCAAGGTTGACTTGTATTCAACCTCTCAGAAAAAAACCACAAAATGGAGGTAAGGTGTATTTAGTACAATCAGAAATATTTCAAGTATAATTTACATGAAACATAATTTGAAAAATATAAGTGCTCTGATGCATATATTTTAAAACCTCATGTCAAGAAATGTCCATTAGTTATTGAAAATGGAGGGCAAATATATACAAAGTATTTTGAGGGACTATCTTATGCTTCATTAAAACAAATGTTCAGGTTGTTTGAAGTAATTGGGTAAGAACAAATAGGAAATGTACAGAAAAAGAAAGCAATCAGAATGATATCCACCAGATAAGATTTAGAATATCCCTTCACTCTGAATTCTTTGCCATCTAAACTCATTTTCTAGATCACTCCAATATCCATGGTAAGACTTCTTTACATTCAGTATCAAAACTAATGATGACATTTATTATTTTAGCTTCAATCTCCTTTTGGCATCTTTATGTTTCTTCCGACAGTCCTAGAAAAACATAAAATCAAAAGCCCTCGTTAGGTGTGGCATGGCAGATTCATAAATAAGACAGAGTGTGCATATTGTTATTTGGAGAATAGACTCTTTAGTCAAAGTCTCCAATAATTCCCTCATGTTATTTATATTCTTTCTTATACTTCCTCCATTTTCCAATAAATTATTGGAAATTCATGAAGCCATAAAATTAAAAAGAAAGTCTTTGTTAAAAATAAAATAACTTTCATAAAAAAAAATAGATAAAATAAAATAAAATAACTTTCACAGTGTTCAGTAACTATATAAAGTAAAATTTAGATTATTCAGTGACTGGGTCGTAGAAATCATTTTGGAAGTGCTCACATGGATGTGGAATATTCAGACTTTTGGCTTTAAGTGCTTACAATGGAAACTGTAATTCAGTCTTTCAAAAATTTCATCATTTCCTGTTCCTTAATAAGCATGACGAGAACTCAGATCAGTCACTCAGTGGAGCCACTCTTTAGTCTCCTTTCTGCACATGGGTGGATTGAGTTAAACAATTAAAACTTCCCTTCCAGAACTATTAATTGTGAGCATTTAAATCATGTTTTCAGTTATCTCAAGTTTCATGCCTTCCTATATTCCTACACCAGGAAAATATTAACACAAAGGTAACATCATATCTATTTCAGGAGACAATTAACATGGCGATACTCACCATTCGCAAATTGTTTGTTCTGATCTCCCAAGAATTCCTGCTAATATTACTTCCCACTCCTCTCCAAAATAAGTCAGAACCTAGAAGGAAAAACAAAGAAAGGCAAGGCAGCACAGTAATATTAAAACAGACAATATTTTAGTGCTGGCATTATCAAGGTCTTCAAGTTAACATGATTCCCCACCCGCAGTTTATGCTAATTTTCAAAAATATTTTATTCTTTTAGAAAATGAAAATGTAGAATTGCTAGGATTTTTACTGTTTATAAACCATTTACTGTGATGTAACTTAGTTTCTGTTTGTGTTAGGCTTCAGAAATGAGTTCAACAGCCTCAGCATTTTCATGTGAACTTTTTTTTTCTATTTTTGTTTTACTGAAGTATAGTTAATTCACAATGTTGTGTTAGTTTCAAGTATACAGCAAAGTGATTCAGTTACACGCATACATTCTTTTCAGGTTCTCTCCCATTACAGTTTATTACAAGATATTGAGTATACTTCATGTGAACTTTTTAGGGTACTAAAAACTTGCAAATTTTGTATGTCTAGCATCTCAGCAAGTCCCTGGAACAAGACAAGCCCTTGCTGAGGATAGCGAGTAAGCTGAGGTGATGAATGGGAGCTTTCAGTTTTCCAGAGCTTTATAAGTCAACAAGCTTCTGTCTAACAAGAGGGGGCTAAAGCATATCACATTGCAAAGAATCAGAATTTTTCCCAATCAGTATGTATAAATAGAGATGTACTATATATACCATTTAATAAAAAAACTGACTTACCATGAAGTCTCTCATCATTCTTAGAGAAAAAGAAAAATCTAGTAGTCTCTTTCTCATGTAATGGTACTTCTCTGAAGTGAGAAAGACAGAATTGGCCACTTAATTTCAACATTTAAGAAATGTTCACATTGTAAATATAAATGAACTATGTCTTAAATATCTGTGCTTTGTGTCTTGCTCATTTTTGACCTGAGTCAAAGTAATACCACCCTTTCTCTATTCAACATTCTTCGCTTCTACCTGTAACTTTGGTAACAAAGATTTAAGTACAAGCTCTATCTTCCCCATGCTGATTGTTAAAACTCTCACCCAACCACTGCTACCCATTTTGCCAGTGTTTCCTATGAGGTAGCAGCCAACTAGATGAAGCATCCTCTTCCAGACCAGGGACTTCAGTGGCAGGCTTTCTTCCCTATATGCAGCATATCCCCCACCCAGTGCTATCCAAATCTCAAGGAAAAGAAACACGCTCCCAATGACAAAAAGACTACAGAACTCTCTAAAGGAGCAAAAAAAAAAAAAAAAGAAAACTGTCTTGAAAAGCTAAACTTAAGATACTTTTATAATATCTCTAAAGCATGTCCAACTCAGATTTTATAAATTATGAAATATATCTGGACAGAAACACATTACTTACTCAGGGCTCTGCTTTTTGTCATCTGTTTCTTCAGTAACATCTTCCTCTTCTGAACTGCTGTCTTGGAAACGAGGGTCTCCCTGCCAGGCGACCTTCCCAGGTTTTACTGCTTCAACTCTATAGGTCTCTATGTCATCAAGACAATGAAAGATGACACAACTGTGACCTAAAGCCCAAGTACTTATGGACACATTCACTTGTTTACTTTCACCATGCATACATATTTCTACATTTTGAATATCTTAATCATTAACTCAAAATGTGTAGTATCTTTTTGATTTTCAAATATTGAGAGAAACTTTTATTTTTTGGCATTGCTACAGTGATCTCATAAGGAATACAGTAATACTATCAAAAGATATAGAAGCTGAAGGTTTATAAATGAGCAACACAATTTACAAGAAAGATCAAAATAAGTGTGACACCTGAGCTAGCATTGAGCAGTCTAATGATGCAGTGAAACCGGTTTGCCTTCCTGCTTATTCATAAAGGAGAAAAGGAACATATCTTTACGTTTTCAATTTCCCAAATTTCCTTCTAAAACTGCTGAAAAAGCTGCTGCTAAAAGATGTGGATGATCACCTCACAAGTCCTCATAATTGCCAAAGCACATAAAACACATCTCCCAGGTTGCTCGGGTGTCTTAGCAATCATTTCAAGGCCAACTTCTCACACTTGGCTGTCAAAGTTAGAAAAATTAAAATATCTATATCATACCAACTCTGTTCAACAGTTCAGGACTGACCTTGGTACTCAAATGGACAGCATAGGCAAGAGAATGAAATAAGCAGAGCAATGATATATTGTATCTTATTTAGGACAATTTTGGAAAAACTACTTGATTGTTGTACCTCCTTTTGTAGCACCACAAAGCTGGAATCTAATACCTATCTGCTAAACACAAGGATGCTATTTTAACTGCTGAGCTTTCAAGTAGAACTTATTGTTAGGTGTATTCTGTATAGGTATACCTTGCTTTTACAGTGAACTTTCAGAAAAACTACACTTACATCTTAAGGTGAGAAGCAACTTCCTAAGGAATATTTGTTTCAAACTTTTAGACACGTAGGACTTCAGAGGTAAACCTCCTGAAGTAGAATGGAAAATTGTATATACCAGTGCTATACTTTTCTCTGCTGCTAAGTCACTTCAATCGTGTCCAACTCTGTGCAACCCCTAGACGGCAGCCCACCAGGCTTCTCCATCCCTGGGATTCTCCAGGCAAGAACACTGGAGTGGGTTGCCATTTCCTTCTCCAATACATGAAAGTGAAAACTGAAAGTGAAGTCGCTCAGTCGTGTCCGACTCTTAGCAACCCCATGGACTGCAGCCCACCAGGCTCCTCCGTCCATGGGATTTTCCAGGCAAGAGTACTGGAGTGGGGTGCCATTGCCTTCTTCGATACTTTTCTCTAGGTTCTGGCAAATCTCCAAGGATAAAGTTTGAAACAGCTGGTATATTGATGACACAGCATATTTGTTTAGAGGCAGGGTTACATATTTCTTCTCCTAACAAATAACACTGGCTTTCCTGAAGTTATGGCTTCTCCAACTGCATCAAAGATGTAAAGCTATTTAAATATATGACTTCTTAAACATATTTAAATATATAACTATTTCTACTCAACAGAAGAAGGAATGTTGCATAATTCTCTGGCTTGCCTTCATATGGCAGCTATCTAGAAGTTTGCTTCCAAATTCAAGAACAATTTCTTACTGTGTTGAACACAGCTCTAGGCATGTTACATTTATGGTTATGTAATGCTGACTGAAATACTGTTTATCTAGATAGAGAAGAGAATACTGCCTTCAGCTAATGTTAAATCATCATACTTACAGTAGACTCAATTAAATTCAAACTGCATGAAATGAAAAAGTAAAAACAAACAAAAATATACCTTCTTTTTCATCTTTGGCATCAGACTCAAAAAAGGAAAATGTGAATCCGCCGGTTTGCTCATTGCGAGTCATCAGAGCTGGAGTGTCCTGGACTACCTCAGCTTTCTCTCCATCAGAGTCCTCATTCCAAGGTGTGTTATCTTCCTTTTCACTAGTATCTTTTACACTTTGGAATATTTGTTTCAAATCCGTAGCAATGTTATAATACATTTCTTTAGACACCTCAGGTAGTTTCTCAGCTTCCTCCCTTTTCTTCTTTCGTTTTGCTTTACTGCATTGACATATATAAAGATCACAAAAAAGTCAATGTTTGGAAAAATTCCAGAAATCAGGAAATAAAAATACCTTGGATAACATTAGTCCCATTGTTTCAACCACCAAGAGGATCCACATATACAACTCATAAGGACAGAATCTTAACCAAAAAGCTTTTAATAGCCAAAATTATTTCAAACAGTTCCAAGTATTAAACATGAATCATATTGTCCTCTCTTTTATCCTCTGAACTACACTTCAGAAATTACACCTAAGATATCAGCTATGAGTAAGACAATTACTTAACTGCAATGGGCCTCAGTATCCTCATTTACAAAATGAACCAGGTTAAACCACATGACTTTTAAGACTCTATCAAATTGTAAAATGGTGAGTTTTATGATACTGGCATTAAAGGATTTAGTCATAATTCTGTTGTAGAAATGCATTATAAGTATGTCTGGGATGAAATTTTTCTGTTTCCATCAAACCTGCTCTATATTTAGGAATATGTTTTTGTTTTTGTTTTTAACCAGAGTTACACAGCAGTCTCCAATACTGAGTTTTTAGATAGTAAAAGATTCCTCTTCCAACAACACAAGAGAAGACTCTACACATGGACATCACCAGATGGTCAACACTGAAATCAGACTGATTATATTCTTTGCAGCCAAAGATGGAGAAGCTCTATACAGTCAGCAAAAACAAGACCGGGAGCTGACTGTGGCTCAGATCATGAACTCCTTATTGACAAATTCAGACTTAAATTGAAGAAAGTACAGAAAACCACGAAGCCATTCAGGTATGATCTAAATCAAGTCTGTTATGATTATACAGTGGAAGTGAGAAATAGATTTAAGGGACTAGATCTGATAGACAGAGTGCCTGATGAACTATGGATGGAGGTTCGTGACATTGTACAGGAGATAGGGAACAAGACCATCCCTATGGAAAAGAAATGCAAAAAAGCAAAATGGCTGTCTGGGGAGGCCTAACAAATAGCTGTGAAAAGAAGAGAAGTGAAAAGCAAAGGAGAAAAGGAAAGATATAAGCATCTGAATGCAGAGTTCCAAAGAATAGCAAGGAGAGATAAGAAAGACTTCCTCAGCGATCAATGCAAAGAAATAAGAGGAAAACAACAGAATGGGAAAGACTATAGATCTCTTCAAGAAAGTTAGAGATACCAAGGGAACATGTCATGCAAAGATGGGCTTGATAAAGGACAGAAATGGTATGGACCTAACAGAAGCAGAAGAGGTGGCAAGAATACACAGAAGAATTGTACAAAAAACATCTTCACGACCAAGATAATCACGATGGTGTGATCACTCACCTAGAGCCAGACATCCTGGAATGTGAAGTCAAGTGGGCCTTAGGAAGCATCACTATGAACAAAGCTAGTGGAGGTGACGGAATTCCAGTTGTGCTATTTCAAATCCTGGAAGATGATGCTGTGAAAGTGCTGCACTCAATATGCCAGCAAATTTGGAAAACTCAGCAGTGGCCACAGGACTGGAAAAGGTCAGTTTTCTTTCCAATCACAAAGAAAGGCAATGCCAAAAATGCTCAAACTACCACTCAATTGCACTCATCTCACACGCTAGTAAAGTAATGCTCAAAATTCTCCAAGCCAGGCTTCAGCAATATGTGAACTGTGAACTTCCAGATGTTGAAGCTGGATTTAGAAAAGGCAGAGGAACCAGAGATCAAATTGCCAACATCCGCTGGATCATGGAAAAAGCAAGAGAGTTCCAGAAAAACATCTATTTCTGCTTTACTGACTATGCCAAAGCCTTTGACTGTGTGGATCACAATAAACTGTGGAAAATTCTGAAAGAGATGGGAATACCAGACCACCTGATCTGCCTCTTGAGAAATTTGTATGCAGGTCAGGAAGCAACAGTTAGAACTGGACATGGAACAACAGACTGGTTCCAAATAGGAAAAGGAGTATGTCAAAGCTGTATATTGTCACCCTGCTTATTTAACTTCTATGCAGAGTATATCATGAGAAACGCTGGGCTGGAAGAAGCATAAGCTGGAATCAAGATTGCTGGGAGAAATATCAATAACCTCAGATATGCAGATGACACCATCCTTATGGCGAAAGAGAAGAGGAACTAAAAAGCCTCTTGATGAAAGTGAAAGAGGAGAGTGAAAAAGTTGGCTTAAAGCTCAACATTCAGAAAATGAAGATCATGGCATGTGGTCCCATCACTTCATGGGAAATAGATGGGGAAATAGTGGAAACAGTGTCAGACTTTATTTTTTTGGGTTCCAAAATCACTGCAGATGGTGATTGCAGCCATGAAATTAAAAGACGCTTACTCCTTGGAAGGAAAGTTATGACCAATCTAGACAGCATATTCAAAAGCAGAGACATTACTTTGTCAACAAAGTTCCGTCTAGTCATGGCTATGGTTTTTCCAGTGGTCATGTATGGATGTGAAAGTTGGACTGTGAAGAAAGCTGAGCGCTGAAGAATTGATGCTTTTGAACTGTGGTGTTGGAGAAGACTCTTGAGAGTCCCTTGGACTGCAAGGAGATCCAACCAGTCCATCCTAAAGAAGATCAGTCCTGGGTGTTCTTTGGAAAGACTGATCTAAAGCTGAGACTCCAATACTTTGGCCACCTCATGCGAAGAGTTGACTCATTGGAAAAGACTCTGATGCTGGGAGGGATTGGGGGCAGGAGGAGAAGGGGACGACAGAGGATGAGATGGTTGGATGGCATCACCAACTCAATGGACGTGAGTTTGGGTAAACTCTGGGAGTTGGTGATGGACATGGAGCCCTGGCATGCTGCAAGTTATGGGGTCGCAAAGAGTCGGACACGACTGAGCAACTGAAGTGAACATCCTTTTTTTCTATTAGAGTCTATTTTATTTATTAGGCCAAATATTCTGTTTTACCTAAAATAATAATGTCCTAAATGATCATCTTACTGGTGGAGACTATCTTATACTGAGAAACTTTTAATACTTCATTAAATAAACCATAGGCTATAAGTCAAATATGCCTCCTATGAAACTGAGCTCCATGATCAATGAAACACAAGGTAGTGGTTTTAAAGGTGGTCCAAAGGTCCTCTGATACTTCAAGAAGTGGAAGTTAATTCCTCCATCCCTTTCAGTGTGGGTTGTTCTTAATGACCTCTTCTAAGGAACAGAATAGGGCAGATGTGGTTGTGTTCAACTACTGAAACTAGGGCTATAGAGTGCACTGTGGCTTTCTCCTTGCTCTCTCCCCTTCCCTAATCACCGGCTTTGGGAGAAGTCAGATACCATGTTCTGAGGGCACCCAAACACCCAAAAGGAGAGGTCAGCAAAGCAAGGAACTGAGGCCCCTGCCAGCGGTCAAGTGTGTGAACCATCTTGCAAGCAGGCTGCAAACTTTCAGAGACTATAGCCCCAGGTGACATCTTGACTACAACCTCTTGAGAGCCCAAACCAGCACTACCTGGTAAAGTGCTCCCAAATTCCTGACCCACAGAAATTGGGACCTAATAAATTTTTAGTTGCAAGCTCTTCGTTTTGGGGGCAATTTTTTACATAGCAATATCTAACTGATACATATTTTGGTGCCTAGAAGTGGGATACTGCTATAAAAGCCCAAATTGTAGGAATGACTTCATAGCCCACACAGTAAGCAGAAGTTGGAAGGTCAGTGAGGAGGGTGTTAGCAAAAGCATGAAAACTCCCTGAAGAAACTGTTAGTAGAAACTACATGCCAATTGAGGCTTCAGGTAAGGCGTTGCAGAAAAGTGAAGTAAACGCTATTGGAAAATGGGGGAAAGGAGATCATTGTTATATAGTGGCAGGAGGCTTAGCAACACTGTCGCCTTTATTAACTGGTAAGTAGAAAATGCACCTAATGAATGGGTGATCTAGCAATGGAGATGTCCAGGAAGGTGTTGAAGGCATTTTCTGATTTCTTCTTGCTGCTTACAGTAACATATAAGCAGAGATAGTGAAACTAAAGAAAGAAGTTTTTTTTAATAAGGCGCTAGGACCTCATGGCTTTAAAGACTCCTATTCTCTAGAAGGCAAGTAACATAAAATTTAAGAAATATCTTCTAAGCAAGAACAAATCTATTTTTTCAGGAAAATCTAGTGTAAAGCAGGTTTTGGCAAAGTAAACCCATGGATGAGATCCAAGCCACTGCTTATTTATGTACAGATTGCAAGTTAAGAATAATTTTTGTAGTTTGAAGTGACTGGTAAAAACTATGTAAAAAGATGGCTTCATAATATGTACAAATTACATGAAATGCAAATTTCAATGTCCTACTAATAGTTTCATTAGAACACAGCCTACCTTATTCATTTTATGTATTATGTATGGCTCTGTTTCTGTTATAAGGACAGAGAAGAGTCACTGCAAGAGAGACCATCTGGCCTGCAAAGCCTAATATATTTACTATTGTACTCTGAAGAGAAAAACTTGTACACCAGGCTAATTATTAATATAAAGCAAAATCCTTTGTTGAGAGCCTAGATATAGCTCAGAAACTCCAACTGTTCAAACAAGAGGGCTTCTTATGAGTTTAAAGGTATTATTTTTCAGCAGTCCCGGCAGAACACCATGGTGGAAAAAAAGCTTATCTTACACTGAATTTTGGTTTTTGTCTAATGAACTGAACCCCAGAAAGATTCACAGGAGACCCAAATACTTTAAGACAATTAAAGGAACAAAAACACCACTAGATTTGATGGGTAGGTACAGAGACATTCCACAGTGAGGAGGCTTGCATGGTCTGAATGTGATTCTTTTTAAAAGAAACTTTTAATTTTGTAATAATTTTAGATTTACAGAAAAACTAGAAACAGATTTACAGAAAAACTAGGAATAACCTTCACCTAGTTTCCCCTCATAGTAGCATCTTACACAGATATGAAACAATTGCCAAATCTAAAAGATTAACACAGGTACCTTACTAGTAACTGTAGCAGTTTACCTTTCTTTTGGTTTATCATCCTGCTTTCTTTCGTAAGTCGCATGGTCATGCCTTGTTGGATCATAATGTATGATGTCCCTATTTAAAAAAGGAGAGTGATAAGTTTGAAGGGACAAATCAGAGTATAAATCCAAAAAACTAATAGCAAAACATAATGCAAAACCAGGACAATTCCACTTTTGAGCAAGACAAAGGCATAAATATCAAGTAAGTGTATCAGGAGCTCCTTAGAAGCAATTATATTTTAAATTACCCACTTCTGAGAGGATCTTTGAAAAATTTTTAAATATTATTTTAAAACAGGAAAATATATATAGATAAAATGATATACTATTCGGATTTGTATAAAATATTTCAGTGGTGACAGTAGGGGGGAGTGAGTAAAAGTATAGAAGAGAAAACTGGTCCCATGTTAGTGATTGGAGAAGTTGGGTGATGGTACACAGGGGTTTCATTACACTAGTCTTCCTAAATTATATATTTTCTATAATAAACTGTTACATTTATTAATATTTAAACAGTTGTCCATTTTTTCAGTAGTAATAAATACAGAAAAAATTTTAGATTAGTTTCTTGAAGTGAATCACTAGGTAAGTATAATATTAAGAGTCTGATACATATTGTTAACTGCTCTCCCCAAGAAGTTGAAAATGGCCTAATTTTGTGGCAAAGGAAGAGAGAAGAGTGAGATGAAACATAAGACATACTTAAATTTCTTAGCAGCTACTGATCCTTTGCTTGTAGAATTGCTTAAGCTGATCTGCAAAACACTCTGCACAACATTCAGGGCTTTCAATTTTTCTGCAGCAAGTTCTTCCTCCTCAGGAGTTTTCTTTTCATTTATTTCTTTGAAGGAAGAGGATAATTAGTAATCTTTTGGCAAATCTAACTGGAGAAATTTCAGTAATCAAATATTTATCAAGCACTTAAACATGTGCAAAGCACATTAAGACAGGAAGAACAAAAGTTAAACCTCGTTTTGCTAACCTCTCTGTCCCTAAGCCCCTGATGTCACAGTGAATCCAGAAATTGCATGACCAGCAAACAAAATTCCCATTTCTACTTATAAAAATGAAATATGAAATTAATGGCTTTCAGTGGCAAGTCTAAGTTTTTAAGGTAAAGATTGACAAATGTAATAGAGCAAGATAGTAATTAAAAACCTAAAGTGAATAAAGATTCTTTGATTTTTGGCAACAATCTAGAAATTAATTTAAATTACATGTAAGTCTAAAAGTGAAAGAAAGGTGGTAATTTTACTGACTATTAACATGATATGTTAGCAGTTACTTTAGCTTTTAAACTCAGTAATAAATATCCCAGGAATAGAGCCTACACACAGGGCATTGTGGAATCCTATAAGCTGGCTTTCTTATTTACTAAAAACAGACAAACATCAGGGAACAAAGTTAAACATTTAACAGCCAGTTTGGATTATAAGAGAAAACATAAAAGAAGTCTGAGCCTTAAAGACCTTTTCAAATTACTGTAGGATATAAACAACTAAATAACAGAAATTAACAAAATAAAACACTGCTTTGCATAAGTTTTCTATAGAGATGGCCCAAAAGTGTCTAAGGGTTCAAAAAAGATAGGGATTATGTTCAGTTGGATTAAGAAATGTTTTACAAACCAGGTACAGTCTAAGGTAGGAAAGACAAAGTAGTTCCCTGAGGAAGGAAGAGAGCACGCTAGGAAACAAAATGAATATGTACTGAAATAAGAAACTGCAAAGAGTTTACATTGCATTAGGCTAAACCATATGAAACTGCTCATATGAAACTTTCTGACTTCAAAAAGTGGCAATTTTAATTTTATCCTAATACTGACAATTAGGAAGTAGAACAGAATGTTAGAAAGGGCTCAGTGTATTGGTAGGCTGCTTATCTGCAGGATGGTCTTTGTGCAACACACAAAAAACTCAGTCTCAAACGTTCCCAAGAAACCTCTGATACAGGCTCTTCCCAAGGTTCTGTAAGACCCTCTGGCTTTAGCCTTTTTTTATACATGAATATTTTCCAAATGTAGGTAATCTTTGCTCATGACTACTCTGCTGAGCTCCCAAATATTCTTTCCTCAATGCCTGGTGGATATTTCTCACAGGTGTATCTAAAGTTGAAAAGCAGAACAGCCAGGAGCAAAGATGACCCAGATTTGGAAAATATTCATGTAAAAATGAAGGCTAAAGCCACACGGACTACAGAACCTTGGGAAGAGCCTATATCTCAAAGCAAAGGGAAAATTTAGGAACCAAGAATTATGAAGAAAACAAGGAAGTTATAGTGCAATAGAAGCAAAGGGAAGAGAACATTTCAAGAAGGATGATCAACAGTAACAAATGCTATAAGCAGGTTGAAGGGTGAAGCTTGAGAAGACGCCACTGCATCTGGTAAACCAGTTATTCACAGCTTTGAGGGACCGCACGCTAAAGAGTTGTAAATATGAGACAGACATAAGTGGCAGGAGTTAGAAAGCAACATCTATAGTTTCTTGACTAATCCCAAGGTTCTATCCATTCCTATGTTATCAACATGGAATTCTGAGTGAAAAGTTCTGAAACAATAAGTTGGTATGGATCCTGGAGAATTTACTCTCGGAATACTTGTTTTCAGAAATGTATAATATACAGAATAATCACTTCAAATAATTTAAAGTATCATATCCAGAGATTGTACTTTCAATAAAATCAACTGCTTCTAAATTGGATGCAATCTATTTTTTCATTTCAGGCTTAGAACTGAAAAAAAAAAAAAAAGGGAATGGCAACTTAAAAACTGGCAGGGTTGAAGAATGGCTTTTTGAACCTATGAGACCGAATTATGTCTGCAGAAAGAACGAAGAGATAGAAGAAAGTTAAGTGTGAAGATGCAAATGAGAAAAAGGAGTGAACAGGAGGTATAAATGGAGAAGATCAAGATGCGGATTAGATAAACTCAGGAAAGAAGAAAAAAGAAAGGACAGAGTAGTTCTGAGATTGGAAAGGAAAACAGGGAGCTACCTGAAGTGACCATCGTCTTGGTCAAGTAGGAGGTGAGGTCTTTTACAAAGGATAAGAGTAGAAGATCTTGTAAAGAAAGTTTGGAACCACTGCCGATGCTTCCGATAGCATCAATGCTTTTAAATATATTCAAATAAGAATGAATTTAAGTAGAGTGATATTCAGTGGTACATTGCTTTGAAAAATCTGCACCGAGCATGAACACTTTCTTTAAGTAAACCAAGTGGGATGTATCTGTCTTACACAACCTCACGAGGACCTGTTGACCTACTGCCAGGTAGGTCCTTGACTTATAATACCAGGATGAGGGAAGATGGTACCTTTGGCAGATGCTACTTATTCCTATCTTTTCTGGCAGCTTCAGGAAATTAAAATTTTATAAATAAATTAATATGTACAAGTGTTACATGTACATGTAACACACCATGTACACATAACACTATATGTGTTATATATACATAAAACACTTCTCTATGTGTTAAGTGAAGATGCTAGACAAGTTGATTTCTTGAGGTATGCCAGCTCTAACATCAGGACTGTTTGTTTGCACAATGAGTCATTTACCTTCATGATCATCTTCACTATCACTTTCTAGAAATCGGGAGTCCATGCGAAATCTGTCATCAGTGCCAAAGTGAGACTGCAAATTCATGAGCTAAAGACAAAACACAAAGACAACTGACAGTCGCATTCCCAAGAAATTACTTATGAAGAAGACCCTCCAAGTATACTTCCATGCTGTGAAATTTACTACATTAATGTTTGCATAACCTCACCCACTCATGAACCAAACAAAGAGGGCCATGGAGGATCAATCTCAAAAACCTTAATGTTAAGAGTATGGGCAAGGTCTGCCTTCATTAACCTAGATTTAAGGACTATGCTGAAAAAATAAGAGCATGTTGCAAATTTTTTTATTTTCAGTCTTCACTAACCTTCTGTCCAGCTCTGCCCTCAAACTGAGGTTTAATTCTGAACCTGTTATTGTCATCTTCGGAACAAGATTCCTCATCATCGCTGCTGTCAAAGAGCTTCCCAGAGGCTCTACCCATGGACTCCTGTTACATAAGGACAGAAATGTTTATTAATAACCAAGACAACCAGTATTTCCCTCATTATGCAATTTTCCTCCTTACACTTAAGAAACAACTCAGATGCATATCCCAGGAAACAGTGTGGTGGTTATAATAGAAACTCTCGACTCAGTGATATTTACATGGCCCCCTGGGTCTCCAGAGGCTCCTAATGCAGCCTGAAAGGGGGGCAGTTATTACATGTAAGAACATTTTCTGCATGGTTTCACTAATATTGATGTCACTTTGCAGAGGACAGATTTATGTGGGAGAAAATCTTTAAGGCCCCTGTAGCATCCATGCATGGTGGTCTGGGGAGTTTTCTGTTTCATTGTGGCTCTCAGAGGAAATTTTATGTTGAGCCCAGCAGCTGGGGGGAGGTTTTGGTATGCAATATGCAGAAATGGATCTATACAAGTAGAGGCATGCCCATATGGACATCTTAAATTTCTTACTTTTACCAGTTCCTCTCCTGGATGGCTTTGCTCCCGAGTGGATGTCTCCTCTGTTTCGCTTTCACTATTGGAACCAAAGATGATGTGCGTCGGCTTGTCCTCTGGATGACCATCCTACAGTGGTCATCAAAAGCATTACCTTTAAGACAACCTCTCATCTCCTTCCCCAAGTAAGTCTATTTCCCACCCTATTTTTTCTCTAGTGAATGCCGCCATCATCCCAAGATAGAAACTTCTCACTTTCCATTTGCAGTTGATCACCAAGTCCCATCAGTTGGGCCTTCCTGCTATTTTAAAAATATATTCCCATAGTCACTGCCTTGGTTCTGGCTCAAAACCTCTCAAAAGCTGTCTATCCTTGTTCCCTTGTTTGTCCCATTTGATTTGTTGTTCTCAGCACGTCCTGAACCATTTGCCCCAAAGAGAAGTTGGCAAACTTTCTCTGTCAAGGGCCAGAGAATAAATATTTTAGGCTTTGCAAGCCACATATAGTTTTAGTTCTATATTCTTCTTTTTTAAACTCTTTAAAAATGTAAAAACCATTCTTAGCTAGGAGGCTCTTTTAAAACAGGACATGGGCTCGTTTGCCAATTCCTGTTCCAACACAACTAATTTTTACTCCCTTACTTCCAGTCCTTTAGTTTTTTCCCAGACTTAAGAATAAACTCCAGCCCTGTAGCCTACTTATCTCTCTCACTTCTCATCACCTTGTACTCTATTTAGTCAGTTATTGCAAATATTCCCTTTTGTACAAACTGCTGCCTTATCTTAAATGCCTTTTCTCTCTCTTCCTACCCTTTTACCTCTGCCAGACCAATTTCTACTGAGCCTTTCCCACTAGACTCAGGTCAGCTGGGGAAGTACCCACTCCCCGGTAATGCCAACAAACTTGTCTGCTTCCTGTCAGAGCACGTAGGCATACTTGTTTCCCATTGCATGGAACTGAACTGTGACCCTCTGTTCACCACACTGTGAGCCAATACTGCCTGATAGTGATCTTTTCTATAAATCGAACACTTGCTGCGAAGGACTGGAACTTTGCAGGAACGTAATAATTCTTGAAAAAATGAATAAGGTCCCATTATAGTAAATCTTCATAAGACACTACTCACTTGACAGGTGATATATATGGCAACTGAGATGTATTAGTACACATCACTTAACTATATCAGTAATATCTTCTAAAGCAATATCCAGATATACTATATAGACACAAGGACATAAAACACAAACGTTCAGCTCTAAAGGGGCCTGCCTACCTTTGTGGGCAAGAAAGAGACTAGACCTGGAGAGAGTTCTTGGTAAATTCCTAGACTGAAAATATACTCACCAAATTTGCCAGAGCATTGTGAACCAACTTCTTTTGGACTTCTTTGGCTTTCTGCCTTGCCTCTAAGGCTGCCAAACGTTTCTGATTATCTTCAGCATGCTTATCTTTAGCGTTAACATCTGATGAACTATTAAAAGAAAGTGGGAAGTCAGTTTTGCTTCCCTGGGAGTCTCTCCTTGAGAAAACCTCTGGTGATTTCTCAGGGGCCTTGGAGCTGCACAGATCAGGCCTCCCTTCAGAGCTCTCTCCTGACTTTCCAGTCCCGTGGCAACAGTCTTCATCAAGGCCTCTGTTGAGAGTCTTAGCACCACAACTTGAAGATTTCTTATCTTTCAGTGGCAACAGACTAGAAATAGGATTTCTATTTCTCTTTTCTGAACTGTTAGGGGACACCACTTTGTGACCCTGGCTCGCAAAAGACTGTCTCTTTTGAGGCTGAATTTGGTTTGAGTCATTTGCCTCCTTTGCATGTTGGAAAGGAGTCTGTTCACTTGATAGGCCATTAGCACACAGGGACCATTTTCCCATGGACACGTTCCTCGGTTCCTCAAGTTTCAAGGAAATTTGATCTTGCTTAATATTATTAGAGGCAACACTCTCTTGCAAGGATTTTTTCACTGATTCCTTTCCATAGAGACAGCCCACTCCTTTGAAAGCCTGAAATTTTGGCTTTAAGGTATTTTCCTTTGTTTTCTGTTTTCCACATGGGTTCTCTCTTCCTTCTAAAAGAGAAGCCACAATCTCCTCAGGATGAATACACTGCTGGCCTCTGCGGAGGTCACCTGGAATCCTTCGGCTCTTGGAGGCCCTGTCACACTTGGCAGTGGTTTCCTGGCCACTGCTCTCAGTCTTTTCTTTTGGAGCCTCCTGGTTACCACCAGCCAGCTGTTCCAAATCAGCCAAAGTCAGATTCACACGGAGACAGTTTTCCATCAAGGTGTTATACTCCTTATCTCCTTCACACTCAGTTGATTCTGATACAGAATCAGCATCTTCACTGCTACTGGACTCAATCAGAGATTTACAACTAAGAGGCTTAACTCTGTGACTGAGGGCTACCTCTACTTTGTTTTTTCTTTTTTGTTCTTTAATACTGTCATCAGAAAGATCATACTTTTTTCTGCTTTTCAAATAAGTCTTCTTGTACATAGACTTTTCTCCTTGTGAAAAATCTACACCGTTTTCGATCTTACCAGAACTTTTTTTCATTGCAATGATTTCATCTGTATCTCCTGAATCAGAGTCACAACCATTTTCTGTAACATTATTTTCACTGTTTTTGAGGCCTAAACCTGTTGAAGTATGAAATTTGTGAAAATCAGATTTAAAGTCATCTCTTACAACTTCAAAGGGATCATTTTCAAATTCATTTGAGGACCATGTAGTTTTCTCTAAGTTTTCCTCTCTTGCAATCATTAGTCTTAATTCATCTTCAGAATCAATATCATCATCAGATATGCTATTTCTCTTTTTGGTAGTTTCTAAACCAGAAGTCTGAAAAAATACATTTTTAAATTTCTGATGATCAAAATCAGTTATATACGGTGCTTTAGGAGTAATGGAATTATGAAGTGTTTTTTGTGCAACCTGTTGTATTAAATGTGGACTCTCCATTATGCTACTAGGTTTTGATCTTATGGTAGGAAATGCAGTAGAATCCTCATTCTTCTGTACTTTTATTATCTTCTTGGCAGGGTTGTGAAAGTCAGAGAATTCTCCTCGCCGTTTCTTACTCATAGGATCATTCCCTCCTTCCAGTTCCCAGGTGAGGTTGGATATAGGGACAGCATTTGTGAAATCCTCCCCTATCTTCTTTAAGTTGTGGCAGTATTTTGAGGGATCATACTTTATGATGTCACCAACAGTCAAGGAACAAAAACAGGCACTAGGTTTTAGAAAAACCTATTAATCTGATTAAGCAAAAGAATACTATTTAATCTTGAGCAAATCATTGACTCATTTTACCCTCAGTTTCCAATCAAACAAAAAAGGACTTCATTAGGTAACTCAGGATCTTTGGAACTGACATGTCCATGGCATGTCCAGAGTGAAAACCAACGATCATCACTATTAACTGGAAGAAATTACTTGGGTTTATATGTATATTACAACAAACTGATTTAAGATTATATTCTAGGTACTTTTCTATGTCTGAGAAATCTATTCACTGCTAACATCATAAAGCAGAGTATAGAGGGGCAGTCAGAGGGGGAACAACTAGACTCTGTGTTGGTTATCTCAAACCTGAGAAATAAAGATTCTCCAACATTTTGACCACTCCTCTTTTCAATGCTGGCTCATCCTAGACCTGATTCTCTTAGCTCAAACATCCACTTCACATTTCACTCACTCTCTGAATTTTTGCAGGTCTTTCTTAGAAGGCTAATACTTATCAGATCTGTTCTGTTGCTAACCCTGTCCAGAAAGATTCCAGTCAATGTCAATGGCATTGGCTGATTTCCTAAAACATACGAATAGACAAGTATAAGTTGCTTTAATCTCTCACTCCTGAAAAATTCCTTTGTTCGCTTAGCAACTACTGAATACCTGGCTAATTATATGTGAAGTGTGTCAAATACTGTCTATTTTCTCTTGGCTTTACACTGTCCTTCCAAATCCTCCTCTCTGCTGTCAAAAGGCTACTTTTATGACTGCACTGTTTTCCCCTGCCCTTCCTTAGTTCCTCTAGAAATGGCTTTGAATCCATGTCAAACGAGAGGAATGATATATAAATTAGTAAGTAAAAGTGCTTGCTTAATAAGCTTCATTTGTATCACTTACTTGTATAAAATGTCACTACATTTTCTCATCCTCTAATTGTTTCATACATGCAGGTAAATGGATCTTACCTTATAGAGAAATTGGGAACATAAAAACTCTTAAACATCTAAAGATTTACTGACAGCAGCAGTGAAACTCCGAAGATACGAAGTTAACTTCTGCAAGTATCCATCACCGTAGTCAACAATAATTTCTCTGAAAGGCCAACTGCTAAGGATATTTTACGTTTACGTTCATTCTTTAGATGAAGGACAGGTAAGACTCTTCCAAATTTACTCACAACCCAATTCTAAAAGAAAAAAAAAAAAGGATATATTTATTATACTTGTCACGAACAGAAAAGATTAACCATTCTGCATAAATATAACTTAAGAAAAAAAGAGTATAGAAAGAAGAAGGAAAATTGAGGCAGTTGTTGATTCCATAGAAATCACATAAGATGGTACAGAAATAACAGCCATTAAAAAGGCAAACTTGGGACCTGTTTGGACTCCTCACCACCTCTATTTCCCTCAGGAGACTTGCCTCCATGTGGGTTTTTATTTCTCTTTCTAAAATGGGGGAAACCTGTGCTTTCCCAAGAGCTGTAAATGCACTTGGAAGATCATAAAGCACTATTTATGTTAACTGCTTCAAAGCAAGAGAGAAAAAGCATTTGCTTTAAACATGATGTTCATGGTCATTTGGTCTCAGGAATTGGTTCCGAGGCTACTCAGGCTACCAGGGGTGACTTACTTTGTGCCCTGGTACTTCTGTTCCCGGCACAGCTTTCACATGGAAATCCACTGTTTTCATCTTTTCTAACAAGCTGGTGTTGCCTGTTGTTGATTTTCCTTTCTTTGCTTTTGCTTCTTCTCTCTCTTGGGCCAATCTGAATCAAAGAAAAAATACAAATAAGAGAGTTAAAATAACCAATCACACTATTAACCATGCTTCTGTCTTGTTTTTTCATACTATAAACCTGTTTAACTTCATAGGTATCATTTGGAATCTCTCAGCTTTTCCCTTTCAACTTATGTACTTTTGGTATTTTAACTATTCTTAATCCCTTCTCTTTGTTATGAGGAAACGGTCTCTTCTTTCAAAGTCTAATCTGCTAAATCTTGAATATTACTACTCTCATAATGAAGAGAATGCAGAATAGAATGCCAACTAAATCTTCCAATTCAAACTCCCTATCTGATTTGGGCCTGGTTAACTGTGCTGACCAATTCTCATTGGCCTCTGTCTCTGGTGTGGCTCTTTTCTGAGCGCCGAAGAATTAATGCTTTTGAACTGTGGTGTTGGAGAAGACTCTTGAGAGTCCCTTGGACTGCAAGGAGATCCAACCAGTCCATTCTAAAGGAGATCAGCCCTGGGTGTTCTTTGGAAGGAATGATGCTAAAGCTGAAACTCCAGTACTTTGGCCACCTCATGCGAAGAGTTGACTCATTGGAAAAGACTCTGATGCTGGGAGGGATTGGGGGCAGGAGCAAAAGGGGACGACAGAGAATGAGATGGCTGGATGGCATCACCGACTCGATGGACATGAGTTTGAGTGAACTCCGGGAGATGGTGATGGACAGGGAGGCCTGGCGTGCTGCGATTCATGGGGTCTCAAAGAGTCGGACACGACTGAGCGACTGAATTGAACTGAACTGTGGCTCTTTTACATTTCAACTTCCAAGATTCATGCTCCACAGGCAGATGTGCACAGGTACTCAAAGGCAGCAGCACTGTGTGCTCACCCTGCTCAGGATGAGAGCCCCAGTTCTTGCCTATAATAGGCACAAAAGTACTGCTGAATGAAAGTCTCATCACTACCCTGTTCACAGAGGCCCACAGCTGAAGAACAAAATCCTCACCTTCGTCTCTAGACTAGTTCCACAAAATTTGATTTAGACCTTATTTTTCCTTGTGGCATTTCTTTGCCTGAGAACAATCTTAAAACTCTCTTGGTCACTTAATCTGTACATTCCGAAAATGTCTCCTATTTTGAAAGCACCCAAATGCATACAATCTTTTCTCCCTAAGGATACTTTTCGGATCTTAAAATGCTTTAATCGTTTTTACATTGCCTTGTTCTTAAATCTTAGGCATAATAAATTTTATGCGTCTCTTACAGGGATCCCTATTATCTTTAAGTTTTTGTATGATGCTTTTATTAACAGTTTAAAGTTAACATAAGCAATTTGGTATCATCTATTAAAATTTTAAGTGTGCTTAACTCCATGACATAGCAACTCCTTTTGTTGACATACACATCAGAGGGACCCTTGTACATATATAGAAGTTATCTTCAAGGGTCATCTGTTATCAAGAGAAAGTGGAAATGGTCTAAAGGTCTATGAGTAGGAGATGATTAAGTAGACTATGGGACATTTTCTAAAATGGTACTAAATAGGTATTACAAAGAAGGGGGAAGACCTACATCATCATAAAAGTTTGTGTCTAAAAAGCTGCAAATAGCTCTACTTATAATGCATAAATTTGTTAAAACTGTAATAATATGATAGTTTCAAATCAATTAAGTGAACATATAAAATCACTTACAATATTAAGAAATTAGTGTGTTAATGTTTGGATTAAATCAAATACAGGCAAAACCTTACCTGTGCAAAAAACTTTCCTTTGCTAGCTGAATTTGCAGTGTCCCACCTTTCCATTTTGTTTTATTTAAAACAGACATACCTATAAAGCAAAGAATTAGTACCCAAGTACATAGCAATGCAAAAATATATTTCAGCATGTGCTTTTACTAATTAGTACCAAAAAAAGAAAACTTGTTTATCACAAACACACAGAGGAAAGAGAATAAGGAAAGTGAGACCAGAAAGAGGAGGCTTAGGTCCCATTCTTATCTTGACCACTTATTAGATTCTTACATTCCCTATTGTCTCATGTAACTGGAAGATTTGAATGAGGCAAATGTGCAAACCTTTAAGCAAAATTTGTCATTTGTTGATAAAGTAATGTCAGAAATCTCTGGCAAATGGTTGGTATTTATTTAACATGTCACTGTTATTTACCATACTAAAACTATAGAATATTAATGTAATCTTCTTAGGGAGAATCAGAGGACACTGGAATCCTACAGCTCCTCATCCTTATTTATCACCTCATACTAATTATCACTGCATAACTTGCAAACATATTAGCACAAGCAACTAAACTGTGTTTGAACTACTGTACCCTAGTAGCTGATTTTTCTCAGTATCTGCTATCAGCTTCCTTAATAATTATCACTGAGAGAAATTTCTATGAGACAGGTACTATGCTAAGTACAGAAGTATTATTCAATTTCATATTCAAAGTAATATTATGAGCCAAGCTATATCTTGGTCATATATCAGGTAAACAAACTGGGTCTTCTACTTTAAATAGAATTGCTAGGTCACGCAGCAGAACTGTGTTCTTAACTGCAATGTACTTGTCATATGTTTCCCAACTGGACAGATGATATTACAAAAGGCCAATGGCCTTCCTTCTCTATTAGCATGTTTCCTACTCAGTGTCTTTTGATTTTTCAGTCTCCAAATAATTAGAATGCATTTCTACATTAGTGGCAGTATGAATTACATCTCGCTTTTCACTGAAGGCCACAGCTGGTCCTCAGCTTTCTTAAACTTATTGATAGATATTTCATAATTTCAAGGATATGATCTTATAAGGGCATAATGTAAAGCCCTCTTCTAATAGCATTTATTAACAAGAATTATTTACCTGAGAAATGAACACCCTGAGGAGTGGGGTATGGCATAATACCCAGTGGGATATAGGTAACATGCAGTTTCTATTAAAGCGTGATCCTTTGTCCACAATATTTGAGAATGCCACTTTTGAGCAAACTTGTTGGTAATGTGCTACCATATGTCATGCATTATGGAATGAATCTAAATCTCGAACTGTAGAATATCAGAATTCTATTCATCACAGTTGTCCCTCTCAATGACGTAAAAGTGGCTGTTTAGATTTAGAATCAAAGTTATTCCAAATAACATAGTGACATGAAATGGTAAATAGTATAGAAAACATTCATTACATTTCTTCAGGTCTGCTTCTGTTACTCTGATGTTGATATATGCAAAGACTTTCTGTGGGTTTCCTAAAAAAAAAAAAAAAAAAAAAAATTTAAATTCTTACGCAGAGAATAATGTAAAAATGATTTCTAAATTTTAAAAAAGACCTCTTAGAAACTTACTCTTTCAAAGAAAAAGCTTGTTTATTTTTCACTGGATACAAAGATTGCAAATTTTTAAGCATGATTATCTAAATATTTTATGAGAAAAATGTCAGTCAGTCAGTTAAGGAAACATTTTGCTGTTTATATGTTAGAGATATGCTAACAGGACATTTACTAATTATTAGAATTTTAGCTCTGAAAATTTAAAGCAATATGTTTCAGAAATTGGATGTTTGGGAATTCCCTGGAGGTCCAGTGTGAGACTTTGGGCTTTCACTGCAGAGGGCAGATTCAATCCCTGGTCAGGGAACTAAGATTCTGCAAGCCACATGCTCCCTCCCCACTACAAAAGGGGAGAGGGGATGTTTGGGAATTTAGAATTTTTTTATTTCACACATAACACCTCCAGGGCATATGTGCTGGGATGGGGTTAGTACTATACTATCATAATGAAATAACATCACTTTCAGTGTTCAGGTGAATGTTTCACATTCATCTTTGGGGGGGTTCCTTTATTTTGTGATATTTGACTTGAGTTATATTTGCTTTAACTACCCATGAAGCACTTTAAATTTACCTTGATCATCTTTCCGAGTGATGATCTCCACATCAGAAACTTCTCCAAATCTGCCGAACTGATTCTGCAGGTCTGCCTCAGAAATATTCTGCCCAAGACCACCCACAAAAAGGCGTTTCATTTCTCTATTGGCTTTCATCAAGGCTGGACAAACACTCAGGGTATTCTAGTGGAAAAAGACTTCTACCTAGAGTTCTTTCCCTTAAATCTAAAACAAACAAACAACAACAACAAAAATAAAACTCAAACCAACCAACCAACAAACAAAAAAACCCTCAACTCCTTTCCCTGAACCTTCTATGCCAATTGGTTGCCTGGATTTGTGCTTCCCTTCCTATTGTATTGTTCCCAATTTTATTCCTGAAGGCTCTGTTCACATACTACATCCCTGTTCTTCATGAATGCATTTTGGAAAAGAACCGATACAGACAGACACAGGTGCAGGTGGACATTTTTCCCTCTAAATGACCACAATATACACTCTACTCCCCCTGAGTTTACTAATCCATATTGTTAGGTGTTTCTCCTTTATTCACTCACTTTAATAAACTGACAGAAATGGGACATATTAACATCTACGGGATCTTCCCAACCCAGGGATGGAACCCAGGTCTCCCACACTGCAGGCAGATTCTTTAAGCTCTCCATCTTCAAGCTTCTCACAGTCAAATGAGAAGTAAGCAAATGCTGCAATTGCAATACTACATTACAACAGAAATACATACAAAGTGGTTTTCAGGCACAAAAAGAGCAATGGATATCAAAATACAGATTTTTTTTTTTTTTTTTGACACTATGCGCCAGCGTTGTACGAAGTAGTTTGCAGGCGCCTTTTTTCATATTAGCAGGAGAGGTGAAGTCACTTTCCCAATGCCATTAAGACAAATAGCGGTGAAGCTAAGATTATAACTCAAATCTAATTTCAGAACCCGTAATTCTAACACTGTACTAGGGAGGCTGTTGGAATAGAAGGGACTCAGGAAAACTCTTCCAGAGATACTAGGATTTAAGGCCTATAATGCCTATATCGCTTAGTGCCCAGCTGGTGCTGAGCTCCTAACAAGCCCCTCCCCCCAAGTTGACAGACTCCGCACACACGAAACCCCAACACAACGCCAAAATGCCGGAGCATGGGTCGAGATCTAAGCTTGAGCCACGGCCTATATCTTAATGGTAGCTTCCTCTGTCCCAAACCTACCCACCCCATCCTTCTTTCTCTGAGAAGGCTTGAACACAAGCACGGAGAAGTTATGCCAATTAGCCCCTTCCCATCCCAGGCCCCAAGCCCCGGGCTCACCACTTCTTTTCCTACATCCAGCGCGGCGTACAGTGCTAAATTCTTGTCACGTGTCCCAACAAGTACCCTATCTCTTTCTTCCTACTGGATTTCCAACCCAGCCTCCTCAGGTTCCATTACTACACTCAGTTTCCCAGTGTTCTTTATTTCGTTTCCATTCTTCCAGGCAATCGCGATGACCCCGTCCCCTGCCTCTAAGTCCGCAAAAGACTCCAAACAAAAATTCCCTAATTCATACAGAAGAGGGTTATCACTTTATCTCCTGGATACGGTCGGCGGAAATGAGGAAGGGGAAGAAATACAAAGAAGCTCCCTCTTCAAGGGCTCGCGGAACCGCCTCTTCCGTGACTGGGGCTCCAAGCCGCCACCAGGTCGGGGTGGGTAGCTGCGCCCTTGGGCTTCGAGAGGGATTTCAGCTCTCTTGAAGCGTAAGGACTGCTGGAGGACAGCTGTGGAAAAGTGCGCAGGGATGGCAACTAGCCGGAGACACTTGCGTGACCGAGTTATAGGCGCGGGAATTGCGCGTGGTTCCCTTGCCTCCCCCGCCGAGTTCCGGAATGGTTCGCTCCAGGAGCGCGCGAGGCTTGAAGAGCCAGACCTTGCGCGCTTAAGTCAGGCAGCTTCACGTCAGCACAGCTCCATGGATTCCCAGCGGGCAAAGGCCCGCGCCTTGGAAGCCGAGATCACTGCCTTGAGGCGGGCGTGCATAGAGACACAGGCGCCCGGAGACGACGACTCTCAAGTTCGGTACGTGGCATTCCCCAGACCTGGTGAGGTGGGTGACAGTCTCTTTACTAGAGGCGCCCCGGACCTCCCAACAAACTTTTCCCGAGCACTTGACGTGGGCTGGAACTTATCTGTCTGTAACAACAGGGGTGAAAGTGATAAGTCCACGCATGGACCCCTTTGTAAACATATTACCATATATTATTTAAATCGCAGTCATTTCATTTCAAAGAATTCTCTTTCTCTTACTAGTAACACTCAGGGTGAAAGTCTTGGTTGTCTCCTTAGAAATCTTCCCTTTACTGATGATGAGCAGTATCTAATTGTTCAGTCCCTCAGTCGTGTCCGACTCTTTGCGATCGCATGGACTGCAGCACGCCAGGCTTTCCTGTTCTTCACCAACTCCTGGAGTTGGTTCATACTCATGTCCACTGAGTCAGTGATGCCATCCAGCCATCTCGTCCTCTGTCGTCCCCTTCTTCTCCTGCCTTCAGTCTTTCCCAGCATCACGGTCTTTTCTAATGAGTCAGCTTTCTCATCAGGTGGCCGAAGTATTGGAGCTTCGGCTTCAGCATCAGTCCCTCCAATGAATATTCAGGGTTGATTTCCTTTAGGATTGACTGGTTTGATCTCCTTGCAGTCCAAGGAAGTCTCAAGAGTCTTCTTCCGCACCACAATTCAAAGACATCAGTTCTTCCGCGCTCAGGCTTTTTTATTGTTCAGCTCTCACATCCATACATGACTATTGGAAAAACCATAGCTTTGACTATATGGACCTTTGTAAGCAAAGTGATGTCTCTGCCTTTTAATATGCTGTCTAGGTTTGTCATAGCTTTTCTTCCAAGGAGCAAGTGTCTTTTAATTCCATGGCTACAGTCACTGTGCACAGTGATTTTGGAGCCCAAGAAAATAAAGTCTGTCACAGTTTCCACTGTTTCCCCATCTATTTGCCATGAAGTGATGGGACCGGATGCCAGGATCTTCATTTTCTGAATGTTGAGTTTTAAGCCAGCTTTTTCACTCCTCTCTTTCACCTTCATGAAGAGGCCTTTCAGTTCCTCTTCACTTTCTGCTTTAAGGGTGGTGCCCCCTACATATCTGAGGTTATTGATATTTCTCCTGGCAATCTTGATTCCAGCTTGTGCTTCATCCCACCTGGCATTTCTCATGATATACTCTGCATATAAGTTAAATAAGCAGGGTGACAATATACAGCCTTGACATACTCCTTTCCCAATTTTGAAAATTGTTGTTTTCAAACAACAGTCTGTTGTTTGGTGTCTGGTTTTAACTATTGCTTCTTGACCTGTACAGGTTTCTCAGGAAGCAAGTAAGGTGGTCTGGTGTTCCCATCTCTTGTGAACCACACAGTCAAAGGCTTTAGTGTAGCCAATCAAGCAGAAATAGATGTTTTTCTGGAATTTTCTTGCTTTGTCTATGATCCAATAGATGTTGCCAGTTTGATCTCTGATTCCTCTGCCTTTTCTAAATCCAGCTTGAACATTTGGAAGTTCTCGGTTCACTTACTATTGAAGCCTGGCTTGGAGAATTTTGAGCATTTCCTGGCCAGTGTGTGAAATGAGTGCAATTGTGTGGTAGTTTGAACATTCTTTGAATTGCCCTTCTTTGGAATTGGAATGAAAACTGACCTTTTGCAGTCCTGTGGGCACTGCTGAGTTTTCCATATTTGCTGACACATTGAGTTCAGCACTTTCACAGCATCATCTTTTACGATTTGAAATAGCTCAACTGGAATTCCATCACCTCCACTAGCTTTGTTCGTAGTGATGCTTCCTAAGGCTGACTTGACTTCACACTCCAAGATATATGGCTCTAGGTGACTGATCACACCTTTGTGGTTATCTGGGTCATGAAGATTTTTTTTGCATAGTTCTTCTGTGTTTTCTTGTCACCTTTTCTTAATATCTTCTGCTTCTGTTAGATCTATGCCATTTCTGACCTTTATTGAGCCCATCTTTGTATGAAATGTTCCCTTAGTGTCTCTAATTTTCTTGAAGAGATCTCTGGTCTTTCCCATTCTATTGTTTTCCTCTATTTCTTTGCATTGATCACTGAAGAAGGCTTTCTTATCTCTCCTTGCTATTCTTTGGAATTCTGCATTCAGATGGACATATCTTTGCTTTTCTCCTTTGCTTTTAGCTTCTCTTCTTTTCTCAGCTGTATATAAGGCGTCCTCAGACAACCATTTTGCCTTTTTGCATTTCTTTTTCTTGAGAATGGTTTTGATCATCACCTCTTGTACAGTATTATAAACCTCCATCTATAGTTTTTCAGGCTCTCTGTCTATTAGATCTAATCCCTTGAATCTATTTGTCCCTTCCACTGTGTAATCATAAGGGATTTTATTTAGGTCATACTTGAATGGCCTAGGGGTTTTCTCTACTTTTCAATTTAAGTCTGGATTTTGCAATAAGGAGTTCATGATCTGAGCCACAGTCAGCTCCCCAGTCTTGTTTTTGCTGACTGTATAGAGCTTCTCCATCTTTGGCTGCAAAGAATATAATCAATCTGATTTCAGTATTGACCATCTGGTGATGTCCATGTGTGGAGTCTTCTCTTGTGTCATTGAAAGAGAGTGTTTGCTATGACCAGTGTGTTCTCTTGGCAAAACTCTGTTAGCCTGTGCCCTGCTTAATTTTGTTCTCCAAGGCCAAACTTGCCTGTTACTCCAGGTATCTTGTGACTTCCTCCTTTTGCATTCCAGTTCCCTATGATGAAAAGGACCTGTTTTTTTGGTGTTAGTTCTAGAAGGTCTTGCATAGAACTGTTAACTTCAGCTTCTTCAGCATTAGTGATTGGGACATAGACTTGGATTACTGTGATATTGAATGGTTTGCCTTGGAAATGAACAGATATCATTCTGTCATTTTTGAGATTGCACCTGAGTACTGCATTTCAGACTCTTGTTGACTCTGAGGGCTACTCTATTTCTTCCAAGGTATTCTTGCCCACAGTAGTAGATATAGTGGTCATCTGAATTGAATTCAGCCATTGCTGTCCATTTAGTTCACTGATTCCTAAATTGTTGATGGTTTCTCTTGCCACCTCCTCCTGTTTGACCACTTCCAATTTACTTTGATTCATGAACCTAACATTCCAGGTTCCTATGCGATATTGTTCTTTACAGCATTGAACTTTACTTCTACCACCAAACACATCCACAACTGAGCATTGTTTCAGATTTGGCTCAGCCTTTTTATTTCTTCTGGAACTATTTCTCTGTTCTTCTCTAGTAGTATATTGGGCACCTCTTGACCTGGGGAGTTCATCTTTCAGTGTTATATCTTTTTGCCTTTTCATACTCTTTGTGGGGTTTTCAAGGCAAGAATACTGAAGTAGTCTGCCATTCCCTTCTCCAGTGGACCGCGTTTTGTCAGAACTCTCCACCATGACTTGTCCATCTTGGGTGGCCCTACATAGCATGGCCTATAGTTTCATTGAGTTAGACAAGGTTGTGATCTATGTGATCAGTTTGGTTAGTCTTCTGTGATTTTGGTTGTTTTTCTCTTTATGACTTACTTCGCTCTGTATAACAGGTTCTAGGTTTATCCACCTCACAAGAACTGACTCAAATTTGTTCCCTTTATACTTGAGTAATGTTTCATTGTATGTATGTACCATGTCTTCTTTATCCATTCATCTGTTGCTGGACATCTAGGGTGCTTCCATGTCCTAGCTATTGTAAACAGTGCTGCTCTGAACATTGGGGTGCATGTGTCTTTTTCAGTTATGGTTTTCTCAAGGTATATATCCAATAGGGAGATTGCTGGGTCATGATAGTTTTATTCCTAGTTTTTAAGGAATCTCCATACTCTTCTCCATAGTGGCTGTATCAGATTACATTCCTACCAACTGTGTAAGAGGGTTCCCTTTACTCCACACCCTCTCTAGCATTTATTGCTTGTAGATTTTTTGATGATGGCCATTCTGACTGATGTGAGGTGATACCTCCCCATAGTTTTGATTTGCAGTTCTCTAACAATTAGTGATGTTGAGCATCTTTTCATGTGTTTATTGGCCATCTGTATGTCTTCTTTGAAAAAGTTTGTTTAGGTCTTCTGTCAGTTTTTTGATTGGGTTGTTTGTTTTTCTGATATTGAGCTGTATGAGCTGCTTATATGCTTTTTGGAGATTAATCCTTTGTCAGTTGTTTCTTGTTTGCAATTATTTTCTCATATTCTGAGGGTTGTCTTTTAATCTTGTTTATTGTTTCCTTTGCTGTGGAAAAGCTTTTAATTAGATCCCATTTGTTTATTTTTGGTTTTATTTACATTATTCTAGGAGGTGAGTCAAAGAGGAATTTGCTGTGATTTATGTCAAAGAGTATATTACCTATGTTTTCCTCTAAAAGCTTATAATTTCTGGCCTTACATTTAGTTCTTTAATCCATTTTGAGTTTGTTTTTGTGTATGGTCTTAAGAAGTGTTGTAGTTTCATTCTTCCACATGTAGCTGTCCAGTTTTCCCGTCACTAGTTATTGAAGAAGTTGTCTTTTCTCCATTGTATATTCTTGCCTCCTTTGTCAGAGATAAGGTGCCCATAGGTGCTTGGGTTTATCTCTGAACTTTCTGTCTTGTTCCATTGGTCTCTCTTTCTATTTTTGTGCCAGTACTAGACTGTCTTGATGAATGTTGCTGTGTAGTATAATCTGAAGTCAGCAGGATTGATTACTGCAGCTCCATTTTATTTCTGATGATTGCTTTGGCTATTTGAGGCTTTTTGTGTTTCCATACAAATTGTGGAATTTTTTGTTCCAGTTCTGTGAAAAATAATTTTGTGTTCTAGTTCTGTTGGTAGTTTGATAGGGATTGCATTGAATCTGTAGATTGCATTGAGTAGTATAGTCATTTTCACAATATTCATTCTTCCAGTCCAAGAATATGGTGTATCTCTCCATCTGTTTATGTCATCTTTGATTTCTTTCATCAGTGTTTTATAATTTTCTGCATACTGATCTCTTGTCTGTTTAGGTAGACTGATTTCTAGGTATTTTATACTTTTTGTTGCAATGATGAATGGGATTGTTTCCTTAATTTGTCTTTCTAATTTTTCACTGTTAGTTTATAGGGATGCTGGGAATTTCTGTGTGTATTAATTATATATTCTGTGCTTTTACTAGTAGCTCTAGTAATTCCAGTTGAGCTATTTAAAATTCTGAAAGATGATGCTGTGAAAGTGCTGCACTCAGTATGCCAGCCAATATGGAAAACTCAGCAGTGGCCACAGGACAGGAGATGGTCAGTTTCCATTCCAATCCCAAAGAAGGGCAATTCAAAGACTGTTCAGACTACTGCACAGTTGCATTCATTTCACATGCTAGCAAGGTAATACTCAAAATCCTTCAAGCTAGGCTTCCATTGTACACGAACCGAGAATATCCAGATGTTCACGCTGGATTTAGAAAAGGCAGAGGGGCCAGAAATTAAATTGCCAACATTCATTGGATCATAGAGAAAGCAAGAGAATTCCAGAAAAACATCTATTTCTGCTTCATTGACTACACTAAATCCTTTTACTGTGTGGATCACAACAAACTAGAAAATTCTTAAAGAGGTAGGAATAACTGACCACCTTACCTGCCTCCTGAGAGAAGCCTATATGTAGGTCCAGAAGCAATGGTTAGAATGGGACATGGAACAACAGACTGGTTCAAACTTGGGAAAGGAATCAGTCAAGGCTGTGTACTGTCACCCTGCTTATTTAATTTCTATGCAGAGTACATCATGCAAAATGTAGTCTGGATGAAGCAGAAGCTGTAATCAAGATTGCTGGGAGAAATATCAATAACCTTAGATACGCAGATGATACCACCCTTAAAAAAAAGAGGAACTACAGAGCCTCTTGATGAAAGTGAAAGAGTGAAAAAGCTGGCATAAAACTCAACATTGAAAAAACTAAGATCATGGGATGTGATCCTATCACTTCATTCCAATAGATGGGAAAAAAGTGGAAACAGTGACAGACTTTATTTTCTTGGGCTCCACAATCACTGCGGATGGTGCTTAGCTATGATATTAAAAGACACTTGCAAAAAAAAAAGATAGAAAAGATACTTCTCCTTGGAAGAAAAGATATGACAGAGCTAGACAGAATATTAAAAAGCAGAGACAGCTGTTTGCCTACAAAGGTTTGCACAGTCAAAGCTGTGATTTTTCCAGTAGTCATATATGGATATGAGCATTGATCATAAAGAAGACTGAGCACTGAAGAATAAGTGTCTTCAAACTGTAGTGCTGGAGAAGGAAGACTCTTGAGAGTCCCTTGGACTGCAAAGAGATCACACCAGTCAATCCTAAAGGAAATCAACTCTGAATATTCACTGGAAGGAATGATGCTGAAGCTGAAGCTTCAATACTTTGGCCACCCGATGTAAAGAACCAACTCATTGGAAAAGACCCTGATGCTGGGAAAGATTGAGGGCAGGAGGAGAAGGGGGTGACAGGATGAGATGGTTAGAAGGCATCATCAACTCAATGAACATGAGTTTGAGCAAACTCCGGGAGATGGTGAAGGACAGGGAAACCTGGTGTGCTGCAGTTCATGGGGTCTCAGAGTTGGACATGACTGAGCAACTGAGCAGCAACTAGTAATTTTCTGGTGGCATCCTTAGAGTTTGCATATCATCTGCAAACAGTGAAAGTTTTACTTCTTCTTTTCCAATCTGGACTCCTTTAATTTCTTTTTCTTTCCTGATTTCTATGACTAGGACTTCCAAAACTATGTTGAATAATAGTGGTGAGAGTGGGCACCCCTGTTTCTGATCTTAGAGGAAATGCTTTCAGTTTTTCACCTTTCAGAAAAATGTTCGCTGTGGGTTTGATGTATATGGCCTTTATGATGTTGAGGTATATCTTTCTGTGCCTATTTTCTGGAGAATTTTCATCATAAATGGGTGTTTAATTCTTTCAAAACTTTCTCTGCATCTGTTGATGTAATCATATGGTTTTTATCTTTCAGTTTGTTAATATAGTGTATCACATTGATTTATTATGTATATTGATGAATTCTTGCATGCTCAGGATAAAGCCCTCTTGATCATGCTGTATAATCTTTTAATGTCTTGTTGGATTCTGTTCACTAGACTTTTGTTGAGGGTTTTTGCATCTATGTTCATCAGTGATATTGGCCTATAATTTTCTTGTGGTGTCTTTGTCTAGTTTTGGTATTAGGGTGATGGTCCAGTACTCTTGCCTGGAAAAATCCCATGGGCGGAGGAGTCTGGTAGGCTGCAGTCCATGGGGTCGCTAAGAGTCGGACACGACTGAGCGACTTCACTTTCACTTTTCACTTTCATGCATTGGAGAAGGAAATGGCAACCCACTCCAGTGTTCTTGCCTGGAGAATCCCAGGGACGGAGGAGCCTGGTAAGCTGCCGTCTATGGGGTCGCACAGAGTCGGACACGACTGAAGTGACTAAGCAGCAGCAGTAGCAGCAGCCTTGTAGAATGGGTTGGGAATTTTCCTTCCTCTGCAATTTTCTAGAAGGATTTAAGCAGGATATATGTTAGCTCTTCTCTAAACTTTTGGTAGAATTAGGTGAGCTTTTTGAATTCATGTCACTCGTCAAATATCAACATTTTTCACCATTATTTCTTCAAATAGTCTCTCTTCCCCTTTTCCTCTTGCTTTTCCTCTGGTACTTCCACGATGCATACATTGGTCCTTATGGTTGTGTCCCCGCTAGTCCCTTGGGCTGTGTTCGCTTTTCTTCAGTGTTTTACTTCCTGTTCCTCAATCTCCATATCCATTATCTTCTCTTCAAGTTCACTGATTCATGCTTCTCTACTCTTAAATCTGCATTTGAATTCCTCTAGTGAATTTTTCATTTTATTTATTATAGTTTTCAGCTCCTGAAATTCTTTTGGTTTCTTTTTACACACCATTTTCTTAACTTTCTCCAGATTTTCCTGTATTTCTTTGAGTACCTTTAAGACTTCTATTTTAAAGTCTTTGTCTGATATATCTGCCAATAAGTCTTTTTTTAGGGACAGGTTCATTTGAATATTTTTTTTTCCTTTGAGAGTGCCATACTTTTTTTTTTTTTTTTCTGTATGCTTTGTGATATTTTATTGAAAACTGGACATTTTAATTTAATACTGTAGTAACTCTGGAAATCAGATTCTCCCCCCCTTCCCCAATATTTATACTTTTTTGTTATTGTTTTAACTTTTTTTTTGTTATTTGTGCCTTATACTGTATTGAGCCATATCATTAAAAAACATAGAATGCCTCACGAATTTGTATGTCATCCTTGTGCAAGGGGATTACTAGTCTTCTCTGTATTGTTCCAATTTTAGCATTTGTGCCACCAAAGTGAGCACTAATTATGTCTTTTCTGAGCTTTTCCTTCAGTATGTACATCATTTTCTAATTTTTTCCCATATATTTAGTTGGATTTTTGCATGTCCTAGTCTTTAATGTCTGAATCCTAAAAAGGTAAGATGATGAAGATGGGAAACAAAATGCAGCAGCTCTTTTAGTATCCTTAAAGTTATCTCAGTCAGAGGGTAGGGGCTTGAAACAATAACTCCCCACCTCTTTGTCTGCATCTCTGTAATCAGAAGCAGCAATCAGCAATTGGAGCACATGTACCCAGTATTTGGGGGACAGTCCTTTTTTGCCCACCCTTGCTCCCCTAAGCTGTATGCAAACTGCTCCCAGAATATGTGCACAGCACCCTGCCATGTTTTTCGAGTAGGCATGGGTACTTACTGTACTAAGAGCTGAAATTGCCCCAAATTTATTGTACCTTATTTATTTACCTTTAAGCATTCTCTGTGAAGTTGCAAGCATTCAGCAGTCTCCTGAGTTCTAAAAAAGTTATATTAGACAGATTCTGCCTTGCAATTGCTGTCTGACTGGGGAGTAGATTACTGGTTCTTCCTACTTTGCCATCTTCATAGAATCCTAGAGCATCGACTTTTAAACGGAAGTCTCTGGGTAGATTTGCTTTGAAAGAAAAAAAGCTTCTTGTGAACACCTAGTTTTGAACAAAAAATATATGCTACTAAAGCAAATAATAAACTACAAGACCATAAAGCCTATAATCCCAGTTCATTCAAAATAACATCATTAATTTCAATGGACCAATGGTATTTTGTTCAAAACAAATTACTATTATGAATGAGTCTTTTTTCAGTTCAATTGCTCACTCGTGTCTGACGTTTTGCGACCCTATGGACTGCAGCACACTAGGCTTCCCTGTACATCACCACCTGCCAGAGCTTGCTCAAACTCAGTGTTCATTGAGTCGGTCATGCCATCCAATCATCTCATCCTATGTCGTCCCCTTCTCCTCCTGCCTTCAATCTTCCCCAATATCCGGGTCTTTTCCAAGGAGTCAGTTCTTCACATCAAGTGGCCAAAGTACTGGAGCTTCAGCTTCACCATCAGTCCTTCCAATGAATATTGAACACTGATTTCCTTGGACTTACTGATTGGATCTCCTTGTAGTCCAAGGGACTTTCAAGAGTTTTCTCCTCACCACAGTGCAAGAGCATCAGTTCTTCAGTGCTCAGCTTTCTTATAGTCCAACTCTCACATGCATACATGACTACTGGAAAAACCATAGCTTTGACTGGACAGACCTTTGTTGGCAAAGTAATGTCTCTGCTTTTTAATATGCCGTCTAGGTTGGTCATAGTTTTTCTTCTAAGGAGTAAGCGTCTTGCATTTCATTGCTGTGGTTACCATCTGCAGTGATTTTGGAGCCCCCAAAATAAAGTCTCTCACTGTTTCCATTGTTTCCCCATCAATTTGCCATGAAATGATGGGACTGGATACCATGATCTTAGTTTTTTGAATGTTGAGTTTTAAGCCAGCTTTTTCACTCTCCTCTTTCACTTTCATCAAGAGGCTCTCTAGTTGTGCTTCACTTTCTGCCATAAGGGTGGTGTCATCTGTGTATCTGAGGTTATTGATATTTCTCCCAGCAGTCTTGATTCCTTCTTGTGCTTCATTGAACCCGACATTTTGCATGGTGTACTCTGTATATAAGTTAAATAAGCAGGGTGACAATACACAGCCTTGACGTACTCAATTCCCAATTTTGAAATAGTCTGTTGTTTCATGTCAGGTTCTAACTGTTGCTTCTTGACCTGCACCGATTTCTCAGGAGGCAGGTAAGGTGGCCTGGTATTCCCCATCTCTTGAAGGATTTTCCAAAGTTTGTTGTGATCTGTACAGTCAAAGGCTTTGGTGTAATCAATAAGGCCAAAGTAGATGTTTTTCTGGAACTCTGTTGCTTTTTCAATGATCCAGTGGATGTTGACACTTTGATCTCTGGTTCCTCTGTCTTTTCTAAATCCAGCTTGAACATGTGGAAGTTCATGGTTCACATACTATTGAAGCCTGGCTTGGAGAATTTTGAGCATTACTTTGCTAGCATGTGAGATGAACGCAACTGTGCAGTAGTTTGAGCATTCTTTGGCATTGCCTTTCTTTGGGATTGGAATGAAAACTGACCTTTTGCAATCCTGTGGCCACTGCTTCCAAAGTTTCCAAATTTGCTGGCATATTGAGTGCAGCACTTTGACAGCATCACCTTTTAGGAGTTGAAATAGCTCAACTGGAATTCCATCACCTCCTCTAGCTTTGTTGGTAGTGATGCTTCCTGATGCCCACGTGACTGCTCGTTCCAGGATGTCTGGCTCTAGGTGAGTGATCATGCCATCGTGGTTATCTGGGTCATGAAGATCTTTATTTCTTCTGTGTATTCTTGCCACCTCTTCTAATATCTTCTGCTTCTGTTAGGTCAGTAAGATTTCTTCCATGAAGATCTTTTTTGTATAGTTCTGTGTATTCTTGCCACCTCTTCTTAATATCTTCTGCTTCTGTTAGGTCCATACCATTTCTGTTAGGTCTTTTATTGTGCCCATCTTTGCATGAACTGTTTCCTTGGTATCTCTAATTTTCTTGAAGAGATCTCTAGTCTTTCCCATTCTATTATTTTCCTCTATTTCTATGCATTGATCACTGAGGAAGACTTTCTTATCTCTCCTTGGTATTCTTTGGAATTCTGCATTTAGATGGACATATCTTGCTTTTCTACTTTGCCTTTAGCTTCTCTTCTTTCTCAGCTGTATATAAGGCCTCCTCAGACAACCATTTTGCCTTTTTGCATTTCTTTTTTTGGGTATGGACTTGATCACTGCCTCCTGTACAATGTCATGAACCTCCATCCATAGCTCTTCAGGCCTTCCGTCTATCAGATCTAATCCCTTGAATCTCTTTGTCACTTCCACTGTATAATTGTAAGGGATTTGATTTAGGTCATACCTGAATGGTCTAGTGGTTTTCCCTACTTTCTTCAATTTAAGTCTGAGTTTTTCAATAAGGAATTCATGATCTGAATCCACAGTCAAACCCTGGTCTTGTTTTTGCTGACTGTATAGAGCTTCTCCATCTCCATGTGTAGCTCTTATGTTGTTGGGAGAGTGTGTTTGCTATGACAAGTGCATTCTCTTGGCAAAACTCTGTTAGAAGTGAAAAAGAACTAAAGAGCCTCTTGATGAAAGTGAAAGATGAGAGTCAAAAAGTTGGCTTAAAACTCAACATTCAGAAAAGTAAGATCATGGCATCCAGTCCCATGACTTCATGGCAAATAGATGGGGAAACAATGGGAAAAAAAAAAGAGAGTATTCACTCTCAAATGACATAGTGCTATTTTCCCTTAGAAAAGAAGAGACGCCAAAGGCAAAGAAGAAAGGGAAAGATATACCCATCTGAATGCAGAGTTCTGGAGAATAGTAAGGACAGATAAGAAAGCCTTCTTAGGCGAACAATGCAAAGAAATAGAGGAAAACAATAGAATAGGAAAGCTAGAGCTCTCCAGGGAAATTGAAGATACCAAGGGAACATTTCATGCAAAGGTGGGCCCCTTGAGCCAGACATCCTGGAATGTGAAGTCAAGGGGTCCTTAGGAAAGATTACTATGAACAAAACTAGTGGAGATGCTGGAATTCCAACTGAGCTATTTCACATCCTGTAAGTATGCTGTTAAAGTGCGGTATTCAGCATGTCAGCAAATTTGGAAAACACAGCAGTGGAACAGGACTGGTAAAAATCAGTTTTCTTTCCAATCCCAAAGAAACAGAGTGCCAAAGAATGTTCAAACTACCATACAATTATGCTCATTTCTCATGCTAGCTAAGTGAAAGTCACTCAGTTTTCCAACTCTTTGCAACCCCCTTGGACTGTATCTCCCCAATATCCTCTGTCCATGGGATTCTCCAGAAAAGAATACTGAAGTGAGTAGCTATGCTCTTCTCTGGATTGGTTGCGTAAAAGGATCATTAAATTTCTGGTTAATTTCTCCAGGCCACATACTAGAGTAGTAACCATTCCCTTCTCCAGGAGATCTTCCCAACCCAAGGATCAAACCCAGGTCTCCTGTATTGCTGACGGATTCTTTTCCATCTGAGTCACCAGGGAAGCCCAAGAATACTGGAGTGGGTAGCTTATCCCTTCTTGAAGGGATCTTCCCAACCCAGAAATCAAATCAGAGTCTTCTGCATTGCAGGCAGATTCTTTCCCAACTGAGCTACCAAGGAAGCCCACATGCTAGTGAGGTAATGCTCAAAATCCTTCAAGCTAGGCTTCAGCAGTATGTGAACTGAGAACTTCCCAACATACTGGCTGGATTTAGAAAAGGCAGAGGAACCAGCGATCAAATTGCCAACATTCATTGGATGATAGAAAAAGCAAGAGAATTCCAGAAAAACAGCTACTTCTGCTTGCCAATACACATAGATGTTACGCAGGTTTGATCCCTGGGTCAGGAAGATCCCTTGGAGGAGAGTATGACAACACACTCCAGTATTCTTGCCTGTATAATTCCATGGGCAGAGGAGCCTGATGGTCTATAGTCCATAGGGTTGCAAAGAGTCAGACAGGACTGAAGCAACATAGGACTGGAGCACTCTGCTTCATTAAGTACACAAAAGCCTTTGACTGTGTGGATCACAAGAAACTGGAAAATTTTTAATGACTTGGGAATACCAGACCACTTTTACTTGCCTCCTGAGAAACATGTATATAGGTCAAGAAGCAACAATTAGAACCAGACATGGAACAACAGACTGGTTCAGAATTGGGAAAGGAGTCTGCCAAGGTTGTGTATTGTCACCCTGCTTATTTAACTTAGATGCAGAGTACATCATGCAAAGTGCCAGTCTGGATGAAATACAAGCTGGACTCAAGATTGCTGGGAGAAATATCAGTAACCTGAGATATGCAGATGACACCACCCTTATGATGGAAAGCGAAGAGGAACTGAAGAGCCTCTTGATGAAAGTGAAAGAGGAGAGTGAAGAAGCTGATTTTAAAACTCAGCATTCTAAAAATGAAGATCCTGGCTTCTGGTCCCATCACTTCATGGCAAATAGATGGGAAAACAATGGAAACTGTGAGAGACTTTATTTTCTTAGGCTCCAAAATCACTGTAAACATTGACTGCAACCATGAAATTAAAAGAGGCTTGTTCCTTGGAAGAAAAGATATGACTAACCTAGACAGCATGTTTTAAAGCAGAGACATTACTTAAGTCAGTCCTTAGTATTCATTGGAAGGACAGATTTTATTTTTTCTTGGACTCCAAAATCACTGTGGATGGTGATTGCAGCCATGAAATTAAAAGATGCTTGCTCTTACATAAATCATAGCAAGATCCTTTATGACCCACCTCCTAGAATAATGGAAATAAAAGCAAAAATATATGACTGGTACCTAATTAAACTTAAAAGCTTCTGCACAGCAAAGAAAACTAGAAACAGGGTAAAAAGGCAGCCCTCAAATTGGAAGAAAATCAATATGAAACAACTAACAAAGAATTAATTTCCAAAATATACAAGGCGCTCATACAACTCAATAGCAGAAAAACAAACAACCCAATCAAAGAGTGGGCAAAAGACCTAAATAGGCATTTCTCCAAAAAAGACATACAGATGGCTAATAAACATATGAAGAGGTGCTCAACATCACTCATTATTAGAGAAATGCAAATCAAAACTACAATGACATATTAGTTCAATCCAACATTGGGAAGGACCTTGATGCTGGAAAAGATTGAGGGCAGAAGGAGAAGAGTCTGTTAGAGGATAAGATGGTTGGATGACATCACCAGGTCAATGGCCATTAGTTTGAGCAAACTCTGGGAGATAGTGAAGGACAGGGAAACCTATTGTGCTACAGTCCATTGGGTCACAGAGACTCAGACATGACTGAGCAACTGAAGGATATCAAGTTCAATCTACCTTGCAGATAGAAGAGAGATGATTGGAAGTCTGATTTACAAGTACTGGCCTGAAAGAGCTGAGATTAATCATCAAACATTCTTCTAGAATGAGAGGATGCATATTTCGAAGAGCAGAGGCAAGATTTAGAAGATTTTCTTCTGACGTTGGAGACAAGATGCATGGACAATAAGAGACCCAAGATGCATGGACAATAAGAGACCCAAAATGTAAAATGAGAATCAAGATAATCATGCCCCAGAAGGCAAGGAAAGTATGTTGTAAGACAGTGGAAGTCAACAGTGTAGAAATGTGGCTGAGACCATGATGGCAATAAAGGATTACAAAAAATAAAATATAATTTAATGCAATTATTTGCTGAAATTTTACTCTTTTTCAAGGAAAATAGAGCTACATATTCTTAATGAAGAATATCTGAATACAGTGTTGTTTAGAGATCATGCTGTTTGTTATTCTTCTGGAATTTTTACTCCCATGCTCTTCAATGTCCCAAGAATATCTTTCTTATTATAAAATGCCCTGTGATACTGCACTTGTTTAAGAAGCTAAAGATTTATTATTTCATCATATCTTTTTAAATAGTTTGCAATGTCCTGGGATAGCAGATACTTAGGTTAGAACACTTAAAATATTCCAACCTAAACAGACATTTTAATTCTGTAAAGTATTCGTATTATAATTTATTTTATCAGTTCAGTTCACTCAGTTGTGGCCGACTGTTTGCGATCCCATGGACTGCAGCACTCCAGGCTGCCCTGTATATCACCAACTCCTGGAGGTTACTTAAACTCATGTCCATCAAGTTGGTGATGCCATCTGACCATCTCATCCTCTGTTGGCCCTTTCTCCTCCTGCCTTCTATCTTTCCCAGCATTAGGGTCTTTTCCAGTGAGTCAGGTCTTCGCATCAAGTGCCCAGAGTATTGGCGTTTCAGCTTCAGCATCAGTCCTTCCAATGAATATTTAGGACTGATTTCCTTTAGGATGGACTGGATGGGTCTCCTTGCAGTCCAAGGGACTCTCAAGAGTCTTCTCCAACACCACAGTTCGATAGCACCAATTCTTTGGCGCTCAGCCTTCTTTATGATCCAACTCTCACATCCATACATGACTATTGGACAAACCATAGCCTTGACTAGATGGACCTTTGTTGGCAAAGTAATGTCTCTGCTTTTTAATATGCTGTCTAGGTTGGTGATGGTTTTTCTTCAAGGGAGCAAGCATCTTTTAATTTCATGGCTGCAGTCACTGTGCACAGTGATTTTGGAGCCCAAGAAAATAAAGTCTCTTATAATTTTCAATGTTTCCCCATCTCTTTGCCATGAAGTGATGGGACCAGATGCCATGATCTTAGTTTATTTTATAGTTGTTTCTAATATATAGAAATATGGTATTAAAACTTGGAACAGTTCATTTCAGTCACTCAGTTGTGTCCAACTCTTTGCGACCACATGAACTGCAGCATGCCAGGCCTCCCTGTCCATCACCAACTCCCGGAGTTTACCTAAACTCATGTCCATTGAGTCAGTGATGCCATCCAACCATCTCATCCTCTGTCATCCCCTTCTCCTCCTGCCCTCAATCTTTCCCAGCATCAGGGTCTTTTTCAATGATTCAGCTCTTTGCATCAGGTGGCCAAAGTATTGGCGTTTCAGCTTCAACATCAGTCCTTCCAGTGAATACCCAGGACTGATCTCGTTTAGGATAGACAGGTTGGATCGCCTTGCA
Organism: Bubalus bubalis; assembly: GCF_019923935.1. Classification (NCBI taxonomy): domain Eukaryota; kingdom Metazoa; phylum Chordata; class Mammalia; order Artiodactyla; family Bovidae; genus Bubalus; species Bubalus bubalis. The sequence goes on from NC_059159.1 coordinate 145,576,255, forward strand.
GTCCAAGGGACTCTCAAGAGTCTTCTCCAGCACCACAGTTCAAAAACATCAATTGTTCTGCACTCAGCTTTCTTTATACTCCAACTCTGACATCCATATATGACTACTGGAAAAACCAGTAGTCTTGATTAGATGGACTATAGTTGACAAAGTAATGTCTCTGCTTTTTTAATATGCTGTCTAGATTGGTCATAACTTTCCTTCCAAGGAGTAAGCATCTTTTAATTTCATGGCTGCAATCACCATCTGCAGTGATTTTGGAGCCTCCCAAAATAAAGTCAGCCACTGTTTCCACTTTTTCCCCATCTATTTGCCATGAAGTGATGGGACCGGATGCCATGATCTTAGTTTTCTGAATGTTGAGCTTTAAGCCAACTTTTTCACTCTCCTCTTGCATCAAGAGGCTCTTTATTCTTCTTCACTTTCTTCCATAAGGGTGTGTCATCTGCATATCTGAGGTTATTGATATTCCTCCCAGCCATCTTGATTCCAGCTTGCGCTTCATCCAGCCCAGCGTTTCTCATGATGTACTCTGCATATAAGTTAACTAAGCAGGGTGACAATATACAGCCTTAACATACTCCTTTTCCTATTTGGAACCAATCTGTTATTTCATGTCCAGTTCTAACTGTTGCTTCCTGACCTGCATAGAGTTGTCTCAAGAGGCAGGTCAGGTGGTCTGGTATTCCTGTCTCTTTCAGAATTTTCCACAGTTTATTGTGATCCACACAGTCAAAGGCTTTGGCATAGTCAATAAAGCAGAAATAGATGTTTTTCTGGAACTCTCTTGCTTTTTCGATCATCCAGCGGATGTTGGCAATTTGATCTCTGGTTCCTCTGCCTTTTCTAAAACCAGCTTGAACATCTAGACTTCACAGTTCACATATTGCTGAAGCCTGGCTTGGAGAATTTTGAGCATTACTTTACTAGTGTGTGAGATGAGTGCAGTTGGGTGGTAGTTTGAGCATTCTTTGGCATTGCCTTTCTTAGGGATTGGAATGAAAACTGACCTTTTGCAGTCCTGTGGGCACTGCTGAGTTTCCAAATTCGCTGGCATATTGAGTGCAGCACTTTCACAGCATCATCTTTTAGGATTTGAAATAACTCAACTGGAATTCCATCACCTTCACTAGCTTTGTTCATAGTGCTGCTTCCTAATGCCCACTTGAGTTCACATCCCAGGTTGTCTGGCTCTAGGTGAGTGATCACACCATCGTGATTATCTGGGTCGTGAAGATCTTTTTTGTACAGTTCTTCTGTGTATTCTTGCCACCTCTAACTTGGTTAGGATGTTTTATATTGAGATTAATGGCTGCAGTGTTAATAACCACACTCATTTTAAGAAAACTCCTACTAGTGTTTTAATGGAAAGAGAATAAGAAAGATAAAACGGAAATGATTTGAAGAAATTTATAGATGTTAGGTGAAACACTTGTTAGTAGTTTCTTCATTGGAGTAATTATTTGTGTTTTGTGCTTTTTAGGAAATCATTTCAAGAAACACACCAATCAGATTCTGAAGAATGGGGATTGTCAAAAGATCTGAGAAGTCATCTTGGAAGTTTAGAATCCGAACTTCAATTTCTAAGTAGACTTACTGGTATCAGTATAAGAAATTACTGCAAGAACACAGAAGACCTAACTAGCACTGAGATGGCGGAAAAGAGTAAGCAGTTTTTTTTTTCTTTTGGCTGCACCAAATGGCTTGCAGAATATTAATTTTAGTTTTCCAACGAGGGATTGATCCTGATTTTACAGCAGTGAAGGTGTTGAGTCTTAACCATTAGACTCCCAGGGAATTTCCAGAGTAAGCATTAATTTCAATCAGGAAGTAGTATTGAGGTTTACCTTATTATGCATAGAAAATTAGTTTTCTTATCATTGAAATAAATTCTCCAAGGTAACGATTTGAATGTGTGGTTGTGGTAAACTTGTTTGTCACGTGTCTATTGAACTTTACAGCGTGTGTAATATTCTTAAAAGCTGCCTGACGTAGATATTAAAGAAGACATGGTCTCTCGTTATGTACCTGAGTAGTCAAGTAACAGAGATAAGTGATTTTAAGGAAAACAGCACTATTAGTTTGTAAATCTTAATTGTTGTTCACTACTGATATGAGAAGTGTGTCATCTCTCATACTCAGATATTTCAAGAACTGGATCATTTGGCAGAGGAGGATATCTGGTCCCAGTGACTAATGCTATATTACTAAGAATCTGTGATACGCTAACAAGTAAAGAGAAGCTAATTCAGCTCTACAGTTGTATGTTGGGATCTTTGTTTAGAAGAAGGAATCATTTTAGGAAATGCTTCCTGATTCGTACAAAAATAATCCTCCTGACTGGGGAGAGCGAGAGTGAATGCGTTTAGAATGGGCTTGTTTCAGAGCTTTTCCCATTGCTGGTTTAGATTTCAATTTTCCTGGCTCTGCCAGGTTACTTTCAATTTTTCACATAATATCCAGCTGATCCATCTGATTTTCATCTTATAAAATTAGTTTACTCTCATCTTTTTTCTCTACATCCTTGTAGAGTTGTGCCCTTCTGGTAGAAAGGCCAATACAGGGGTGGATTAAGAGGTACAAACTATTAGGTATAAAATAAGCTATAAGGGTATATTGTACAATATGGGAATATGGCCAATATTTTATAGTAACTGTAAAGGAGTATAACCTTTAAATATTGTGAATCACTATGTTATCCACCTGTAACATATATTGTATAGTACCTATACTCCAGTTTAAAAAAAGAGCGAATTGTGTCCTTCTAAAAATAACTTCATTAGAAAAATATAATAAAGTCAAAATCATGGTTATCTCCTTTCTGAGACATATTGTATAACTTGGAAAAGGCATGAGGAACTTTATGCGATATGTTAAAATTTCTGTATCTTGATCTTGATGCTGTATACTTAAGAATAGGGCATTTTTGAGTGTATTCGTGTTATACCTAAAAAGTACTTTTGCTATCATTTTAGTAACGTTTTGAGAGTTAACTGAGATAATTGCATGGATTTAATTTATTGTCTAACTGGAGCCAGACAATGTTGAAAATATGAAAAATACCAACAATTATCATAATTCGAATTTGTCTAGGGTTATACTATCATATTTCTATTTCTTACTTTAATCTTTGGTATCATTGAGAACTAGAAAATACAAGTTATCTTTAATCATATTTCTCAAAGGTGCACATCCTTCCAAGTATTTTCAATGCAAATGCTAACACTCTCACACATAAACCCATGTGTATTATAGATAGCCACACAAAATTAAATAATTGATATTTAAAGAAAATTGTTATTTGCAAACAAAAATCTTTGTTTTTCTGATTTATAGGTATTAAAAAAGTTTTGCAGAGACACAGATTATCAGGAAATTGCCACATGATTACGTTTCAGCTTGAATATCAGATTCTGGAAATCCAGGTAAATTAAAGAACATGTTGTGGTAGATAACACAGATTCTGCTGTTATGAAATAAAAATACCCTACACCCCGGTCTTCAGCAGTGGCTGAGTTGAGGAGACATTCCTGAGCAGGACCCCTTGTAGCATGTTCGTACAAAGTGGTACCATTAAAACATTTTTTTTGTTTTTAAATATGAATACCCCAGCAACTGCATACGGTGGTATTATTGCTGAGAGCATAGTCTTTATTGGAATAGACGTAATGAGATGTTTGTGGAATTCCAGTGTGAGCCCTGAGGTCATGTGAACAGTCTTGGATGCCCTCAGTAGTCATCAATCATCTGTTAGTTATTTATTGCTGCTTAACATTTTCTCCCAAATTGAACAGTTTAAAACAACAAAAGCCATTTATTATCTCACCATTTTCTGTGAGGCAGGAATTTGTGAGTAGCACAGTTGGTGTTCTTCCTCTGGCCTCTCCTATAGTTGTGGTCATGTGGGACCACCACAATCTGAAGACCGTTCAGAGCTGAAGGATTAGACTTCAGGATGGTCATGGTTATGCCAGCAAGTTATACAGGACTACTGAGGCACAACACTGGAGGAAGATAGTCTTGGCTAGGATTTTCACATAAAATCAGAAAGCAGACAGACAGAATGTTAACATGCAACCCCTGGCCAGCATAGGGAGAACAAGACTCAGAGATCTTCAAAGTCTGGCTCCAAGAAGGGTTGGATCCAGGCATAATTTTGAGAACTAACCAAGTCTGGACATGTGCTTTGATAGCAAAAAACCAGTTTCAATCAGTTTGTTTTATGAGTTTGGGCCTATAGGGAGAATGTATAGAGGAGAGAACAGATAAGGACAGGCAAGTTGCCTTGGCCTCAGTTCATCAGATAACTAAAGTGAATGTAGACCAGTTGTCACAGCCAAGTCATAGGGATAAGCTGCTTGCTTGCAGTCACAGTACTGTGCCTGGATTCCTCATGCTTATCCTCAGCGACAGAAATAGCCTCAAGTTGTCCCTTTTTGTATAGGGATTGATGCCAGATATTAGAAGTTACCCCCAACTAGTCATGAGTGATTGGGTCTAGGTATCTGCACTAGAAGTTTTGCCTCTTGAGAACTCTTTGCAGTCTATGTCCCTGGTGGTCACCACTGACCCTGGCAGGCGGAGAACTGACTAGGTCTCTCATCTGATGACAGAGTTTCCAACTTGCTCCCACCTCAGGGTATCTCTCTTTAGTCTGTCAAAGTGACACAAGAACATCCACAGTGTGGCATTACCAAAACCAGTTGAGCAGGATGTCAGGTACATGGGTGATGAGTATCCTTGGAAATACACTGCTGGCAGGTTGGCACCAGGTCTTGAAGCCATGCAAAATTCTCAGGATGATACTATAGTTCTGCATGACCTCAAAGATCATCTGCTGAAGACTAGAATAAAATATGGACCCAATTGAGTTGATCTCGTTTATGATGAACAGCCCATTCCAGGACTCCAGACTCCTCAGAATTCCTGGATGTTGTCCCATTGCAGAAGGATGCATAGTTGGACCAACTGCCTTTTCTTTCTGGTTAATGTGATCCTAAACTCAGAGTGGTGATATACCAATGCTTACTTGCATTCTTGCCTCCATTAATGGCCAGGCCTATAGATTGTGTCAGGTTGGCAGAATCAGACCTCTGAGACCTAGTTCTGTGTCTTAAAACATCTGCACTATCAGTGTATACATGTCCAGGAAACTGCTCAGGGACATCCTATTAGGTTGGTGCAAAAGTAATTGCAGTTTTGCATTGTTGAACTTTGCTGCTTGATATTGGAATACCTTCTTAAATATGGTTATGTTATACATCATTTTAATGTGCATTTCTCACTTTATGTTTCTTTGCTAATTATTACTTGCTGTTTATTTTATATTTATTTTAGACTATAGAAATGATATTAGACAAAAAGCAAATTTGACGAGTTTTTTTATTTGTGTTCAAAATGGGTCGTAAAGCAGAAGATACAACTCATAACATCAATAACACATTTGGCCCAGGAACTGCTAACGAGCATACAGTGCAGTGGTGGTTCAAGAAGTTTTGCAAAGGAGACGAGAGCCTTGAAAATGAGGAGCCTAGTAGCTGGCCATCATAGGTTGACAATGACCAACTGAGAGCGATCATCGAAGTTGACCCTCTTACAACTACATGAGAAGGTGCCAAAGAGCTCATTGTCAACCATTCTATGGTCATTTGGCATTCAAAGCAAATTGTAAAGGTGAAAAAACTCAGTAAGTGAATGCCTCATGAGCTGACCGAAAATTTAAAAACCGTTGGTTTGAAATGTCGTCTTGGCTTATTCTGTGCAACAACAGCGAACCACTTTTCAATTAGATTGTGATGTGTGATAAAAAACTGGATTTTATACAACAACCGACAGTGACCAGCTCACTGGTTGGACTGAGAAGAAGCTCCAAAGCACTTCCCAAAGCAAACTTGCACCAGAAAAAAGTCATGGTTACTGTTTGGTGATCTGCTGCCCATTTGATCAACTCCTGCTTTCTAAATCCCAGCAAAACCATTGCATCAGAGAAATATGCTCAGCAAATTGATGAGATGCACCAAAAACTGCAACACCTGAAGCCGGTATTGATCGACAGAATGGGTCCAATTCTGCTCTACAACAATGCCTGAATCCATGTTGTACAACCAATGCTTCAAAAATTAAACGAATCAGACTACGAAGTTTTGCCTCATCTGCCATATTCACCTGACCTCTTGCCAACTGACTACTACCTTCTCAAAGCATCTCAGCAGGCGCCGAGGGGGCCTGCAGTGGCGGTTGGGGCGGCGGCCCGGCGGCGACCTTGACCCAGCAAGGCGCGGTGCTGCAGAATTACAACAACGAGCTGGTCAAGTGCATCGAGGAGCTGTGCCAGAAGCGGGAGGAGCTGTGCCGGCAGATCCAGCAGGAGGAGGAGGAGAAGCAGAGGCTGCAGAACGAGGTGAGGCAGCTGACGGAGAAGCTGGCCCGAGTCAACGAGAACCTGGCGCGTAAGATCGCCTCTCGGAACGAGTTCCATCGGACCATCGCGGAGACAGAAGCCGCCTACCTCAAGATCCTGGAGAGCTCGCAGACTCTGCTTAGTGTCCTGAAGCGAGAAGCGGGGAACCTGACAAAGGCCACAGCCTCAGAGCAGAAGAGCAGCGGAGGCAAGGAGAGCTGATGAGGCCGCGCGGGTGGGGGTCCTGCCTGTGGTCAGCGCCCCCCCGCAAGCCTGTCTTCAAAGCATCTTTGTTCTTCAGGGAAGCAGCTTTCTCCTTTTGTTGTCTTTGGTGCCAAGAGAGGCAACTGCCAAGCTCCATTGGCTCTGGGTGACAGGATGGCCCTGGGCGTAGCCCACCCAGTGGGGGGTCCTAGTCCTGCACTCACACAGGCTCTGGGGAGGGAGGGAAAATGTTACCATACAGAATTCCACAATATCCAGGAATTCTGAGGAGTCTGGAGTCCTGGAATGGGCTGTTCATCACAAACGAGATCAACTCAATTGGGTCCATATTTTATTCTAGGGAAAACTTTTGGTAGGGAAAATGTTACCATACCCAGCAGGAGGCAGAAAACGCTTTCCAAGAGTTTGTTGAATCCTGAAGAGTGAATTTTTATGCTACGGGAGTAAACAAACTTATTTCTCATTGGTAAAAATGTTTTGATTGTAATGGTTCCTATTTTGATTAATAAAGATGTGTTTGAGCCTAGATATAATGATTTAAAATTCACAGTCTAAAACTTCAGTTACTTTTGTATCAACCTAATAGTAGCCTTGGGCTTCTACAGGCTTTTTCTTCCATTGTTATTCATCTTTTTTATAGTCACTCCCTGGGTTATCTGTAGAGAAGCCAGATTGCTGGTAAAATTAGGCTCATCCTTGGGAAGTTGTTGTTAAGTCACTCAGTCATGTCTGACTCTTTGCAACCTTGTGGACTGTAGCATGCCAGGCTTCCCTTTCCTTCATCATCTCCTGGAATTTGCTCAAACTCATGTCCATTGAGTTGGTACTGCCATCCAACCATCTCATCCTCTGACATCCCCTTCTCTTCCTGCCTTTAACCTTTACCAGCATAAGAGTCTTTGCTAATGGGTAGGCTCTTCGCCTCAAGTGGCCAACATATTGGAACTTCAGCTTCAGCATCAGTCCTTCCAGTGAATATTCAGGGTTGATTTCCTTTAGGATTGACTGTTCTGATCCCCTTGCAGTCCAAGGGACATGTATGGGAAGCTGTACATGAGTCCAGTTGTAAAAAAGACAATACTCTGAAGTTGAGATGAACAACCTACTCGGTGCAGCTGTACATTCCAGGATAGGCTGTGGCCAAAAGTTGTTGGTGTGCTCATTAGTGGGGCTTTGGTCTGAGAGATAGAATAGAATATTTTAATTTCATTTTGTTGAAGTTGCATACTTGTGGTCACTTTAATCCTTTGAAGGAAAGCATCAAGTGGCAATTTGATCACATCAGAAGTCAGATCACACATAAGGTTTCAATTTAGGGACTTTTTTTAAAATAATGTGATATGCTTCTGAAGAATGGCTATTATTTGACCAGAGGCATTCCTAGCATGAACTGGTACTGCAGTTCCCACAGTGGCTTGACTTGAATGGTCCTGGGTGACCACCATGAAGTCAGATAGACAGGACCAGAGCCATGTGGGGCCTGCCATACAGGGCCTGCTACCCATACTATAGTGACTACACTCCCTACCTCCTACCAGACAGTAGTGATACCAGCCCAGACCTCACCTCCCTATCAACAGTACTTTAAGCTAATATTCTGATCCTCATACTACCAAAGCATGATTGAAAATTTTGTAACTGTTTTGTAATGCCTGCAGTTACACTGTAAGCTCATATGCTTAACTAATTAAAATTTGTTGTGCTCCATATAAGAAAAAACTTAAAAAAAAGGAAGATTCAGAATACTAGAAGTTTATTTCTCTGTTGTTTAAACAAAATTGCAAGATCTGTTTTCAAGGGCTAGTATCGTGGTTTTATGATTATCAGGCTCTGCCATCACCCACGTGGCTGCCACATTGTGGTGCAGTTATCACTTCAGCATTTCAGACATTGGGAAAGGGCTGGGCAAACAGGGGCTCACCTTTTCCATTGAACAGCATTTTTTAGAAATTGTAATACCCATCATTTTCACCTGCATTCTAATGGCCAATAAATAAGTGCAGAGGAGGCTGGAAATTTAGTCTTCATTATGCATGGCCATGTGGCCAATGGAAAAATTGGAGCAAGAAAGAAGTCCACATATTGGGGACTACCAGCAGTTTCTGTCCCATATACTTTAGGGGATGCAGGGGAAAAAATCTAAGGAGAAGAACAATTTATACAATTCGAAATACCTAAAACTCAGTAATCACTGAATCTCTAAAGGGACATAAGTTGTTATTATATACATTTCAAAGTATGTAGGTGCTTTTGAACTGCTTGGTTTTACCTAATTTGCTATAGAAAGAGCATGCTGTCCCAAGCTATGTTAAGAACACTGTTTCTCTCTATACCTTAGAACTATATCTCTAGTGGAATTGCCAGGTTAAAGGAGATGTACATGTAAATTTTGATTGATAGTACCAAACTGCCTTCTAAAATACTTTTACCATTTTACATGTTGGGCAGATTTTTATAGTTGAGACTGATAGAAAAAAAGCAGTGGTAAAGAAATAGCTATACTTTATGTTCTAAAACATTTTTAAAAAACAAAATTTCCACTAGAGGGAGATGTTTAGCTATCAGAAAGTTTAAAAGTAATCTAACTAATAAATCTGTCTTACTTATAGAATATTGTTATTATGAAATCATGGTAGTACAGTGTTAGTAACCATAGGTGACCTAAAATCGTATAAATCGGATGTTGGGACCAAAAGTAAACTGATAGATTATCTGGCTCAACCCTCTTACTCTGTAGGGAAACACACCCAGAATGTTTGAATGATTACCCATGTTGGCACAGTCCTTCTTGTCATGTGCAATTGGAGCATACAACTCTTTTCTCCAGATTTACTGTCTGATGTTGTTAGTGTTGTTGTACTGTTTGTGAGGAGTTGGAAGAATATTAGAATTAACATGTATCAGCATTCATAGTCCATGTAGTACAATAAATCAAATGGGTGGCAGTTTGTGGAATAAGAGACAAATTGAATGTATTTTTGTAATTGCTCTCCCTGAAACCCAACGAACTGGAAAAAATAATCCAAAAATAGGGGACTTTTTAAACTAAAAAGAATATTTGTCTTGGTACAAGTTCAACTACTGGGAGCTATAAAAAATAAAATTGACAGCTTGGGTAATCACAAAGTTATGTGAGACAACCAAGAACAATGGCAGGGTTGAACAATAAGGTTCACCTCCTACACAGAGCCAGCCCTTCAAAACTGAAGAGGTGGCTATTTCATCTAATGCATAGAAACAAACAAAGACAATCAGGTAAAATGAAGAGAGTAATATGTTTGAAACAAAAAAGAACAAGATACAACCTCAGGAAAAAAAAAAACCTTAATGATGCAGAGATAAGTAATTTACCTGATGAAGAGTTCAAAGTAATAGTCACAAAGATGCTAACCAAACTCAGGAAAAGAATGCATGAATACATTAAGAACTTCAACAAAGATATGGAAAATATAAGTTCCAAACAGAAGTCCCGGAGCTGAAGAATACAATAACTGAATTGAAAAATATGTTAGAGAATTTCAACAGCTGACAACATGAGAGAGAATAAAAGATCAGTGAACTCAAAGACAGGGCACAGAAACTCACCATTTCAAAGCAACTAGAGGGAAAAAGAATGAAAATGAAGGTAGCTTAAGGGATTTATGGGATAAAATGAAGCATACTAACATTCACATATAGGAATCCCAGAAGGAGAAGAGAAAGGGTACAAAAACACACTTGAACAAATAATGGTGGCAATTTCACTTTCCTAAACTGTAAAAACAGTTCTTCAGATCTAGGAACCCCAGAGAGTTCCATGTTAGAGAAACCCCCCAAACCCCCACACAGAGACACATTAAAATCAAAATACCAAAATTTGAAACCAAGAAGAGACTCTTAAAAGCAACAAACAAGAGAAAAACAATTGTTATATATAAGGGAACCCCTTAAAGACTTTCAGCAGGTTTTTTAGCAGAAACTTTGCAGGTCAGAGGAGAGTGGCAGGATGTATTCAATGTGCTGAAAGAAAATAATTTCCAACCAAGATTAAACTTGGCAAAGTTATGATTCAGAATTGAAGGAGAGATAAAAGAGTTTTGCAGATAAGCAAAAGCTGAAGGAGTTTATTACCACTAAACCAGCCTTAAGAGAAATGTTAAAGGGATTTCTTTAAGCTGAAAAGAAAGGTCAGTAAATTGGTAACAGGAAAACACGAAAGTATAAATCTCACTGGTAAATGTAAATATATAAGTTTTGTTGTTCAGTTGCTAAGTTGTGTTCGATTCTTTGCGACCCCATGGACTGCCGCAGGTCAGGATAGGTAGTGAAGTAATCACTTATAAAGCTAGTATGAAGGTTAAAAGAGAAAAGTAGTAAAAACAACTAACTACAATAATTATTTATGGGAGTATGGCTGAGTCCCTTTGCTCTCCACCTGAAAATATCACAACATTGTTAATTGGCTATATTCCAGTATCAAATTAAAGATATGAAACCCAAAGATACCAGAAGGAAGGGAATAAATAACATAGATCAGCAGAATTGCCTGGCAGTCTAGTGGTTAAGACTCTGCACTCTCACTGCTGAGGGCCTGGGTTTGATCCCTGGGAACTAATACCCCACAAGCCATGTAGTGTGGCCAAAACAAGGAAAACTCTGAACATAGATCAGAGCAGAAACAAATGAAATAGAAACTAAAAAGACATTAGAAAAGATCAATGAAACTAAGAGCCGGTAATTTGAAAGGATAGTCAAAACTGAATAAATGTTGAGTTAGACTCACCAAGAAAAAGAAAAAAGACTTAAAAATCAGAAATGAAAGAGGAGTCATTACAGCTGCTACCACAGGAATACATAGGATCATAAGAGACTATTATGAACAGTTATGCACCAGCAAATGGATAAACAGCTAAAAACAACCTTCCAAGTCTGAATCAGGAAGAAATAGAAAATCTGAACAGACTAATTACTAATAGATTGAATCAGTAATTTAAAACCTCCCAACTAACTGAAATCCAGGACCAGATGGTTTCACTGATGACTGTACCAAACATTTAAAGAATTAATACCAGTGCTTCTAAAACTATTCCAAAAAGCAGAGGAAGAGCACTTTGAATTCACTGTATAAGGCCAGCATTACCCTGATACCCCAAACAGACAAGGGCACAAGGAATAAAATTATAACCCAATGTCCCTGGTGAACATAGATGCAAAAATCGTTAATAAAATATTAACAAACTAAATTCAACAATGCACTAAAAGGATCATACATAATGATCAAGTGAAATTTATTTCAGGGATGCAGAAATTGTTAAAAATTTGCAAATCAATTGATGTGTACACCACATTAACAGAAAAATAAGGATAAAAAATTAATGTGATTATCTCAATATATGCAAAAAAAGCATTTAATTAAAGTCAACAACCATTTAGCAAATTTAACCATTTAATAATTTCAACAAAGTGAGTATAGAGGGAATATACCTCAAAATAATAAAGGATATATATGGTAAGCTCAACAGTGAAAATAACTCTTCCTGTAAGATCTCACTGGAGTAAGAAATGGCAACCCACTCTAGTATTCTTGCCTAGAGAATCCCATGGACAGAGAAGCCTGGTGGGGCTACAGTCTGTGGGGCCACAAAGATCAGACATGACTGAAGTAACTTAGCAGTAAGATCTCAGATAAGACAAAGGATGCCTACTCTTGCCATGTTTATCCAACACAGTATTGGAAGTCATAGCCAGATCAGTTATATTTTTTTAAAAAAGGACTTTGCTAGTGGCAGAGTGGCTAAGAATCTGCCTGTAGTGGGCATGGGTTCTATCCTTGGTTCAGGAAGATTCCATGTGCCACAGAACAACCTAAATCCATGAGCTAAAACTGCTGAGCCCACGTGCCCTAGAGCTGGTGCTCTGCAGCAGGAGTCACTTCAATGAGAAGACCACACAACACAACTAGAGAATAGCCCCCACCTGCTGCAACTAGAGAAAGTCCACACGCAGCAAAAGAAGACCCAATGCAGCCAAATAAATAAATAAATAAAATTTAAATAATAATGAAAGGCATCCAAATCAGAAAAAAGGAAGTAACAATGTCACTATTCATAGGTGATATATGTTATTATTTATAGAAAACCCTAAAGGCTTCCTCCCCACCAAAAAACTGTTAGAATAAATGAACAAATTCAGTTAAGTTGTGGGATACAAAATCAATTAATCTGTTGCATTTTATATGCTAATAATGAGCTACCAGAGAAATTAAGGAAACAATTTCATTTACAATAGCATCACAAAGAATAAAATACCTACAATAAGTTTAACCAAGGAGATGAAAAGCCTATGCACAGAAAGCTATAAGACATTGATGAAAGAAATTTAGAACAGAAATAAATAGAAAGATATTCCATGCTTGTAGATAGGAAGAATTAACATTGTTAAAATGTCCACACAGCCGAAAGCTATATACAGATTCAGTACAATGCCTACCAGAGTTCCGATGTGTTCTTCACAGAACTAGAAGAAACTCCTACAATTTGTTTGGAAGCACAAAATATCTCAAATAGCCAAAGCAGTCTTGGGAAAGAACAAACCTGGAACCATTACACATCTTGATTTCAAATTGTATTACAAAGCTATAGAGATCTAATCAATATTGTCTTGGCATAAAGCGGATGCATATGTCAATAGAACAGAATAAAGAATCCAAGAAATAAACTCATACATTTGAGTTAATTTATGTCTGCTTACCTGATAACTCAGTTGGTAAAGAAGCCGCCTGCAATGCAGGAGACCCCGGTTCAATTCCTGGGTTGAAAAGATCCACTGAAGAAGGGATAGGCTACCAACTCCAGTATTCTTGAGCTTCCTTGGTGGCTCAGCTGGTAAGGAATCGCCTGCAATGAGGGAGACCTGGTTTCGATTCCTGAGTTGGGAAGATCCCCTGGAGAAGGGAAAGGCTACCCACTCCAGTATTCTGGCCTGGAGAATTCCATGGACTATAGAGTCCATGGGGTCTCAACGAGTCAGACACAGCTGAGTGACTTACACTTTTATGTCAAAAGAGCCAAGACTATAGAATGGGGAAAGGATAGTTTCTTCAGTAAATGGTGTTGGGAAAACTGGATAGCCACATGCCAAAGAATGAAACTGGACCACTCTTACATCATACACAAAACCTAACTCTAATTAACAATTAACAATATTAACTCAAAATAGATTATAGATTTGAATGTAAGACCTGAGACCATAAAAATGCTAGAAGAAAGCATAGGTGCTAAGCCTCTTGACATCACTCTGACAATGACTTTTTAGATTTGACACCAAACGCAAAAATAAACAAGTGGAACTATATGAAACTAAAAAGTTTCTGCACAACAAAGGAAACCATCAACAAAATGACAAGGCTGAATGGGAGAAAATAGTTGCAAATCATATCTAGTAAGGTATTAATATCCAAAACATGTAAATCATAGGCTTTATAATGACAAGATAATTTGCCTATTCTAATGGGTAAAAGGCCAAAATCCAACACACACACACACACACTCAACAAAGACAAGATATTCCTCTGAGATTTTTTCTTTCCTTTCTTTTTCTTTTGTCTGTGTGGGTTATCATAGCTTTATATGAGATGTAGTTCACATAACATATAATTTATCCATTTAAGGTATACATTCAGCAGTTTTTAATCTATTCAGATTTGTGCAACCATCACTGCATCCAGTTTAGAACTTTATTACCTCAGAGAGAAACTTCATGCTCTTTATCACCCCTCATTTGCCCTTCTTCTGCCCAAACCTGACTTATCCATATATCTTCTGTCTCTATAGATGTGCCTATTCTGGGCATTTCATAAAAAATGGAGTTACATAATTTTTGGTCTTTTTTTGACCAATTTCTTTTACTTAGCACCACTATTTTCAGGATTCATTCATTCATGTTATCACATGTACTGTTACTTCATTCTTTTTTTTCTAGCTGTGCTGTGAGGATATATCACATTTTGTTTCTTCATTCATCAGCTAAGAAACATTTGGCAGCTTGTTTTTTCCTTTTGGCTGCTATGGATAACACTTCTGAAACTACTCATGTATAGGTTTTTCGGTGGACATATTTTTCATTTCTCTTGTGTATATCTACATAGAGAATTACTATGGGGCTTCCTTGGTTGCTCAATGGTAAAGAAGACACCTGCTGAGCAGGAGACCGCCTGCAATGCAGAAGACTTGGGTTCAATCCTTGGGTTGAGAAAATTCCCTGGAGAAGGAAATAGCAACTCACTTGAGTTTTCTAGCCTTGAAACCCCATGGACAGAGGAGACTGGTGGGCTACAGTCCTTAGAATCACAAGAGTTGGACACAACTTTGCGACTAAACCACCAGCACCAGAAAATTACTGGGTCAGATGGAAGTACCAGATATGACTAGTATGTTGAGCATTTTTTCATAAGTTTATTGGCCATTTGTATTATCATCTTTGATGAAATGTATGTTGAGATCCATTTCCCAGCTTTTAATTGGGTTATTTGTCTTTTTATTATTGAGTTGTAAGAGTATTCTGGAAATTTGTTTCTGATTAGATATGGTAGTAGATGCCCACAGTCTACTTTAACTACAGCTGCTCCTAATAATTCCCACTATATTCTTGAGCAGCTGAAAAACTAAACAAAGATTACAAGCCATTAATACCCATTTCTCCAGCAGCTGAAAAATACTGAAAAGTCAGATACACCCAGACAAATGGGGAAGAGTCAGTCATTTATCTGCTCATCCTATATCCTTAGGAAATAGCAGAAATTGCTGGATCTACTCCTGTAAACAAAAAAGATCCACAGAATACACAGCACAAAGATGGTACAGAGTTTGTGCATTTAGGATTCTTGCCATGAAAGGAATTAGAAAATGGAGTTAAAGTCTCTTTGAAAGAATGAATCCAGGAAATGCAAGAACATACTATATTGTAACTGTTTACATTCTCAAATGAAAACATTCAAAGAAAACTGAATAAAAGGGAAAGACAGCTGAGAGAAAGAAAGGAAGGAAGAATAAAATGATTATAGTGCTGAAAGCTAAATTAGGAGGAGAAGGCAATGGCAACCCACTCCAGTACTCTTGCCTGGAAAATCCCATGGACGGAGGAGCCTGGTGGGCTGCAGTCCATGGGGTCACGAAGAGTCGGACACGACTGAGCGACTTCACTTTCACTTTTCCTTTCATGCATTGGAGAAGGAAATGGCAACCCACTCCAGTGTTCTTGCCTGGAGAATCCCAGGGACGGCGGAGCCTAGTGGACTGCCGTCTGTGGTGTCGCACAAAGTTGGACACGACTGAAGCGACTTAGCATAGCATAGCATAGCATAGCATAGGAGTAGAATATAGGAGAAGGCAATGGCAACCCACTCCAGTACTCTTGCCTGGCGAATCCCATGGACAGAGGAGCCTGGTGGGCTGCAGTCCATGGGGTCGCTAGGAGTCAGACACGACTGAGTGACTTCACTTTCACTTTTCACTTTCATGCATTGGAGAAGGAAATGGCAACCCACTCCACTATTCTTGCCTGGAGGATCCCAGGGAGGGGGGAGCCTGGTGGGCTACTGTCTATGGGGTTGCACAGAGTTGGACACGACTGAAGCGACTTAGCAGCAGCAGCAGCAGCAGGAATAGAATATGGAGGATAGGCTTGAGAAAAACCACAAGTGCAACTGAAAAGAAGAAAAATCTGGGAGACAAAATGAAGATTTGTGTGATTTTTTTCCAAAAAACAACCAAAAGAAACAGAAATGATAGGTAAATATATAGCATGAGAAAATTTACTAAAGAAGAAAACCTTGATTTTGCACCTCAAAATATTTAACAGTTTATTTAACAATCCTCATTATTGTATATAGTGTTGTTTTGGATTTTTGTAGTAAGGAGCTGTTAGGCTTTGTCTTCATTTCATATTTCTTTAAAATACAAATTGGTGCAGATGGTAAAGATCTGCCTGCAATGCAGGAGACTGGGGTTCGATCTCTGGATTGGGACTATCCCCTGGAGGAGGAAATAGCAACCCACTTCGGTATTCTTGCCTGGAAAATCCCATGGACAGAGAAACCCGGTGGGCTACAGTCCATGGGGTTGCAAAGAGTCAATGATATATTAGAATTCAAATTGCTGAGGCAGAGAGTATAAACTTTTTAAGTTATGCATTATCAAAATGATGTTATAGATTAACATGTCATCTCATTGTTTTATATTTACATTTATCCTGTCAGAGTGAACATTTTTTTTCCATGTAACTTGTCATTTACCTCTAAGTTTTTAGTTCATGTTCTTTGCCTTTTTCTCTTAAGTTTTCATATCTCCTTGTCATGTTTATAGAACAAATTTTCCTTGTTTATTACTTTTCTTTTAGTTATGTCATTTTATAGCAATAGTTTGTATTTTTATGTAATCATATTTGCTATTTTGTTGTTGTTGTTTACTTAGAAAGTTCTTTCTCACTCAGTAATCAGTTAAATGTCTATACTTCTTCCTCATATTTTATGGCTTCAGTGTTTACATTGAAGTAAGTAATTCACTCAGCGTTCATTTTCATTTTGTTTAGACTTGGAGTGAGGATCTGAGGCATTCTTTTAAGAAATAACCCAGATCTTCCCTAGTGGCTCAGTGGTAAAGAATCTGTCTGCTAATGCAGGGGGCACAGGGTTGATCCCTGGTCTGGGAAGATCCCACATGCTGTGGGACAGCTAAGGTTTATACCACAACTACTGAGTCTGTGCTCTAGAGCCCAGGAGCCGCAACTGCTGAGCCCATGTGCCACAGTTACTATAGCATGAATGCTCTGGAGCCTGTGCTCTGCAGCAAGAGAAGCCAACTCAGCGAGAAACCCGTGCCCCCACTTACTGCAACTAGAGAGAAAGCCCATGCAGCAATGAAGACCCAGTGCAGCCAAATAAATAAATAATATTTTTTAAAAAGAAGTAACCCTTTTGCACAGTAAAGAAAATCATAAACAAAAAGACAACCCACAGAATGGGAAAAAAATATCTGCCAATGAAGCAACTGGCAAGGGATCACTCTCTGAAATAAACATACAGCTCATACAACTCAATACCAAAACAATGAACAATCAAGAAGTGGGCAGAAGATCCAAATAGACATTTCTCCAAAGAAGACATAGAGATAGCAAGAGGCATATGAAAAGATGTTCAACATCACTAATTATTAGAAAAATACAATCAAAACTGCAATGAGGTATCACCTTACTGATGATTCTGGTGATGGTCAGAATACCCATCACCAAAAAATCTACAAAAAGCAAATGCTAGAGTGGGTGGAGAAAGGGAACCCTCTCACACTGTTTGTGGGAACGTAAATCAGTACAGCCGTTATGGAGAATAGTATGGAGGGTCCTTAAAAGACTAAAAATAGAGCTGTCAATCCCATTCGTGGGAATAAATCTGAATAAAAACATGGTTTGAAAGGATTTTTTATTGTTCAGTCACTAAATTGTGTCCAACTCTTTGTTGTTTCACTGTTTCCACTTTTTCCCCATCTGTTTACCATGAAGTGAGAGGATGGAATGCCATGATCTTACTTTTTTGCATGCTGGATTTTAAGCCAGCTTTTGCACTCTCCTTATTAACCCTCAGAGAAGGCAATGGCAACCCACTCCAGTATTCTTGCCTGGAGAATCCCAGGGACGGGGGAGCCTGGTGGGCTGCCATCTATGGGATCGCACAGAGTCGGACACAACCGAAACGACTTAGCAGCGGCAGCACCAGCATTAACCCTCAGCAAGAGTCTGTTTAGTTCCTCTTCGCTTTCTGCCATTAGAGTGGTATCCTTGAAAGGATAATGTACCCCAGTGTTCATTGCAGCACTGATTACAATAACCAGGACATGGAAGCAACTTCAGCGTCCATCGACAGAAGAATGAATCAAGAAGATGCGGTACAATGGAACATTACTCAGCCATAAAAAGGAGGAATAATGTCATTTGCAGCTACATAGATGGACCTAGAGATTGTCATACTGAGTGAAATCAGATAGAGAAAGACAAATGTATATCACTTATACGTGGAATCTTAAAAAAAAATGGTACAAATGAAATTATTTACAAAACATAAAGAGTCACAGATGTAAAAAACAAACTTATGGTTAATAAGAGGAAGGGGGAAAGGGATAAATTAGAAGATTGAGATTGACATGTTGTTGTTTAGTCACTAAGTTGTGTCCGACTCTTTGTGGCCCCATGGACTGCACACTAGGCTTCTCTGTCCTTCGCTATCTCCTAGTTTGCTCAAACACATGTCCATTGAGTCAGTGATACCATCCAACCATCTCATTCTCTGTCGCCTTCTTCTGCCCTCAATCTTTCGCAGCATCAGGGTCTTTTCCAATGAGTCTGCTCTTTGCATCAGGTGGCCAAAGAATTGGAACTCCTACTTTAGCATCAGTCCTTCCAAAAAATATTCAGGATTGATTTCCTTAAAGATTGACTGGTTTAATCTCTTTGCTGTCCAAGGGACTCTTAGTCTTCTCCAGCACAACCATTTGAAAGCATCAGTTCTTCAGCATTCAGCCTCCCTTATGGTCCAGCTCTCACATCCATACATGACTACTGAAAAAAACATAGCTTTGGCTATATGGACCTTTGTTAGCAAAGGATATCTCTGCTTTTTAATACACTGTTTATGCTGTCTAGATTTGTCATAACTTTTCTTCCAAGGAACAGGTATCCTTTAATTTCATGGCTGCAGTCACTGTCCAGAGTGATTTTGGGGCCCAAGAAAATAAAGTCTTTCACTATTTCTATTTTTTCCCTGTCTATTTGCCATGAAGTGACAGGATCAGATGCCATGATCTTAGTTTTTTGGATGTTGAATTTTAAGCCAGCTTTTTGACATATATAGACATTTTACATATAAAATGGATAACTAATCAGGGCTGTAGCACAGGGAATTCTACTCAGTACTCTGTAATGATCTATATGGGGAAAGAATCTTAACAAAAAAAGACTGTGAATGTCTGTGTATGTATAACTGATTGACTTTGCTGTGCATGTGAAATTAGCACAACATTATAAACCAACTGTACTCCAATAAAAAAAATTTTTTAAGTAACCCATATTTGCAGTACTTTTTATGGGTTACTTTTCCTATAACTTAGTGACATTTCATTTGGCGTATTTTGAAAGTAGTTTTTTCTCCTTATTTAAAAGTTGACTGTGCTTTGATACAAAAAAAAAAAAAGCTTTAATTTTTTGTTCTTATTTTAGGATAAGGAGAGTTTATCTTCTGTTATTACTGACCTCAGCATAATAATGGAGCCCACTGAATATTCAGAATTGAGTGAATTTGTGTCTAGGTAAGATATCTACTTCTTTTTATAAAGATATTTCTTTCAGCTTACAATTTTAAGTTTACCTGTTCTTTTTCTTGATAAGTAAATATCAAAATACCTCTAAAAGCGTAACACCAGTTTTGGTCCTGATACGTAGGCACTGTGCTAAGGGGGAAGTGAAGTGAAGTGAAGTCGCTCAGTCGTGTCCGACTCTTTGCGACCCCATGGACTATAGCCAACTAGGCTCCTCTGTCCATGGGATTTTCCAGGCAAGAGTACTGGAGTGGGTTGCCATTTCCTTCTCCAGAGGATCTTCCTGACCAAGTGATCAAACCCAGGTCTCCCGCACTGTAGGCAGATGCTTTACCCTCTGAGCCACCAGGGAAGTTAAGGGGGAACATGACATCTGTTAGCAACTGACAGGAGGGCAGAGTGACTGGGGGAGTGTTGGATAAGATGCAGTTAGCAATGTATGTAAGGTCCACATTATGGATTTTGGAGCTTGACCATAGTCCTATGACAAATGTGAAGGTATGGAAAGATTTTAAACAGAGCCTAAGCAAGGCAAAATTTTGACATCTCGGAAAGGATTGTTCTTGATGTTGCAGGGAGAAGGGATTTAAGGGGTGCAAAATTGGATACAGGAGGATCGGTGACTAGCCCATTAAAACAGTTCAGGGAAACAGAAATTTGTAGTTTGGACTAGACAAATGGTGGTTGAGATAGAGGACTGGGTAGATGGGGTATATTTAGGAAGCACCATTGAATAGGCATGATATTGGTTGAAAAAGAGGGGTCAGGAATCACTGACAAATGATAATTCCTTGATGATGGTGATTGCATTTGTTGAGATAGGAAAAGTTGCAAGAAGAGCATGTCAAATGAGATTGTGGCTTCAGTTTGGACATGTTGAACATAAGTGCCTTTGAAACACTAAAGTGAAAATAAGAAGTAGGCAGCTAAGAAGAGATAAGTAGTAGATATAAACACTGGGGTTTTCCACCAGTGGGTAAAGTTAAAACTTTGAGCAAGAATGAGATTGCCTGTGGAGAGAATATAGAAAATAGAGAAAGGACTGAAACTGAACCTTGACGAATTCTAAAATGTATGTTGAATAGATTTGAAGGATCCTGCAAAGGATTTAGAAAACTGAAAGATGGGAGGGCAAACCAGGAATTTATTGTTGACCTTTGACAATTGGATTAACAATTTTTCTTACACGTCTTTAAAGAAATTCCTCCAGTGTCTACTGGAGTACATAGGTTGTGAAAAGAAGTCTGCTATATTGTTTTTGTGTATGCATGCATTTTGGGGGCTGCTTTCCTATCTATTTTTTTTTTTTTTTTTTTTTGACAGTTTCTGCTATTTCTAGAGAGTGTTTATGTGAACATTTCTAGCCATATCTTTTCAGGTACTTTTTGTGTCCTGTTCTCTTTATTCTTCTCCAACTCTGATTACTTATATGTTAAAACATTTGATATATTATGTCATCTTCAAGTTCTGAAGACCAGTCTGCAATGAGCTCACTGAAGGGATTCATCATCTCTAAAGTAATGTTGTTTTTATTTCTAGTGTTTTCATTTGATTCTTAATTTTTTCTCTCTGCTTAAATTCCCCATTTTTTCATGAATATTATCTAGCTTTCTTACTAGATCTTTTAATCTATTAATCATAGTTATTTTTTTCTTTAATGTTTATTATGGACATTTTCAAATATAGGTTCCTCCTGCTTTCCAAAAATAGAGCATTCCTATGAAACCTTTTGTAAGTCAAAATAGTGTAAAGCAAAGAAGCTGTTACCTCTGGACAGTTTCTGCTAATAGATGTGCAGAATAAATCAAGATATAGCACAGATAGTCACAGACACAGTTCAAAGTTTGATGCTGAGATGCTGAGTGTGGTTTCTGGGGAAGGAGCTTGATGGTACCAGTCTCGCTGCTCAGGGTGCATGTTGGCTTGCTGCAAAACAAACCCTGAATCCTGTTTTCACTTTTCACCTTTTTTCGTAAAAGTGAAGATTCTTTTCAGATTTCTTTTGATTAGCAAGAAGAGGTAATAATATAGGTCTTTGGTAGAAGTAAAGTGATGTGAGTATTCCTTGCTGGCTCAGTGGTAAAGAATCTACCTACCAAAGCAGAGACATGGGTTCTGGTTTGGGAAAATCCCACATGCTGTATAGCAGCTAAGCTCGTGCACCGCAACTATTGAGCATGTGCTCCGGGGCCCAGGAATCACACCGACTGAAGCCCATGTGCCCTAGAGCCCATACTCCACAAGAGAAGCCATTGCAATGAGAAGACTTCACATTGCAATGAAGAGTAGCCCTTGATCCCTGCAACTAGAGAAACGCCTTCATAGCAAGGAAGACCTAGCACAGCCATAAATAAATGACAAGTGAAAGTGAAAGTCGCTCTGTTGTGTCCGACTCTTTGCGACCACATGGACTATACAGTCCATGGAATTCACTAGGCCAGAATACTGGAGTGGGTAGCCATTCCCTTTTCCAGGGGATCTTCCTGACCCATGAATTGAACCGGGGTCTCCTGCATTGCAGGAAGATTCTTTACCAGTTGAGCTACCAGGGAAGCCCCATAATTAAGTAAATAATTTAAAAATAAAAAGTAAAGTGGATTGACTCAAACTTTTGAGAAGTGGAGGGATACATGGATCTATAAAAATAATAGTATAATTAACCTGCAGCCACATTACTCTGCCAACAAAGGTCTGTCTAATCAAGGTTATGGTTTTTCCAGTGGTCATGTATGGATGTGAGAGTTGGACTGTGAAGAAAGCTGTTCAATCCCTGGGTTGGGAAGATTCCCCTGGAGAAGGAAATGGCAACCCACTCCAGTATTCTTGCCTGGAGAATCCCATGGACGGAGGACCCTGGCAGGCTACAGTCCATGGGGTCGCAAAGAGTCGGACACGACTTAGCGACTGAACTGAACTGAACTAGCAGCCACCATTCTTATTCTTTCTCTGTGATTTTAAATCATAGTTATTTTAAAGCCTGTATCTGATATTATCAACATTTGAGTCATCTTTGAGTTCAATTCTGGTGACTACAGAACTATTACTATTAGTTACCATTAACTAATAATAATAATAATATTACTATCACTATGTTACTGTTGTCACTATGAACTATTGTCTACAGTAGTTCATCTTTTCTTGAATTTCTGTGTCTCATAATTTTTTTATTGACTGATGGACTTCAGTAAATGTCCATCTATTGAGGGACATTTCAGTAGAGACTGAGACAAATAGTATTTATGCCCAGAAATGAGCACATTTCACTTATCAGGCTGTTAGTATGGGGTTTAATTCAAGGTAGTCAGCAGTTGAGCTGGTTTGGGGTTTTTTTTTCTTTTATTAACTTTAGTCACTAAAGATTTCAAATTCTTCCAACAGTGAATTCAAACTCAACTTCAAATTTAGTTCTTCCTTATGTTTGGAATAGATCAGTGTTCTAGCTTCACTCTCAACTTTTAGTAATTCCTGTACGTCTGTATCTCAGAGGGGAATGTTTCTCCCTGCACTTGACACTCTCCAGCAGTAGGTGTCGATACTTGTTACTTGGTGCTAGGCTCATGGTGGGAACAAAGGGAGATTTATATTCCATGGTTCATCCTTAGTATTGGGCAGATCCTATGGACCTGCACCTTGGGGATTGGGAACACAAGTTTTCCTGCTCTTCCCAGTGCAGCCAAACTCATCCTGGGTCTGGGGTTGGTCTTGGGTGGGAGAGAGTTCCTTGTCCTTCCCCCTCCCCACTCCTGTGGTGACAGGATTATGCTTGGTTTTACTGTAGGATCCTGCACCCAAAAGATTTTGTACCCCTCCCATGGAACAGAGGTATTTAATTTCTGTCTTTCTTTACAAAGCAATGGATCTTTCTCTATGTAACCTGAGCATTTTCTGCCCTTCCCCCAGGGTCAAATGGGTTTGACTTTTATTCCTTCCTTGGAAAAAAGGGATTTTTTTTTTTTTTTTTTTGCATTGCTTTCCTGCTGCTTCTTTAGCAATTTATAGTTTTGGCTTCCTACCAGAGAAAAATTCTGGCTTCATTTTGAACCCCAGCAGCAGCTGATCACCTCTTTGTGCCTGTGCCAATGAGGGGAGCTCTTGCTGGGCTCCTGCCATGATCTTTCTGGTGGAGTCCTTTTGTGCCTGGGGTTCCCATCTGTTCCAAAATGACATCTACCCCACAATTGTCCTTTGAGAATTCACTGGAATTTTAGCTAATTTCTTGTTACCCGCTTGTATGGTGGCTCCTTCCCTCCCATCTGTTTAACCAAGGGTGAATAGTTTATGTGTCCTGTTTCTCCTTTGAGGAAGAAAAATGTTAATTTATTTGGTTGCCTTGTGATTCAGATCTTTGATGGGCTCAAGAAAGATTATGATTTTATAGATTATTCAGATTTTCCATGATTATGGCCCTCTCTGCAACTTTTTACGTTTTTCGTAGAAGTGGTTCAGTTTTAATTTTCTCTGATTCTCAATCTGGAATTTGGGACATTCTATCTTTTTATCTTCTGTATCTATCTTACTCTTTATATTTTCTGTCCCTTCATATCTTTGTGCTTATTTCTGATTGTTCCTCAGATATGTATTTTGGTGCAGTAATTATTTCTTAATTTTCTGACTAGTCTTTTTTAAAAAACAATTATTGGAGTGTAGTTGATTTATAATACCAGGCTCCTCTGTCCAGGGGAATCTCCAGGCAAGAATATTAGAGTGGGTTACCCTGCCCTCCTCCAGGGAATCTTCCTGACCCAAGGATCAAACCCACATCTCTTACATTTCCTGCATTGGCAGATAGGTTCTTTACCACTAGTATCACCTGGGAAGCCCATTTTATATATAGGAGTGTGTATGTCAATCCCACTTTCCCATAATCTGCTCTTAAACCCCTGTCCATTGAGTCTTTTTTTAAAATTGAAATATAGTTGATTTACAGTGGTAAGCCAATCTCTGCTGTACAGCAAAGTGACTCATTATACACAAATATACATTCTTTTTTATATTCTTTTCCATTATGGTTTATCACGGGGTATTGAATATAGTTCTCTGTGCTATGCATTAGGTCCTTGTTCTTTGCATCTACTAACCAACTCCCAGTCCATTCCTTTCCCTCCCCTCTCCCACTTGGCAACTGCAGGCTGTTCGTTATGTCTGTGAGTCTGTTTCTGTTTTGTAGATAGGTTCATTTGTGCCATATTTTAGTTCCCACATATAAGTGATATCATGTGGTATTTGGCTTTCTCATTCTGACTTACTACACTTAGTATTATGATAATCTCTAGTTGCATCCATATTGCTGCAAATGGCATTATTTCATAATTTTTTGTGGCTGAGTAGTACTCCCTTGTATATGTATATCACATCTTTATCCATTCATCTGTTGATTGATATTTACATTGTTTCCATGTTTTGGCTATTGTGAGTAGTGCTGCTATGAACACAGTGGTGAATGTATCTTTTTTTAAGATGCATTCTCATTTATTTATTTTTGGCTGGGCTGTGTCCTCATTGCTGTGTGGGCTTTTCTAGTTGCAGCATGCCAGTCAACTCTCTTGTGGTGTGCGGGCTTCTCATTATGGTGGCCTCTCTTGTTGTGGAGCACAGACTCCAGGGTGCGAGGCAGTTTTGGCTCTCCCATTCTAGTGCACAGGCTCAATAGTTGTGGCACACAGGCTTAGCTGCTCCACGGCATGTGGGATCTTCTCAGGTAAGGAATCAAACCCATGTCTCCTGCATTGGCAGGCAGATTCTTGACCACTGAGCCACCAGGGAAACCCCCATGTATCTTTTTTAATTATAGTTTTGTCCAGGTATATGCCTAGGAATGGGATTGTTGGATCATATGGTAATTCTATTTTTAGTTTTCTGAGGAACCTCCATGCTGTTTTCCACAGTGGCTGTACCAACTTACATTGTTACCAACAGTGTAAGAAGGTTCCCTTTTCTCCACACCCTCTCTAAGGTTTGTTATTTGTAGACTTTTTAATGATGGCCATTTAATGATGTTGTGAGATGGTACCTCTTTTAATTTTTATTTGCATTTCTCTAATAATTAATGATGTTTGAGCATCTCTTCCTATGCATTTATCCATGTTGTTGTTTAGTCACAAGTCATATCTGACTCTTGCAACTCTGTAGTCCACCAGGCTCCTCTGTCCATGTTCTTGCTGGATTTCCCAGAAAGAAGTGGGTTGCCATTTCATTCTCCAGGGGATCTTGCCGGACCCAGGGATTGAACCCACATCTCCTGCAGTGACGGACAGATACTTTACCACTGAGCCACCAGGAAATCTCTTTGCTTATCCATTGAGTCTATAACTTCACTGACAGTACTTGTCATTTATAAAAGTTCTATGTATCTGATTTTCAAATTTTCTTATCTTTTTTAAAAATAATCTTTTTTTAATTATTGCTTTTCCATGTAATTATTCTTGGTGATCTCCTTACTTGTATATTCCAGTAAAGGAGATAATTATTGTTTCAAATTGTCTAACCAAGTATTAAAGCCGTCCACTCACCGATCTTTTAACCTCATTGTCAGGACCAGTCATTCCTCAAAGTTCTCTGTGTGACTTCTTTCATAATTTTTCTCTTTTCTCTTCTTTTCTTTCTTCCGTTTCTGTCTTTCCTTTCTTCCTCTCCTTTTTGCTTCCTTCCTTCTTCCATCCCTCCCTCCCTCTCTCCTTCCTTCCCTCCTTTTTTCTCTTCTTTCATAATTTTTTTAGTATGTTTCAATTATCATACAATAAAATTGACTTTCTGTCATAGAAGTCTTGTCAATTTAGCACAAATATAAATTCATAAAACTGTCACTATAATCAGAATAAGGAACAATTCCATAATACTAAAAAACTCTCATGCTGACCTTTTTAGATATGACCATTACTCTTCCTCCTAGGCACTGACTATCTTTGGTATGTTCTTCATCAGTAGAATTTAGCCTTTTCCAAGTGGAATCACATGGTATGTAAACTTTTGAGACTAGTTTATTTCACTAAAGCTAATTCCATTGAGATTAATTCATATTTTTGTGTGTATCAATAGCTTTTTCTTTTTATTATTGAGTAGTATTGCATTACATGTATATTCCACAGTTTGTTTATCCTTTTACTCACTGAAGGACATTTGGGTTGTTTGTAGATTTTTGCTATTATGAATAGAGATGTTCTAAACGTTTGTGTGAAGGGTTTTGTGTGAGTGTAAGTTTTCATTCCTCTTAGGCAGAGATGGGCAAATTTTGATTCACAGACCATTTGCTTATTCTTTTTTAAGAGTCAGGTCAATTTTATTTGGCTGTGCACCATGCAGCATGCAGGATCTTAGTTCCACAACCAGAGGTCAAACCTGTGCCCCCTGCACGGGAAGTGTGGAATCTTAACCACTGGACCACCAGGGAAGTCCCCAGCTACCTATTTTTATAAGAGAGGTTTTATTGAAACGTAGTCGTGTCCATTTCTTAAGTATTGTCTGTAGTTGCTTTCATTGTAAAATATCAGAGTGAATTAATTTTACAGTGTTATAATATAGACCACATTGTCTGCAAACTTGATGTATTTACTATCTGACATTTTAAGGAAAGTTTACTGATTTCTGCTCTAAGATGAATACTTGGGAGTTGGACTGTTGGGTCATATGATAAGCACATGTTTTGTTTGTTTGTTCTAAGAAATTGTCAAGCCATTTTCCAGAGGCTTTTACCATTTTGTGTTCCCACCAGCAATGTATGAGAGTTCCTATTGCTCTGCAAAGTCTCCAGGACTTCGTATGCATGTATTTTTAAATTTATCCATTCTAGTAGAAGTGTAGTAGAATCTCATTTTCCTGCAAATGCTTTTTTTTCTTATATTGCTTCTTTAGGTTGTTTCTCACTATTGTTTTGAGAGTTCTTTACATATTCTGCATACCTGCATACAAGTCCTTTATCATATATGAAATTTCCTAATATTTCTCCCATTTCCATAGCTTGTCTTTTCGTTTTCTTAACAGTATCTTTCAAAGAGCACAATATTTTGGTTTCAAGATCACATTTTGCCTTTATTTATTTATTTTTTTGCTCATGTTTTGATATGATGTCGGAAAACTTGTTGCCTAACCTCAGGTCATGAAGGCTATCTTCAAAATCTTTAGAAATTTTTATATTTTCACCTTTTACATTTAGATCTTTGATTTATTTCCATTTAAGGTAATTGTTGATCTGTTTGGATTGGGCTCTACCCAGCAGTATTTGTTCTCTTTGTTTTTTTCTTGTATTTTTCCCTTCTGTATCTTTTCTGGATTCTTTGAATACTTTTTAAAATTCCACTTTAATTTGACTTTTTTCTATATCTCTTACATATTATAAGTATATATATTAAAATAATATATCTAAATGTGTATTATGTGTATAATATATATATGTATATAACTGGTTGATACAGGGATCACTGTCTACTTAGAATTAATATTTTACCACTTCAAATAGAAATTTTGTACTAAATAGGTTCCTTTACATGCCTATCTCTTCATATTATAGCCATCATTTACTTCTACATACAT
This sequence comes from Bubalus bubalis, assembly GCF_019923935.1. Classification (NCBI taxonomy): domain Eukaryota; kingdom Metazoa; phylum Chordata; class Mammalia; order Artiodactyla; family Bovidae; genus Bubalus; species Bubalus bubalis. Next base: position 145,604,746 of record NC_059159.1, read on the forward strand.
TTTAACCCCATCAGATAATATTACAATTATTATTTTCTAGGTTTTAATATATTTTAACAGTCTGATATAGCTATGCAGATTTTTATGATTTGGGTTGTTTTTATTTATTTCTCATATTACCAAATTTTGATTCACAGACCATTTGCTTATTCTTTTTTAAGAGTCAGGTCAATTTTATTTGGCTGTGCACCATGCAGCATGCAGGATCTTAGTTCCACAACCAGAGGTCAAACCTGTGCCCTAGCCAAACCTTTTCCTCTAGAATCATTTCCTTTTGAGTAGGTTGAGTTAGACAAATTCTTTTCATCTTCTTTCTAAGAATATCATTATTATACCTTCATTTATTAAAAATTTTGCACTAGATATTGAAATCTGAATTGACTTCCTTCTGGCCTCCATGGTTTCTGTTGAGAAATCTATTCTCTTTGAATCTTTGTTACTCTATATGGCATGTGTCTATTTTCCTCTAACTGATTCATGAAGTTTTCTTTTTAATTTTCAATAGTTTGGTTACGATATATTTAAGCGTGGATTTCTTTGAGTTTATCCTCGCTGTGGTTTTTCTGAGCTTCTTAAATTTGTAAGTTTGTATCTTCTTACCTAATTTGGCAAGTTTTCAGCCATTATTTTTCCAAATATTTTTTTCAATCAACATTCTTTCTCCTTTTCTTCTGGGTCTCTGTCAACATAATTATAAAATCTTTTGGTGTTGTCATACATGTCCCTGGGACTCCATTAATTTTATTTAATTTTTTCCTTCTGTATTATTCCAATTAGATGGTTTCTGTGTGCTCACTACAATCAGGATATTAAACACTTCCATCAATGCAAAAATTCCCTTATACTGTTAACCCATGGCAAAACCTGCTCTGGTCTTCATTACTGCAATTTTTCATTTTATGAAATGTCAAATAAGTGAAGTCGTGTAACCTTTTGAGATCGGCTTCTTTCCTTAGCCTAATGCCTTTGAGATTCATCTGTCTTTTCATTTGTGAGTAGTATTCTGTTGTATGGATAATATTTTATTTATACATTCATCTACTGGAGGACATTAAAGTTATTTCCAGTTTTGGTGATTATGAATAATACTGCTCAGTAGAGGTTTTTATGTGAATTTAAACTTTCCTTTTTCTAGAGTAAAAATCAGAAGTGAGGTTGCTGGGTCACATGATAAAAATATGTTTAAATTTCTAATAAACTGCCAAATTGTTAACAAGAGTGACCATGCCAATTTGCATTCCCACCAGCAGTGTATGAGAGTAACTGATAGTATTTTAGTGAATTAACTTCTGATAATCATTTGATTTTAGACCTAGTACTGGCCACCCAAGACAGACAGGTCATGATGGAGAGTTCTGACAAAACGTGGTCCACTGGAGAAGGGAATGGCAAACCACTTCAGTATTTTTGCCTTGAGAACCCCATGAAAAGTATGAAAAGGCAAAAAGATAGGACCCTGAAAGATGAACTCCCCAGGTCAGTAGGTGCCCAATATGCTACTGAAGATCAGTGGAGAAATAACTCCAGAAAGAATGAACAGATGGAGTCAAAGCAAAAACAACACCCAGTTGTGTGATTGTGACTGGTGATGGAAGTACAGTCCAATGCTGTAAAGAACAGTATTGCATAGGAACCTGGAATGTTAGGTCCATGGATCAAGGCAATATGGAAGTGGTTGAACAGGAGATAGCAAGAGTGAGTGTCGACATTTTAGGAATCAGTGAACTAAAATGGACTGAAATGGGTGAATTTAACTCAGATGACCATTATATATACTACTGTGGGCAGGAATCCCTTAGAAGAAATGGAGAAGCCATCATAGTCAACAAGAGTCTGAAATGCAGTACTTGGATGCAATCTCAAAAACGACAGAATGATCTCTGTCCATTTCCAATGCAAACCATTCACTATCACAGTAATACAAGTTTGTGCCCTGACCAGTAATGCTAAAAAAGCTGAAGTTGAACACTTCTATAAAGACCTGCAAGACATTCTAAAACTAACACCCCAAAAAGATGTCCTTTTCATTATAGAGGACTGGAATGCAAAAGTAGGAAGCCAAGAAATACCTGGAGTAATGGGCAAATTTGGCCTTGGAGTAAAGAATGAAGCAGGGCAAAGGCCAACAGAGTTTTGCCAAGAGAACACACTGGTCATAGCAAACACCCTCTTCCAACAACACAAGAGAAGACTCTACACATGAACATCACCAGATGGTCAGTGCTGAAATCAGATTGATTGTATTCTTTGCAGCCAAAGATGCTTTATACAGTCAGCAGAAACAAGACATGGAGCTGACTGTGGCTCAGATCATGAATTCCTTATTGCCAAATTCAGACTTAAATTGAAAAAACTAGGGAAAACCACTAGACCGTTCAGTGATTTGACCTAAATCAAATCCCCTACGACTATACAGTGTAAGTGACAAATAGATTCAAGGGATTCGATCTGATGGACAGAGTGCTTCAAAAACTATGGACAGAGGTTTGTGACATTGTACAGGAGGGAGTGATCAAGACTATCCCCAAGAAAAAGAAATGCAAAAAGGCAAAATGGTTGTCTGAGGAGGCCTTACAAACAGCTATGAAAAGAAGAGAGTGAAAGGCAAAGGAGAAAAGGAAAGATATACTCATCTGAATGCAGTGTTCCAAAGAAGATAGCAAGGAGAGATAAGATAGCTTTCTTCAGTAATCAATGCAAAGAAATAGAGGAAGACAATAGAATGGGAAAGACTAGAAATCTCTTCAAGAAAATTAGGATACCAAGGGAACATTTCATGCAGAGATGAGCACAATAAAGGACAGAAATGGTATGGACCTAACAGAAGCGGAAGATATTAAGAAGAGGTGGCAAGAATACACAGGAAAACTATAGAAAAAAGATCTTCATGACACAGATAACCACAATGGTGTGATCACTCACCTAGAGCCAGATATCCTGAAATGCGAAGTCAAGTGAGCCTTACAAAGCATCACTATGAACAAAGCTAGTGGAGGTGATGGAATTCCAGTTGAGTTATTTCAAATCCTGAAAGATGATGCTGTGAAAGTGCCACACTCAATATGCCTGCAAATTTGGAAAATTCAGCAGTGGCCACAGGATTGGAAAAGATCATTTTTCATTCCAATCCCAAAGAAAGGCAATGCCAAAGAATGTTCAAACTACCACACAATTGCACTCATTTCACACATTAGCAAAGTAATGCTCAGAATTCTCCAAGCCAGGCTTCAACTGTACATGAGCCATGAACTTCCAGATGTTCAAGCTGGATTTAGAAAGGCAGAGGAACCAGAAATCAAATTGCCAACATCCACTGGATCATCAAAAAAGCAAGGGAATTCCAGAAAAACATCTACTTCTGCTTTATTGACTTGCCAAAGCCTTTGACTTTGTGGATCACAACAAACTGTGAAAAATTCTTCAAGAGATGGGAATACCAGACCACCTTACCTGCCTCCTGAGAAATCTGGATGCGGGTCAAGAAGCAACAGTTAGAACTGGACATGGAACTATAGACTGGTTCCAAATAGGAAAAGAAGTACATCAGGGTTGTATATTGTCACCCTGCTTATTTAACTTATATGCAGAGTACATCATGAGAAATACTGGACTGGATGAAGCACAAGCTGAAATCAACATTGCCAGGAGAAATATCAATAACCTCAGATATGCAGATGACACCACCCTTACAGCAGAAAGCAAAGAAGTACTAAAGAGCCTCTTGATGAAAATGAAAGAAGAGAGTAAAAAGGTTTGCTTAAAGCTCAACATTCAGAAAACTAAGATCATGGCATCTGGTCCCAGTACTTCATGTCAAATAGTGGGGAAACAGTGGAAACAGTGACAGACTTTATTTTTTGGGCTCCAAAATCACTGCAGATGGTGACTGCAGCCATGAAATTAAAAGATGCTTGCTCTTTGGAAGATAAGTTATGACCAACCTAGGCAGCTTATTAAAAAGCAGAGACATTACTTTGCCAACAAAGGTCCCTGTAGTCAAAGCTGTGGTTTTTCCAGTAGTCCTATATGGATGTCAGAGTTGGACTAGAAAGAAAGCTGAGCACTGAAGAATTGATGCTTTTGAACTGTGGTGTTGGAGAAGACTCTTGAGAGTCCCTGGACAGCAAGGAGATTGATCCATCCAGTCCATCCTAAAGCAAATCAGTCCTGAATATTCATTGGAAGGATTGATTGTTGAAGCTGAAACTCCAGTACTTTGGCCAGCTGTTGTGACAAACTGACTCATTTGAAACGACCCTGATGCTGGAAAAGATTGAAGGCAGGAGGAGAAGGGGACGACAGAGGATGAGATGATTGGATGGCATCACTGACTCAATGCACATGAGTTTGAGTAAGCTCCAGGAGTTGGTGATAGACAGGGAGGCCTGATGTGCTGCAGTTCATGGGGTCACGAAGACTCTGACACGAATGAGTGACTAAACTGATTCCTAGGATTTTTTTTTTTTTAAGTTTAAAAATTTTAGTCCAAATTTTTCTTTGTACTTACTTTATCCTTGCTTGAGAAAGAGACATTTGGAGTTACTTTACGTTTTTGACTATCATAGTTGCAATTGAAAGGCACCACTGCCAACATTTAGTGAAGGAAGTCCATAACATCTGTTTTACATTTAGTGAAGTTTTAACTGTGCTTGGGAAAAATAGATAAAACGCAATAATTCCTACAGCTATAAGAGCCAACACATGCATGCTCTCTTTCTCTCTCTCTCTCTCACCCACACACGCACACTTTCTAAAATAGTATACTATGGACATATAAAATGGGAGTGAGGGAATTGTGACTTAATCCACTTTAAATACAGTTCTTTTAAAAAGTTATGTAACAAAATTATCTTTTTCTTTTTCTCTCTTTCTCCGAGTATCGTGTGTGTGTGTGTGTGTGTGTTTAAACTTTGGGCATTGTAGTTTTTATTTTTTATTTCTTGGCTCACTCCAACATCACATGATTGAGCGCATATTTTTTGCTCCCTTGCTTGATGAAGATCAAAATGTCTTATCAGTTTGACCTTGGAAGCTCTAATGAAATAACTACTGCTTTTTATAGGTTTCCCTTGATGGTTCAGTGGTAAAGAATCCGCCTGCCAATGCAGGAGATTCAAGAGACTCAAGTTTAATCCCTGGGTCAGGACGATCCCCTGGAGAAGGAAATGGCAACCCACTCCAGTATTCTTGCCTGGAAATTCCCATGGAGAGAGGAGCCTGGCGGACTTCAGTCCATGGGGTCGCGAAAGAGTCAGACATGACTTTGTGACTAAACAACAACAACTGCTGTTTATAAGCCTTTGTTCTTTGGAGAGTAATTTCATCTCTCAGGCATTAGAAAAGTATTGATAATATTATTATTTTTATTGTCTGTCTGAGATATTTCAACTACATAAGGTAACTTTTAACAGTCTACTTAGATTTAATACTTCACCACTACAAGTACTGTCTGGAAATACTTATAGCCATATAGATCTCTTTCTGTCTCTTCGTGTTTCAGATTTTATATGAATTACATTCATATGTATGCACTGAAAACCCCATCAGACAACGTTATAGTTTTTTACTTTTCAACCATGATGTATAACTTAAGGAACTAAAAAGTGGTAGACTGTTATATTTAACCAGGTTTTTACCATTTCTGTTATTCTCTTAGGTACTTTGGTGTACAACCTAAGAATAGAGGTGTTCTCTTCTGTACTCATAGTGCAGTGAATGACTCTATAAATTGACATTTTTAAAAATAATTTCTGGTTTTTTGTATTTATTTATTTGGCTGCATCAGGTCTTAGTTGTGGCACACAGGGTCTTTGTTTCTTCGCGTGGGATCTTCTGTTGCAGCACAGACTCTCTAGTTGTGGCGTGCAGACTCAGGAGTTGCAGTGCAGGAGTACCAGAGTGTCTGCAGGCTTGGTTGCTCCATGGCATGTGGGATCTTAATTTCCCAACCAGGGATCGAACCCACATCCTCTGTATTGCAAGGTGAATTCTTAACCACTGGACCACCAGGGAAGTCCTCATAAACTGACATTGATACAATACTTTTATCTATTTTGCCATCCATATTTCAGTTTGGTTAGTTGATCTAATAATGTGCTCTCTTGTGTTTTCTTTTCCTCTGCAGTACATGAACTAGTCTAGGGTCAAGTATTGCATTTAGTTGTCGTGTCTTATAGATTTCTTTAATCTGGAACAATTTAAGAGCACTTTATGACTGCCATCTTTACAAAATACAAGTCTTTCACCTCCCCCCAGTCCTGCCACATATAGAAATGTTTTTAATTTTATCTTGAATTTTTTTCTCATCAATTGCTCTTATGTTAGACAAAATACTGTATAGGTGATGTTTTGTCTTTTTCAGATATCTGTTACTCAAAGGTGATGTTAATTTTAATCATCAGCCAAACTGTTACTTGATTCTCCACTATATCATCACTGCTTTTTTTTTAACCTCACAACTAATAGGCAATCTGTGGGGAGACATTTTATGACCATGCAGATGCTACTCCTCATTAAAATTTCTGCCTATATTTAGCACCACCTGGTGATTCTTATCTAATCTGCTCTTTACTATGGTGATTGCAAACTGATGATTTTTCAACTCCAGCACTTCACTTTACATTTCTCAATAAACACTAGACCTTGCTTAAGAAATAAATCACCCTTCACCCTGTGTGTGTGTGCATATGTGTACATATCTATTTATTATAGATATTTTATCATTCTTATTTTTCTTAAAGATGTACAATTCCTTACTCCTATATTTTTGAACACTTCCTTACATTTTGGCATAAAAAGACTTTCCAGTCTTAAAAGATACCTCTTCTGCCCCAGAATGAAAATTTAAAAATAAATAAATACATAGGTGTTGAATGTGTATTATGTACTCTGTACTGTATTAGTCTCTCATAATATAATTGAACAATATTAGATAGTGATAAGTGGTATCAGGGATAATAAAGCCATGTCCTCCTCCAAGTAATCTTCCCAACCCAGGGAATGAACCCAGGTATCCTGCATTGCAGATGGATTCTTTACTGTCTGAGCCACCAAGGAAGCCAATAATAATATAATTGAACAATATTAGATAGTGATAAGTGGTATTGGGGAAAATAAAGTGGGATGGGAAATAGGGAATATACGTGATAAATGAGAGCTATTCACTTTTAAATAAGGTGGTCAGGGAAGGCCTTATTTAGAAGATATTGTTTTTGTTGTTCCATCACTTAGTCATGTCCAACTCTTTGCGACCCCATGGACTGCAGTACACCAGGCTTCCCTGTCCACCATCTGTTGGAGTTTGCACAAACTCATGTCCGGTGATCCCATCCAGCCATCTCATCCTTTGTCGTCTCCTTCTCCTCCTGCCTTCAATCTTTCCCAGCATCAGGGTCTTTTCTAATGAGTAGGCTCTTAGCATCAGGTGGCCAAATTATTGGAGCTTCAGCATCAGTCCTTCCAATGAATATTCAGGGCTGATTTCCTTTAGGATTGACTGGTTTGATTTCCTTGCAGTCTAAGGACTCTCAAGAGTCTTCTCCAACACCACAAACTGAAAGCATCAATTCTTCTACAAGGTGACATATGAGTAAATCAGGGAGCTAACCTTGCCTTATTAGTTATATAGTTATATAGTTATTATAGAGTTGATACCTCGCTGGGTATCAACTCTAGGTACTCTCTAAAAATGAATCATATGTTGCCTTGTATTATAATCATCTAGTGTGTATATATGTGTATATGTATATATATATATGTTATCTTTAGTTTGCAAATATGTGATAACAAGGACAGTGTACCAGTATATAACACATTTCATTGGTTTTAAACTAATGACTAACACCTCTGAATTAGGAAAAATATTTAAACTCTGTGGAGCTCTTTCTTTATCTGCAAAATGAAGGAACTGGATAAAATTATTTGCAAGCTTCTGCACCATTCCAGAAGTTTATATGAAGGATAACAAATCAAAGAATAAAAATATTTCTGAGAAATAATGGAACTTATTGGAGTTGGATTAATAGAACTATGAGAAGAACATCCTTAAGCTATTAATAGGTCTCTCGTTTACAGCATGGAGTGAGCAAATATTTGGGGAATGCATCTCAGCAAAACTAAAGCTACAGTTTTGTATTCCTCTGGGCCACCCACTCTACATAAAATTACTTCATCTAACAGATCGCCTATTGTTTGATATTACTTGTGGCATAGATTCCTAAACTCCTTCAGTAAGAATATGTGCCCACCACTATTTACAATACACTCAACTGATCTAGTTACAGGGACTCTTTGAGAATGAAATCTATGTGCCAGATGACTTCTTTGCTTTTTTGCTGTTGTTTTTGAAAAAGCAAAAGCATAAAAAGTTCTAACTGGAAGAGATTTAGGATAAAACTACTCAGATTAATCATTTTACACATAAGCTGAATGGTTATTACATAAGCATGCTCTTTTTTCGTATGCCTGAGACAATTTTAGATCATTTTCCAAGAATCAATTCAATTAATCTCCATGCTGACTTCCATAAGCTACTTGCTCTATGGAGTTACTTACTATTCCAAATTTTAATAAATTCACCAAGATTACTCTAAAAGTAGCTTCAGTGATCATTATTTTTTACTCAGTGATCAAGACATGCCACAAATTGGTCACTTTCATAGAAATATCACTAGCTTCCATGAAGACTAGGTTGGTGAGATCACTCTGAGAAGCAGTTCCAGTGTGTTCTTTAACTCATGGTTACAGGGTTATTTGCCTGAATGACCAAGTATGGAGAGAATAAACCTCTCTACTGCTGTTTATATAGTCTCAGTTCAGTTCAGTCACTCAATTGTGTCCGACTCTTTGTGACCCCATGAATTGCAGCATGCCAGGCCTCCCTGTCCATCACCAACTCCTGGAGTTCACTCAAACTCACGTCCATCGAGTCAGTAATGCCATCCAGCCATCTCATCCTCTGTCGTCCCCTTCTCCTCCTGCCCCCAATCCATCCCAGCATCAGAGTCTTTTCCAATGAGTCAACTCTTCGCATGAGGTAGCCAAAGTATTGGAGTTTCAGCTTTACCATTAGTCCTCCCAAAAGAACACCCAGGACTTATCTCCTTTAGAAAGGACTAGTTGGATCTCCTTGCAGTCCAAGGGACTCTCAAGAGTCTTCTCCAACACCACAATTCAAAAGCATCAATTCTTTGGTGCTTAGCTTTCTTCGCAGTCCAACTCTCGCATCCATACCTGACTACTGGAAAAACCATAGCTTTGACTAGACGGACCTTTGTTGGCAAAGTAATGTCTCTGCTTTTGAATATGCTATCTAGGTTGGTCATAACTTTCCTTCCAAGGAGTAAGCGTCTTTTAATTTCATGGCTGCAGTCACCATCTGCAGTGATTTTGGAGCCCCCCAAAATAAAGTCTGACACTGTTTCCACTGTTTCCCCATTTATTTCCCATGAAGTGATGGGACCAGATGCCATGATCTTAGTTTTCTAAATGTTGAGCTTTAAGCCAACTTTTTCACTCTCCTGTTTCACTTTCATCAAGAGGCTTTTTAGTCTAGGGTAGTCTTTTTCCTGTCTACAGGAAGCAACAGATTACATGTGAAATAAACATCTATGTTCATATATACTACCTGGCTAATGTTTAAAGTTAGTAATAAATGCACAGGAAACTATTTTAAAAGAT